>NC_141693.1:399813937-400496437 GCF_964263255.1 Lissotriton vulgaris
CTGGATCCCAATGCTTTCCAGGCGTCTTAGAAGGATGTCATGGGAGACCGTATCAAAGGCCGCGCTGAGATCGAGCAGTATCAGCGCAGCACTCTGACCGGTGTCCATGATCTTCCGCAGGTGTTCAGTGGTGGCAAGGAGAGCGGACTCCGTACTATGGCCTGGCCTGAACCCGTGTTGGGAGGGGTCCAGGATGTTATTTTCCGCCATGTGGTCATTTAGTACGTTGTACGCGTGAGCCTCTGCTAGTTTGGACACCCATGGGAGCAGTGAGACGGGCCTGTAGTTCTCCGGTTTAGTGGGGTCTAGGGTGGGTTTCTTTATAATGGGAGTGACCCAGGCCTGTTTCCAGCAGATGGGTACTGTGGCCGAGGAGAAGGAGAGATTGAGGAGTGAGGTCAGAGATGGGAGGAAGAAGTCCAAAGCTCCCAGAAAATGGACTGGTCTCATAGGATCTGTAGGGGCACCGGATTTCACCTTCCTGCAAAATTTGGCTAACTCCTCATGGGAGATAGCTGGCAGACAGGTGAGCCTGGAGCCCTCGAAAGGGGCGTTGGGAAAGTTGGTGCAATCTAAGGGGTTTTGTGTGAAGGAATTGTAAATCTTCCTCACCTTTTCAGTGAGGAAAGTGGCAAGGTCTTCACACTGCTGAGTTGAGGAGATGTAAGAGGCAGGGTTGCCGCCGCTTTGTAGTTTTTGGACGATTTTGAAAATAGTTTTCGTGGGGTTGGGGCTTGCGCTGATCTCCTTAGCGTAGAAGGCTGCATGAGCAGCGCGTATAGCTTTGTGGTATGCTTTGAGCACGACCAGGTATGAGTTTTTGTCCTCGTGATTGTAGTCTTTCCTCCAGTGTCGTTCCGCTCTCTTGCATTCTTTCCTAAGTAGTTTCAAATTCTCGTCGTACCAAGGGTTGGAGGGGGTGTTACGTCATTTAGTTCATTTGGCCGGTATAATAGCATCCAGGCCCTTGGTGATCCATTCTTGGAAGGCAGCATACGACGTGTCAATGTCGTTAGTACCCTCAAAGTTAGGTTCGCCTAGGCTGGCAGAGAGGTCTATTTTATGGAGTTTGTGCCAGGGCCGTTTCAGGCAGGAGGCGGGTGCCGTTTTGTTGGGTGGGGTGATGATCGGGATAGAAAAGGTGACAAGAGAGTGATTAGTCCAGGCCATGGGCTTAGGAGAGTCAGCTCTGGCTTCTGGAATGTTGGTAAAGACCGGATCAAGTATGTGACCAGCGACATGCGTGGGGGATTGTATGAGAGGGGTCAGTTGCAGGGCTGATAGGTCCGCTAGGAAATTGCTGATATTAGTGTCCGAGGTGTCATCTAGGTGGAGGTTAAGGTCCCCTAGGATTGTAAAATTAGCGGAGCTAGTGATCAGTGCATGGGCTGTCTCTAGGAACTTGGACATTACAAGCACTCACCCCAGTCAACTGATCTGGGATTAATCCATCACCGTTCTTTAGCCCACTCTGCCACCCCAGTTCAGACATGGCCATATGCAAATCAGTCTGAAGAAGGCTGAAATGCCAGAAACTGGTCCTCGGTAGCTTGTTTCCGGTCCAGGGAAGGCATGGCTTGGCAGTTCGGGCTGGACTGTTCCCATGAGGCACAGGGTCAGACTGATTTGCATATGGCCATGTCTGAACTGGGGTGGCAGAGTGGGCTAAAGAACGGTGATGGATTAATCCCAGATCAGTTGACTGGGGTGAGTGCTTGTATTGTCAACGCTCCGTCCATCATTTCCTTTGGTTTTTCTTTGTTCGCCCTAAGTTGGCAGGGTATGCTCAGACGTGAGTCCCTTGCTCACTTTGCCACTGGATTCAAGCAAGCCGGGCTGAAGAAGGCTGAAATCCCAGAAACAGATCCTCGGTGGCTTGTTTCCGGTCCAGGGAAGGCATGGCTTGGCAGTTCGGGCTGGACTGTTACCATGAGGCACAGGGTCGGACTGATTTTCATATGGCCATGTCTGAACTGGGGTGGCAGAGTGGGCTAAAGAACGGTGATGGATTTAACCCAGATCAGTTGACTGGGGGTGAGTGCTTGTATTGTCACCGCTCCGTCCACATTTCCTTTGACTATTTCTCAACTCCACAAGGCAGAAGAAAACACTCTGATTCCTACATGTGGCAAGGGGGTGTTGAACAGCACACTGAACTTAAGCAAGTCTCTTCTAGTGAAGCGCGCTGAATCGTATGGGTGCCCGCTCTAAAGGAACTCAACATTTGGTAGTGGTTTAACGTGAAGGTCTCTCGCATCTTGGAAAACAAGCATTGAAAATGCAATTGGTCTCGCATTACTGAAAGTTTGAGCTATTGGCGTTGCATTATTGTTTGCTCAAACTTTCAGTAACGCGAGACCTATTGCATTGCAAATGCTTGTTTCAGCCTGCTTCTTCCGTGGCTATTGTGAGCCTTGACATGACTAAACGTCTACTTGGAAGCGGTAGAATGAAAAAATTAAAAAAGTGAAATGGAGAAACTTAGATATATATATATTAAAAAATGAAAAACCATTTGGCATTGCTCTGGGTAAACTGACAGTATCACCTGTGACTTTTGAAAACATTTTTTGAGAAATTGCAGTGAAAACTGCACAATTTGCCACAATGTTCTAAAATTTGTTTTGAAGCGGGTGAACTTGCAACACTTCTGTAAAAAGTCATGCTTGCTTGCCAACAATGAAAGTTCTGGTATATTTTTTAAGGGCTTTTATACAAACTGTAACTTTTAAGCAAATTTTGTGAAAATTGTTTTGGACAATGTGCTATATGTCTCCAAAGTCACCTGTTGGGAAGTCAGTCTTGCTGTATTATTGGTTTCGGTTCAGGGGTGGGTTTTAATGCCGCACTACTTTCAATGAATGTCAGCCATCTCAGTCTTGACATGTACCAAGTTCTGGGTCAAGGATTGCATGGCATGGGGGCTGCCCTATTTAACACCTGCAGACACCGTCTCCTCTTCTAGCACCCCACATGCATTTCTTCCTGAGATTTGTCCTGTGGTACTGTCTACGACTGTAACACATTAAAGTCTTTAATAACTGTGTGACAAAACTGCATGCCTGTCATAACAAAATATCACTGTTGCTGTATGTAGTAAGTTATTCCAATTACGTTGTCATGCCCTTGCCCGCGGTCAGCGTGAGAGGCAGGTCATGCAGCACAATTACACCTATTTAAAGAGTGTAAGGGATAGCTACCTTTTTAACTCCTCCAGAAGTATTTGAACTGTCTCTGAAAACCCCTGTCCAGCCAAAGATTCTGCTGCTGATCCTCGTTTTCCTCTACCCAGGTGTACTGAAACCTTGATGTTACAGGGGTATACTGTACAAGCCAAAGGGTTCGCTTGTATCCAATCAAGAAGGCGCTGCTCTGTAACCTAATATCCACTCAGATTGAAGATATGTCCCAAAACTTCGGGGGTAACCAATCAGGGCCATGTGCACTTTCTTTGTAGGCCACAGGGGACCTGTCACTCTCTGGAGGTGTATTGGAATGGGAGTGAGGCTGGGTGTGGGAAATGGGCAAGGAGCCCCTCCCTTTGTGTAATTTATGCAGGCTAGGCTATGGACCTGACCACAGTTACTGTTCTGCTGTTGCTCTTGTCAGGACACAGGATGGCCTGCTTGAACTGGTTTGGATCAGGACCAAAGAGCACCATTTCTCTTTTCATAGGATGTAAATTCAAAGCAGGCACATGCACTTCCCTTCACCAAGAATTGCACAGGGCGGGGAAATCAGGAGACGAGAGCACAGCGCAAGGCAGGTCAAATAGCAAGAGTTAGTGGGAAGCAGCATCACTGACTACCACTAAACACTAAGGCACTCTGCAGTCCACAGGGGCTACAACCAGAAGTATCTCACCTCTCCCAGGCTCATGCACTTTAATTCCCACGACATACAATGAAAGAAAACTGGGGGCTCAGTTCTGACATACTACACAGACTTAGACGCCACTAGCCACCTTTCTCAATGGGGTGTAGATAAAAAAAACATTTTTTCACATTACTATTAATCAGCTACCACCAACCAATAGTAGTGTCATAGCATGTTCCTGTAGCAACCCATCATCACTTGCCTATGCTAGAGATCTACGACAATGAAAAACAATAATCAGTTTGTTATATGTGGTCTGCTTCAGGAACTTTTGAACCTAAAGCCTACAACTTGGCATGTATCTTTTCAGAGTACAGACAGAAACATTTATTTGACAAATCAGCAACAATGGTATCTAAGAAGGTGCTAGAGACCAAAGACTTAAAATAGAATTGGAGGTAGGATGCAGGTGGGGTATTCAATTATAAGGAATAAAATAACCCAAGCCATCACTTGCAATGTCCTATATTGTGCATTAGAGGGTACTTTATCTCATATATTGTGTGTGTGTGTGTGTATGTATGTGTGTGTATATATATATATATATATATATATATATCGCTGCAGGTTACCCACATGAAGGAGGCCACAAGGAGAAGAGAATACTTTCCGTATAATTGACACCCACCCAGCACAAAATTGATCAGCAGCACCCATCAAACACCGGACGCGTTTCGGGAACTAATTTCCCTTCTTCTGCATTGTGTAGTTCAAAGCAACTGCAACAACGTAACATTGCGCACACCTTTATTTAATGCATGCCTCCCGGGCGTGGCTAAATGCAATACCTCTTGGATATTGTAGTGTGCTGTTAATTCACCCATGTGGGTGTGCTGAACAGTTCCAAAATAAAACATAGTTAAATCCCCAGTGGGTAGATGGAAAGACTAGCTGCAATCTTATGCCCCGCTCTATGGCTGCCAATCCGGGTGGTCGGGCGCTGTCCTGCAACAACGCCAGCTCTTCTTCATTCCTCATTGACCAAACACCAGTCGGCATTTTGGCGGGACCCGCTCTTCTGCGGTGGGCCTCACTTCGCGACCGAGGTCAGCCGCTGTAAATCCATCACTGCAGGTTACCCACATGTAAATTCTTTCCATAATATAATTGACACCCCGCCAGCACAAAATTGATCAGCAGCACCCATCAAACAAAGTTCAAACACCGGACGTGTGGGTAACCTGCAGCGATGGATATATATATATATATATATATATATATATATATATATATATATATATATATATATATATATATATATATATATATAGCAAGATATATATATATATATATATATATATATATATATATTTATATTTATATTTATATATATATATATATATATATATATATATATATATATATATATATATATATATATATATATATATATATCAAAGCTCCAGGGGAAGGTCCAAAAGCGGGCAGCACTCTGACACAGACAAGCTTTTTCCCCAACAGCTTTATTCAGGTTCGAAGTGGTGCAAGCCCTGCGGCGGGACGGCCGCACATATATCAAAGCTCCAGGGGAAGGTCCAAAAGCGGGCAGCACTCTGACACAGACAAGCTTTTTCCCCAAAAGCTTTATTCAGGGTTCGAAGTGGTGCAAGCCCTGCGGCAGGACGGCCGCACATATATCAAAGCTCCAGGGGAAGGTCCAAAAGCGGGCAGCACTCTGACACAGACAAGCTTTTTCCCCAACAGCTTTATTCAGGGTTCGAAGTGGTGCAAGCCCTGCGGCAGGACGGCCGCACATATATCAAAGCTCCAGGGGAAGGTCCAAAAGCGGGCAGCACTCTGACACAGACAAGCTTTTTCCCCAACAGCTTTATTCAGGTTCGAAGTGGTGCAAGCCCTGCGGCGGGACGGCCGCACATATATCAAAGCTCCAGGGGAAGGTCCAAAAGCGGGCAGCACTCTGACACAGACAAGCTTTTTCCCCAACAGCTTTATTCAGGGTTCGAAGTGGTGCAAGCCCTGCGGCAGGACGGCCGCACATATATCAAAGCTCCAGGGGAAGGTCCAAAAGCGGGCAGCACTCTGACACAGACAAGCTTTTTCCCCAACAGCTTTATTCAGGTTCGAAGTGGTGCAAGCCCTGCGGCGGGACGGCCGCACATATATCAAAGCTCCAGGGGAAGGTCCAAAAGCGGGCAGCACTCTGACACAGACAAGCTTTTTCCCCAACAGCTTTATTCAGGGTTCGAAGTGGTGCAAGCCCTGCGGCAGGACGGCCGCACATATATCAAAGCTCCAGGGGAAGGTCCAAAAGCGGGCAGCACTCTGACACAGACAAGCTTTTTCCCCAACAGCTTTATTCAGGGTTCGAAGTGGTGCAAGCCCTGCGGCAGGACGGCCGCACATATATCAAAGCTCCAGGGGAAGGTCCAAAAGCGGGCAGCACTCTGACACAGACAAGCTTTTTCCCCAACAGCTTTATTCAGGTTCGAAGTGGTGCAAGCCCTGCGGCAGGACGGCCGCACATATATCAAAGCTCCAGGGGAAGGTCCAAAAGCGGGCAGCACTCTGACACAGACAAGCTTTTTCCCCAACAGCTTTATTCAGGGTTCGAAGTGGTGCAAGCCCTGCGGCAGGACGGCCGCACATATATCAAAGCTCCAGGGGAAGGTCCAAAAGCGGGCAGCACTCTGACACAGACAAGCTTTTTCCCCAACAGCTTTATTCAGGGTTCGAAGTGGTGCAAGCCCTGCGGCAGGACGGCCGCACATATATCAAAGCTCCAGGGGAAGGTCCAAAAGCGGGCAGCACTCTGACACAGACAAGCTTTTTCCCCAACAGCTTTATTCAGGTTCGAAGTGGTGCAAGCCCTGCGGCGGGACGGCCGCACATATATCAAAGCTCCAGGGGAAGGTTCAAAAGCGGGCAGCACTCTGACACAGACAAGCTTTTTCCCCAACAGCTTTATTCAGGGTTCGAAGTGGTGCAAGCCCTGCGGCAGGACGGCCGCACATATATCAAAGCTCCAGGGGAAGGTCCAAAAGCGGGCAGCACTCTGACACAGACAAGCTTTTTCCCCAACAGCTTTATTCAGGGTTCGAAGTGGTGCAAGCCCTGCGGCAGGACGGCCGCACATATATCAAAGCTCCAGGGGAAGGTCCAAAAGCGGGCAGCACTCTGACACAGACAAGCTTTTTCCCCAACAGCTTTATTCAGGTTCGAAGTGGTGCAAGCCCTGCGGCGGGACAGCCGCACATATATCAAAGCTCCAGGGGAAGGTCCAAAAGCGGGCAGCACTCTGACACAGACAAGCTTTTTCCCCAACAGCTTTATTCAGGGTTCGAAGTGGTGCAAGCCCTGCGGCAGGACGGCCGCACATATATCAAAGCTCCAGGGGAAGGTCCAAAAGCAGGCAGCACTCTGACACAGACAAGCTTTTTCCCCAACAGCTTTATTCAGGGTTCGAAGTGGTGCAAGCCCTGCGGCAGGACGGCCGCACATATATCAAAGCTCCAGGGGAAGGTCCAAAAGCGGGCAGCACTCTGACACAGACAAGCCTTTTCCCCAACAGCTTTATTCAGGGTTCGAAGTGGTGCAAGCCCTGCGGCAGGACGGCCGCACATATATCAAAGCTCCAGGGGAAGGTCCAAAAGCGGGCAGCACTCTGACACAGACAAGCTTTTTCCCCAACAGCTTTATTCAGGGTTCGAAGTGGTGCAAGCCCTGCGGCAGGACGGCCGCACATATATCAAAGCTCCAGGGGAAGGTCCAAAAGCGGGCAGCACTCTGACACAGACAAGCTTTTTCCCCAACAGCTTTATTCAGGGTTCGAAGTGGTGCAAGCCCTGCGGCAGGACGGCCGCACATATATCAAAGCTCCAGGGGAAGGTCCAAAAGCGGGCAGCACTCTGACACAGACAAGCTTTTTCCCCAACAGCTTTATTCAGGGTTCGAAGTGGTGCAAGCCCTGCGGCAGGACGGCCGCACATATATCAAAGCTCCAGGGGAAGGTCCAAAAGCGGGCAGCACTCTGACACAGACAAGTTTTTTCCCCAACAGCTTTATTCAGGGTTCGAAGTGGTGCAAGCCCTGCGGCAGGACGGCCGCACATATATCAAAGCTCCAGGGGAAGGTCCAAAAGCGGGCAGCACTCTGACACAGACAAGCTTTTTCCCCAACAGCTTTATTCAGGGTTCGAAGTGGTGCAAGCCCTGCGGCAGGACGGCCGCACATATATCAAAGCTCCAGGGGAAGGTCCAAAAGCGGGCAGCACTCTGACACAGACAAGCTTTTTCCCCAACAGCTTTATTCAGGGTTCGAAGTGGTGCAAGCCCTGCGGCACAGCATTGAACCACACCTCCCAGAATACAACGTGATTGCTCATCCAGAGACGCCCAATAAGGACTCACGATTTACGGGATAAAAGAAGGTGTGGCCACGAAGCGTGCTTCCAAACTGCAGTCACCCTTTGAAAAAGAGAAATCCTCGAAACGCGTCAGGGAGCAGTTTGCTGTTTATACCTATGGACTGAAGTGACTGTTGGTACCTGAATAAAGCTGTTGGGGAAAAAGCTTGTCTGTGTCAGAGTGCTGCCCGCTTTTGGACCTTCCCCTGGAGCTTTGATATATATATATATATATATATATATATATATATATATATATATATATATATATATATATATATATATATATAGCAGCACTTATCAACTAATCCAGTCGATAAAACGGCAAGCACGCAGGTATCCGATTTGTAAATCCTTTATTGCAAACCCCCCTCCCCCTCGACAGACGCGTTTCACAATAAAAGCTTCGTCAGTGTCAGTTTGTGCATAAGAATGATCGCCATTTTAAACCTCACCGAACATTTCATTAATCAACAACATAGAAGATGGTCAATCTTAGTAAAAGCGGTGGCCATTTTGAAGTCTTACTCTACATATAGTGCATTGGTTCAAATGGCGAATATAAAGTACTGCATGCAGATAGCAACCATCCGGCCCATCTGATCCGCAGCATCCCTTGCGGGGAGATGCTGCGGATCAGAAGAATCTGTAGCATGGAGACAGATTGTCTCAAGACACAGAAGGAATGTCGCATGAGATTCATTGAAAGACGATATAGCCCTAAGGTCATTGATAATGCGACCAGAAGAGCCAATGCACAAAGTAGAACACAGGCATTGGTGACTAGAGGGAAAACCAAAGACATTCCGATTGAGGAACAACCCCTGAGACTTATACTAACGTATAGCGATCAGCATCAGGCTATTAGGAGAATTATCACCAGGAATTGGCCACTGATTAAGAATGATCCAGCTTTGGGTAAGAAACTAACACGTTCCCCCAACCTGACTTTCAGGAGGGCCAGTTCCATGAGTAACACTCTGGTGTCCAGTAGTCCTGAAATTAAATCTTCTCCAGACTGGTTGATGAAGAGCAAGGGATTCATTAAGTGCGCTACATGTGAAGCATGCAGACAGGGTATAAATAAAACTGAATATCTGAGTCCCTTTCATAGTACACCTAAGAAAATTGATAAAAAACGTACGTGCAAGACCGAGTATGCGATATATGTTTTGGAGTGCCCCTGTGGATTGAAATATGTAGGGAGCACTAGACCCCAGTGTCATAAGAGAGTTCTACAACATCTTCGGGCAATTAAAAATGGGGACGAGTCATATCCTGTGGCTCGCCATTTTTCAGCAGTACACGCAAAGGACCCTGATCTGTTGAAATATTATATAGTGGACTGCATTCCACCCTTGAGGCGTGGTGGTGACAGAAATGCTAGGTTAAGTAGATTAGAAACCAAATACATTATTGAGATGGACACCAAGAGTCCGAAAGGTTTGAACTCTACGGAAGATTTTTATACGTTTTTATAATCTATATCTAATATTTATGGTGTTTTATAAATCTGTATATATCTTCATGAGTCCATCTGCAATGAATAAGTTATTATCCCGCACACAGAAAGAATTATTTAAAGTATTTTATACTTTCACTGTTTTTCACTTGGTAATTTTGGTTTTAGGGTGTGAACACACTATTTTGAGTAACATTATTGGTGGTGGATGATTTTGAATATGCCCCTTTGGGCTATATCTATGAGTATTAATTTTAATGTTCCTGCATGGGTTAGTGCCACAAAAAACTTTTTTTATGTGCTGGTCATGGATGTGACTTAAGACCCCGGGTTGAGTATACTCATTATTGATGCAGCCGTAGAGGAATTTCTTAGCATAGATTTTTCAAATCATGCATATATTTTAGAAAGTTCCTTCTATTCAGTTGATTTTAATAATGGGAGGTTTTTATCATGGATAATGAACATAATTATTTATTGATGTCTTTTACCCGGTATTGTAAATATTTATTTTGAATGTTTACTATGATCGTAATTTGCACATGAACTTGGCACGTTTGCACTTTCAATGTACTGTATTTAACAGCCAGATTTGCACAGGAGGTTTCCAAAGTGTTTCAACCCAATATGCATTGTATTTCACAGTTACAAATGCATTTAAGCAGGAACTGAGTCTTTCATCCATATTTATGATGTTTGTAATTGCACTGTCACTTTTAAAGGTGTTGATCTGCCCATGTGATGTGTCATGTGATCAAGGTCCGAGAGGGACCGAAACGCGTCATGGTGGTGGTGTTGGGCGAGTAACAGAAAATAAAAATATTCAGCACGACTTGGGTTCGCATCGTCTCTTGGGAGAATCGATTCCTGTGTGCTAGAGGCGAAAATCAGGATATATATATATATATATATATATATATATATATATATATATATATATATATATATATATATATATATATATATTATAGCAGCACTTATCAACTAATCCAGTCGATAAAACGGCAAGCACGCAGGCATCCGATTTGTAAATCCTTTATTGCAAACCCCCCTCCCCCTCGACAGACGCGTTTCGCAATAAAAGCTTCGTCAATGTCAGTATATGCATAAGAATGATCGCCATTTTAAACCTCACCGAACATTTCATTAATCAACAACATAGAAGATGGTCAATCTTAGTAAAAGCGGTGGCCATTTTGAAGTGTAACTCTACATATGGTGCATTGGTTCAAATGGCGAATATAAAGTGCTCTAGTGCTAATGTTAAAAACGTTAGCAGCAACAAACATTTCATTGTTACAGTACATACTATTAATTTCATTCCTATAGTTAACCCCTTCGCTGCGGCGGCTATTCCGCCGCAGCGCTAAGTGGGTGGGGCGGCCGCACGGCGGCTCCATACTAGTGACGGAACCGCTCCGTCACGGCTCGCGGGTGAGCTGTGCTTGTGACGGAACGGTTCCGTCACGAACCCGCCCGCCCATTAAAGCGTCAGCGCAGGCGCGAAATCAGCGCCGCGCAGGAGCGGCGAGCGGGCCGTGACGTAACCGTTCCGTCACAAGCACAGCTCACCCGTGGCTTGTGACGGAGCGGTTCCGTCACAAGCATGGGAGGGGTTAAGTAACAAGAACCCAATAAAAAATATTATTACAATATGATTACTTTTGCGTTTTTTTGGGGGGGTGTATCCCCTATGTCTGGTTTCCTAATTCTCATTGTGGGAGCTTGGTAACTCACCAATTATTTTTAGTTGTTGTCTCGCCCTGTATGGGCCGGAATCATGCTTAAAATTCCATAACTTGCGTTGTCACATGTTGGAGTTTTTGGGTATAGTTATACTGGCCTTTTCCAATATTGAGCACGCAGAACAGGTTTTTTTCTCATCTAGTCTTGTTTTAATCCTAAAGGTGCACCCACATCTCCTCATCGTTGTTTAGACCTTGTTGACATTGTTCTGCATTCTGTCTATCAATTGTTGTTTTTGCATTTGTCACCCCGAGTGGGATGGGTATGCTCAGACGTGAGTCCCATGCTCTCCACACCACTGGAGTCAAGCTATCCTGGCTGAAGACGGCTGATAGCCAGATACTGGTCCTAGGATGCTTGATTCCGGTCCAGGAAAGACATGGCTTGGCAGTTCGGGCTGGACTGATCCCATGGGGCACAGGGCCAAGGCTGATTTGCATATGGCCATGTCTGAACTTGGGTGGTGTGGAGTGCAAAAAAATTATGGATTTTGGCCCAGATCTCTGTACTGGGGTGAATGTATGACATTGTTCTGCATTCTGTCCATCAATTGTTGTTTTTGCATCTGTCACCCCAAGTGGGATGGGTATGCTCAGACGTGAGTCCCATGCTCTCCGTCTGGACTTGTTCCATAGCGGTCGCTCCCCTGACTCACTGCCTGCCCTAGCGACGTTTTGCTGCTTGCTGACCACACCGCCTGCCCTGATTGAGCTCCTGGCTACCCATACATCGGCTGCAACTCAGAGCGCTTCGACTAATACATAGAGCCTGGTATCGTTCGCATTGTATTTATTCCTGCTCATTGGCCTTGCATTGCGGTGATTTGTTAACAGGCTGAATATTGTGTTTTGCTGATCTGTGTGTTACTGTACCTTTGCTCTCACTCCGGCTGTGCCCCTGCTTCGATTACGCTACCGTACCGCCATTTTGTTGTGCTGTTTACCTGCGGCCCGTGTCTCCTCCCCGCTCCCGCCTCCCAGCTGCCCCTCCCACACACTGGTATAATAATCTAGCCCCGTCCTCCTTCCCACTGTGACCGTCTGGACTTGTTCCATAGCGGTCGCTCCCCTGACTCACTGCCTGCCCTAGCAACGCTTTGCTGCTTGCTGACCACTTCGCCTGCCCTGATTGAGCTCCTGGCGACCCATACATCGGCTGCAACTCAGAGCGCTTCGACTAATACATAGCGCCTGGTATCATTCGCATTGTATTTATTCCTGCTCATTGGCCCTGCATTGCGGTGATTTGTTAACAGGCTGAATATTGTGTTTTGCTGATCTGTGTGTTACTGTACCTTTGCTCTCACTCCGGCTGTGCCCCTGCTTCGATTACGCTACCGTACCGCCATTTTGTTGTGCTGTTTACCTGCGGCCCGTGTCTCCTCCCCGCTCCCGCCTCCCAGCTGCCCCTCCCACACTCCGCCCCTCCACTATCCACATATGACAGATGCTTTTGCGCGCAGCGTTCACGCACAGCGGTCGCGCCCCAGTCGCGCCGAAAGTGCACCAAAGGTAAGCCCGTCTACGCCCGTCCGCGCCTGGACCGCGCCCAGCGCCTGTACCCCTGGTCCCCGCCGTAGCCAGCCCACTAGACTCACATATGATGCCGCTACTCTCCTTGACCTCAACCCCGGATGCACACCACAATGCTACAATGCCACCCCAGGACGTACCCACGGCCCATTCGCCTGTCACACCTGCAAGTTCTCCTGCTTCAGGACCCTCACCAAATCCACTTCCTCTAAACACTGCTCCGACTCTAACCACCTGAAGTGCATTCTGCTGAACACCCGCTCGGTCCACAGACACGCCACAGAACTCTGGGACCTACTCGACACAGCGTCACCGGACATCGCCTTCCTTACAGAAACATGGATGAACACATCATCAGCACCCGACATCGCTATAGCCATCCCGGACGCTTACAAGATCATCCGAAAAGACTGCACCAACCAAATAGGAGGAGGCATCGCCATCGTCCACAGGAACACCATCAAAATCACGACCAGCTTTGACGATAATCTTGCAACCGCCGAACATCTCCACTTCCAGGTCCACACCGACCCTAGAACCACACTCAGAGGTACCCTTATCTACAGGCCTCCAGGAACCCGTACTCAATTCAGCGATGACATCACTGACTTCATCAGCCCACATGCCCTCACCTCCGAGAACTACATTCTGTTAGGAGACCTCAACTTCCACCTTGAAAACAAACACGACTGCAACACCAACTCCCTTCTGGACAACCTGGCCAATCTCGGACTCAAACAACTTGTTGACACCCCCACCCATGTAGCCGGGCACACGCTCGACCCTATCTTCACCTCCAGCAAGCACATTTCCTTCGACCGTACCACAGCTCTCCATTGGACGGACCACAGCTGTGTTCACTTCAGCTACAAAACCACCTTGACCCACAACCACCCACAACCTATTCCTCGGAGAAACTGGAACAAAATCACCTCCGACCAACTCCTCACATCACTCAACCAAAACCCTCCCACCCTCTCACTTGACCCTAACCAGGCGGCCACCAAACTCAAGCAATGGATCACCCACAGCGCTGACGCATTAGCACCCCTGAAAAGCACCAGATCAATTCAGGCAGCAAAAAGGCTCCCTGGTTCAATGATGACCTTAAAAAATCCAAGAAGCTATGCCGCACCCTAGAGAAAACATGGAGAAAAAACCCAACCACGGACAACATGGCCACCCTCAAGGCAGCCACCCGCAAACACCACCAGTTGATTAGATCCACCAAGAAATCAGCATTCAAGGATCGTCTCGACAACAACGCCCATAACAGCAAGGAACTTTTCAACATCGTCAAAGAATTCACCAACCCCGCCGCAGCATCTAACAACATCACTCCCTCCCAAGACCTCTGCGATGCGTTATCTTCCTTCTTCTACAACAAAATTGCTGACATTCACAACAGCTTCGAGAACACTCCCTGCGAACAATCAACCCCACCCCCCTCAGACCCCACACCGCCAACTAACAACCTCAGCGCCTGGAACCCAATCACCACCTAAGACACTATCCGCCTAATGAACTTAATCCACTCTGGCTCGCCAACCGACCCCTGCCCCACCACATCTTCAACAAAGCTGACTCCGTCATCGCACCCCATCTCCGTGATGTCATCAACTGCTTGTTCAACTCTGCCACCTTCCCGGAAAGCTGGAAGCATGCCAAACTCAGCGCCCTCTTGAAGAAACCCACAGCGGACCCCTCTGAACTTAAAAACTACCCACCCATATCCCTCCTCCCCTTCCCCGCCAAAGTCATTGAGAAAGCTGTCAACAGCCAGCTCGCCACCTTCCTCTAATCCAACAACTCCCTCGATCCCTCTCAGTCTGGATTTCGAGCCAAACACAGCACCGAAACCGCCCTCATTGCAGCGACTGACGACATCCGAACACTACTGGACAACGGAGAAACAGTGGCCCTCATTCTACTCGACCTCTCTGCCGCTTTCGACACAGTCTGCCACAGCACTCTTATACAACGCCTCATTAACATCGGCATACAAGGAAAAGCCCTGGATTGGATCATCTCATTCCTCGCTGGGATAACTCAAAGAGTCCGACTTCCCCCATTCAACTCAGAGGCCACTGAAGTCATCTGCGGAGTACAACAAGGATCATCACTCAGTCCCACCCTCTTCAACGTTTACATGAGTCCACTCGCCTCCATCACGCGTCAACACAACCTTAACATCTCTTACGCCGACGACACCCAGTTAATCCTTTTCCTCACCAAAGACCCTAACACCGCCAAAACTAATCTTCACGAAGGCATGAAAGAGGTAGCCGAATGGATGAAACACAGCCGCCTAAAGCTCAACTCAGACAAAACAGAGGTGCTCATCCTAGGACCTTCCCACTCTGGGCACAGCACCCACATCCACAGACCACGCACGCAACCAGGGCTTCATCCTAGACTCCTCTCTTTCGATGTCCAGACAAGTCAACGCAGTCTCATCCTCGTGCTTCAACGTACTTCGTATTCTCAAAAAGATCTTCCGCTGGATCCCCCTCGAAACTAGAAAGACTGTCACCCATGCACTGGTCACGAGCCGAATGGATTATGGTAACACACTATACGCCGGAATCTCAGCAAAATTACAGAAAAAACTCCAACGCATCCAAAACGCATCAGCGAGACTCATTTTGGACATCCCTCGCCAAGATCACATCACCGGACACCTTAAAGACCTCCACTGGCTTCCCGTCAACAAGAGAATTACATTCCGTCTTCTTACCCACGCACACAAGGCCCTCTACAAACTAGGACCCGAATGCCTCAACTCTCGACTGTCCTTCTACACACCCACCCGCCAACTCAGATCGTCCAATCAAGCCCTCGCCGCAATCCCGCGCATCCGAAAATCCACCATGGGTGGCAGATCCTTCTCCTTCCTGGCGGCCAAGACCTGGAACTCACTCCCCACTCACCTCCGCCTTACTCAAAACCACATCTCCTTCAGAAAAGAATTTAAAACCTGGCTATTCGACAAAAATTGAACCCCCCTTCCCCAAGCGCCTTGAGACCCCCTGGGTGAGTAGTGCGCTATACAAATCCATGAACTTGAACTTAACTTGAACACCACTGGAGTCAAGCTATCCTGGCTGAAGACGGCTGATAGCCAGAAACCGGTCCTAGGATGCTTGATTCCGGTACAGGAAAGACATGGCTTGGCAGTTCGGGCTGGACTGTTCCCATGGGGCACAGGGCCAAGGCCGATTTGCATATGGCCATGTCTGATGTGGAGTGCAAAGAAACGATGGATTTAGGCCCAGATCTCTGTACTGGGGTGAATGTATGACATTGTTCTGCATTCTGTCCATCAATTGTTGTTTTTGCATTTATCAAGGTAGTACAGCACAGCGCTCACCTGGATGGACACAAGTGCCCTGCAATTCCCGGAACACACGTGGAGCCAGGGCAGGTGAAGAATGCTTTGTATCACAGGCCCGCCCAGACCACCGGAATCTGTAGGGGGGCCAGGGCTTGTGAATCAGCAGGGGACACAGCAGGACGTAAAACACTGCTGTCAGTGTGAGCGCGATCTCCTCCACACTAGTCTGAAGAAGATAAACCCTAGTGGACCGTGGTGTCCATGATAACCTCAGAAGGATGATGAGACAGAGCAGCCCTGCGGCCTGCAGCGTAGATTACAGAGAATTTGAAATCAGATGATCTTGCAGACTACCAGTCGCTCAGAAGGATGAAAAGAGAGACAGAGCAGCCCTGCCTGTAGATTTCAGTGTGTGTCTGAATAAAATTATCAGATCATCTGCATGACTGTGCATGTGCACGGCTCAGCTGCGTTGTGTGACAAGTTAATACAACGCTTTTTCAGCGGCAGCAGACATCAGCGCACGGTGGCCAAAGTAAAGTTAATTAATTTAAAGTAGTACTTACTTGAACTACTACTTCAGAGTATGTCTCTGACTGTCTGCGTTGGTCCCCGGCTGGACCACTAGGGGTTATCTTCTTCAGACTAATGTGGAGGAGATTGGGCTCACACTGACAGCAGTGTATTTACTTCCTGCAGTGCCCCCTGCTGCTTCACCAGCCCTGGCCCCCAGGCAGAGGTTCCGGTGGTCTGGGCGGGCCTGTGATACAAAGCATTCTTAACCTGTCCTGGCTCCACGTGTGTTCCGGGGAAGGCGGGACTCTTGATAACCTCAGAAGGATGATGAGACAGAGCAGCCCTGCGGCCTGCAGTGCAGATTACTGTGACCATTCAGAGCCAGTCTCCCAGCTGCCAGTGCCCGATGCCGCTCATAAATCTGCGCGCGGGAGGCCATGCTGAGGAGTCAATTGGTTTGGTCAATTATACTGCAGCTGGCCTCCCGCCTGGGTAACGAGGGTTACAAATGTATGCGCAGACAGCAGCGCACCAGGAGAGGACTCAACAAGACTCTCAGTCTCATTCCCTGCCGCTTCTGACCACCTGACTTCCTCCAGGATGTGACGGGAGTCAGAGGTCACATCCGGATAATCCCCCCCACGGTGCCACAGCCACTAGCAAGTCCTGAGGGCAGGCCCGCGGGGGAAGGAGTCCCTAGCTCGCTGGGTTGCCTCTCTCCCGCTATGGGTCACTAATACAGTCATGCAAGATGCAGTTCTCTTCTCCGTTAAGGGCTGTTCACATGTGTCGATGAGGGGGGCATTTTGGTCCTGGTAGGAATATTTAGTGATTTCACTTTGAGTAATTTTCCGTTACATGTGAAATGTTTATTTACATTTTTCATAAACTCTGAATCTACAGTGATATTTCATGTGAACTGAATACTGGTTGTTTATGTTGACAGAATGTATTTTCTTACGAGTATGGTCGCAAAATTCTGCTAATAATTAAGTCGAAGTATTTTGTTTAGTTCCTTGATATTTTTTAATTTAAAGATGGCGTTAAAATGGCACTCCCTAGATTGAACCAATGGTGCGCGCGCACCACAGAGGAGTGGGAGCAAGGGAGCGCAGCAGCTTGCTAGCCACCGGTGGGAATGGGCGGAGCAAAGGCGGAACATGCGCCCACCTTTGCCCAATTGCATGCCGTATTTTGGTATAAAAAAACACTTAAAGCCAATGGCGGGTGGCGAAAGCCTGCTCACACGCACGATCGTGTGAGCAGCTTTCAGAACCCCCTTACTAGAGGTCTCGTGCTGCGCGAGTAGTGTTGTGCACTGCAACGCTAGGCACGAGACCTAAAAACAAAGAACTAAAACAAGATTGCTTTCCAAACATGGACTCCTCTGATGCTGAACTTCAAAACAAATAATTAGGAAGCATTTGGGCTAACGTTACAATTCCTGCAGATTAGAAGAGCGCTAAACCGTCAACTTTACTTCCTGATGATCTTTTTCCAATATGAATGACTTTTGTAGTGCTGATCCAATTCTACACAGAAGTCATTCTAGATAGCAGATTGTTTACACAGAGGCTCTCTGCTGCCTCTATGTGTTGGGTTGGAACAATAAAATGATAGTGTTTACTGCATTACTTTCTTTCAATTTAGGATTTCCCGAATCTAAGACTTAACTGTACTTAGGACATGATTTGTACAATCAACAAGATTGTCCATAAAAGTAAAATGGGCCTTAGTCTAGGGTGGCATGGTTGGCATAAAATGATGGACTAGAATGCGTCTGCGAGCGATTGTCAGTAACTGAGATTAATTCAAGCCTTCCATCCATCAGTTAAACATGGAGATTTTGAGTAATTCCTTTGAGGTCAACAAATTCAATATAATCTTAAGGATTTTTGTGGCCATGGGAAAGACATATTTTGGGTCTCGCTTTTTAGAGCACCTTTGCAATTTATTACACATTTTCTACTAATTCAAGCTCGTATGATGCCAAAGAACACTGACTTATGCTTAAGCTTTCAGAAATTGGGTCATAGAAAAGCAGCTGAAATATGTCTTGCCCAGGGTACAAATAATCTTTAGAATGACACTCTGTAGAGAGATAAAGAGTGAGAGGTAGAAGTAGGTAGAGCAAGGGCATGTGGTTGGGATAAGGCCATAGGGTCCGATTACGAGTTAGATGGTCCATAGGACCACCAAACCCGCAGTGGAGGTGCGGTGGAGGTAGGCGACCGCCGCACTAGCGGTCCGCCCACCATATTACTTCTACAGTGGTAGGACGGCTGCAACCGCCTGCGATCGACGATCCCTTGTAATGGTGCAGCAGTCTGAGGCCGTAATATGCTTGGCGGTGCCACTGCAGCACCGCCAAGCATATTACGAGTTTCCTGACTGCCTCACTTTTCATGGCGGAGAGGCCGGCATGAAAAGTGTGACGGTGGGGAAACAAAGGGTGCCCTACAGGTCCCCCTGTTGCATCAAGGCCATCGGATGCAAGCAGGGGGGCACATGGTGTTCGCCCTGTCTGCCTGCACCCGTTTACTGCACGGTATGGAATGTACAGTCCATGCCGTGCAGCAATAGGCTTTGGCACTCCCATTGCAGTGCCTTTTTAAGATGCACCGCTGTGTGAACGCCAAAGGGCCTCCCACTTGATAACTTGTAATCTGGCGGGCAGCTGGTGGTGACATTTGGCGGTGTGGTAGCGGAATGGTGGCGTGGCTGCCCTCTCCCACACCACCAAACTCATAATCAGGCCCATAGGTATGAAATGGAGAGATAGATCACTTTCCCAGAGGCCCCTTGGAAGGTGTTGTCAAGACTAACAGGAGCATCTACCTTCACGATCTTAAAACTCAGTCTGAAATATAATCCAATTTCTTTCTTTCAGGTAAAGCAGGACTAATTTCTTTAGGCATGCTGAGGGAACCACAACAGTATTTGTGAATATACATTAAAGTGAATTCCACTCCCTTTTTAGGGCTCGCCTGCTGATGCGCTTCTGCGCATCGCTGGCGAAGCTCTATTACGGCTTATCCAGTGTTGATCCACCACTGGCGATTTCTTCAAGTGCATGTGCTTTTTAGGTCATTGCGCAAGCGCAAGCCCTAAAAAGCGCGTGCACAATGCCACCAGCCCCCTGCCTGCCTGCCTCGCATTACCAGATCAAAGGCAGCCCAGCCCCCCTCCCACAAGCTTCTCAGCGTGTGCTCTGCCTCAGGCCTGCATTTCTCCTCCCCTCTGACAAACAGATAGCCGCAATAAAACCCTCCCTGCTCAGCTTTTTTTTCTCAATTTCTCCCCGTCTACACTTCCCATTAGGAGCCCTTCCTCCCCCCAGATAATCTATCTCCATAAGAGATAAGCAGCTCTTCCACCATCTCAAACCCGTATTAGTGCTCCTCACTATGCATGTTTTTACTTAGAAAATCAGCACAATGCAGCAGTGTGACATCAAGCCAGGTTCATCGACATCACTGCAAAAGTAAAGTTTTTATTCCCCATTTCCTCTTCAAGAAAGTGACTGCGCATCAGCCTCTACGGATCAGAAAGCGGAGCCCCTCCACTGACCGGGCTGCGAGTCAAATGGCCATGTTTCACAAATTATGGTTTTCGTGGTCTTATTCTGGAGTAGCCCTGTTGGCAAGAGAGGAAAGAGCAAGGCTCTGACAGTCAGTCCTCCTCTGCTTCATAGTATGCCGCGCCACTATAGTAAGTTGAACAAGGGATATTATTTGACAGAAAGAGGCAACCTGCATCTATTCACGGAAATACATTGAGCAGTCTACATTTTTATTTTTTAAAGCTACATACAATGCACCATAACTATTCTAGGTCTACAAATGGAAATACATAACAAGCAATATTTTTATTTATTTTTTAAGAGGTGCATACTTAAAAAAATGATTACAAAAATTAAACATCAACTAGTAATTAAAAAACCTAGCAATTAAGATATGCCACGTCAAATAATAACTTTTGTCGCCAATTAATTATCAGTGTCTGGAATGGATATGGTCACACCCTCACTCACCCTCAACCCCTCACCCTCACTCACCCTCAACCCCTCACCCACACCCTCACTCACCCTCAACACCTCACCCTCAACCCCTCCCTCACGCTCACCCACCCTCACCCTCACTCACCCTCAACACCTCACCCTCACTCACCCTCAACCCCTCACCCTCACTCACCCTCAACCCCTCACCCTCACCCTCACTCACCCTCAACCCCTCACCCTCAACCCCTCACCCTCACTCACCCTCAACTCCTCACCCTCAACACCTCACTCACCCCCACGCTCACCCTCACGCTCACCCACCCTCACCACCTCACCCTCACTCACCCTCAACCCCTCACCCTCACTCACCCTCAACCCCTCACCCTCAACCCCTCACTCACCCTCACTCTCACTCATCCTCTATCACCCTCAACCCCTCACCCTCAACCTCTCACCCTCACTCACCCTCAACCCCTCACCCTCACTCACCCTCAACCCCTCACCCTCACTCACCCTCAGCCCCTCACCCTCAACCCCTCACCCTCACTCACCCTCACCCTCACCCTCACTCACCCTCAACCCCTCACCCTCACTCACCCTCACTCACCCACCCTCACTCACCCTCAACACCTCACCCTCACCCTCACTCACCCTCACTCACCCTCAACACCTCACCCTCACTCACCCTCAACCCCTCACCCTCACCCACCCTCACTCACCCTCACTCACCCTCAACCCCTCACCCTCAACCCCTCACCCACAACCCCTCACCCACACCCTCACCCTCAACACCTCACCCTCAACCCCTCCCTCACGCTCACCCACCCTCACCCTCACTCACCCTCAACCCCTCACCCTCACTCACCCTCAACCCCTCACCCTCACTCACCCTCAACCCCTCACCCTCACTCACCCTCAACCCCTCACCCTCACTCACCCTCAACTCCTCACCCTCAACACCTCACTCACCCTCACGCTCACCCTCACGCTCACCCACCCTCACCCTCAACACCTCACCCTCACTCACCCTCAACCCCTCACCCTCACTCACCCTCAACCCCTCACTCACCCTCACTCTCACTCATCCTCTATCACCCTCAACCCCTCACCCTCACTCACCCTCAACCTCTCACCCTCACTCACCCTCAACCCCTCACCCTCACTCACCCTCACTCACCCTCAACCCCTCACCCTCACTCACCCTCAGCCCCTCGCCCTCAACCCCTCACCCTCACTCACCCTCACCCTCACTCACCCTCAACCCCTCACCCTCACTCACCCTCACCCACCCTCTCACCCTCAACCCCTCACCCTCACCCTCACTCACCCTCAACCCCTCACCCTCACTCACCCTCAACTCCTCACCCTCAACACCTCACTCACCCCCACGCTCACCCTCACGCTCACCCACCCTCACCCTCAACACCTCACCCTCACCCTCACTCACCCTCAACCCCTCACCCTCACTCACCCTCAACCCCTCACCCTCAACCCCTCACTCACCCTCACTCTCACTCATCCTCTATCACCCTCAACCCCTCACCCTCAACCTCTCACCCTCACTCACCCTCAACCCCTCACCCTCACTCACCCTCAACCCCTCACCCTCACTCACCCTCAGCCCCTCACCCTCAACCCCTCACCCTCACTCACCCTCACCCTCACTCACCCTCAACCCCTCACCCTCACTCACCCTCACTCACCCACCCTCACTCACCCTCAACACCTCACCCTCACTCACCCTCACTCACCCTCAACACCTCACCCTCACTCACCCTCAACCCCTCACCCTCACCCACCCTCACTCACCCTCACTCACCCTCACTCACCCTCAACCCCTCACCCTCAACCCCTCACCCTCACTCACCCTCAGCCCCTCACCCTCAACCCCTCACCCTCACTCACCCTCACCCTCACTCACCCTCAACCCCTCACCCTCACTCACCCTCACTCACCCACCCTCACTCACCCTCAACACCTCACCCTCACTCACCCTCACTCACCCTCAACACCTCACCCTCACTCACCCTCAACCCCTCACCCTCACCCACCCTCACTCACCCTCACTCACCCTCACTCACCCTCAACCCCTCACCCTCAACCCCTCACCCACACCCTCACTCACCCTCAACACCTCACCCTCAACCCCTCCCTCACGCTCACCCACCCTCACCCTCACTCACCCTCAACACCTCACCCTCACTCACCCTCAACCCCTCACCCTCACTCACCCTCAACCCCTCACCCTCACCCTCACTCACCCTCAACCCCTCACCCTCACTCACCCTCAACTCCTCTCCCTCAACCCCTCACTCACCCTCACTCTCACTCATCCTCTATCACCCTCAACCCCTCACCCTCACTCACCCTCAACCTCTCACCCTCACTCACCCTCAACCCCTCACCCTCACTCACCCTCACTCACCCTCAACCCCTCACCCTCACTCACCCTCAGCCCCTCACCCTCAACCCCTCACCCTCACCCTCACCCTCACCCTCACCCTCACTCACCCTAAACCCCTCACCCTCACTCACCCTCACTCACCCTCACCCACCCTCACTCACCCTCAACACCTCACCCTCACCCTCACTCACCCTCACTCACCCTCAACACCTCACCCTCACTCACCCTCAACCCCTCACCCTCACCCACCCTCACTCACCCTCACTCACCCTCAACGCCTCACCCCCTCACCCTCACTCACCCTCACCCTCACTCACCCTCACTCACCCTCAACCCCTCACCCTCACCCTCACTCACCCACCCTCACTCACCCTCAACACCTCACCCTCACCCTCACTCACCCTCAACACCTCACCCTCACTCCCCCTCAAACTCAACATACATACCCTCACTCACCCTCACTCACCCTCACTCACCCTCACCCTCACTCACCCTCAACACCTCACCCTCACCCTCACTAACCCTCACCCTCACTCACCCGCACTCACCCTCACTCACCCTCACCCTCACTCACCCTCACCCTTACTCACCCTCACTCACCCTCAACCACTCACCCTCACTCACCCTCAACCCCTCACCCTCACTCACCCTCAACCCCTCACCCTCACTCACCCTCAACCCCTCACTCACCCTCACTCTCACTCATCCTCACTCACCCTCAACCCCTCACCCTCACTCACCCTCACCCACCCTCAACCCCTCACCCTAACTCACCCTCACCCTCACTCACCCTCAACCCCTCACTCACCCTCACTCACCCTCAACCCCTCACCCTCACTCACCCTCAACCCCTCACCCTCACTCACCCTCACTCACACTCACCCTCACCCTCACTCACCCTCACTCACCCTCACTCACCCTCACCCACCCTCAACCCCTCACCCTCAACCCCTCCCTCACGCTCACCCACCCTCACCCTCACTCACCCTCAACACCTCACCCTCACTCACCCTCAACCCCTCACCCTCACTCACCCTCAACCCCTCACCCTCACCCTCACTCACCCTCAACCCCTCACCCTCACTCACCCTCAACTCCTCACCCTCAACCCCTCACCCTCACTCACCCTCAACCCCTCACCCTCACTCACCCTCACTCACACTCACCCTCACCCTCACCCTCACTCACCCTCACTCACCCTCACTCACCCTCACCCACCCTCACTCACCCTCACTCACCCTCAACCTCACTCACCCTCACCCACCCTCAACCCCTCATCCTCACTCACCCTCACCCTCACTCACCCTCAACCCCTCACCCTCACTCACCCTCAACCCCTCACCCTCACCCTCACTCAACCTCAACCCCTCACCCTCAATACCTCACCCTCACTCACCCTCACCCAACCTCAACCCCTCACCCTCAATACCTCACCCTCACTCACCCTCACCCTCACTCACCCTCAACCCCTCACCCTCACTCACCCTCAACCCCTCACCCACACCATCACTCACCCTCACTCACTCACCCTCACTCACCCTCACTCGCCCTCACACGCCCTCACTCACCCTCACTCACCCTCACCCTCACTCACCCTCACCCTCACTCACCCTCACCCTCACTCACCCTCACTCACCCTCACTCACCCTCAACCTCACTCACCCTCACCCACCCTCAACCCCTCATCCTCACTCACCCTCACCCTCACTCACCCTCACTCACCCTCAACCCCTCACCCTCACTCACCCTCACCCTCACTCACCCTCAACCCCTCACCCTCAATCTCTCACCCTCAATCCCTCACCCTCAGTCACCCTCACCCTCACCCTCACTCACCCTCAACCCCTCACCCTCACTCACCCTCAACCCCCTCACCCTCACTCACCCTCAACCCCTCACCCACACCATCACTCACTCACCCTCACTCACCCTCACTCACCCTCACTTGCCCTCACTCGCCCTCACTCACCCTCACCCTCACTCACCCTCAACACCTCACCCTCACTCACCCTCAATGCCTCACCCTCACTCACCCTCAACACCTCACCCTCAACCCCTCACTCACCCTCACTCTAACTCACCCTCACTCACCCTTAACACCTCACCCTCACTCACCCTCACCCACCCTCAACCCCTCACCCTAACTCACCCTCACCCTCACTCACCCTCAACCCCGCACCCTCACTCACCCTCAACCTCTCACCCTCACTCACCCTCAACCCCTTATCCTCACCCTCACTCACCCTCACTCACACTCACCCTCACTCACCCTCACTCACCCTCACCCTCACTCACCCTCACCCTCACTCACCCTCAACCTCACTCACCCTCAACCTCACTCACCCTCACCCACCCTCAACCCCTCATCCTCACTCACCCTCACCCTCACTCACCCTCACTCACCCTCACTCACCCTCAACCCCTCACCCTCACTCACCCTCAACCCCTCACCCTCACTCTCCCTCAACCCCTCATCCTCACCCTCACTCACCCTCACTCACATTCACCCTCACCCTCACTCACCCTCACTCACCCTCACCCTCACTCACCCTCACTCACCCTCACTCACATTCACCCTCACTCACCCTCACTCACCCTCACTCACCCTCACCCTCACTCACCCTCACTCACCCTCACCCTCACTCACCCTCACCCTCACTCACCCTCAACCCCTCATCCTCACTCACCCTCATCCTCACTCACCCTCAACCCCTCACCCTCACTCACCCTCAACACCTCACCCTCACTCACCCTCACCCTCACTCACCCTCAACCCCTCACCCTCAATCCCTCACCCTCACTCACCCTCACTCACCCTCAACCCCTCACCCTCACTCACCCTCAACCCCTCACCCTCACCATCACTCACCCTCACTCACCCTCACTCACCCTCACTCACCCTCACTCACCCTCACTCACCCTCACTCACCCTCACTCACCCTCACCCTCTCACCCTCAACACCTCACCCTCACTCACCCTCAACCCCTCACCCTCACTCACCCTCACTCACCCTCAACCCCTCAGCCTCACCCTCACCCTCACCCTCACTCACCCTCAACACCTCACCCTCACTCACTCTCAACCCCTCACCCTCACTCACCCTCACCCTCTCTCACCCTCAACACCTCACCCTCACTCACCCTCAACCCCTCACCCACCCTCAACCCCTCACCCTCAACCCCTCACTCACCCTCACCCTCACTCAACCTCAACCCCTCAGCCTCACCCTCACCCACCCTCAACACCTCACCTCACCCTCACTCACCCTCACTCACTCTCAACCCCTCACCCTCACTCACCCTCAACACCTCACCCTCACTCACCCTCAACCCCTCACCCTCCCTCACCCTCAACCCCTCACCCTCCCTCACCCTCAACCCCTCACCCTCAACCCCTCACCCTCGACCCCTCCCCCTCAACACCTCACCCTCACTCACCCTCAACACCTCACCCTCACTCACCCTCAACACCTCACCCTCAACCCCTCACCCCCACCCTCACTCACCCTCACAACACATATTGTGTTACAATAGGTGTCACATTTGCAAAAGATAAAACTATTGGCATTGTAAATAACAAAGCTATTAATTCGCTATTTTCAAAACAAGCACATAAATAAAAAATGTGTCCTTTACAATACCAATAGCTCAAACTTTCCTAATGCAAGACCTATTGCATTGCTGTGCTTCTCTCCCCTGCTGCACTCTCCTGCTCTCTAGAGATGTGGCCTAACGACAAGAGCTGCCATCTAAGTCACGTAAATACAAAATATGTTGCATTCCAAATGCTACAGGTGTCACATTCGCAAAAGTTATAACTATTGGCATTGTAAATGACAAAGCCATCAATTTAGCAATTTTAAAAATCAACAAATAAATAACATATGTCATTTACAATACCAATAACTCCAACTTTTCTAATGCGAGACCTATTGCATTTCCAATGCTTGTTTATTGAAAATTACCTTGATTGTGTTATTTGCTGCTTTCCATAATTACCCATGATCCTCTCTGTGTATTATTTCAAACATTTCGATCCATTTGTAGGCAAAATAGCTGTGATTGTCAGACCATCTAGCCTTTCAATAATCTTTCCTTGGTAAACAATCTTTCTCTGCTGTCTCATGGCAGCTGTGAACTAAATATTTGTCATGTTACCTTTACTCCCACCCTGTTAAGAAACGCCTGACAACGTTTATAGTCAAAGTAAAGACCAGATTAGGTAGTAACTAAAGTCAGGGCATTATTTTAGGAGCCTCGCATTCTGTGTGAATTTTTTTCTAGGTCCCACCAAGTTTGATTTGGACAATCCTTAACCCACACACTAGGCTGTTCTGTTTCTCTTCCAATACTCCTCAATCTTGGGGAGTTTTAGTGTTTACTAAGAAGCGAATATGAGGCCATATTCACAAGGACTTATCTCTGATTTATCTCCATATTAACACATCAAAAGTGGAGATAGATTCAACACCCCATTCCAAGCCGGTGCAAACTGTAGACATAGCCAGTATTCCTGCGATAACTGCCCCAAAATGTATCTTCATGGTGGACACCACCAACTAACACTAATGAGATGCAGAGTAGGTGTTCCCGTGCAAAAACACATAAAAAAACCACAACACCAAATTCACAACGAACTGGCAGATCTGAGAAGCGAACCAAAAATAGGTGATAAGCTGCTGTAGCACCAGGGATTTTACACCTGCCTTTTGCTGGTGCTAAGCAGGATGACTACCCACAACATGAAAGGGAACCCAGCCAAGAGCCACATCTGAGGACCCACAGATGCCATGGAGACAATGATCCTGCAGCTCCGATACGCATGAGGGCCACAACACCCACCGCCACTTCCCCCAGCCCCTCCCGCGGCCCCCCCCCCAGACATACACATACCGGCACTGGTTGACGCCGAAGCTAGAACACAGACCTCCAATGAATAACATGGAAATCAGAGAATATCCCTGTGTATTGCACTTCAAGTGAAACTTGACCAGGCTGGAAATGTGGGAATATTAACGCGCCTACCATTAAAGAGCAAGCAGGCATCCCTGAGCTGGAACCGGGCATGTTTTTTGTGAACGACATTCCTACCCATTTCCTCAAAGGACCGCTGTGCTGTTGTCTGGGGAACTCCATTCCCAATAGACCCAGAGCAGCAATACTGTCCTCCTGCCCTTTCCATGCCCCATGACTGAGAAGATCTACTCTCATGCCAACACTTGATGCGAATTGAATATGAAGTCAGATGGCGGTACGTGGAAATGTCCCAAGCCTAGAATGTTATTGGAACTAGTGAGGGGCATGTTCTCATGGCAACATCGCCTGGAGTGAAGATGGTACTTTTCTAGGGCTGCTGTGCCGATCCCCAGGTATTGCCGGCTAACACCGGAATTACTATCGCCATTGCGATAATATTATCAGCTATTTCCTCTGTTGTTCCCTGTTTTTTATCGCCATGTAGCGTGTTCTTGATAATGCCGCGCTAGGGAGGAAAACTGGGGAAGGCTTGGGTCGCGTCGGCGTCCAGCTCCACCAAGATACCAAATAACTAGGGCGTAATAGGAATAGAATTTACACATTTCTACACTGCTGTTTAGTTTTTGTGTTTTTCCTATTTACTGCACCGTGTGACAAATTCACTGTGTATTCTGTGGTGGGTGAAACAAGTAAGCTAGTTTTCCATCTTGTCAGTCCACTTGTTCAATCTTCATTCAGGATTGGTGCCTCAATGACGGATTTAGTTGAGGCATTGTACAGTTGTCTATATTTATGCTTATCACAATTGTTTATGTGTTGAATATTTGATTTGATTTGTTGTCCTTGGTTTATTCAATGTATTTGTGAACCTTTGTAAATGTTGTGGTGTATCTTTTGATGCTTAAAAACTTTGCTCATAATCTTTTATAAAATACAAAAAGTGACTCAACACAAATGGTTGTCCAGCCTAGCAATTGTTTATACTAGGTGTGCATCTTTTCAAAAAACGTTAGCTGCCCGGCTCTTGTTTTGTTTATTGCGCTAGGGAGGAGCCACGACACCAATCAAGATGGTCGCATAGTCTCCCGGCTCCGCTGACCTCTGTCCTACGCTCTAATATCCTGCCACCTATGCTGATTTCCTGCCCCGGATCCGTGTGTGTGACCCGATTTGCACTCCAATGAGGTGCTCCCGGAGTTTCTCCGACATCGTGAAGAGAAGTAACGTCGGGGATCGATTTGAGGCCTAACCCAGCCGAGAAGCCGGGGTATCAAGTGCTGGCCTTGCCGGGTCCGAGTTGAACAACAACGGACTGCGGAATGCGGTTGGGTCCGGTCTTTGGAACATTCGGAATTTTTGGGATTGCTTTGCTACCATCTGCTGCCTGGCGCTCTATAGGAGGTGAGGTGACGAGGATGCACGGTGCTGGGTTGCGGGGGTCCCGGTCCGGGGGTCCGGCATTCATACCGCCGGTGCCCCTTGGGTTGGAATCTCGCTACGCGCTACTGCACGCTAACAGTCTGTCCCTCATGGCTAATACGGGCTCCGCCTAATCTTGCCCCGGAGAAGGTGCCTCTCCGTAGGGACCACCATGCCCGAGGAAAAATGGAGGCTGACGGAGCAGGCTCAAAGTGGCCCGTCATTGCGGACGGTGCTGGAGGCCCTTGTGGCACTTCAGGAGACGGTTAAAGGTCAGACCTGCAGCCTGTTGTTGGCGGAAGATGGAATCAAAGGATTGAGACCGGATCCTGACTTGACGCCCGAGACCTGGCGGCCAGCTCGCCTTTCGATTGACGCCCCGGTGGCGTACTTAGTCCCGGCGCTGGAAGCTGTATTTGCCCCCATCGCAGTGGAGCTACCCGAAAGTACTGTGCTTGGTGATTCAAATAATCCGTTGGGATACCCGGTTTTGCAACTGTCGGAACACTTGTATGCTGTCCCCACTTCGGTTCCTTTTAATTGGGACTGTGAACTGTTTTGGACTATGTCGACCCCCCTCCCCAGTCGGTCTATCAAGATGGCGGATGGAATAAAGACTGGCTTCGGAGACGGGGAGGGGCATCGTTGGTACCAGCCGACTACTTTGGGACCTGCCGTTCTTTTTTCATCTGTGGACCCCTGTTCTGCCAATTTCTGTGTACTATTTGACAATTTGAGTACGGGGCTTTCTTCCCCTTACGGACTTAGCAAATTTCATCGACGGGGCCAAGGCTGAGATTGCACTGTGGTATTATGGTTAACGGGATTGTTTTATTGAATTAACGGAGTCCGGGGCGGGGTTGGTTAGGTCGGGGGCGAGAGACCGGGAGTGCGTTGATTAAAGCCCTCCTCCATTTCCCCTCTTCGGGTGGGGTTTAATTTCTTTTCCTTTTTTCTCTGTTTCTTCTATATTTCGGGTTTCGGTTTTTGGGCGACAGGCACGCTGCTAGGGGGGTAGGCCGTAGTCATCTGCAGGGGTGCAGGGGTGCAGGGTGGGGGGGTGGGGGATGAGTGTTTTGTTTTTCTTTGTTTCTATGGCCTTTTTCTCTTCTTATCTTTCTTAGGCCTTTTCTTTTCTCCTTTTCCGAGTCAGTGTAGTGGGTCCCTTGTCAGGTCCATCTCTGTTTTCACATCTGTGCGTCAACTCTCGCGATGTTTCAGGGCCAAGGGGCGGGCATAATTGCTGGCGCGAATCGTAATAGTATGCTTGTTTATCCTGGGTGTCGTTCGCTTAAACACCACTGACCTACATGAAAATGGATTAACTGTGGACACATTGCTATTTCGCTCGCCCCCACTTCGTCGCTTGTGAAATTGTATGGCACCTGATCCTTCTATCTTATATTATAAAATGAAACCTTTTGTATCCTGTTTCCAATTTGGTATGTCTTCCAACCAGTACGTATTGTGGAAGTAGCGACTATGCTCCCGGGAGGATGGGTCTGAAGTTTTCATCGTAGTACTGTGTTGCAATTGCTTAGCAGCCAGCCCTGGGGGTTGTAGGCCCGTGTTTGTATCTGGTTGAGAATGTTAAATAAAGGTTTTCACAAAAAAAAAAGATAATGCCGCGCTAATATAGCGATGAAATACAGGGTTAGACGTCGTTAACTTTTCTGGCGATGACTGACGTTGGCAATAGTTATTGCATGTTCTTGTGAATTTACCCCATGGAGCGTTAGGCTAGAGGAGATGGACCACAGGCCCAGTCCTTGCTGTTTGAGTTATGTTTGATTAGATATTTGGGTCTGTGATACAATCAATATGCTGCCCTTAACTTGACTTTGAATATTGTTGGTTGGTCATCTCATTTAAAGATATGCATTATGAATACTGAGACTTTCTCTGTACTACTCCCTTTCTCAAACCTGGCAGACCTGAAGATCTAACCCGCTTAGACAAGAGTCGTGTGATATGGTTGTTTGCTCTGACGGTCTACCTTTACACTGCACAACCTGAATGCATCCTCATGGGATCATTTTAAATTGTTGATCACTTGTGAGACTCAAGATACGTTGGTAGGTTGTTTAAAATTTCCACTCTCTTTGTCCATAAACTCTATGTAAATTGTGTCCAGAGTGGATAAGTGGCATAAGACTGGGAGTTTTTGTCTACGGGTCAGATTATTACCCAGTTTAAGGATGTCTTGGGCAGTTGTGGCTGGTAGGAAACAGTGACGGGGGAGGAGAAAATAAAAAACTAAAGAGCACTTACCTGCTGGTCGCGTCGCTAGCCACCGCCTCTCCGCTGCCTCTCCTCCATCGCAGGAAGCGCCCAGGCTTCCTAAGCCAATGACAATGCAGCACTGCAACTTTGTGATTGGTTCTCCTAAGTCAATCACAACGCTGCAATGCAGCATTGTGATTGGTCAGAGCGCTGTGGTTCGGCGCTCAGATGGGGACAGGGAACCTGTGCATGTTCCCCACCAGGCTGTATAATGCAACCTGGTGGAGACCATGCAAAGGGCGCATGACTGTTTGGCCGGCCCAAGACGTCTGGCCAAATAGTCATGGGCACTTTGAGTGTGCTCACCTCTCCTCCCTCTGGCCCCTGCTCTGGCAAGCCTCGACTGCACTTAGGGACGGAAAAATAAAAGAATAACTTTTTGTTATTATCATTTTATTTTTTCTCTACACTTCTGTTGGTCTTGTGGTCCCCCAGATTTTTATAGGGGTGTAACAAATGCCACACCTTAACCCTTTCCCAGTTCCTCTGATTCAATAAAGCTGGGTTGTTAAGCTACCCTTCCTACAACTGCATTTTTTCAAGGATAATCCTCTGACTCTGCTGTTAACCAGAAGCCCACCTTGGCCCTTTCTTTCTGAGGTGCATACCTCCTGGTGCAGAATCTTCTTTACTTATCTCATGGCTGAAATCTACTTTACTGGAAGACATGGCATGCCTTTTGTAATTCTCTAAACTTGATTATTTATATACTTGGTTCTTATAGCATTACCCAGCCCATGCTATGGTGCCAGAGGGGTTTGCATGAAAGGAAACCATAATGTGCTATGATCTATTGGCTTTATACAAAAAGTGAATGCAATCATACACTATGTTCATCATCATAGATAAGCTGCTAAGACAGCTTTGTGAAATGACCTTAAAAATCATCAAATTTCTTCGTTTTAGTTAAATTTGAAGATTGAGAAGGAGGGTCTTCTATTTATGTTGGAGGGCATCTATCGACCTTTATATTTTAGAGGTTTTCCTGTAGAAGAATTTCCTAATTGTGAAGGTTTTATTAAGTCTGGTTATATTGAGGCATAGAGAGACTTTTACTGTTAAGTTCCTAGTAAAGTTCCACTAGTTAGTTTGGTATTCAGGTACGTAGGAATGGGTGCTTGTGGGACCTTGTTGCTAAAGCAGACATTCCTGTACGTACTTCACCGAAGTACCATGTATACGTTTTCAGAAGTGGTGAGATGTGGTCGAATTTCCTTTTCCCAGGGATGAGTTGGGCAGCAGGGGCGGTCTTAGGCATGTGCAAGCTGTGCACCTGCACAGGGCCACCAAATCCCAGGGGCCACCACGCCAATATATATCCTTAATATAATAATCCTCTGAGGATGGATACATATTTGTGTGGCGGCCCCTGGCAGGGATTTGGCGGCCTCTGGCTCTGTTCCACTTCCAAACACCCTGACTCCCCTCTTCACTGGCCTCTGTGCTCCGCCCCGCCCGGACCCTTTCTTCCGGCGCCCCCTACCTACGCTCCCTGCCCAGAGCCACCATGAGCCTAGAGCCACCCCCGTGGGCAGAAGAGTGAAATATGTATTGCATAGCATATTACATACATAGCATTATTACTGTAACCTACTATTTTTATGGTTTAAATCTTTTTTTAATGGTTTGCGAAACAGAGCACAACAGCAACCAGCTACATCCATAGGCCGGTGGAGAATAAGAACTGATATAAGAGTGAGAATAGAGAAGACAAGAGGAGAGGGACAAAATTATAAAAACAGAGGAAGGGAAAGGGAGCACTCGACAACCTACTATTTTTATGACCATGGCTTGGTCAAGATTTTTTAGGTCTGATATTTCTTATGGTTAGTAGATGGCTCACTTCAGTTTAGCTTTTATGTGTAACTTCTTGCCAAGTTTGAGTCGAATGTAATTCCGAAAGTTTTAGCAGAAGTGACGCAGTTTGCTTCTTACTAGTCCATAAAGAGTGTGCTGGAGGGTTTGAGTCGAGGACAAAAATCTTTTTTTGGGGGCATTACGTTTCTATCTCCTGTCGCTCACCTGGTTCTGAATATCTGATATGCACTTAGCCAGGTTCAGGAGGGTCTGAGAGCCGTCGACCTTCATTATATCTGTGTTTTCCGCACACTGCCATTTTGCTGCATCATTTTAAGAGCACAGGGATGCATCATCTTTACCACAAAATGACTTATCTCTGTGATATCCTGTGCACTGGCGCACAATTGGCTGCCATGCGCTAACATATTCTCCTGCACCTGCGTTGCTGGGGATATATTGTTTTTGTGCAGGAAGGGACACCTTCCTGCACAAAAACAATCATTGATGTTATATCCTCATTCTGCAGCACACATAAAAAGAGGAGAACAAAACTAGGAGTAATAAAAGTATTTCTCCTCGTTAAGCCTCCTTACACCTCCCCTGGGGAGGTGTAGGATTCTGACGTATTTCCAGGTTTATGAAATGTTGTAAATCTGAAAATGCGGCAGAATCCATGGGTGTTGCTTGGGAACACTCATAGCAACACCCATGGCACACCCCTTTCACGCAAAGCGATGCATGAAAATGGGCTGTATTTACATGCTGGGTGTGTAAGAAAGTGAGTTTCTGTTGCAGTACCCCCCCCATACTTTTTGCCTGATACATGATGCACTTTTTCCTTGGTGTCCCCTGGGCCCCTGCCAATCAGGTACCCAGGGCCTGTGTCCCTTCCCTAAAACTATGTTGAAACTAAAAACCCAATTGGCATCTCTGGCCACCTGTCAGCCCCTAGTAAATGGTACCCTAGGTACCCAGGGCATGGTGACCAGAGAAGACCCCTAAGGTCTGCAGCACTTATTGGGCCACCCTTGGAGGGCCTGTACCCTGGCACCCACACACTGCCTTTGCAGGCTGAGTGCCTAGGTACAGAACCAAACAAAGAGTCGACATGGCACACATCCCTGTGTGCCATGCCCACAAACCCACTGCCCTGGCATACATCAGTCACCCGTCTAGCAGGGTGCCCTGTGCCAATGGTGTGGGCACAGGTGCATGAGCCCTGTGCCCCTACAGTACCCGTGGCCATTCCTGAGCACTGTAAGTGCAGTGATGCCATTAAGAGTATATAGTGCTGGGAGATCGACATTACGAACTCCACAACACCATAATGGCTACACTGAAGACTGACAAGTTTGGTATCAAACTTTTCAGCACATTAAAACACACTGATGCCAGTGTGGGATTTAATGAACAATGCACCACAGAGGGCATCTTAGAGATGCCCCCCTGAAACCTAACCACAATCCATGTCTGGACTGAGAGGATGCCTAGGCTGCCACAGCAGACATGTTGCTGGCCCCCTGGATGGAGAGCCCCAGTTCTCCTGGGCATGCAACAATGCACATCCTGGGCGAGGTGCTAGGTCTCCTCCCCCAGGATGGGTAGGGGGAAGCTTCAAAGGCCTGCCGCCTCTGTGAGCTTCTTCAGACCATTTGCTGTACCCAGCAACTGGCCCCACCAGTCCTGACCCCCACTCTGGCGGGAAGACTGGCGGGGTAAACTACGTCAGAAAGGGCCCTGTGCCAACCCACCACTCAGGTGGGGCAGACGAGGTGAAGCACGACTCCGGGCTCCGGCCATCTTGAAGATGGGGAGCCCTGCCCAATCACAGCTAGGCTCCTGCCCCCCTCCCACAGGAGAGGAACAGGCTAGGGGGTGTACCCACCCCAGGACAGGGACCTATTGGTCCCTGCTCTTGTCCTACCTGTAACGCCCCTAAATTCAGTTTTTAGGGGCTCCCTGAACCTTCCTTCCTCAGATCCAGATATTAAACAAGAAAGAGCAACAAGAAACAAGAAGACCTGCCGTGCAGCTGCTAAAAAGAGGAAGACACCAACTGATTTGGCCCCAGCCCTAACGGCCTGTCCACCCTCGAACCTGCTCCTGCTAAACCCCGGCATCTCCAGTGGTCAGCAACCTCAAAAACCCAGGAGGACCTGACTGCTTTATGACTCTGACTACCTGGGTCTTCCACGAGCAGTGATACTGCTCAAAGCAAGTAATAAGCCCTGGCATCAGCCCGGAACCGCGAACCCAGCACACTCTGCACCTGCCAAGCCTGGCCTGTGCTGGAGTAAACCAAGACCCTGAGGACGTCCCCCGGCAAATCTGACTCGAAATCCAGTGCCCAAGGACCCTCCTCGACGACCCCGATGACGCCTGCAGCCTCAGGACAAAGGACCCCTCCGACCGCGACCAGCAGGGGGTAAGATTTCTCGACCTCAGAAGATACCCCTGACCCGGCGCCCCACGGCCCCCTGTGCCCAACTCCTGGGTGCCTACCTATCCTCAAAGATCCAAACTTACCCCTCGAAGTGTTGGTCGCTGCTGAAGATCCACCATCCCCAAACCTGCAGCCTTTGTTCCCTTTTCGAGGTCCTCATTGAATAACATTGAGCGCCTGACGGCTCAAAAGCATCCTGCACCCAGCCGCCCGAGTGCCCCTGGCAGTGCAACCTGTACCCTATTCTACTTCCCGTTTTGCCCTGAGCAAGTGACCAGGAGCCCAGCTCCCACAGCCATGTGACCTGCTAGCCAGCAGCCACCAACCGAAGGCCCCCTGCCTCTCTTTGGATAACATTGGGCTTAATTACCTCTCCCCCGGCTGCCCCTGTGCCGCTGAGGGAGCACCAATGGCACCTACCTGACCCTGGGGGACTCCTGAGTCTATGCCCGGAACCTTAACTTCACCAGTCGAGTGCTCACCTGAAAACCGATGACTCACTTTCCTGCCATAGGATAACATTGACTGGTATGACTCGAAAAATCTTTAAAGTGTGAAGTTTTGAAACTTTAAAATATTCATCAAAAATTAGCAGAATAACGAATTTTGAATTACTCACCTGTGATCAGGAGAGAAGCCAGTACTGCACCTTGTAGCCCAGTACTGAACCACAAAAGTAATCACAACCGTGTTTGCTAGTAATCTACATTTCTGCCATAGGTAACCATTGACGTTTTTTCTATGAAATTTCTTGTGTGTGAAGTTTTGAAATGTTAAAATATTCATCTAAAATCAGCCGAATATCGAAATCTGAAGTACTCAACTGTAATCAGGAGAGAAGCCAGTGCTGTATCCTTTAGCCCAGTACTGAACCGCAAAAGTAATCACAACCGTGGTTACTAGTAATCTAAATTTCGTCCATAGGAACCTATTGACCGTTTTTAATGTGAAATTTCTTCTGTGTCTACTTTTGAAAATTACAAATATTCCTTAAAAATCGTACCTACTACTGAAACCTAATTGCTTACCTGTTTTAAGTAGAGACCCCAGTGCTGGAATGAGGAGCCCAGTCCTGGATTACAAAAGTAACGAGAACGGACTTTAAGTGCAACTTGATTTTCCTCCCATTGGATAACATTGCCAGATTTTCATTGAAAAGTTTCTAAGTGTGAACTTTTGAAATAGCTTCATATTTCTTAAAAATCATAGCAGTAGTGAAATCGTTTTTGCTAAACTGTTTCCAGCTTAGACCCCAAGACTGAATCTATGATCCAGTCCTGGGACTACAAAAGTAATCAATAAAAGTAACTAGCTGCATTTAGGTAGAAAACCCATTGAGCTCAATGTTAAATTTTGTTTAGAATTGTGTTGCCTACTGCAACCATTGTACCTATTGTGTTTACAAAGTTTATTGCTTCTTTGCAAAGTAATTATATGAGAGTACTCATATCGAGAAAAGTACATTTTTATACCTGTTGGTTATTAAAATAAAACAACTATATCTTTTGATATAAAAACAATTGGCCTAGAGTTCAGTCCTTGAGTGTGTGAAACCTTTTGCTGACTGAGTATGTACAACAAATGCTTTACACTGTCCTCTGATACTGCCTTACTGCTCGACCAAGCTACCATTTTAGAGAGTAAGGTCAGTCCTGACTTTAACCTCTGTTGTACCTCTGGGGTTTGTGGACTCTATACACACTGTACCTTGTTCTGGTCCAGTATATACAGAGCCACTTTCTCACAGGGTGTCTTTGCGGGCCTTGTAAACATAGGCCAGCACACTGCCCTGCCAGTGCGTCAAAAAAAGTGACGCACAGGCTGTGCAAGAGCCTTGTAAATAAGCCCCCATGCTTTTACTATAGTTCAACTAATGGTTCCACAAAATCTATTGCTGTAGAATTGTGGTCTCACAATCAGTTATTTTAGGGTTCAGCTTCCCTGATGGAGAGGTTATAAATGTCTTCTCTCTGTCATCCTCTCCTCACAACCAGTTTCGTAATGCTTAGCGACTGGCCCCCTTGCAGAATGTGAAGAGGTTCCCCCTAACCCCCCCCCCCCCAGTCCCTCATAACTCAAAGATATGAATTGTTCTTGGGCTGAATCCCGCCCACCCTCCCGAGGGTTGGGGGTCATCCTGTGCCGCAGGGGCATCAGGGGTAAGTGTTGCGCCCCTGCTCACAGCCACCCTTGTGGCGTCAAGCCGCTCCATTGCCCGCAAAGAACCTTCCAGTACATTGCTACAATGCTAGCTGTGGTGGACATGTGTCAGGAAGGGATGTTTTAAGGCATGGGCAAAGTGGGCCTAGCCCAGGGCCCCAGCCTTTCAGGGGGGCAGCTCTGTTCTGCACGGTTTCTTGCCCTGATGACCTTGATTAATTCTAAACACAGATTGTTTTAAATATCGTTTTCCTTCAATGTATTTCAAATATTGGTGATGTATGGGAGTCTATTTCAGACATATGGCAGAGACAAATTGGTGTTTCAACACTGTGCAACATCCCTAAAAAAAGGTTTCTTTTAGATCAAAACTGGACCTCAGACATAAGAAATTGGAGAGTGTCATAGAGATTATTTCCAGTAATATTGGTGAGCTGCTGATGTGTTGCAATATTAAAAAAGCATGTCACTATCCTTGAAAATTAGATGTAAATACATTTAGAATTTGGACCAGCGTCCCTCTGCACTGGGTGACCTTACAAAAGAGGGCATGAAAGAGCTGAAACTGGATCATAAATTCAAAGCTCTTCAGAACAGGGCTCCCAAAAATACATTTATCCCAGGGCCACCGAAATGCTTAAGATGTCCCCAGTGCCTAGTCTATTCCTGCACATTTTTGGAGGCACCGCCCGCCCCGAAGGGATATCTTCCAACCACCCTGCGGATCGGCTGCCTCTCTTAAGAAACAGATACATGTTTTTAAAAAACATGACCAATGTTTATCTTGTTATGTAACGTGTTCATCGTGTCAGCTGTAGCATGTGCAGGTTTGTACCTGTAACCAAATTCTGGCCCGACTTCCACCCGGCGCTTCAGAGACAAGCCCAGCCCACCCACAGACCCAAGCGTTTGGTGTAGACATTTGTGCTTGGAGACTGGGCAAGATATCGGAATTCAAGTTGGCTGTCTGCCTGGCCTCCGGCTGAGCTCTCAGGCGAGCTGGCACTTTGTTTCAGTTATTTAAACTCTTGAATTTTCGCTGGGAGCCAAATGGGTAAGTACTGCGCAATAGAGCGGCTTACAATATGCTTCAATTGCTGTACCAGACAGCAAACCACCTCGAACACCGGGTTCTTGGCCTGGAACCATCCATCGCGCAGGCTGCCAAGGGAATTATTCTCCTGTGTAAGCAGACTGCGTCATTTCGAAACGCCACCTTGTATAGTTCAGAACGTGGTCCTGGGAGCACACCTTCCGTTAAGTGCCTCCCGCCATGTCACAGCCTGAACTGATGACGTGCGTGGGCAGCCACTGCCAGGTTCTAATGCATTTGGAGTTCAGTCTCAATGAGCCATAAAAATAGCTGCGGTCAAGCAGTGCTTAACTTCCAAAGACAAATATGAATGCCAGGGAATTGTCAGGAGGCCACAGCAGCTTGCACTACCCATTGCCCCTATCAGGGCTGCCAGTGACAGTGCCAACACGACTACTAACCACCGCACTCTACAGGTGCAAACCTGACAACTTACAATATATTTACAGTATGAGGAGTAGGCGGGCCCAGTTCTGAGAGCTAACTAAGAGCCCCACTCCAACCCCCCCATCCCCCCCCCCCACCTTCCAAAAAACAATAAACAGAGGGTCATCGAGGCTGTTTCCAATGTCCTGGGGTGTTTTCACACCTTTTATGTACATCATCTGCTTACTGCCTCCAAAAACGATCTGGAAATTCACTGTTTACAGTGGTTTTCCGCTTGTTTCCTCTTCCACAGTGTGATTTCAGCTCCTCCATGTGAAGAGGGTTGAAATAACGTGACACACAGTGGCAACCTGTAATTTGGCAGGTCTGCAAGTGTGACAATCCAGACTATTCCAGGCAACCGAAGCTGTTGGGCAGCAGGTATTAGTCATTTGTAATGTATATTGTATTAATAAACAACTGCTGTTAGGCTCGTCTCTAAATTAGACAAACCGTGCCACTAAGTGCCGTGTTGACAATTAAGTGACGGAGCCAAGCACCTGAAAACACTGGCTCAAATTAAGCACTGCGCCGGCCAGTCCAATTAAATGCTCAATGTGGTATAAAAAGTAGGGGTGTGTTAGAGTTTGACTTTGGAAAGGTACTTGACCAAATACTAATATACATGGGGCCAGCTTCTGAAAAACCATCAACCAGGACATGATTGTACAATGTATCCCCTTCCCAATTTATCCCCCCCTTCCCTACGCTTCTATACTACCCCTTAATCATGTAAAGCGCTTTGATACCCTCACGGGTCTGGTTCGCGCTCTATAAAACTTGAAAACAAAATAAATAAAATAGAAGTAGTACTGTGATTTTGCAGTGACCTTGAGACACTAAATTACTCAATCAACAGCATTCACCATGATAGAAAACACTCGACAATGAGGCACTAAAAGGACAACTGCATTGTTTTAATGGAGCGGGTGCTGCAATGTAGTACTCAACCCTTTTTTTGGGAGCGCTGGTGCCTCGATCAGAAGAGGTGAGCGCGCTGCTTTAGTCCATCACCTACTGATGACACAAAAAAATAAATAAGACCTAAAAAAAAGTTTTGGGAAAAATGTAGTAGTTGGAGGTGGGCGTCCTTAGAGAGATTTTGGGAACTGGTACTTTATTTATAGTTTTACAAATTAAGCACTTGGTATATCTTTGACATAGTTGCACCTGTACAACTGGGACCAGCCCACCAGCGCCCGTCTTGTTACTCCCTACCAACCACTCCTGGGAGAGGCAGCCAGGGTATTAAAAGTGCAGGTATGAAAACAAGTATTTTTTCACGCAGTGTTTATTTATAAATATTTTTTTTTAAAGCTATTTTGATCGGTTCCCCATGATGTATTCCAAACCCATAACTGAACAGTATGACAGCAAGTGTTAAAAATATCAGATGCCATCGATTGGAGCTTTGGTCTTGCAGTCATTCTATGACCTTCTCCAGTAAAAGTTGCTCGACCATCAACAGATGGACACTCTGTTTATGTGTTGAAAAAGAGGTAACTTGAAAGCTTTTTGTTAAGCAAATTATTGTCTTTTTAATAAAAGTTTTATACAAATATAGCGTTTCATTTTAAATGCCCACCTAATGTGGTACATAAAAAAACTAGATGTCGGTCTACATTTTTTGTTTCAAATTTTTTCAAAACACCAATTAACATTTTATACTTATGCTAAGCAAAAGATTAATGTGAATAAACCCAGACAACGTTAGAAAAAAGATAATTACATTTAGTGCACTTTCCATATTTTTTTAGTTTACTGCTACAAGATGGGCGTCTTGGAAGGGTAAATGTACACCAAAAGCACAATGACTGTAGTGTCATTGCGCTCATGCGTGATGACGTTGGGGTTCGTTGTAGCCTCATAATGCATACATGAGCATGGTTGATAATGCATGTATGCAATCGCATCATTGCACTTGTTATATTTTTTGCAGATGATAATCATTTTTTGAAATGTGTTTGCCAATGCTGCACAACATCTGCAAAAGAGCAAAGGGAATAAGTGTGCACTAGGTAAGCCAAAAGGTGAGACCTTTTGGCTTTTCCAATACTTTTTTTACATCTGGCATTCAAACATTGGAATACCTTGCCAGTTAGTGTACACCTTTTCTGTACACCATTAAGAACCTGGGGCCTCAATTATGGGGTTTTGTCTTAGGGCAGCTCAGGAGGCCTTGCTGCTGCACTGCCCTACGGTAAAAGAAAAGGGCAGGAATGAAACGTGTCTATTAGATACGGCGCATTCCTGTCCTTTTCGCCTGCACCGGCGCACAATGCACTGCTGTGCGCCAACGCAGGCACCTTTGCACCATGGGGTGAGGGTGCCTGCATTGCGGGGATGATTATTTTTGTGCAGGAAGGGAAATCTTGCTGCACAAAAACAATCACAGGAGGCTTTTTCCTCTTGAAAGAGGAAAAACAAGGAGAAATAAACATATTTCTCCTCGTTGTGCCTAACTTACGTCTCCTCTGGGGAAGCTTAAGTGTTTGGTTCTGCCTCAAACTTACAATTTCTCCTACATCTGGGGCAGTGTCAAAAAGCCATGAATGTTTCTGGGAACGCCCCCAGCAACACCTGTAGAATCCCCCTTTCACACAGTTTTCTGCATGAAAAGGGCACATATTTATAAGGCCATTAAAAGCCAAGTAACATTGCTTTACGTGGCCTTATTAATATGCCAGTGGCAGATTGCGCCACCGCAACATTAAAAAAGTGATGTTCCGGCTGCGCAAAAGGGCCAGTAGGGCCTCATAAATGAGGCCCCTGACTTTTTATCTTCCACCTGTTTCAGCTAGCCTCCCATTAATACACTCTCCAGCTGATCTTGACAGCTCCAGGACACCCTTTATTGTATTTTACTTCTTTACAAATGCAATCATCAATATCATCATCTCATAAGACTTCTTTTCATGAAGGGCCTAGTACAGAGACAGGTTCAGAAGAATGCAACCAGAACCTCCTTAAAAATGCAGTGAATACAGTTCAACACAAGCCTCTCAGTGCATGCTTAAGGGTGTACTCAGTTCAGCGACTCCATCGCCGACTTCGTCAGCACGCACGTTCTTGCCTCCACAGACTACATCCTCCTCGGAGACCTGAACTTCCACCTCGAGAACAACAACAACAGGAACTCCACCACCCTGATTGCCAACCTCACCAACCTCAGACAGCTCATCACAACAGCCACCCACTCCGCAGGCCACACACTTGATCCCATCTTCTCCGCAATCCCCCCATCACCTTCAGCCACACCACCAAACTCCACTGGACCGACCATCGCTGCATCCACTTCACCTTCCGGAAATCCACCACACACCACTGCTCTCAACAGACCCCCTATCGCAACTGGAGCAAAATCACGGAAGACCAGCTAAACACCACCCTCGCCCGGAGCCCACCATCCGACCCCACCGACACCGCCGCCTGTAACCTCAGGCGTTGGATCGGCAACTGCGCCAATATCCTCGCCTGATCAAGAAACCTTCCAACAGACTCACCAACAAGAAAGCCAGCTGGTCCACCGCAGACCTCCAGGCCTCCGAGCAAACCTGCTGTTCACTAGAGAAGAAATTGCACTGTGAACAGACAGTGGACAGCTATGCAGCCCACAAGAACGCCATCCGTAGACACCATCTCCTCATCAGATCTGCCAAAAGGGCCTCCTGCAAGGATGGACTCGACAACAACGCGCAAAACAGCAAAGAGCTCTTCAACATCGTGAAGGAACTCTCCAACCCCACCTCCAACAACAACGACATCCCACTATCGCAAGACCTGTGCGACTCCCTTGCCACCTTCTTCCATTGCAAGATCACTAACATCCACGACAGCTTCAACAACCTGACCGCCTGACACCCACTGACATCTCAGACCCTGCGACCACCACCCATCTCGATACCCTGCTCACCTGGAGCCACATAAATGATGACGACACCACCAAAATCATGAACACCATCCATTATGGCTCTCCGTCAGACCCTTTCTCACACCACATCTTCCACAAAGCCAGCGCCACCATCGCACCCCATCTCCGCAAAGCCATCAACATCTCCTACGAGACCGTGACCTTTCTGGAGAGCTGGAAGCACGCCGAGATCAACGCCTTACTCAAGAAACCCAAGGCGGACCCGAGAGACCTCAAGAACTTCTGGCCCATCTCCCTGCTCCCGTTCCCGGCGAAGGTCATCGAGAAGACCGTCAACTGACAGCTGACCCGCTACTTCGAGGAGAACAACATCCTGGACCCGTCCCGGTCCGGGTTCCGCAGCAATCACAGCACAAGACTGCCCTCATCGCCGCCACCGATGACATCAGGGCCCTGCTGGACAACGGCGAAACCGCTGCCTTCATGGACCTATCAGCCGCCTTCAACACTGTCTGCCACCGCACCCTATGCACACACCTCCACAACGCAGGGATCCAAGATAAGGCTCTGGAATGGACTACCTCCTTCCTCTCTGGCAGAACCCAGAGCATCCACCTCCCCCCTTTCCGTTCCGAAGCCTCAAAGATCATCTGCGGCATACCCCAAGGATCCTCCCTCAGCCCCACATTGTTCAACGTCTACATGGCACCGCTCGCCCACGTCGCCCGACTGCACGACCTCAACATCATCTCCTATGCCGACGACACCCAGCTGATCCTCTCCCTCACCGCCAAAGCCAACCTCCACGAAGGAATGAAAGCCATCGCAGAGTGGATGAAGAACAGCTGTCTGAAGCTGAACACAGACAAGACGGAAGTCCTCATCCTCGGCTCCTCCCCCTCAGCCTGGGACGACTACTGGTGGCCGTCCGCACTGGGAGCAGCACCGACACCCACCGACCACGCACGTAACCTGGGGTTCATCCTAGACTCAACACTCTCCGTGACCAAGCAAATCAACGCCATCTCGTCCTGCAGCTTCAACACCCTCCGCATGCTCCGCAAGATCTACAGGTGGATGGATCCCCCCCGAAACAAAAAGAATGGTCACCCAGGCCCTCGTCAGGAGCAGGCTGGACTACGGAAATGCCCTCTAAGCCGGAGCCTTGGCCAAACTCCTGAAACGACTACAATGCCTACAGAACGCCTCCGCACGCCTGATCCTCGACATCCCTCGCCACAGCCACATCACACTACACCGAGAGACCTGCACTGGCTTCCTGTCAATAAGAGGATCACCTTCAAGCTCCTCACCCATGCACACAAAGCGCTCCACAACACCGGACCGGCATACCTCAACAGGCGACTCACCTTCTGCACCCCGAACCAAAAGCTCTGCTCCGCTGACCTCTCCCTCGCCACCGTCCCCCGCATCCAAAGAGTGACCACCGGAAGCAGATCATTCTCCCACCTCACCACCAAGACCTGGAACACCCTCCCCATCCTCCTACGGGCGACCCAGGACCCACTAACCTTCAGATGGCTATTTGAGAAGTAGCAGCACCCCTCCCCCCCCAGAACCTTGAGACCCTAACGGGTGAGTAGTGCGCTCTACAAATGTCTTGATTGATTGATTGATTGATAGGATAGAAGTGAGTGGTGAGGGTGTGAGCACTACCATTCATCTGGTACAGACCACTCTCTATCCACAGCTCACACCTTCGGAAGGAGACCGTGAGGTCTGCGGTAGTAGGGGGGGGGGAGTCATCCCATGAGGTGTGTAGAGGGGGATTATCTAGGTATCAGTCCATGAAGAGGGATTCTGACACCTGGCACTCTTAGTTAAAGATGGAAATATATCTGGTAGGTGATGGATTTGTTCACAACACTGACAATCTGGTCCCCAGCTTGTAGACAAATCCTCTTGAGAACATCTGGGCATCATGAAGACATGCTCAGGTAACGTTAACTCTTCCAAACTACCACTGGCCCCGTGAGCCCCACAGATCAGCACCAATCATTACAGGCTTCAGTAGTCTGCTGCCCCTACAAGATTCCCCTAGCCATTCATGGCCACTTGCCACCATGGCATATATGATGTGCAGTGGCTTTGTTGTACAGTTTGTGACTCATATTTGCATATAGATACACTGATTTCATCATGTGTCGCAAGCAACATGTATCTTTAGGCTAACTCTGAGCGCAACCTTACATCCAAAGTAATGGTAGAGGAATGATGGAATGGAACACTGCTCAGGCTGGGCCCCTGGATGAGGGAGTTGGGAGAGTATTTGTCACAGACGAGACAAGTTTGATGCCACACAGTCGGTCAACTCTGGCAGTGGGGCCAATAGGGTGGATTTATATTTCCAGTCCAGGCTTTAGGGCCTGGGGGATATGTTTGGGATGGTCAGGACACTGACACCCTCAACTTATCTATGGTGTTTGCTTTTGTGCTCTGGAAAGGAGAAGACGAATAGGCACAGGCCAGCGCTGAGCAAAACCCCTGAGAAGGACAGAGTGGTGGGGAGTCGGTATGCAAGAAGAATAGCGGGTGCGGCCAGACAATGGTAAACTGGGAGGTTGCATTTGTTCTTTAACAAACTTTATTAATTTTGAAATATGCACATTACATTTAGTATCAGTAGCTTCATATAACATTTTTGATAATCATGTAAAAATTGGTGACATGTATTCCATTTCTGGTGCGCAAAGGTAAGTCTGTGCATATTTGTCCATTTTAAATGCATTAGGTATAGCAAACATCATTCCAATGTAGGGGCAGATTTACAAGCAACTTGCGCTGCCAGTACTTCGGTTTTTGTGTCGCACTGGCAGTGCATTTCTCTGCCCCATATTTACAGGGACAGGAAAAGCCACCCTGCGTGGCTTTTCCTGTCCTTGTAAATACGACCCCTTTATACCCAGCACTTTGCTTGAAAGGGGCATTATATGGGTGATGCTCTGGGTGTTCCCACGCAAGACCCATGGACCCAGACACATTTCCAGATTTATGAGGAATAGTAAATCTGGAAATGCGTCAGCATACTACGCCACCCAGCGCAACAAGGAGAAATGTTTTCATTCTACAGCACGCATTTAAAGAGGAAAATGCCTGTAGTGATTGTTTTCATGCATGAAGGTGGCCCATGACGCAGGCATCCTTGCACCATGGTGCAAGGAGGCCAGCGCATGGCAGCTGTTTGTGCACCAGCGCAGGAAGAGCACAGAAATGTGACATATCCTTGTAAATATGTTGCATTCCTGTGCTCGGAAAGTGTTGCAGCGTGGCGCAGCCAAAGTGCTTGCAATGCCGTGCTGTGGCACTTTCTTGTAAATCTGCCCGGTAGTATCTTATTTATTCATTTTATATGAGCTCGCAAACATTTCCCCCTCCCCCTCTTACTTAATGCTCTGTCATTTATTGTACACAAGAAGTAAGCACCTTTAATTATAAGTTCAATCATTTCCTGCTGGGTTCGCTAAGATCAGTTCCTTCGGTTTGAGTAATTATGAGGAATAGTTCGGGTACTAATACTAGGAGAAATACCTATTGTAAACTGTTGAGCGCCATTTTATTTGTCAGTCTGCTCAACGTTAATACAGAGTTCTCAGAAAAAAACTGCAGGTGCGATGAAAAATATTATACTAGTCCCAATTTAACATAGAAATTTGAGAGCTTGCTGTACTGCTAACTTTTTACTTGTGTCAAAAGTTGTTGATTTGCACTACTCTGACCCTCCTAAGGGCAGCAGCACTCCAAGAATTTTGTGGTAGATTTAGCTATCTGACCATCCTATGCTGGAGTATTTCTATGGAGGGCTTTAAGTCGGCCAGGTCCTGCCGGTGTTAAGCACCAGGGGGCAGATTTACAAGAAAGTGATGCATCAGGAGGGATGTGTCACTTTCCCTGCGCCACCCTGAAAAACCCTTGCCTCACCATGGATGTGTCAGATTTACAATACAGTGCACCATGGCGCAAGGATTGACAGATGCGTCAGAAATTCTGACGCATCTATTGACCCAAAAGTCATGCAATGTTGGAGTTGTGTTGCAACCACGAAGCAACTCCAGCAATGCATGGGGAGGTCTATCCTCATTGTGCTGCATCACTCCTTATGCCAGCTCCAAGCAGGTTTTGAATCTTGTAGATTTCACTGCGTCACTTCTACGAGGCTTTTTTGCATGGGAACGCCCACACTGCATACATTATACATGATGCAGGTATAATGTGACACAGGGCTTTACAACATGACACATCTCCCTAGATGCATCACATTGTAAATGGGCTGTATTTTTATGCTGCCCCTGTGTCACAAAAAGTGACGCAACGGTGGTGCAAAAATGGTGCAAGGGGCTTGTAAAGTCTGCCCCCAGTAGTTTTAAAAAACAGGTACTGAGACGGGTCTCTCTCGGGCTCTTTTTATTTGCCCTCACCCTGGGTGGGAAAAAACCTTCACTGGGGGGCACTACCAGCCCTCACCAGCCTTTGATGTAACCCTGGAGAGACTCCTATGTTATGCATGCTGCCACAAGGGAGCTAATCAGAAGATAGGATCCCCTGCTAGCGATCTGAAAGTGCAGGCCATGGAGATCCACAGCGGGCACGAGGGTTGAAGGCGAGAGCGCAGGCTCTAAATTTAACAGGTCGGCAGTGATAAAGCTGCTGCATGGGCCGCTGCTTCCAAGTATTACCAGTTTCTAGACATTGTTTCAAGCCCACAACCAAAAAAAGTACGTATTTCACAAAGAGTTTTACTTAATGTTTCTAATGAAGTGGTATAGTTATTTCAAAGTTTCGTAATTACAGATTTGAAGCAATATCACTATTGTTTACCACAAAGTCATTGTTGTTAATTATTCATCTTCTGCAGCAAACAACCATAGATAAAGCCAATAGTCTGGGCTTGTTTTGAGTGCATGTATTTTGTTCTAGTATATATCAGCAGTTGAAGTGCATTAAAAAAATATGGGAACTGTGATGCCACTTGCAATGGGAGCAAGGTCAGAGGTGTGTCTAAAAAACCGAAATATTCCTTAAAATATTTTGGGTCTTCACCGTCAGGTAGGTACATATAAAAAATGCGCAGCTTAAATGAAAAATACTTTTAAAAAGATGTTATTCAGTCTGAAATTTACTATAGTACATTATGAACCCTCTATTAGTTAATGCACTGCAGAGGTATGTGTGTAATTAGAGAGCATCAGAATAAAATCTTGGTTGGTGCAGTGGGGAATAGTGACTTGTTTATTTTTAATGCTACGAGGTCGCAGCCTGTGACAGAAAGCCTAGTGAATATGTATGTCATTACACACAGTAAAAGTTAGACTACAGCAAAATGCACAAAAAGGTTTAAGATAAAATTGTACCTCCAAAATGTAGATTTTAGTAATACCCAGACTACATGTAAAGCAATCATATTTTTAACAGAACTGGCCCTTCAACACTTTATTGGGATAGTAAGAGCTATATAATTATAATTACAATTAAAAGCACGCACTTCACAGCTCAGTTGATACCTCTTTTCACAGCCACTCAAGAAGAATAAATCTTTGTCATTGCATCAATTAAAGCCAGAACCGGCTCCCAAGCATCCTTTACATTTGCAGATTACTCTTTACATTTTCACATTTGCATTTCTTTCAGTCAAGCAGGCACCCTGACAGAAGGCTTGCTCAGCTGTCTGCCTGGCTTCAGTTTCACAGCACAGTAGACTGTCTGTATGACACTTCAGCTGAAACATTTAAACTATCGGAATTTACCGACAAGGAACGGTTGTCCTTTTACAAAAAGTAGGGAAACTGTTTTTCGTAAATAGAAAAAGTATGGGCACATCGTGCTCCTCTGATCCCGCACCTCCAACCTCTGAATGCAATAACAGAAAGAGGCAGCAAAAGTGTGGCTCACCGGTTAGAGGAGGCAGACCCGGACGCAGAGGTCAGACCCGGGACCAGGGTTCAATCCCAGACGTGTCAGGGTCTTGAGCTCAAAATGTCCACTGACTCGATAATTCTCGCCTCGGTGCCTACTCGAATCATGGGTTCACACTCTGCAACTCTGGGCAATAGCTTGCTTAATCTCCACTATGGCCCCACCGCGATGGGATGCCAGGCTTTCACCTTGAGGATGCCCAGTAGGGGTTATCTCGCAGGGAAAAGCCAGGACGGGCTCCCAAAGCAAGCGCCTTGAGACCTTACGGTGAAGGGTGCTATATAAGAACGTATGATTTACGATTTACCAGTCAGCAAAGATTTTTATCTTACATGCTTAAGCCACACCCTTTATTACATGGGTTACGCAACTTTAAGAGGCCGCCCAGTTTTTTCAACCCTCTAAGAGCTCTGCTTCTTTGGATAATCACTGCAGGGCTTGCACATCGGCATTCAGGATTCAAAGCATTCTCTGGTCAGCCAAGTTGTGGCTCACGAAGCTGACCTCCATCAGGACCCCTTGCTTTAGTGGGTAAACCCGTCTCTGGCAGATTCCCTCACGATTCAGACGCATCTGTGTGGGCGCACCGCATTGGCTGGCTGGCTCAACTGCGCATGCCCCTTTTTACTTCCTCTGGTCTCGGATGGATGAGTTGTGGACAGAACCCTTCAAGCATTAAGAGTCGTCGCTTGTCATCTAAAGGGGGACATGCTGCTCCTTGAGGGGTTGAAATGGACTTTTCCATTTGTGGCTTTACGTCTCACCAGTGAGGGTACTGGTGAGCAACCTAACAACCGAGAAGTCACACAGGTGCCGCTGTGTCTACCACATGCAGAAAGTCCTGGGCACACTCAACATATAGTTGACACAAGATGCAAAACTGCACTTCGCAACATGTTGGAGAAAAAAAACGTCCTGAGGCGTTTACATGTTGCTGCCATGCCACTGCCATGCTCACCAGTAGAGGCTCAGAGGAAATGCACTCGCCAAGCTATGAAGGAACTGTGCCCTGCTACGGGAGCTGCACCAACCACCTAATTCACTCAAGTTCATTTAATAATTTCAAAACAGCTACTTTTAACCCCTTCTGTGCTGATGACGAGCCCAGGCTCGTCATGCAGCACGGTGCTCGTGTGCTGGTGACGAGCCTGGGCTCGTCATGAGCCGTGGAACGCTCACACGCGGGGCTAATTTCCCCGCTGTGCTGAGCGTTCCATTGCGCGGGCGTGGTCATGACGAGCCCAGGCTCGTCACCAGCACACGAGCACCGTGCTGCATGACGAGCCTGGGCTCGTCATGAGCACAGCGGTGCCGTGCGCGGCCCCCCTCCCCCGCGCTGTGGGGAAATTAGCCCCGCAGCGAAGGGGTTAAAATAATAATACCAATAACAATACTACTACTACTACTACTACTAATAATAATAATAATAATAATAAATATGTAGAGCTACTATTATGTAGCACGTGCCATGAGTTCAATTGTTTTAGTACCCAGTCGGTGCTGCTCATTTTATCATTCATGGATGGATGAAAGTTTGAGTCCTCTCCACCAAGGTTCGCACCTCATACCTCCAGGCCTCTGGGAGGGCACAAAGGTCACTTTGGTATTGACAGGCCTGGGTACGGTTGAGTGCTGCACGTTTTCTTCTAAGGGCCCATGTGAGTAGGGAGCTTGGCATCTCATTGATTATTGAGGTGCAATCTATCTGAGTGCATTGGAATGGATCTCAAGTCAGGCTAATTGAAAGGTGAGAGAAACCTGCCTACGTTGTCTTACCTGGGTTAGATTGCACCATGAAATATTGATGCTTTTAGTTTATTTATTTACAAAGAGCTGCCAGGCCTGCGGGGCGTCAGGCAGACTCCAGGCATCGAGCCCTTGACTTTCCTTTTCCAATCCGTTGTTATCAGGTGTGTTGCATATGTGTGGTTTTCAAGCCAGCCTTATGCTCGACCAGTGCCACACTAGAGCTGGGCAGTGTCAGTCCCTAACATTCAACTGGTAATGGTCTCGGGGGACCAGATTTTGTAAACAGAAAACCGGGACAGTCCACAAAAATAGAAGTAGGACTCTGATTTTGCATTGATTGAGGGGCACAGGAAGACTTAATTGACTGCGCTGACCATCACCGGGAAGTCAGACAATATGGCAGTATAGTGAATTAAAAGCAAGTTTTATTCACAGTATCAGCTGTGTTATCTAGATTGCTTTCAGATGGGGGCTATTGGGCTAATAATTAATTTTGAACCAAAATACATGAACACGTGCCTCCCCCTGTACTCAGGCTACCCTCTCTGCAAACCAGGACATGCTGAGACTTGCTAAGAAATTTCGCAAGAAAACAGGACTGTCCCAGCAAATCCATTATCTTCATAGCAAGATTATCTTCCATAGAAAGATTACACTGGTTCATCCCACAAACCTACAAGACAGACTACGTTAGGTAAAAAAATCAGCACTTTGGAGCGTGTGCCATTTAGTTAAGCTTTACCTAGCCAAGGGAAGACATTACAAAGACATCAACTTGATGCCTGAGTAACTCATTCAGCCTCTTTGCATTCTGGGACATGTAGTTTTGCATTTATAAAAGGAAAAACAGAGCTGAAAATACTATAAGGAAATGATGAAACAAAGGATAAATAAGAGTATACATGTGTCTACGAGCAGGGCCGGCTATAGCGCTTGCGGCGCCTGGGGAAATAATATTTTTTGGTCTCCCCCCCCCCCCCCCCCCCCCGCCCCCAATGACGTCCTTCTCCACAGATTCCCTCACTAGCAACCTAAAACAGTTCCACTTATCTTTCACGAGCCCCTCTCTCACAAGAATTTAATTTGTTTTATAGCACTACTCATAACAGTGTAGGGTGCCGGAGCGCTTTGCATAACACACACATTATACGGAGACAATGACTCACACATGTGTAAATCAGTCTATAGGAAATGTACAAGTAAGACAATGAGGATTACAAGGTGTAGGATACTCATACTGGTGAACATATTTTAAGAGTATTTAGACTGTAGAAACATAAACTCCCGATTTAAAACGTACCACAGTGATTGGGTTGACTTTGCTAATAAGAATTTATTTCTACCCAAAATAACTTTTTTAGCAACATTAGGATAATGAAAGACTGTGCAAAAAAAAAAAAATCTTATCTATGCCATGCAGTTTGCATGCAGCTTTTTGTTCAAAGGACACTGTGCTATATTAGGATTGTAACTTATGAACTGCAAGTGACAAAAGGATTTCTGTGACGAAAGCAGTAGCCCATTGATCTAGCCACATAAAATATAGTTCTGTGATCTGCATGGTGCACGTTCTTTGCAGCAGGCACGCTAACCCTCTGGGTTACTTTATGATGAGTCAAAACTGCCTCTAGACAAAACTCTGATCTCTCTCGGCAGAAACATTAACCCCCAGAATTATCTTGACATTTTTTTTTTATTTTTTTAATAAAGACCTTTATTATCTGTAAAGCCAATGTTGTCGCTTATGCACATACACACACACATTGCACGGTATCTACACATCACTGAGCCAGGATAACCTGATGGTTTACACAGCCATTTCAGCCGGCATCCCGGAGGCCCGGCGGCGAGATGAAATTGCACTAGCACAGGAGTACGAACAGTGATACCATCTTGAAAGCAGTGTGAAGTGCGGCATGACAACCTGCAATCCTCTGACAATCGCTTGTGACCAAGGTCTTAGGAAGTGGAAACAGTAAAAAAAAACCTACCAAAACCCCCACCCCAACTCCCCCCCACCCCCCATGAGTGTGCCTGCAGAGTTACCAATGAACCCTAGGTCGTGGAAAAGACTTGGTGTGCCTGATGTGTGCCCTACCCAATCCCCAACCCTGGCACGACAGTCCTCCCCGATGATTATCCAATCACACCCCTAAGGGTACCATGAGCTACCAGCCAACCCTGTCCCACCTCTCCGCCCCCATCCCACCTCCCCCACAGGGGGAACCCCGTGATTGCCCAGCCCCTTACTCCGATACTTGATCCTGAAGTTCCACCACCTCGGAGGTTTCTGATCCGCCTTCCTCTCCCTTCTGCAAGTATTCCTGATAGAGGCCCCAAAAGTTTTTCGGTCTGCTCCTAGGGGGGAGCAAGTCTCTACATAGTTCAGTTTGAGTACTGCAGTAAAGTAAATCCCCTGCCCATCTTTTCTTGGTGGGGAGAGGCCCTCTCATCCAACAACTCGCCACTACTCTCCGACGACGCAGAGAGGGGGGGAGTAACTTAGAGTAACCTAGCAGTGCTAATTCTGGACTGCGAGGCAGTTCTTCTCCCAGCATCTGATCAAGCTCAGAGAAAACTTCCCCCCAAAAGGCCTGTATACCAGGGCAGTGCCATGCAATATGGAAAAAGTCGGCCACAGGCGTACGGCATCGTTCACACTCCGCCGTGGGCCGGAGGCCATATCGGTGCAGTCGTTCAGGGGTGTAATACACCCGCTGTAGGTACTTAAAATGCACCAATCTGTGCCTGCCATTGAGGGAGATTTTACGTGTGCTGGAACAGCAGTATCGCCACATGTTGTCGGCAATGGGCGACTGTAAATCTTCCTGCCATGCCGCTCTGGCTTTAGAATGGAGCAGTTGTTGGTGCGCCACTCCCAGTTTGTTGACGTGTGAGACTAAATGAGCGGGCGTCTTATTTTTAATGACATAGGTCAGTTCAGGGACCTCCTCCGGCTCCTCCATGGCCGGACCCAATGCCTTCCGGAACGCCGAGCGCAGCCTGTGGTACTGAAATTTCTGGAGTAATGAGGGGCCCGCTGATGTGGGGGTGAGCTGATCCCAGGTTTTTAGGGTGCCCTCGATAAACAGGTCCTCCATCTTCGTAATTCCGAGAGAACGAAGTGCCTCAATGACACCCTTCTCCCCTAGGGGGTCCAGCCAGAGTGCAAAGTCGATCGGCATCAGAGGGGAATACAATATAGTACAGCCGCGGGCGCGGGCCAGGGCATGCCAGGCATGGTTAGTCGCCTTAAGGGAATCCAGTCTACCGACAGAGCGATCCACCGGGAGGCAGATCGTGGCAGGCAGGGGGAGCGGGTCTGCAAACAGCTTCTCTAGGATCACATGCGGCGTACGTGCGTCTCCGTGCACCCATGCATGTAGGTGGGCTGCCTGCGCTATCCGGTAGTAGTGTTCCAGATCGGGAGCACCCAGACCCCCCATCTCACAGGGGAGAAGCAGCGTCGCCCACTGTATCCTGGGCTGCCTGCCACCCCAGGCCAGACGGATTAGGACTTGCGTGAGCCGCGTAAAAATGGCTCTCGATAGGACCACCGGGATGTTTGTGAAAAGGAACAGGATCCGAGGCAGCACAATCATTTTCATGATAGCGATCCTGCCTAAGAGAGATAACGGGAGTTTACTCCATGTGTCTACGTCTTCGACTAGCTTATTGAAGGCCACACCGTAATTATCCCGGACCAGGACCTCAGGGTCAGTGTGCAGCCGGATACCTAAGTACCGGACCGAGTCCGTAGACCACTTCAGTGGGTACTCCATGTCGAAGGGGTGTGTCACTGGGGTGAGAGGGAAGGCGATAGATTTGTCCCAAATCACCCGGAGCCCTGAGAGCGAGCCAAAGCGGACCACCTCCCGGAGGACCGCGGACAAGTTAATTATTATCTTGACATTTTTATTGTAGCCTGAAAACTACTGAACTCACAAGGAACTCTCCAGCAGGTGCTTTTAAACCATAAGTTATTGCTATTATTTCCAAACACAGCGCTCCCTGTGGTCAGCTCCGGGTGCACTGCCTAGGACGTAGAAGGTGGAGAAATGCACAAGGAGCCATAAAAATATAATTGCCTTTGCTACGATATGGGCCGGAAAATAAAACATACCGGGCCTCTTTTTGAAACGTGACTTAGCATTAAAGATGTGCTGACTTTTCACAATTTAAATGAAAATAGTGCAGTGTTTTATTTTAATACCCCCTCTCCCACTTGTGATAAAGTTATGGGGAAAGCTCCTGAGCTTGGGTGTCACCTGAGGGTCTTCTCATTGCTACTTGGCCCCTCTTTACATCCTCCTTGGCTCTTTCAGTAACATACTACAACACAGGAGGGGAGTCTTTAAAAAATATGATAAGATTAACTTTTGGTCCCAGCGGTGATTTACCAAGAGAGGGCCAGAGGGAATACCAGCCAGCACTCTATTGCAAAGATAATGTCCACAATGATCTGTCCCTTTTCCCAAAATCTGGACTTTTTCAGTTTTTAATAAAACTGTTGGGACGCTGGGACAGTTCATGAAAAAACGGGTCTGTCCATGGAAATCCGGGACATTTGGACATCCTATAATGGTCTTTCATCCATTTTATCTTTCATCCATTTCTGTTTGTTTGTTTATTTTTTCTTTTGTCATTCTTTCTATCTATCTCCCACTTTGTCTTTCCAGTTTCTTTCTTCCATTCGTTTTTACCTTCTTTTTCCTTTTGTTGTTTGGTTCTTTCTTCCTTCTCTCATACTGTCTCTTTCTTCTGCTCCTTGCTTTTGCTCTACCTCTCTTCTTTTCTTTAACAGTTTTTCCTTTCTGTTCTTGAATGTGTCCTGCTTTCTTCTTTGTTTCTTTCTTTCATCCTACTTCTCACTCTTTCCTTCTTTCATTCTTCCCTTTCCGTTTACTTTTCTTTCAATTTTTTTTGTCACCCTGTCTTTCTTTCTTCTTTTTGATCTTTTTTCTAAGTTGTTATTTACCATCTTTGTTCACTTTTCTTTCTACATCTCACCATCTTTTGTCTTTCTTTTCTCCCAGTCTTTTTTCATCTCTGTATTTCTGTAGCTTTACCTCTTTTTTGTCTTTCGTCTATTTCCTTCATGTGTCTCTTTTCCGTCATTCTTCATCTTACACTATTTCTTTTTTTAGGTCTCCTTCTTAGACAACTTTAGTTGTATGGTAAAAGTTCATGTCGTCACTCACCAGAAATATTCCCCAAGAAATACACATAGACATATAGAAATGTACTTTTGACAACCCCTTTCACCCATTGGCTACTGTAGTTTAGCTGGCTTCAGGCACTGGCTTGGGTGGTATCCATCAGTAATTGTATCAGTCCACCGGATATCAAAGAAGTGGACTGCTTTAATAAGTAGTTCACGTACATTATGCTGTTATTTTATTTTGTAATTATTTTTTTTAGGAGCAAATACTGCACTCTAGTTGCATGTTTTATTCAGTCGTTTTTTAGTTATTTTTTTGGAGGGTTTTTTTTGTTATTTTTTTGGAGGGCCTAGCTGCTTCTATGAACTACTGGGCGGCAAATACACATTATTTGGTGAAAAAAATAAAGCGCCTAATGCTGCACATTTGTAAATCAGAGCCAGCAGGCTAGTTCTTTATTAGAGCTGTCTCATCCTGATGACTTTAAGCATGCATGGGGTTCATTGTATCATCATCTTGTGTAAAGCATTCACCAGTACCTTTTTAGGTTGAAGCCGGTTTACAAAGACTTCTTAGGAACATTCGGAAAGCATCCCTTGAATGCATTCTGCCCATTACATACCATTGACTTTCAGTGCGGCTGGTGATCTTTGAAAGGGGTGAGGCATAATAACCGGCCTGAAATTCTTCAACATCCTCTAGAGTGGTGCGGTTGTGGCTAGCCACCAGTAATTTTTTGCTTTAAAAAAATGAAAATAAAAAAGAGTTGAAATCATGCATTTTCCTGTAAAATGTTGCGAGAAAAATGCTAACAGGCAATGGGTACTGCAACAGCACATGGACTAGGGGCTAACCCAGAAAGAGCAATATTGTCTTCAGTAGGCTTCCTTAGTGCATATTTCCAAGATTAAAAAGATTCTCCAACTTAATAGGTGGAAAAAAAGATTAAGTATGACCACAGAGGTGGTGGGTAGGTGTCACATCATTGGTCACAGATTAATGTTTTTCACTGACATTGATTTTAACTGTAAGATTGCAAATGTATGTCGCTGGCCTATCACTATGACAAACTGCATGCATACTGAATGACTGTTGTTAGAAATGGGGGTGTCTAGTTGGCAGTGGCTGGCCACTGTCCAAGTAGGGACCCTTCTTCCTAAGTCAGAGTAAGGGGGCTATACCCTTTGATAACCTCTGCTCAACCCTGTAGTAACGTAGCACGAGCAGCTAGGCTTATCTCAGAGGCAGTGTGTGAAACATTTACGATCATACACAGAAACACAGTGAAGAACACTACAAAGGGACACCACACGAGTAGTTATAAAAAATAAGTATCTTTATATATAGACTTAACACAAGACCAATAACGTTAAAAATCCACAATACTGTAAAATAGGGTTACTTTTGAAATGCTGTAAAAATAGTTCAAAGTGTGCAAATAGGAGTTCAATCAATCAATCAATCAAGGGCATTTATAGAGCGCACTACTTACCCGTTGGGTCTCAAGGCGCTTAGGTGGGGGGGGGGGGGGGGGGGGGTGCCGTTACTGCTCGAACAGCCAGGTCTTGAGTTCAGTTCAAAGAAGTGGTCTCTGCGACCCTTTTACTTTCAAAGTACCTGAATTTCGTAGCAAAACAGACAAAATGTCGCAAACGAGCTGTAGTGGTGATTTTCCTCATGCGCGGCCGGCGATGCGTTGAATCCTTGCCGCAAAGGTGGATGATGCGCGAGCCTGTTGCGTGTGCAACCCTGTTGCGATGAGAAGAAATGGCGCTCCGCGAGGGAGCGACGCTCCGGGTGTGATGCAATAAAAATGGCGGACGCCCGCGCCCGCACTGCGATGTCGTGATGAGATGATCTCGATGGGAGGATCCGGGGTTAGCGAGCACTCGACAGCCCGCAAACGTGCGATGCAATGATCTTTGGGTGTTAGCGAGCACTGGGTGGCTCGCAAGCGTGTGATGCGATGATCTTTGGTTTGCGAGCACTTGACGTCAGCAGAGCGATGATTTTTCTTACGCTCTTCTGCTGCTGCGGCTCACAAACGGGTGTTAGCGACGATTTCAGCACTCTCTTCTCTGTAGTAGAACTAGAGACCCTGGAACTCACAGGAGCCTCACCTGCAGATAGAAATCCTTGCTGGGAGGAATCAGGAGGCTGGTGATGGAGTCAGATGTGCCTGAGACTCCAGCAGGAGGCTAGCTCGCTTCTTTCTAGCCCTTGGGTTATTGCTTAGCAAGTTGAAATAAAAGTTCTCTCAAAGTCCTTTTCCCTCTTCTTCCAAGTCCAGGGAAAACTACTGCAGGCCAATCCAAGAAACAGCACACAAGCACAAGGAGAGTCCTCTCCTGCAGATTCCTAAAGTTACACGGACTGAGGTTCTTTTGGACATCCAGGAGCAATACAAAATGTAGGGGTTTGGGCACAGATATTTATACCCCAAAAGTCTTTGTTCTAAAAAAATCACTAGTCACTGAACCCAGCCAAAACGGGTTCTGCTCAGTCCTGGAGCACTTTGTTTACTGGGCTGCATCCTTCCTTTCAGAAAGAGGGGGTCTGTCATCAGACGCACAGTAGGAGGCGGAGCCAGCACTCACCTTGCCAGGCACAGCCCTACTTAGGTCAAGGAGCTACCCCTCCCCAATACTCAATGCAGCTCTCTCTATTCAACCCAGGTCTGACTCAGCCTGCCTTGCCCTTCTAAACCCAGACAGCCAATACACATAACAGCAGAGCACACTGGAAGGCTTAGACAAGAAAATACCTACTTTCTAAAAGTGGTATTTTCAAACACAGAATGTTAAAACCAACTTTTCTAAAAGATGTATTTTATCATTCTGAGTTCAGGCATACTAAACTCGAATTTCTAACATGTCCCCTGAGTCAGTTAGGATTATAAGATGTAATAATCAAACTGCCCATTCTAGCCTATGGAGAACATGGCTATCCTTGCAGTAGTGAAAAACGAAATGGGGTGTAATTCACTACCAGGACATGCTACACATATCAAGCCATGTCCTATCTTACACACACAAAGCACCCTACCATATGGGTGACTGGCATGACGCCAAGGGAAGGTTCAAGGGCTGGGAAGTGTGGGCACTTCACAGCCAAGATGGCAGTTCTGGACTGCACACAGACACTGCAGTGGCAGGTCTGAGGTACACTTTACAAGCTGCTTCTGTGGGTGGCGCAAACCATCGCTGCAGGCCCACCAGCAGCATTTGGGTTACCAGCCCTGGGCACACACAGGCCATACTACTAGGGACTAACAGGTGAACCAAATAAGCCAATCAGGGATATACCAATTGCCAGTCATATTTACACAGGGTAGAGCATATGCACTTTAGAACTAATCAGCAGTGGTAAAGTGTCCAGAGTCATAAAGCCGACAAAAACTGGTCAGGTAAAATCCAGGAGGAAGGCAAAAAGTATAGGGATGACCCTGCAAAAAGGGCCATTTCCAACAACTGTGCTAGAAGTACACTCTGGATACACAGTTATGTGCCAGGAAAATCCCCAAGAAGTACAATTTCTGTTGGTTAATTTGTTTGCCTGTTAACTAACACAGGCCTTCTTCTGAGTGTATTGGTTTTGCCCTTTAACCATTTACGGGAATGTCATTTGTACAGTTCCTGTGCCGGTTGTTAGACCTGGCACCATTGGAGTGGGTCTCCCTTCCATTTTCTGCTGTTGCCTCCTGTGTTTTTGCTATGTTTTTGCTGGTCTAGATGCTTTGGGCACTTTGCCAATGCTATTCAGTGCCAAAGTGCAAGTGCTCCCTATTGTAAATTGTTGTAATGGATTAGTGACACCATGATGGTTATTTGATTGACTTGTCAGACCCTAGTACAGGGCCTGTAAATCAAATGCTGCTGGTGGACTTGCAGCACTGATTGTGCCACCCACAGAAGCAGCCTTGTAAAATATGTCTCAGGCCTGCCTTGCAGAGCCTGTGTGCAGTCTGGGACTGCCTTGTTGACTTGGCAAGTGCACCCACTTGCCAGTCCCTAAACCTTCCCTTTTGAACATGTTAATCACCCATATTGGTAGGGTGCATTATATGTGAAAGGTAGGACATGCCCTGGTGTGTGTGACATGTCCTGATAGTGAATTACAGCCACTTTTGTTTTTCACTATTGCAAGGCTACCTGTTCCCATAGGCCAGAATGGGCACTTTGATTATAACATCTTAACTGACCCAGGGAACAAAGTAGAAAAGCAAGTTTAGTATGCCTGAACTCAGAATGTTAAAATACATATTTTAGTGAGGGTCATTTTTACATTCTGTGTTTGAAAATACCACTTTTAGAAAGTAGGTATTTTCTTGCCTAACCATCCAGTATGCCTCTGCTAGGTTTGTGTATTCCATGTCTGGATTGTCAGTGACAGGGGCCTGGAGAGGGCCTTGGCTGCTCCGGCAGTCCGATAGGTCAGGGCTGGGCTGAATAGGGCCTGCATTGCATAGAGAGTGGGGGGGGGGGGAGATTTCCTTTCACTTGCCTGAGCCTTCATAGAATAGAGAGTAGGGAGAGGAGTTTTCCTTTCAGCTACCTGGGCCAGGTCTGCTGTCAACAATGCTGTCTCCACCTCCTGTCAGAAAGCTGCACCAAGGAGGACAGAACTGGTTTTGACTAGGTACAGACACTCTCTGCCTTCAGAGAACAAAGGATTTAGTAGTATAAATATTGGGGCCCAGACCCCAGAACTTTAGATCACTTCTGGGAATCAAGACAAACTCTTTGGCAAGGAGAGAAACCAAGGAAGCTGAAGGAGGAGACTGCCCCTGTGCTGTTTGCTGTTTGGGGTTGGCCCGCAGTGATTACTTATTGCCAAGGAAAGGAGAAAAGAAACTTTGTGTGTACTTTTACTATCTTGAGGAAGATTACTTCTGTATGTGTTCACAAATGCTTTACACACTGCCTCTGAGGTAAGCCTGTCTGCTTGTGCCAAACTACCAAGGTGGTGAGCAGGGATAATTTTATGAGTATATCCCCTTTCCCTGATTAGAAGCAAGGTTCCCTATTTGGATAAAGGTGCAAACCGTTGCCAACTAGAGACTCCCATTTCGAACACCGGTCAATATCTTTCTAAAATAGCCTGGGGCTTATTTATAGGCAGCTGTGCGTAACTTTTTTGTGAAAACCTGTATGTCTGTGCAAAATATAATGGTCATTGTAGGAAGGTGGATACCTGACTATGGTTGCCCCCAACTTTTTGCCTGGTGTTTTGCTGGTTTTCCGACTTAGTTGACCTGGGACCCTGCTATTCAGGGCCCCAGGCCCACTGCTCTCTCTCTAAAATGGATTCCATGTACCTTAGGTGCATTTACCAATTGGTTCTGGGCCACCTTATCAGACCCTGTAACTCAGGGCATAGGTGTACCCATGGCCTACCAGGGGCTGCAGCATGTATTATGCTACCCCTGGCTCGCCATCTAAATCTGACACAACTGGCTGCATGACAGCTGGGGCAAGGTGGTGTAATCACCCTTTGCTTTAGATATAGTATACCTATATCTAACCCCAAAATGGACACACAGATTCCTATCAGTCACTCCTATGGCAGGCCTTGACAATCCTGAAGGCAGAGTGCTTGGAATCGTGTGAGATGGTGCTCTGGCTTGAGCTGAGCCCGTTTGCAGCTTGCGGAACCAAGTCCTAATAGCTGTTCCATGATAACGCATACCATATACTCTTAAGTGCATTATAATCCTCGCGGTTATATGCTATCTTTGGTATCGCTTTATCAAAACATGTCGAGTAAGGTGTCATACGAATTGGAATACTAACCCCTCGCCAATTCTGGCGACGGGGTTAGCATTCCACCCTTCTAGAGGGACACAACATGTATGTAACTGTGAACCCCGGTTAAAGTTAACTCAAGCCTCAGCATCACAAAATGGATGCTGCCACCACAGACACAAGTCTGACCCCCTGCAGCTGGGAGTCCTTCCAGCGAATGGAGCTTGGACAAAGGGTTTCCTGTCAGGGGCGGTGCTAGCACCATCCCAGACAGGGTTTTGTGTATCCTGGCTAGGCAGGGCTTTACAGGAAGGTGACTGCGAGTGGCACCCCGGTGCTCACTACGCATCTGCCGGCTAGAACTAGTTCCAGGGGCACACCAGCCCCTGGCCTGGGGAAAGTCCGGCACGGGAGAGGGGTGTAACCACCCCCCTTCCTGGTCCCACCCCTAGGGCAGGACCTAGTCGCGTACCCACCCCTTTCTTTCGGATAAAGGCAGGAGCGGGGACCCTTCCAAATTAGATCATCTTTGAATCAAGAAACTACTTTCCACGAAAGGAACTCTCGACTCTTCTCAAGATTTCTCCCTTGTGACTAAGGAGTAGTCACCCTGCACCCGCAGGCACCATCAAGAACACTGCGGTTTGCTGCACGTCTTTCCCCCGGAATCCGACCGACCAGCATGACGAGACCCGGCTTCCCTGGCACCTCTGACCTCTACCTACCTCTACAGCTAAGCTGAGAACCGTAGGTGCGACGAGACCTCGAGGGACCGGCCATCATCAGAACTGCACGACTTCTATCCAGCACGACCGCCGAGGGATCCTCTGGTGAGTGCTTTGGGGTCCGAGAAGCCCCGACCCTGAGCAGCTCCAGCACGAAGACCAGCCCCCCAGCATCCACGAGATCTGCGTGGGGCCCTCCTGCTTTTTGGCTGCTCACCGTGTTGTCTGGCTACTAGCCCGCTGGCTTGTGGCCTTCCCGACAATGACCGATGACATCACCACTGCTGGTCTGGTTGCTCCAGACTGGCTCTTGCTCCCTTCCAAAAGAGGAGCACCCCGGACCCTCCTGGTCCACTCCAGATGCCATTTTAGGTCCACCGCGTGGGCATGAATTTGCCAAGACTTGTTGCCCCAATCCTGGATCCAGTGACGTCGACAGCATCAACCATCGTGGGACAGCTCGCACCTCCATCCTGGTCGCCGACAACGCCGTCTGGTCCGTGAGACTGCAGAGCCCAGCGTCACCCACTCACCTGGTCGAGGTGACTCCATCCGGTGCCATCCTGGTGCCCATCTGATCACTGGCTAGTGATTCAGGACTTGGTCCCCTCTGCTTACAGGTGTCTTCCATCTTCGATCCAGGCTTGCATCCATCGAACAATCTTCACTGGTCGCCTGCCAGCAACTCCTTCTTTCAGGCTCCTGGTTCGTCAACGACGGTTTCCGACGACACTTGAACCCTATGCAGCCGCGGCCCCTGGGCTAGGTAACTTCGGCATTTCGGTGCCCCAGCATAGCCTCACTATCCAAGGGTCCAGATCCACTCTCGTTTTCAGTCTACCTTATCGGGTTCGCCCGAGAACACTAACTTTGCTTTTACTAGCTCCCATAGACTTTGTCCCGCATCCCGCGTGAGAGTGCACACTCTGCACCCGAGTCCCCTAGGCCTCCTACCAGTAATCTGAAGGTTCAGTAACGTAGTCCTAGCGATTCCAAAGCCTATTAGTCCAGTACTTACCTGCTAGTAATTTCGCATTCCACTTCCATAGTATATGGTTTTCTGTGCCCCTCGGGCATTTGTGTAAATTGTGCAACTTAAAGTATTTTCGTAAGAGTTTTGTTGTGTGCTTAGTACCCTGTCCTCATAAAGAGTACAGGGCTGTTGTGATCTAAATAAATACACTGTTTATTTTCATAACACTTGTGTGGTGTCCTTTCACTTGGTGTTCAAGGGGTATATGTGATGGTATAACAGCTGGCTTAACACGCCCTCTAGAGTTTAGCCCGAAGACTGCTCGTATCCATGCTACTAGGACAGCTGGTCTATAAGGTTGACTTACAACCAATCATCAATAAGGGTTGTTTGGACTGATACAAAGTGCTCACTAGAATAGTGAACATTATATATCAGGCCAACTTCTCACATTGGTGAGCAGCGGTTGGGATTTGAGCTTGCTGTTGTTTTTCCACACGTATCCTAAGAATATCTTGTGAAAGATCACATAAGTATAAGGTACATATAACTTAGCTTAGAATACTCTGAGTTCTACTGAACCAGCTGTTGTAGTTCAACAAGGCTTAGCACACCTTGACTACAACTCTTAGCAAGGGATCAGTAGGCAAACATGTAGTGTAGGTAGGTGCAACACTTACACCACACTAGAAAAGCAGCATGTCAGACAAAGGAGGAAACTCTGAGTCTCCCCTTGTGTCAGTTGACCCTCCACAGGTCATGTCCAGATATGCAGCACTTAGCTTCCAGGAGATGAGACAATTGTGTACCTCCAGGAAGCTAAAACAGGGTTCTAACCCTACCATTCCCTTTCTGATTGGTCTCTTAGAGACTTATGATGCCATGAGAACTGCTAACCCAGATTCTTCTAATCCAGATGGGAACATGCCTCCCCTAGAGGGAACCACTGGTGACCCTGACCTCCACCTCCAGGCAGCAGATGATGCTGAGGAGGAGGAGGAAGATGAGTTATCAGGGGATGAGGCAGAAAGAGGACAGGTAGAAGTCAGGAGACTCACCAGGTCCAACTTAAGTAGGCATGAGAATGGATTTGGGGGACCCCCAGGGCCACTCTCAGGCAGGCTTAACATTGGGAGTGGACGAGTTAGGTCTCTGTCCAGAGGCTCTAACAGATCCATTCGAACCAATGGCTCTCAGACCTCTTCTCACAGAGGGATGACATCCCCTCAGAGGAGAGAGTATGAAGCAAAAATGAAGGAAGTCAATCTGAGGATTGAAAGGGAAGAACTTGCCCTGGCCAAAGAGAGACTTGCCTTTGCTAGAGAGCAGAAATTGTGTGGGGCAGACCCCACTGGTGGCAGCATTCTCCCAAGAGAAGAAGACAGGAGTTTAGACACTAGACACCTGAGTAAGATAGTGCCCCCCTTTAAACAAGGGGATGATATCCAAAAATGGATGACTGCTTTGGAGAGGGCCTGCACTGTACAGTGTGTCCCCCAGAGTCAGTGGGCAGCTATCTTGTGGCTCTCCTTTGAAGGCAAAGGTAGAGATAAGCTCCTCACTACTAGAGTTGAGGATGCTAACAATTACCAAGTCCTGAAGAATACACTGGTTGATGGGTTTGGTTTAACCACTGAACAGTACAGGTTGATGTTCAGAGACACCCAGAAAACTCAGTCTCAGGATTGGGCTGACTTTGTTGATTGTGCCACTAAGGCTTTTGAAGGCTGGCTACTGGGAAGGAAGTAAGGTTACTGATTTTAAAGGATTGTACAATCTAATTATGAGAGAGCAAATCTTAAGTAATTGTCAGAACCAGTTATTACACCAGCACCTGGTAGACTCTGATCTGACCTCTCCACAGGAATTGGGTAAGAGGGCAGACAAATGGGTCAGAACCAGGGTCAGGCCTAAGAACCAGGGTGGTGACCAAAAGAAGGAATCAACCAAGCCTCAAGAGAAGGGTGGGAATAAATCTTCTGATCAAACCACAGGGCCCCAAAATTCCTCTGAAAAGGGTGGGTCCCAAACTTCTCCCAAAACCCAAAAGAAACCTTATTGTCATACCTGCAAACAGGTAGGCCATTATAAAAGTGACAGCAGTTGCCCCATGGCCAACAACAATAAGGAGAACATACCCCCAGGTAATACTCCCAGACCTCCTGTTACCACTAGTGGTAATCCCCCAGGTGGTGGGAGTGCCCCCAAGAATGTGGTGGGCATTACTTTGGGAAACCAGGTGGATTATGGCCTAGCCAGATCCCCTAACACCACTCTTGTCTGTGAGACTGGCATGGGGTTTGCCAACTTCACTACTGGTTCCCACATTTTGGGAAAGTATAGACAAGAGCCCTTTATCAATGGTCAGAAAGTTGAGGCATACAGAGACACAGGAGCCAGCATCACCATGGTGATTGACCATCTGGTCCCCTCTGCTCAACTGACCCCTGGTTTCCTTTATCAGGCAACAGACGTTCATGGAGTGAAAAGAAGGCATCCCATGGCAGTAGTCGAGCTCAGCTGGGGTAATGTCACAGGGCCCATGAGAGTGGCAGTGACAGACAACCTACCTGTAGATTGCTTACTGGGGAATGACCTGGAACTCTCAGCATGGGCTGAGGTGGAGCAAGAAACTCACTCCAGGATGATAGGCCTACCCAGAAAGGTTAGTGGGGCAGTAATAGCTACAGCCCCAGTCCAAGCACCATTACTCCCTGAAAAGGTTGGACGAGCAGTGGTAGCCACTGCCCAGGCTCAGACAGACTTTCCTGAACAGGATAGGAGGGCTGTGACAGTCACAGCCCAAACACAAACTGAGTGCCTTCCTGAAAAGGTTGGTAAGGCTGTAATGGTCTCAGCCTCTACTCAAACAGATAGTGGGGTTGTGAAGCCTGAAACAATGGATCACTCCACCCAAACTGAGAGCATTGAGGAGGAAGAAAAGTCTCCCCCCTCCCAGACACTAGGTGAGAGCCAGCCTCCTCAGGGAACTGACTCTACCCCTGGTGAAGGAACTGCCCCAGAGGTAGTCAGGCCTAGCCTGGCAGAGCCCCTGATGGCAGTGGACCCTTCCCAAGTGGGATCCAGTCTGGAGCAAGTAACCTGCCCCTCTCTACCCTGACTCAGTCAGCCCAGGGCTGTAGAGGTCAGGGAGGCCAGTGGTGGACCCCAAAGGGCCCCCTGTCCAAAAGAACTCCCCAATCAACAGATTAGGATCATTAAAGCTAGTAGACCTAGCCAAGTGAAAATAAAACAGACTCCTGAGGGATCCCCCTTAAAAGTAGTTAGGGAACTCCCACAGCTGGACACTGTTGGGCACAGCCAAACCTGGGGCCTAAAAACCCCAAACCTGACCTGTCCCTCCAGTAAGCCAAACAGAGGGACTCAGCCTCAAGCTTTAGGTAGCCAGAGGTTGACCATGAGAGCTCATAGCAACTCAGTACTGGAAAGAAAGGCACATATGGTGGATAGTGATTGGAGGAAGTTGAGCCCAACAGTAGTGGAGTCTCACTTCAGTACTCCATTCCCACACCAGCCTTTTACTTTGCCAAAGCACACCACAGGTAGTGATTCCCTATGGTGGAGACCCTCAGATACCCTTAGGGTGAGGGGTTGCTTAGTGGACCATGATATAGGGGGTAACCATGCCAGTGCAGGTACCACCTCATATGGCCACTCAGGCAATATAGGCTTACCTGGTCAAGGATAGCCTTATCTCCTTTCGTTTCGGGGGGGTTGTGTAGGAAGGTGGATACCTGACTATGGTTGCCCCCAACTTTTTGCCTGGTGTTTTGCTGGTTTTCTGACTTAGTTGACCTGAGACCCTGCTATTCAGGGCCCCAGGCCCACTGCTCTCTCTCTAAAATGGATTCCATGTACCTTAGGTGCATTTACCAATTGGTACTGAACCACCTTATCAAACCCTGTAACTTAGGGCATAGGTGTACCCAGGGCCTACCAGGGGCTGCAGCATGTATTATGCCACCCCTGGCTGGCCATCTAAATCTGACACAACTGGCTGCACGACAGCTGGGGCAAGGTGGTGTAATCACCGTTTGCTTTAGATATAGTAAACCTATATCTAACCCCAAAATGGACACACAGATTCCTATCAGTCACTCCTATGGCAGGCCTTGACAATCCTGAAGGCAGAGTGCTTGGAATCGTGTGAGATGGTGCTCTGGCATGAGCTGAGCCCATTTGCAGCTTGCAGAACCAAGTCCTAATAGCTGTTCCATGATAACGCATACCATATACTCTTAAGTGCATTATAATCCTCGCGTTTATATGCTATCTTTGGTATCGCTTTATCAAAACATGTCGAGTAAGGTGTCATACGAATTGGAATACTAACCCCTCGCCAATTCTGGCGACGGGGTTAGCATTCCACCCTTCTAGAGGGACACAACATGTATGTAACTGTGAACCCCGGTTAAAGTTAACTCAAGCCTCAGCATCACAAAATGGATGCTGCCACCACAGACACAAGTCTGACCCCCTGCAGCTGGGAGTCCTTCCAGCGAATGGAGCTTGGACAAAGGGTTTCCTGTCAGGGGCGGTGCAGGCACCATCCCAGACAGGGTTTTGTGTATCCTGGGTAGGCAGGGCTTTACAGGAAGGTGACTGCGAGTGGCACCCCGGTGCTCACTACGCATCTGTCGGCTAGAACCAGTTCCAGGGGCACACCAGCCCCTGGCCTGGGGAAAGTCCGGCATGGGAGAGGGGTGTAACCACCCCCCTTCCTGGTCCCACCCCTAGGGCAGGACCTAGTCGCGTACCCACCCCTTTCTTTCGGATAAAGGCAGGAGCTGGGACCCTTCCGAATTAGATCATCTTTGAACAAGAAACTACTTTCCACGAAAGGAACTCTCGACTCTTCTCAAGATTTCTCCCTTGTGACTAAGGAGTAGTCACCCTGCACCCACAGGCACCATCAAGAACACTGCGGTTTGCTGCACGTCTTTCCTCCGGAAAACGACCGACCAGCACGACGAGACCCAGCTTCCCTGGCACCTCTGACCTCTACCTACCTCTACAGCTAAGCTGAGAACCGTAGGTGCGACGAGACCTCGAGGGACCGGCCATCATCAGAACTGCACGACTTCTATCCAGCACGACCGCCGAGGGATCCTCTGGTGTGTGCTTTGGAGTCCGAGAAGCCCCGACCCTGAGCAGCTCCAGCACCGAAGACCAGCCCCCCAGCATCCACGAGATCTGCGTGGGGCCCTTCTGCTTTTTGGCTGCTCACCGCGTTGTCTGGCTACTAGCCCGCTGGCTTGTGGCCTTCCCGACGACGACCGACGACATCACCACTGCTGGTCTGGTTGCTCCAGGCTGGCTCTTGCTCCCTTCCAAAAGAGGAGTACCCCGGACCCTCCTGGTCCACTCCAGACGCCATTTTAGGTCCACAGCGTGGGCTTGAATTTACCAAGACTTGTTGCCCCAATCCTGGGTCCAGCGACGTCGACAGCATCAACCATCGTGGGGCAGCTCGCACCTCCATCCTGGTCGCCGACAACGCCGCCTGGTCCGTGAGACTGCAGAGCCAAGCGTCGCCCACTCACCTGGTCGAGGTGACTCCATCCGGTGCCATCCTGGTGCCCATCTGATCACTGGCTAGTGATTCAGGACTTGGTCCCCTCTGCTTACATATGTCTTCCATCTTTGATCCAGGCTTGCATCCATCGAACAATCTTCACTGGTCGCCTGCCAGTAACTCCTTCTTTCAGGCTCCTGGTTCGTCAACGAGGGTTTCCGACGACACTTGAACCCTATGCAGCCGCGGCCCCTGGGCTAGGTAACTTCGGCATTTCGGTGCCCCAGCATAGCCTCACTATCCAAGTGTGGTAAATAAATTTACCGGACTATTTTTCTATACATTAAATGACAATAAGGATAGCTCAAAAATGAGAGGCAGAGTCCGTGGTATCTGAGTCATACGGGCTTTAATTAAGTATCTCGAGATACTGGACATCAGGTTCCATCACCACTAAGGTTCAGGAAGGGATATTCAACATTTTATTAACATCCCACATTATATATAGTAAAACTGTATAATGGAAATGAATACAGTAGGCGTAACAAGTGAAAAGAGAGAAGATAAGAACACATGTGAGTAAGAGAAGGCGTGTACAGGGGCGTACACGGAGGTGTGTGCTGAAAACGTCACAGAAGTGTCATAGGTGGGTGGATGCATAGAGAAATTCTGCAGGGTCAGCAGAAACCTTTGTCCTGGAAGCGGGCGCAACTGAGCATGACGTGTAACTGAGGAGAGCTGGGGGCTTGACTTTAGCACTAGTAGAGGAGTCTGGTGTCTGGGGTGTCAGAACGACCTGCACCTATAACATATCTGATATCTTATGTTTGGAGGATGTGTTGTCTGAAGTAAAAGGTCTCTCGGGCAGAGGCCGTTCAGTACTGAATGCTAGTGCGTGTCTATAGTTCTTCATGCAAAGCGCGGGGGCCATGGGTCTACCATGGTAACGGGTGCAGTAAATTACGTGCAAGGAGACAGGAAAGCTGGGCCCTTTGCTCTGCAGGCTGGAATATGTTTACCTATTTCACTGAACTGGAATGTGTTTTTGCGGAGGCTGAGCAGATAACTTGTAGGCAAAATACCGTCTTGGCAGGCAGGCCAGGCCGAACCGGGCACCGCTCGCCTGAGCAGGAAGTAAGGTAGAGGTCAGGGATGCATACCTAAACTGTAGCTTTCAGAGGCAGAAGAGACTCGGAGCCTCAATTAAGGGCCTGGCTCGACTGAGCCAGAAAAACGTGAAGAACGGGTGCTTTGCTATATTTAAATGTGTACCATGTAAAGACGTTGGCACCATAGGCCTAAAAGCCAAATTAACGTGGTTTTCTTGGAGAACTGAATAACTGACATGTTAACGTTGGACGCAAATGCATATGCGTCTTCATGGCAGGCACGGGAAGGAAATTACACAACATACCTGGAACATGGGTGCATGGTTAGGGTGCGAGTGGGGGTCACACTGACTACCTAAAAATTTCTATTTCCTCTCAAGGGTCCAGATCCACTCTCGTTTTCAGTCTACCTTATCGGGTTCGCCCGAGAACACTAACTTTGCTTTTACTAGCTCCCATAGACTTTGTCCCGCATCCCGCGTGAGAGTGCACACTCTGCACCCGAGTCCCCTAGGCCTCCTACCAGTAATCTGAAGGTTCAGTAACGTATTCCTAGCAATTCCAAAGCCTATTAGTCCAGTACTTACCTGCTAGTAATTTCACATTCCACTTCCATAGTATATGGTTTTCCGTGCCTCTCGGGCATTTGTGTAAATTGTGCAACTTAAAGTATTTTCGTAAGAGTTTTGTTGTGTGCTTAGTACCCTGTCCTCATAAAGAGTACAGGGCTGTTGTGATCTAAATAAATACACTGTTTATTTTCATAACACTTGTGTGGTGTCCTTTCACTTATTGTTCAAGGGGTATATGTGATGGTATAACAGCTGGCTTAACACACCCTCTAGAGTTTAGCCTGAAGACTGCTCGTATCCATGCTACTAGGATAGCTGGTCTATAAGGTTGACTTACAACCAATCATCAATAAGGGTTGTTTGGACTGATACAAAGTGCTCACTAGAATAGTGAACATTATATATCAGGCCAACTTCTCACAGTCATTTCTATTGAAAATGTGTTGCATCTAACAACAGTGCACTACCACACCCTCTATTGCATGACACTCTGTAAAACTCTCGATCCCTCTACACAATGCCACTCCTCTATATACCACTTCACTCTACATCACTCCATGACACTCCACTCTGCCAGTGGCGGCTGCTAGCAAGGGAAATCGGTGAGGAAGCGCAGGCGAAATAAAAAATGTACCTGGAACCTGACGTCCGCCGCTTCGCTGCCTCTTCAGTTCCGATGATGTTCATACAGGCTTCCAGACTCCCCTGCGCCAATCCAGATGCTACTCTCATGCTGATATTACACAGCATGAAAGAAGTGTCGGGATTAGTTGGGGTGGGCTGGTTCCACTCTCCAGCAGGGTTTGGGAGCCTGTGCTCTTAAGCCCTGTTGATATCTCCAAATAACGTCCTGGATATATCCAAGTACAAATGTCGGTTAGGGTGTCCTAAGACGGCTGTCCAAACCAACAAGTGCACTGGGAGTGCCCTAAGCTCACCACTCCTCCTGCTGATGATTGCCCCGCCCTCAAGACTCAGCTGTGGATCCACACTGAAATAAGATGATAATAAAGCTGTTTTTTTAACTGCTTTATTAGTATTTTATTTTACATGCATCTGCTGGTTCCAGTAGTGGAGTGACACTCCTCCGCCATAACAGAGGAGCTCCTGTACTCTATTCCACTCAACACCATTGTACTCCACTATTCACCAATCCACTCTAAGCCAGTCTACGCCATTTCACTTTATGCCACTTCATTCTGTGCCACAACACTCTATGCCATGACACTCTACTCCACTCTATGCCACTCCACTCTACGACACTCTATGCCACTTTATGCCACTTCACTCTAGGCCTCTCTACTTCACTCTATGACACTTACTCTACAACACTCCACACCACTCAACTCAACTCTACTCTATTCCACTCAAAAACACTCTACTCCACAGCACTCCACTATACTCCACTCTTTGACACTCTTATTCCATTCCACTCTACTCCACTCTACAACACTCTATGCCACTCCATAACACATCACTCTATGACACTCTATGACATTCCACACCACTTTACTCCACTCTACGCTACTCCACTGTACAACAAGTTACTCCACTCTATGGCACTTTACTCCACTGTACAACACTTTACTCCACTCTACGCCACACCCCACCACGCCACTCCACTCTTGGCCCCTCCACTCTACATCACTCCACTCTATGACACTCTTTTCTACTTTATGCCACTCCACTCTACAACACTCTACCGCTCTATGCTACTCCACTCTATGTCACTTCACTCTTTGACACTATACTCCATCCTACAATCCTCCACTTTATGACACTCTACAACACTCTACAACAGTCAACTCTATGCCAAAACACTCTATGACACGCTACTCCACTCTATGCCCCTCCACCACTCTACACCACTCTAGGCCACTTCATGACACTTTACGACTCACCATTCTATGACCCTCCACTCTACAACACTTTATGACACTTTACTCAACAAATCACTTTACTCTTGGACCCTCCACTCTATGACATCCCCCTCTACGCCTCTCTACCCCACTCTACCCCACTCCACTCTACAACACTCAAAACTACTCCACTCTATGCAACCCAACTCTACTCCACTGTACTCCACTCCTCTCTAAGACACTCTGCTCCACTCTACAACACCCTACTCTTCTCTATGCAACTCCACTCTACTCCACTCAATGTCACTCCATGACACTCTACTCCACTCTACACCCTTCTACTCTACAACTCTCTGCTCCACTCTATAACACTCTACTGACTCCACTCTATGCCATGAGACTTTACTACACACTACTTCACTCTTTGTCCCTTTGCCCTATGCCTCTCCACTCTATGCCACTCTACATCACCCCACTTCACTCTACTCCACTCAACTTACTCCATGACACTCCTCTCTATGACATTCTACAACATGACTCTCCATGACACCACATGCCACTCTCCAACTCTCCAGGACACTCCACCCCACTCTATGACACTTCACTCCACTCTGTGCCACTCCACACCACTCTACTCCACTACACCCCTCAATTCCACTCTATGCCATTCCACTCCCTTCTATGCCACACTCTTTGAACGCTGATAACTTTTAGCAATGCTGAACAGCAGCCACATTGGTGTACATCATGGCTAAAACACATTCGCAAAATCAATAGCTCTTGCTTAGGCGAGGCCTATTGGCTTTTTCAATACTTGTTGTTTAAGAGCAACGTCACTGAGGCTCTCTGTGGGCCCAGAGTAACCCCTCCCATTCTTGTTTATAAGTGAGTTTCCCTTTCAGTCCCCCAGGGTTATCAGTCCTTTGGTGCTGAAGGTATCTAAAAGAGTACATTTTGTTAATTGTGGTACGTGTGTTTCTGACCGAAAGTGCTCTGGCAGTTGAGAGCTCCTTTTTACGCCAAGCCTCGACCTGTTGTATCTCTTCTGTAATCTTATGGCACACCCACTGATTGCAATTGGTTGTTTTCTGTGCCATTCAGAAATCCTGGCTTGTTCTTGGAACATTTGTGTAAATGTCCCTCCTTTGTGTGTTTTGTTCCCCCCCCCCCCGGCGATTTCACTAAGAGAACATTTTTGTTCGCTATCAAACTGCTACAGCGTATGATGGCCCCTCTTCCCTCCTCCCTTTTAGAAACTGCCGCCTTGGCTCTCGCGTGAGCTCTACGCCAGCACCCCAGCTAGTTTAAAGGTAAGTGAAAGGGAGACTGTAAGGGAGACTGGTATTCTGAGCTCACATATTTGAAAGTGCTGCCATGTGCTATAATGATGAAAAAGGAGTGTTTGTGAAATAAAAATACTTACCTAAGCACAATCAATTTAAGTAGGGAAGCTGCGATTTAGCCAGGCTTTCTTGTTTCACTTTGTTTGAATCAGCCAATCAGTGTTTTACTTTCTGCACCACGACAGCACGTTTAAGAGGAGCTGCTCTTATCTCAGCCCGCAAGACAATACATTCCCCTCACTCTACTCCCGTTACGTTCTTCTCCCTGAGTGATACAGGTTCCTTGCCTACAGTATAACTTTGGTTTTTAGTGTTTTGATATTCTTTCGGACAGCTCAAGTTTTGTACAAACAATGCAACACACATTTGCAAAACTAACATGTGTTGAGTTAAACCATGTTTCTGTTGGAGGGGGTGGGGGGTGGGGGGGAGAGGGCCGGTTGACCACAGTGAGCTCCAGCCAGCCTGTGACAACAAACACTTGTGCATAAATAACAATTGATGGACAAAATGAAGAACAATGTCATAAATTCAACCCAGTACAGAGATCTGGGCCTAAATCCATCGTTTTTTTTGCTCACCATGCCATTCCAGTTTGGACCTAGCCATATACAAATCAGTCTTGACCCTGCGCCCAATGGGAACAGTCCAGCCCGAACTGCCAGGCCAGGTACTCCCTGGACTGGAAACAAGCATCCTGGGACCGGTTTTGGGCTTTCAGCCCTCATTTTTTTCTTTTTTGAAATAATTTTTATTGCATAACCAAACATAGGATATGTCAATCACATAGGTATCATCAGCGTGAAATCCTCCCTCTTGGTCTGAGGTCTCCAACAGGTATACACAGCCGTTCAGCCCACAACCTGGAGGTCGGGCGGCATAGTCACAAAGCGATACAGTCTTTACAATCGGCGGGCATTATACAGCGCATGTGGGGGGTTCCACTGTCTGCTTTTCAGTTTTTAGTCCTAACTCCCTCCCCCCCTGTAGTGCCTACAACTGAAACTCCCAACTACACTACCGGTGAGGGAATCCCCCCCCCCCATCTCCTCATCCCTCCCTCCCCCCCCCAAGTGTCATCAATCGTTCCCGGTCAGAGATTGGGTCTGTATGACTGCAATCAGATGGTCCTAGGTACCTGTTGTGCGTGTGTGACTGGTGGTGTGCTGGTGCCTCCTGGACAGCAGTAGTGTCGGGCGTCACATCTCGTTCATCCTCCTCTTCATCTAGAGTGCTATTGCGTAGTGCCTGTACCAAGAGTTCCCACTCCATAGCCGCCTCCAGGGCCCGCTCGTCTGCTCTTCTACGCGCCAACTGATACCTAAGCGTGCTCTCGCTCGACGCCCATTTAAAAAATTCTGCAAGCCATCTCCGATGTGTCGGGCTCATTTTCGATTTCCACCCCCTTGTTAATTCCCGTTTGGCTAATAGGAGGCCCATATCGATGAACCTGCTCGACATCTTATTTTTAGGTGTGTGCGGAAACCAGTGGAGAATGCTGACAGCTGTGGTATATTGAAGGTCTCTGTCTGCGGCCTCATTCAAGGTGTCGCCGATATCTCTCCAATAGTCTTGTAGGTGGGGGCACTCTCTGAGCATGTGAATCAGATCCGCCCCCAACGCATTACAGCGTGGGCAAGCGGCCTCCTCTGCCCCAAAATATTTCTGAATGTTGCCCGGGGTAAGGTAGGCTTTGTGGAGAATATAAAAATGGATGAGCTGGAAACGTGCGTTTCTCGTGCTCTTCCTAGCCCGACCCACCAGTTGTGTCCACGTGGCATCTGGGATCTCCATTTGTAAATCTGATTCCCATTTGACCTTCAGAGCAGTCAGTGGTTGCAGCGTTTCCCTCAGCATTCTCGAATATAAGCACGTAACCGCCTTATAGACGCCTGCCGACATCATCGTGTACTGGCAGGCCTGGGCTGTCGGTGGCTCCGCTAGACCCATACCCCTGTGTCCCTGTATGGCTCGCACTACTGCCGCATGCAATAAATAGTCACCTCGTGGAAGGTCAAAGCGTTCCTGTAGCACTTGATACGGGATCAATGCTCCTTCCTCGAACAAGTACCCCACCACCTGGAGCCCCGCCTCTTCCCAGCCCTGTAGGTGGGACCAGTCGCCCGCGTGTGGGAGCGCCGTCACCATGCCGAGAGGGATCTCAGGCGCATATGGGGATTTAATCCCTGCGCGCCTCGCCGAGCGATTCCAGCACATGCGGAGAGTTCTCTCCTCCAAGGACAGGTCTCTTAGCGACAATCTCTGTCGCAGGGCAATGATGGCAAGCACATGACGGGGGATGCCACTGTCTCGGTCTTGTTCGGGGCCGCGGTATGCTCTCGCAATTTCTTGCGTTAGGGTCTGAAGCTGGGCAGCTAAGTAGTAAAGCTCGAAATCTGGGACAGCCAGGCCTCCCTCGTCCTTTGGGCGGAGCAGCGTGGATAGTGCCACTCTTCGCCTGCCCGCACCCCACAAAAAGGAGATGATCATTGAGCGCAGCTGTCGAAAAATCGCGGCAGGGACCCAAACAGGCAAGGTCCGAAAATAATACAGCAATCGGGGCAATGCTATCATCTTAAGCAGCGATATGCGGCCCATCATCGATACTGGGAGGGTAGCCCAGAAGGACATATTGCCCTTTAGGGCCCGGATACAGCGTCCGACGTTCCCTCCTAGCATGTCTGCCTCTTCGTGGTAGATATGCACCCCTAGGTATTCCAAGCAGCTGGGCTCCCATCTAAGGGAGGGCCGGAGAAAGGGCTGGATCTCGTGTTTACGGAGGGGAAACAGGCAGGTCTTGGCCCAGTTAACCTTCAAGCCAGAGAGTTCCCCAAAGCGCGCAAGGAGCCTTTCTGCCCCCGACAGTGCCTCATCAGCGTCCTCTAAGAAGAGAAGAAGGTCATCCGTGTATAGTGATATAAAATGACTGGCTCCATTGTGGTCCAGACCCTCATAGTAGGTGCCCTTCCTTGCCATTGCCGCCAAAGGTTCCACCGCCAAGGCAAACAGCAGTGGAGACAGCGCGCAGCCCTGTCTGGTGCCACGAAGTACTTCGAATTGGTACAACACCAGGGTGCCCACTCTTACTCTCGCCTTCGCCTCAGTATATAATACCTTTGTCCATTAAATGTAGCCCTCTCGAAGACCAAGGCATTGCAGCACCTTATAAAGATACTCCCACTCTAGGCTGTCAAAAGCCTTCTCTATATCCACTGCCAGTACCAAGGGGGCCTTTGCCTCCGGCGGTGGGCTGCTCAACAGGCGAGTCAATCTCCTAATATTGTGGCTGGTATTTCGCTTGGGAATGAATCCGGATTGGTCATTATGGACCAGTGTCCGCATGTGTTGTAACAACCTATTTGCTAGCACCGTGCTCAGGATCTTATAGTCAGTGGTCAGCATTGACAGGGGTCAGTAGGACGCAGTATTCGTACTCTCTCTCCACGGTTTCAATAAGGGGATCCTTAACGCTTCGCGCATTGAGCCTGGCAGACGTCCCTGAAGCTTAGCCTCAGCATAAACTATTTGAAGCCGTGGGCCTAGTTGATCGAGGTACCGCCCATAGAACTCAATCGGTAAACCGTCCAGGCCCGGGGTCTTGTTCCGGGCCATTCGCTTCACCGCTCCTCTAATTTCTGTTAATTCTATTGGGCCTCCCAAGGCTTTTGCTTGGTCCCGATCTAGCTGCGGCAGCTGCAAGTCCTCCAGAAAAACGGCCGTATCCCTCTCCTTATCACCGAGATCGCTCTTATACAGTTGTTCATAATAGGCCTTGAAACTATTTAGGATCGCCGATTGCGTGGTGTGCATGTTACCCCCCCCCCCCTGAAATGGCCAGAATCGGGTGGCTGCGCCTGGTGGGGTTGGCAAGCCAAGCCAGCAGTGTCCCTGCCTTGTCCCCTTCAGCGTGCGTTTTTACCAAGTACGTCTTATAGTCATAGCTGCGAAGGCGTTCTAGTTCTATCGCCACTGCCTCCCTTGCCGCACAGAGGGCTTCCTGGAGGTCAGGCCTGTCTGGGCGCATCTGCTCGATCTCATGCAGTTTACGTTCCGCCCTACTCAAGTCATCTAGCAGTGTTTTACGGGCCCCGCGAATTTCCCAATACAATGCCCGCGGATGACCACCTTAAGGGCGTCCCATTCCGTGGCTCTGGAGGTGGTGGACCCTTCATTCGCCGCAAAATATTGCTCGATTCTGTCCCCCAGCGCCTCGCGGAACGGTTGGTCATCCAGTGTATCCGGTCGGAGCTGCCAAGTCGGGACCTTAGAGATTTCAGTCATCCAGTCAAGAGATAGTAACAGTGGGTTGTGATCTGAAATCGTGCGAGCTAGATATTCGGAGTGGGTTACTGCAGGGAGTACAAGCGGCGAGCACAAGAAGGCGTCTCTACGGACTTGGAGGTCGTGGAGGCCAGAGTGGAATGAGTAATCTCGCTCAAGTGGGTGTTGCATGCGCCAAGCATCAGTTAATTCCCATTGTCCCTGCCAGTCTAATCTGCATTTCGCTAGTCTGCGTACTGATGATGAGTGTAACGGAGGGTGCGACCTATCTAGGTCAACATCTATGATCGAATTTAGGTCTCCCCCCAACAGAACGGGGCCTGCAAGATAACTAGCCAGTTCCCCAGAGAGCCGCGCATAATATGCAGCCTGGTCTACATTGGGTGCATACGCGCTGCAAAGCACTATGTGGCGTCCTCTAAGGGTGCCTTCCACCGCCACGAATCTCCCCTCCGGATCTACCACCTGCCGAGTGACCAGGAACGGGGTACCCGCTCTTATCCAGATCATGGCTCCCCTAGCGAAGGCCGAATATGTAGTGTTAAACAAGTGTCCCCTCCATCTACGCTGCAGTGCTATTCCCTCCTGTTTCGTCAGGTGTGTCTCCTGCAGTAGCGCAATGTGAACCCCCCAGCGAACTAGGTAGGCGTGAATCTTGTGCCGCCTGGTCATGGTGTGCAGCCCCCTCACATTCCAAGTCACACACTTTATCACTCCTGTATTAGTCATTATCCCATGCAGTGTGGTACAATGCCCTATAACCATACTCCCGACCACTCATGATGACACAATCCCTCCACCCCGCAACAACAACCCCCCTCCCCCCTCCCGCAACTATGTCCCTGGCTACCCCAACTGCCTCGGGCTCCCCACCCTCCCCCAGAACAGGACCTAACTGTGCTAGAGTTGCTCCCATCCAAACCATGTGCGGGCAAACGTGCCCTCCTTCCCACCTAATCCGCAGTCTGCACTACGGAGGCCTTATGGGCCCTAAGAGGCGCGAGTTAGCTACGGGTGTTTGGAGCTCGGTCCCCGTCCCCCGCCCTCCAAAACAAGGACATTACTCACAGCATTATCGTCCAAGATCTGCCTGCTCCGGTCATCAGGGCAGTCAAAGTCCAAGAACCAAGGGTCGCACTGGGTCGGCAGAGCGCCCCTTGCCTTCAATAATCTCCCCCGAGGTTTGCGGCGTGACCTCCGGGCCTCTCACGCCACCAAATTCCGACAGTTCAGTTTCAGAGTCCGTTGCCCAAGCCTCTGAGCCCGAGGCCCGCTCCGATTGAGTCAATACAGCTCCTGATACCTCAATCACCGCCTGTAGCGCAGCCTTCCGTTCACTCTCCGTCTGTGAGACCGTCGGCCCCCCAGTCCTACGTTTGCGGCCTCGCACCCTTCGAGATCTTCGCAGTGGTTGCTGTAACCGTTCCCCCTCCTCTCTCATGCGTGCTCCATCCGTTCCGGCTTTGTACGTGTCCCACCAGGCCCAGGCATCCGCCGAGGTAGGAAAGAACAGGGAGTTCTCGTCCACTACCACCCTCAGCCTGGCCGAAAAGAGTAGCGAGTACTGCAGGCCCTCTGTTCTCAGTTCCTTTTTGATGGACAAGAAAGAGGCTCGTAATTTCTGGGTCTCGAAGGTATAGTCCGGGAACAGCGTCACTCTGCAATTGTCTACTTGGAAGGGGCCCGCTGACCTCGCTCTCTGCAGCAACCAGTCCCTGTCCTTGTAATGCAATAGTTTGATCACTATTGGCCGGGGTGATTGTCCTGGCTTGGGCGGTGTAGCTGGTACTCGGTGCGCTCTTTCAATGGTGAAGAAAGGAGAAGGGCCTTCTGGCGCCACCTCTGTCTGTAACCAAGTGGTTAGATAGTCCACAATGTTAGGCCCCTCTTTTTTTTTCCGGAAGGCCCACAAGGCGCACATTGTTGCGCCTACTGCGGTTTTCTGCGTCCTCCGCCTGCCTCTCGAGGGCCTGTATCCGGTCCAGAGCATCTGTTAGACGACCTTCCATGGATTTTTGCGCTGGTACCAGCTCTTTCAGGGTTAGTTCTGCATTCTTGACCCTATCCGATAATTTCCCATGATCCGCGCGCAGTAGCCCAAGGCTCGAGGCCACCTGCGCTATGTCCTGGTGCAGGGCGTCCTTTGTGGCGGTGATGGCTTCTAATATCCGGTCCTGCATCTGCTGGAGGTCCGGCGGGGTTGGCAATGTGTCGTCGGGAGCTTCCGAGCTAGCGCCCCCCTTCGGGCCTTTGGGCTTTCCCATTTTGTCTTGTTACTCCCGGGCCAGGGCAACACAGTACCGGCGGTGATGGTTGGCACTCGTCCCGGTGAGGAAAGCAGCTCCCAGTCAGTAGGGGCCGGTAGGTCGGCGGATTCCGGATTAACAGCTGGTTCTCGGTCAGGGCCTCTGATCCAATGCAGCTCCCAGTAGTCCAGCCCCCCCTTTTTCTTGCTGCTCACCACCGGGCAGTTCCCAGCGCCTCACATCAGCGTAATCTGCAAGGCCTCTAGGGAACGACAATTCCGCTGTTCCCCCCCCAGTGGCAAGCCGGTGTCTGCGGGGGGCCACGCAGTGCAGTGTCCAAGGCGTGTGCACTTGTGCCCACCACCCAGCAGTCGCAGTGCGTCAGTTCAGGGGGCTAGGTCCAGGAGGGTTCTCCCAATGCCGCACTCACAAGTGCCGGATCTCCGCAGGCCCCGCCGAGGCAGTCCGGGTTCCTCCAACAGCGGCCAAGGGGCAGACGCGCGCCACCGGGCTCTCGGCGCTCCACAGACGTGGCTCTCTCGGTGGGGCCGGTCCAAGGACAGCAGTTGGGCGCCCCCTCTCCGCCCAATGAGGTTCCTCTTCTCCGTGTCCGGTCTCCACAGCGGAGCCCGCGGGCGTCAGGCGTAGCCGCTGCGCCGGCGGCTCCAGTGTCTCCAGCCCGCCAGGCATCAGCAGAGGGCCAGCGGCCCCGCGGTCATCTGTCTCTGCAAGACCCGGCCCCGGGGTGCTGCGCCGGTGGGCTTCACCTCCAGCCCGACTCAAAGTGCACCCGCGGCCCCCTCCGCCTCTGGCCGCCCCGGGCTGCAGAAGGTCCGGGCCTCGGTACAGAAGGCAGGCAAGCGGGGGGGAGCAGCGTCGTCCGCAGTCCCAGTGGCCGGGTACAGAGGCCACCCAGCGTCGTCGCAAGCGGGGCTGCCACTCGCAGCCGGTGATCCCCGCAGCTCAGTGTGTTCAGATGAGCAGGGGTAGGCGGGGAGATCAGCACAGCTCGTCTCTGTGTGCTCCCGGACGCTGCAGGCCGCTTGGGCCGGGGAGTCAATTTGTCCTTCCCTTGGGCGGGGGGAGGGGCCTCGCCGGGGCCGCAGAGTAGCGGCAAGCACAATTCCGGGCCAAGGGTCCCAGCGGCAGCCGCCCGCCCCCCCGGTCGGCTCCAAACGCCGGAATAGCCCCCGCTGGCAGGCTTCAGGAAAGAGTGGGCCGGCAGGATACTCAAGGTCGCATTTCAGGTCCCGGGATCGTCGCCATTTTGTAGGTCAGCAGACCGGAGCTCCGCTGCCAGTGCGTCCCGTCTCCAGCGGTGGTAGGAGGTCTTCTCCCCGACCAGAGCAGACACAGGAGCTTCCGCTGGAATCCCCCGAGTTTCGGAGGGTATAATTGGGCCGAATAGGGGGAAGGGGGATCGGGAGCCTCGTTAGGCTGCGACCATCTTTGCCGGCTGCAAGACCCGCCTCTACCGGCTTTCAGCCCTCATCAGCCAGGATAGCTTGATTCCAGCACGGGACCCACATTTGGGCATTTGTTTGCTTTGACAAACACTTGTGTGCTGGGAAGGTGCCTCCTTTGTTTTTCGTACTAAAACAAATGTCACTCATCTCCCTAATGTGCTCCCTCCTTTTCTGGGTCAGGGGCCTAGCCTGCCCTGTTAACGTTCTGTGGGTGCATAGAGACTGACCCCCATGCCTCCCGCTGCTCCAATACACAAGTCCTCCTCCCTGAGAGAGAGCTAGCGCCCCACATTCCGGGCTCGGTACAATGACCCCTCCACCCTGCTGCTGCAATACACAGGTGACAACACAGATGCCCAGCCCTCTAACGCCTTCTGGCCCCCTGCGGGTGCAGTACACACCAGGGGTCAAACATGCAGCCAGGCAGCAGGCAGTGCACGCAACTGAGCCACCTTGGTTATCGAGTGACTCTTCTGACTTGTGCTGCCCCTGAGTTACCTTCAGAGGAATCTGTGCATTCCCGACAAGATGTCTCTACAACGGCAATGTGATAAGAAAGCTCTTAGGGTTAATGCATCTGCAGCAGTGAGGTGTGTGCGACTCATAGCTGGATTAAGGACCTGGCATTGAAATTCAGGCAGTGGCGTAACGAAACTTGAGGGGGCCCCCCTGCAAAGCACATGGAGGGGGCCCCCCCCCCGCGGCGCGGCCCACCATGCCTCCCCGGCGGCGCGGCCCACCATTTTCCACTTTGCCCTACCACCCAGAAATCTAGCATATTTTGCTTTGAAACCTCCAACATTTAAATGAAATGCCTCTATATTGTCTTTCTGTAAGTTCTAGTGAGAAAGTAGGAAACACTCTCAACATATACGCTATGGCATTTGCAACAATCCTGTCAAAAGCAGATTATGTAACTGAGGCAGCAATCAGAACAATGCCAAGGAGTGATTCTATTGTCTCATGAACTGCCTAGGGCTGAAGAACAAAGAACAACTATGAAGGGTCTGATATAGAATTGACAATACCTTGAAACTTTGAAAGAGAAACCCAAACCTGCAATCCCATAAAAACTTGTCTGACAATATACATGAGAAGTACACAAGCTATAACTCAGTATCCTGCGAAAGTCAAGAGAAATGGACATGTTCAATTATATGCATGATACACAGTAGCAACTGTCAAGGGTTGTGTATGATAATAACGTAAACTGAGGAAGGAATTTCAATCAAAATGTCTTTATTAGTAAGCACTGCAAAACAGGCAAGCAAACAAGCCAGGCTGAGGAAGAAAACGGTTTGGATGCTTCAGAACACTGATGCAGATGTTTATTTTAATTTATCATTTCTGTAGTGTAAACAATGACTAAATACAAGATTTAAAGTACACATATTACAGACAAGTGCAAGCAACACCATAAATAACACTGTATGTAGAATAAAAAGAAGCCATATCAGCAAGTACCTAACGACAATCTATACAAACTGTACTTGGTAAAGGAAAAGAAGAAGTGCAAATACTTTCAAAGGGCAAAATTAAGCAATCACCAGGCCAGCAATATACATAAATCAAGCATGTTTTGCAAAACAATCCAACTTTCTTCTTGCATCAAGGTGAAAATACTTTCAAAGTGCATGGTAAAACAAAGTCCAGCAGTATGCAAAAATGAAGCCAGGTTAGTCAAACAATTCCCCGCTTGGTCCTTGGTGTGTGCATAAAGGCACATATATTTTCAAACCAACTGATAAACAACAACTACAGCACATTCAATAATCAAACCAGTTTAAACTATCAATTCCCTTTTTGAAGGCTCAAATATGTCAAAGTGACTAGCAAAACAGTAACAAGTACAGCAGATAGCAAAGCAGCATACATAAATCAAACCTATTTAGTCAGAGTAATCCCCTTTGTTTGTGCATGAAGGCATACATATTTCAAAGTGCCTGCGGTAAAGTAATAACAATTTAGCAGCATAAACAAACCCATCCAGTCAAACAATACCCCTTTTATTTTTGCATTAAGGTGCACATATTTAAACGTGAGTGATAAAAACAACAACAAGTTTAGCATCATAAACATTAAACCAGTTATGACAAAGTATGCCCCTTTAGTTTGGGCATAAAGGTGCATAATATGTAAGGAACCTTCAAAACAATAACAAGTGAGTGCAGCAGCAAAATAAACAAAGCTGTTTACTCAAATAATGGCCCTTTGTCTGTGCAAAAGAAAAGTGTCAAGGGGTGCGTATATGTCAGGTTCAGTTAATCTGTATACATTTCTTCTTGCCTTCACAAACGCATGTTCAGAATACGGAGGTAGCCAAGCATATATATAAGCGAACAATATTTAAAGAGTGATATACTGGCAGAATGCCATATTACTTACTGCTTCCTCATGGGACTCCTCACAGGACAGATACATGAAGTAGGAACAGTACTTGCTGGAGCTTGATGAAATGTATTGCAGTGTTTTAAGGGTGATACAGCAGTTAGAGTGAACACAAGGCTGAAGACTGCTGCTTACATCAGGAAGAGTGACTGGCAAATTAGACCGGTGGCTGACGGCTACTGCTGCTTGGTTCACTGAACTGGAGAGATGTACTTGACTGAAAGAATGTTTGCCTCTTGGCCTTTCTTTGTGCAAAGTCTTCTGTTAAAGCTTTCACATTTATTTTTCTTGCTCGATCGCTCTCGATGCTTAAAGTTGCCAGCCCCGACAGCCTTTCCTGCGTCATTGTGCTTCGGAGATAGTTTTTGATTAATTTTAACTTTGAAAATGACCTTTCTGCACTGGCTACAGTAACTGGAATAGTTAGAAAAAGTTTCAGTGCTGTTGCAACATCCAAAACACTGGGCAGAATTGCATGGTTTCTCAAAAATAAAAGGTCAGCCAGATCCTTTATTGTGCCACCTGAGATAAGTTTTATTTGTTCTTTCAACACTGCCTTGAAAGCGATGAGTTGTTGTGGAAACTCTGGGGACAAGTCTTTTTCATAATGAGTTGCAAGGGTCATAGCTGCTTCAAACAACTCCTCCTCAGTAGCTCTGAGGATTTCTGAAGGCATCATGAAATGGAAGCATTGGATTATGGTGTTCATACCAGCAAAACGACTTTTAATTTGATTTACAACAATGTCTATGTTGGCATAAAACACAGATACCTTAAAATTTTCTTCAGGATTGCACAGCCTTTGGTCTTCACAGAGTTCATCGAAGTGCTTTTTTTTGCGCCGTGGTCGTTTTTGTGTAAAATGCAATTGAATTCCCCATGCAGTTGCAAGTAAACATGCTGAGCTTTTAACATCGTCAAACTGTTCTCTAAAATTGGCAAATGTATTCGCTGCACTACTTAACATATTTGATGCTTGTAAAAGGTCCAGATCTTTAGACTGAAGCAGTTTCGACACAATATTTATTGTCTCCAGCACTTTGGACTGTATTACAACCATTACCACAAACTCAAAAGTCTCCATGCACTTCCTAAGACCCTGAGCTTCTGCGCGCTCCTCAACCTTTTTAGACTGCAGTAAAATTGTAGTGAGTGCTTTCATGATGTCCATAAAACGATAGCGTAGAGCATGGAGAGCATCATGTCTGGATGCCCAACGTGTTGGACAGAGTCTCTTCAGTGTTGGCTTTGAATGAGTTGTGCTCTCTTTTGTAACCGTAAGAAGTTCCCACCGTTTGATGCTTTGGCTGAAAAATAAATACACTTTCTCTATAATATCATAAAATTCTTTAATTTCAGGAATGTGCATGCATGCATCATTTAACACTAAATTGAGATTATGAGCAGCACAGTGTACATAGACAGCAGTGGGTTCTTTCTGCCGTATTCTGGTTTGAACTCCACTATATATACCACTCATTGTGCTGGCACCATCATATCCCTGACCTCTACATTTATTAAGCATTAGGCCTTTGTCCTCTACAAGCTTTACAAGTTCTGTTGCTATCCCCTCAGCACTTTTGTCTGTAATTTTATAGAAACCAACAAAGCTTTCATTAATTTTGATTTCAGTTGGAATTTCCTCAGTGTTCAGGCACAGTGTCACATATCGGATGACCAGGCTTAATTGGTCTTCTTTTTTAATGTCCTGCGTTGTGTCCATTATAACGGAGTAAAATGGTGCATTTTTGATTTCACTTACTATCTCATTTTGCACTTTATTTGAAAGCATTTCAATCAGCTCATTTTGAATAGCAGGACTCAAGTATTTAACTCTACCCTCTTTTGTAATCAGATGGTTTAGAACAGGATCATATTTGGCCAAAAGTTCAATGACTGCCAGAAAGTTCCCACCATCTTTTTCTTTCAGTTTTTCTCTATGTCCTCTGAAAGCTAAATTGCAAGTTGACAACATAAGTGTAACATCGATGATCCTACTCAGAATTAGTGTCCAATAGTTCACCTGCTCTTTGTAGTCCAATTCCAGTTGTGTATCGATCGTCTCATCCTGCCTCCATCTTCCATGTACAGCACAAGCCGCTAAATGGGAGTGCGTCATTTCATGTTCTTTAATTTTTCGAGATATGCCTTGCCAATCTTTAATACCATAAGCCCATGCTTGCTGATAGGATAAAAGTTTTCTATCTCCAAAAAGCCAACAAGGTTCACAGTATGCACTGTCCATTTTTAAAGAGTAGCACAACCACAGTCTTGGAGTCTTATCTCCACTCCTATTTTCCTTGTAGTAGTAGTTTGTGGAAAAGCACCTGTTCTTATTATCTCGTGGGAAGGGTCCTCTAGGTTTGCATGGGCCACTTGCAAGGACAAACCTTCGTAACTCGGTATCATGCCAAGGTTTGTCTAAAAAGTTCCCTCTATCACTTGGGTACAAATCCTGGCAAAACTGGGTACTGCTTGATTCTACTTCTTCTAAGTCTAAATCCACATCCTTACTCATAAGGTCTTCAGTTTCTTCTTCAATGTTAGGCAATACTTCAGAAACAAGTAGCACATTTGAAGGTTCTTCACGTTCTTTTGATACATCTGGTGCACTTACAATTTCAGCACTTCCTTCACTTGTTTGTAATATTACACTCAGAGATTCGTCTGCTGATGGTTTCTCAGTCTCTGAGCTTCCTTCAGTCACTGGTAGCTGTGGCAATGCTGCTTTGTCTCCTGTTGATGAGGCAGCTGCATCGTCTTCCGGTAATGATGCACGAGATGATGATGCGCCATGATCACCTTGAGACCTAAACATAGAGTCAATTTTCATACATTTGCCTTTAAACTCCTCTTGTTTTGATTTAATTTGCCGCTTTTGAGCACCGCTTAAATACTTTCTTGGCTGTTTGCTCATTTCTTTGATTTAAAATGTAATTGTAGAAAGTCAATGTAGTAGTAGAGTCCACGAATATGAAGGTAGCAGTAAGAATATTTTGTGTGCACCACAAAGATTGCAATTGTAGGTTTGGTTCCACCAATACTGCCTAAAAGGAAGGGAAATACCAAGCATTATTATTAAACACTACGGTAGCTTAACCATAATAACTATTCATGATTGTAGAGAGTTAAGTAAGGCCGGGATACTTGAATGCAAGAAGGGGAGAGATACAAGAGAGGAGTTGGCCTAACGGCTGGGGTGGTCGACTACCACGAATCTGGGGAACTGGGTCCGACTCTAGCCAATGACGCTGAACATCCTGTGCAAATCGCTTAATCTCCCTGTGCCTAACAAAAATGAATGTTCTCATGTAACGCAACTGGTGCGATGTAAAGCGCTCTGATAGCAGATATCTTCGGGTCAAGTTTGTGCTATATAAAAAAACTCAGTAAAATAGCAGAAAAAAAACCACGGAGGAAATAGCGGATGGGATGGGATTGAGGAGGTAATCACTCATCAGTTGGATGAGGATCGTGAGATCGAGCGAAGAATGCAGGAGTTGAAGGCAGATGCAAGAAGGCATTAGCTGAATGGACGGCTGCAAGGTTTGTGTTTGTGTTTCTTCCGATTGCATGTTTATTTTTGACTTAAGCTTAGTAATACAAGAAGTAACATGAAACAAACAGACCAGGACTATTGGCTTTGCAAATGGTTGTTAGTTGCATAATATAAAAGTAGCATGAACTATGGGTTTGCCGTATACAGAATCGAAAACGCTTCCATTTTGAAATGATTAGACTGTGAAATAACTAAAAGGAGTCTCTTTGAAGGGTGGTGCCGCTGCACAGATCATATTATATATATTATATTATTATTATTCACCATGAGAGTGGACAAAATATAAAGAGCCCATTAGGGACAGACACTCAGCATCAGCTTTTTAGAACTACCGCCGGTGCTGAGCACAGGCAGGACTCGGCGACGGCCCACTTAAAGCCCTGGCTATCTCCGAGTTCGCACTAAAGCTTAAGCAGAAATGATCTTTCCTCACCTCATCTCCTTGGAGTGTTAGTAGTACGCGCTGCGCTGCGCTGCGCATTCAAGCTCATGTAATTTAAACAGTAGCATTTTTACTTTTTATTACATTTAGACTTGTAATGCCCGTTTCATATGTTTGCAAGAAAAATACATTAAAAAACAGGGCTGCCAACCAAGAGCAGACCAATTAGCTTTGCCAATGTGAACACTATAAATATAAAGTGAAGTTAGCTTGCTCCAACTTTTCTACCCAGCCAATAATCCCTTTTTACCTGCTTTTCAAATTCAAAAGGTCATTTTCAAATAGTGCTAATTGCAGCTTTCCGGTGGAAAAGCCTACAGTGGAGGAGGAATGGATTCACAAAAACATAACCAGGTTTCCTACTTTTCAAGCAAATGCTTACTATTATGAGACGCCATATAAAATAGGACCCAGGCTACTGAGATGCGCGGGTATTTCATCCCTTTTACCCTCAGTCCCGACCCCCTGTTTTCCCGCCGTAACTGTGAACATGTAAGCTGAAGCGCTCTTCAGTTGCCGCCTGAGCTGTGTAGTGTTTACCTTTCCAGTTTCCACAGTAATTAAAACTAAAATTGCCCAGTGAAATTTTATATTTTCCTCTGCAAGATGATGATCAGACATAGAGGCGGTATTTATGCGTGCGTATAGCATATTTCTGAAGGACTCCTCCCATTCACGCATTCGGCCATGACAGGGCCCTGTGGGTGCCCTCAGACCTCGGTGCCACTTCACCTGTTGCACCATTGGCTGCTGCGTCCCTGCTACACACATACAATTGTAAACTAACTAAACGACCTGTTTGAGGAAGAAAGTGCTCGACCGTTCCTACTTTCATTTTGAAGTACTTTAGTTTTTCCTAAAGTGGATGCCCGCTGATCACAGTGGTCAGCATCACAGAGCTACATGCTGTAAATAACACACCCCATAGATGTCGGAATGACTGAAAAGACATTGAATGTATTGGCGAACAGGTGGACAGATTAGCACCAGAATGAGGGTGTTACCCCCAACACCGACACATCAAATGCGTTTCAGCAAGTCAGTCAGCGGGGCGCCCGCAGATCACCTCACCACAGGATGGCGCCCGGCCCTCTCTATGCCATTTCCCCTTTAAGTAAAATAAATATCGGTATTATTTTCGTACATGGTAGGTTGGTTTATTCTTGTGTAGTACTTAACTTCTCCCACGGACCGGGGGGCTTCGGACGCGGTAGAACATTTTGTCCCCTCAGCCTCATCATATGATCAAAAGCCACACTTGAGTGAGCACTGAGTCCTGAGCGTGGGACGGGCGCCGGGCGGGCCTGGCTTTCTGTGCGTGCGCGCGGCGCGCCTCGCCCTGTGCCTGCCTGGCCCCTGGCCACACCTGAGAGGAATCAAGGAATGGAATGGATTCATAGCCAGGTTTCCTACTTTTCAAGCAAATGGCAAATGCTTACTATTAACGGCACGCCATATAAAAATAGGACCCAGGCAGGCTGTCTGAGAATGATGCGCGGGTATTTCATCCCTTTCACCCTCAGTCCCGATCCCCTGTTTTCCCGCCTTCACTGTGAACATGTCAGCTTAGCTGAAGCGCTCTTCAGTTGCCGCCTGAGCTCAGCTGTGTAGTGTAGTGTTTACCCACAGTAAATTTACAACTAAAATTGCCCAGTGAAATTTTATATTTCCTCTGTGCAAGATGATGATCATCAGCCATAGAGGCGGCAGAGGCGAGAGGCCGTATTTATGCGTGCGACCGACGGTGCGTAGTATGGACATATTTTCCAACAGTCTTGCAGATTCTCAGGGTAGTACTATTAAATTAACATCCCACGTGATCTGAGTCAGTTGAAAAGCGGTAACGCTACCAAAAAAAGTGAAACATTCCAACGGCTACGGGCTTTGGGCCATTTGGGCTGAAAGGGCTTCAGCCTCCTCCCCACAGGTGGATGGTCTGGGCAGGGACTGCTGCAGGGTAATGCAGTTGTATGCGAAGAACTGAAGCAACCCTTCCAAAGCCGTTCTGCACACAAACATTAACAGGCAAGCTTCTGTGGTCATTTTTTTCCTTTATTAATTTACCTGCGTCTTCTGTCAGGGCCTGCCTTTCTGGGCCTAATCGCGGCCGCCGTTACATAACAGCGACGCTGCGACGTATAGCGTATTTATTTAATCTGAATACGACAATGACTCCCATTTACGCATTCGGCCATGACCAGGCCGGCCCTCTATGCCTCCAAGTCCACGGCCGCCATTTCCCCTTTGTAAAATAAATAACTTGACACTTGTACATTTTTTGTGTGCAAATGCATGCAATTCGGAGGTGACAGATGGGCATGGCAAGAGGACCCCCCCCCTGAAGCCTGGAAGCAGCAGCAGCCGCCCCGCCCGAGCCCGAGCCCCGGTGACGGACTTACTTCGAGTTCGCCGGTTCGGTTCGGAGACTGCCTGCCAGCAGCGCTGCCTGCAGCCTGGCCTGCGCCTGCCCTGAGTAGTCACACACTTGAGTGAGTCCTGAGCGTGGGCGGGCCAAGCTTTTCGCTTTTTGTCTTCTTCTTCGACTAATTGGAGGGACTTCGAATCGGTTGTTCTTCTCTGTCTTTCTTCTCTTCTTCACCAATTAATCACACTAGATAATGGCTGCCGCTGGCTATGCGACGTGCGTGCGTGCGCGCCCCGCCCTGCCCCTGGGCCCTGGCCACACCTCACACCTGAGCCACTGCTTATTGGGCCGCCCGACAGTGTTTTACCCCTGGGCCTGGCGCCGGATGCCTGGTATTGGTCATCACACACCAGCAGCCCGCCCCCCCACACGGCACGCGCATACGCGGCGGCGGAACCAGGAGGAATGGAAATGAAAGGAAAGTCGAGTCCCTCCCTGTCCGCCTGCCGCCATTTCATAGATTCATATTCTCACCACCACCAGTGGCGGGCGGCCGGCGCGGGTCAACGGCCAAGTCTGACAGTCTGACTGTGCACAAGTAAATATTTAATGCATGCATTGTTTGGTGCATTACCAGGCAGCCACACTCACTCTCACTCCTCCACTCCACCCCGACTTCGTTCACTTGTGTTGCAGTGCTCGGCCCCGGGCCGGCCCGCACACGGTGCATGCACACACACACAGCAGCATATCAGATGATTCAGAGAGTCTAAGACTCGGGACGGGACGGCCCGGGCCCCGCCATTTTGAAGACTTCTTCACTCCCACTGTCCCCGGCCGGGCCGGGGCCCCGGCCCGCAGTCCCGCAGTGCACCATTTTCAAACTCGCTCGCAGCAGGGGCCCGCCGGGGGGGCCCCGGCCGCCCCCCCCCATTTCAAAAGTCGCACTTCACTTCTGTGTCTGTCGGCCCTGGGCCTGCGCAACATTTTAAAGCCACCACAGCACACGACGTGAGTGAGGAGGGGGGCCCGGCCAGGGGCCCCCAGGAGTAGGGGGCCCCCCCGCACTGCGGGGGCTGCGGGGGCCTGCGTTACGCCAGTGAATTCAGGGGCAGATTTACGACTTCTGGAGCATCTCTGCTAATCAGCAGAGATGCGCCAGAAGAGTTGCGATGCATCTGCCCCCATAGCCACCACTGATACGCCGCATTTAGAATGCGGCGCACTGTGGCGCCCGGATGGGCAGATGCGTGGCACATCCCCGGCGGAAATGCAGCGCTTTGCTGGAGTTGTGTCACAAGCGTGAAGCCGCTCCAGCAAGGTTCGGGGGTGCCCTATCTCTAACATGCTGCGTCAATCCTTACGCCTGCTTCAAGCAGGCGCAGGGTTTTGACGCAGCATGGCCCTAAAAGTGACTAAGTGAAATCTTGCAGATTTCACTTAGCCACTTTTAGGAAGGGTTCCTGCACCGGAATGCCCCACCTGCAGCCACGGCCCGTGGAGGGAGTTTCGGTGGGGCGGAGAGGTGGGGCGGGGAAGGGGTAGGGCGGGGGTGCTAAAAACTGGAGTATGGATAATTGAAGGTAAGTAAACAATTTAATAAATAAAGCGAATTTCGTAGCGCACCCTGCATCGCATTTTGCATTTTGCGATACAGGGCGTGATACGAAATTCGTTATATTCATTAAATTGTTTAATTACCTTCAATTATCCATACTCCAGTTTTTAGCACCCCCCACCCTGCTCCTCCCCCGCCCCGCCTCTCCGCCCCACCGAAACTCCCTCCACGGGGCGTGGCTGCCCACCTGCGCCAGAATGCCTACATGTGGCGCAGGGCTTTCCAACGTGTCGTAGCTCCCAGATGCGTAACGTTGTAAATACCCTGCAGCATGGCGCTGGCTTTGCGTCACCGTGTCACAAAAGTGGCGCAACAGCGGCTTAAAAGAGGCGCAAGGGACTTGTAAATCTGCCCCTCTGCCTTTTATCCTTCCAGTGATGACATTATGTTATTCCGGAAAGGGTAATTAAGAGCACTGCTTTTTAAAGTGCCTTGAGCCTTGCACAAATGCTATGTAAGCGTTCAGGTACTATTGATAAAGAGACCAGTGTCGTGCAAAAAAGAGCATCATCCAGTATTAAACATTAAGCCTCGTGGTGCGTTTTAAGGAACATTTGTGCACAGGAGTTTAGTTAGAAAGTGATTCTAACGAGGTAGCATCATGCCCATAGAATTCCCACTAATGACCAAGAGGATCTGCCCTCTGCCTCAGAGGACCCCCAGAGCGAACTTCAGTCTTCATGTGTATGCAGCTAAGCCATGCTGCCATCCATCTGAAATACCGTGCCCTTAGCTACACTCCGAAGCATGTGTTCTAGCGCTTATGCACAGGGTGTTATAATCAAAATGATTCTGTAGCCTAGGGAAAATATTATCCAATGGCCAGAGTTCAGGACCCCGGCAACCCTTGGAAAGCCTCTATCACCCAAAGAGTATTTCAGTAATTGTGTACCTAATTTTATTTCTGAGTGGCACGGAGGGGTTAGTGGTGGCATGCCAGGACTAGTAGCCCTGTGTGCCACCTTCTACCCAATCTGGTGCCATGCAGATCTCCACGCGACAGGGGAGATAAAGATGTAACTAGCTGTTCAAAGGAGGTGTGTAGGTGGAGTCGTGGCTGGGGTGGCTGGTCTAGGGCTATAGCGATAGCTTGAATCTAGTGACATCACAGCTCAGTCCTGGGCGGGGTGAGTGATGGACACCACATACATCTGATGCACACCACACAATTCCACACCATGCCACATAATTCAACACCACACCACACCACATAATTCCACACAATACATGCCACTCCACAACACACAAATACCACTTCACACAAATCCACTACACTTTAATACCACATAATTACCACCCACATAATTCCATTGCACGTGCACGCCCTCATCCAACATTTCTTATATTGGTGTACTTCAGGTCTTTCAGCACAGTTTCTTTACCGTACCTTTTTAAAAAAATCCAAACCGCAACCACACCCCCTCCTCCTCTTCTTTCAGTGTCTTCTCTGTACACAAGCGCAGCCTCTTTATACATCTATAATCTTCTCTCCCCTTCATTCTCTCTTTCTCACACACTCTTTCTACTAGTCTATCTAGAGTTTGTTCACCACTTCTTACACAAACTACCTATCACTCTCAATCTTAGTTTCTATCTATATCTATATTATACAGCTGTCACCCCTATCTATTCATCATGCCACATATTTCCAATACACAAATATTCTACACACCACACAATTCCACTCCACACAATTCCACAACTAACAATTCCAATGCAAACCTCATAATTCCACTACAAACAACAAGCATCCTCTCCAAACAAAAAACATAAGTAAAAAACAATTAATTTACAACGCAAGTGGCTCTAACTCTCACAAATGCGAGACCAATTTGCATTGAAAATGCTTGTTGTGTAGCCCTTCATAGGGCATGATCCTGTCATCAAACTGAATGAGAGCAGCGAAGCACGAAGTTCTCTTCATACCAGTCCCTCAAAGGATGTATGTATGTGTCTTGAGTTCGAATGAAATGTGTTGGTTGTTCATTAACTTTGTTATAAAATAAAGGGCACAAACAGCTGCCTAACACGCCCTAGAAGAGTGCCAGAAATGGCAACACCATAGTAAACATTGGGCTGAAAAGGTTCTGCATCTCCACAAAGGCTCCAAGCAAAGCCCTCGCCGCAGAGAGCACGTGAAGAAACAGGCGCGCAATACACAGGTTAAGATACAAGGACAAATGAGGTCAGGACGTGTACGAATCTGACGAGGAGAAGTATTGACAAATGTGTTCATGCTCGCCTTTTGGCTTTTCGATTGCATACTGTTAGAAATGAGGGTCTCTAGTTGGCAGAGGTAGGTACCTTTGACCAAATAGGGACCCTTGCTTCTAGTCAGGGTAAGGGGTACACTTCTAAAATACCCCCAGCTCACCCCCTTGGTAGCTTGGCACGAGCAGACAGGCTTATCTCAGAGGCAGTGTGTAAAGCATTTGTGAACACATACAGTAATACAGTAAAACTCCACAAATGGACACCACACCAGTTTAGAAAGATAAGTAATCTTTACTAGACCTAACACAAGACCAAACGACAAAAATCCACAATAGTGTAATCAAAAATAGGCTTTAAAATTGTAGAAATAGCTTAGTTCAATGTAAATGGTAAATGCAACACTTTACTCTCAAAGTACCTTGGATGCGTCACGCAATACAAACAAAAGGGTCGCAGGGAAGGTGATGCGTCGGTTCCTTACTGCAGCACAGGGGAGGTGATGCATCAGTTTCTTAATGCAGAGGAGGCGGTGCGTCGGTTTCTTACTGAGATCTGGTGTGATGCAACAAAATGGCGCTTCGATGTGATGCGACAATCCGGTGCGATGCAAGAAAATCGCGTCTTGATTCGATGCGACAATGTTGGATGTGATGGGTGCACGCCCGACAGCCGTGCGGCGAACTCAGTAACTTCTGAGCCGCAACAGGCCCTGCGACATGCTTCTCCAGTGATGCAACGGCGACCTCTGTGGCGGCGACACGCTTCTCCGGTGAAGCGACACGCTTGGTCAATGATGCGACGGCGAACAGCTGCAGCTGCAACACGCTTCTTCAGCGATGCAAGGGCAACTGCTGTGGCTGCGAAATGCTTCTCCTCGTTGCATCGCGCTTCCAGATTCCAGCTCTCAGCGACTCACAGTCTCTTCAGAGGGCCCAAACAACAGTAGGCACCTCTCTGCAGGCAGAATTCCACAGCAAGGGAATTCAGGGGAGCTGGGGGTGAAGTCTTGTATCCCTGAGACTTCAGGCAGGAGGCAAGCTCAGTTCAAGCCCTTGGAGATTCTTCTTTAGATGTTATAATAAAACTGCCCATTCTGGCCCATGGGAATAGGTAGCCTTGCAATAGTGAACTACGAAATTGGATGTAATTCACTATCAAGACATGCCACACACATCAGGGCATGTCCTACCTTTTACATACAATGCACCCTGCCCTTGGGCCTACTTTAGGGCTGACTAAAATGTAGAAAAGGGAAGGTTTATGGACTGGCAAGTGGGTGCACTTGCCAAGTCGACATTGCAGCCCCAGGCTGCACACAGGCTCTGCAATGACAGGTCTGAGTCACATTTTTCAAGCTGCTTCTGTGGGTGGCACAACCAGTGCTACAAGCCCAACAGAAGCATTTGATTTACAGGCCCTGGTGCACTGTACTAGGGTCTGACAAGTAAATCAAATGAACCAATCAAGGAGTCACTAATCCAATACAATACTTTTCAATAGGGAGCACTTGCACTGTGGCACTGAATAGCAGTGGCACAGTGCCCAAAGCATCTAGACTAGCAAAACACAAAGCAAAAACACAGCAGGCAACAGCAAAAAATGGAAGGGAGACCCACGCTAATGGTGCCAGGTCTAACACATACTGATTAGTTTTTCAGGGAATTTTGCTGATGCTGTTCAGCATCGGTAAAATGAGAGAACCATGGTTATTGCCTATGCTAAACAACACCAGGCGAAAGAAAAAAGCAACAGCTGAGCACTACGATGTTTCCACATCCAAAGGTGGTGATGTATGCTCATGTATGACATGATGCTTCTGGCTGCCATGTGATGACGTGTACACATGCATGCGTCACCAAGCATGTGCGCATATCTGTCATTCCGTGGTGGCCATTTTGTTTTTGAAATGTATTCATGGCAAACCCCAATTTTGGACTGGTAACTTAAAAAAATGGTGGGAATATGCATGAAAAAAGTCTTAACCAGGTACAAAATTGCAATAGCAGCATCCCACTCCCAGAAAATATATATTTTTTAAATAACGCAATGTGGAGGAGTCAAGGGAGGAAGATGATGCTTCCAAGTGGTGACAGCAGTATGGTTTGAGTTGCAAACTTTAACAAATACCAAACATTGGCAAAGTCAGTAGGTCTGTCTTAAACAGAGCAACTGATATTTCACAGTATATTAAGTTGTTGGCTCCAGGGGTGTAACTATCCACGTGCTATGTGTTCCAGTAATCGCAGTGGCATTGGGGCCCAAGGGTGTAGTGGCCCCCTGAATCCCAATTATAGGAGTTTTTACTGCCAAACTATGTGGTTGGGCATGTTTCCTTTCATGCATTAGAGCCCATGGCACCTTTGCTATGCTGCTACTGACTAGGTATTTTATTTTGCGTGTTCCTTGTCATAGAGTCTCTGGGGAATATTTATGAAATAGTGGTACAGCGCAGCAAGTCACCATGCTGTGCTACAATGCATCACTGGGAAAGGGCAGGAATGCACCCAATTTAAGGCTTATGGCGCATTCCTGACATTTCCCTCTGCACTGGCAACAATGGGCTGCCTAGTGCCAACACAGGCACCCTTGTACCATGGTGCAAGGGTGCCTGCGTTTCATGCAGGATTGTTTTTGTGGTGGAAAGGACACCTTTTTGCACACAAATAAAGGCTGCATTGTGTTCCTCCAGACTTTTGGAGCCACTCAAAGCCATGCAAAGTGGCTTAGCATGGCCTCGAAAATATGACTTCAGGCTTGCGTCGCTCTTGCACCACGTTGTATGGTGCAAGGGCAACGCAATTGGGGTCATAAATATGGGCCTCAAAATTCACCAAAGATGTTTTCAGAAGGATATGATTGTGTGAGAGAACCTTCACTCCCAGGCCGTCAGAGTGCTTAGACCACCATGTGGGTTTACAGCTCGTGATTTTCACACGCCATCCTCATTCTTGCAGTGGAAATCTAAACCAGAGTCTGTGCAGTCAGGCTTGCAATCAAACCCTGCAGCCACCCACCCCACCCCTCAAAAATGAAAAAGTGGCAGCTTTTAGAGGTGCATATTAAACCCTCCCAACAGACTGCGTTTCACAAAAGTGGACACTCTTCACCTACACTATTGACTTGTGCTAAGGCACTTTCTATCCCGCCATTTTGATTTTTGTACAAGTGATGCTCTTTGATTGCTTCAGGAAAACAATGCCCCAGGGTCATTTTCTATTCCATTTGCTCATGTTTCATTCTCCCCTACCTCAATCATCAAGTCCACCCAGTGTAGTCTTTTCATGGCATGATTCCACAACAACAACATGGAGATCACTCCAGCTATGCCCTGTAACTCATCGCCACATGCTCACGGTGAACACGTCGTAGGGCAAACGTCTGGCCCTTGTTCCAGTCATATAAGTTAGTATTGTGGGGAGAATCACCTACCCCACACCGTGCTTTGGGGCTATCAGGAGAAGTCATAAAATGTCTACCGACCCCCACTCGATAGAGTCCCACTAAGGTTTGCCATTTTGCAGTATTGTGCCATTAATATGCAGTAAGCATTGGGCCATCAAGAAAGATCCTGCAACCTAATACTGAATTCAGCTTTTCAAGATAGCTCCCACACACATGCCCACCATCTATTGTTCATCAACAAATTTAAGAATACAAGCTCACGTATATTTACCCCCAAAAAGATGGCAAAAATCCCATAATACATCAAGGATTTTTCCCTTCAGCTCTGTCATGTGCACCTCTGTTAAGCAACCCATTGATACTGATGTACAGCTGATATTACATTAAAGATATTGTAGAAAACTCCAATGAAAGAGGGATTTGTTCTGCCTTCTTAATGCCAAGAGAGCTCCAAACCAATTGCTTTTTTAGTCCTTTAGTTGACTTAGAACAGTCAATCAGAATCCCAGCAACAGTATGCAAAATACTGCTTTGTTGTGACGGGATGAACTTACAAACATTGCTAAGCCTGCTCATCTCTAAGCAGCAATCTAACACACTCCCTAACTCACCAACCATGTAAACCCCCCACCCCCAACCTGTTTTTGGGGTATATGTAATTCTATGAAGGATCTGCTGGCCCTACATCCTAATTCACGACCCCGTTTTTACCTAAGAGTTGATTGTTCATGATGTATTGATTTCTAACCACTGATCTTCTATTGCCATTCTGGGACAACTAGTTCTACAGATCCTAAGAGCTCAGTGGCCAAGCCTGTACACATGTGACAACCTTCTGCTTCCTTTCTATTACACAAACAATCAGCTGCAAGCATCATACTAGCGGCACCTAACATATGTGTTGCATCTCCATGCTTCCATATGATCATACATGCACCTGGATTTGCCTTTTAGAAAGAAGTCCTAGTAACAAATGTGCGCGTCATTGTGAAATGCAGGTAATAGACTGCAGGGACATTGAAAGCGAGTTGCAGCCATTTAGCTTTCTTCTGTCTGGACCTACAAACTTGCTCAAACTCGCCATAATGGAATGCTTCATCCCTCAAACGCCCCACCAAAATTCCTCGGAGAAAGGAAAGGCTGTCATTCTTCCCCAGACCACATCAGATAATGAGTTTCAGGTTGTGTTTGGCCGAAGGATTATCATTGGGAGCGTATATTGTGTGCTTGTGTCCATTAGATGAGCTTTAGTGAGGATTATTGCCAGAGACTAGAAAGCAGCGCAGTAAACTAGGAAGAGAGAGGACCTATGGGATGCTCGAGGAGCTGCTAAAGATTTTTCACCATGATGCCAGCCTGCTGAACAGGGTGCCAATACATTTACGGAACAGTCATTATATATGGTAGGCCCAGTCGTGTCGGGCGAGTTGAGATACTGAAAATGGCAGGAGGTTCATATCACTGGAGATGATTGTAATATGCTGAGTGAGTCAGAGTTCATTGTTCCACAATTTAGGAAACGCAGGATGGAGTGGACAATGTTTATTTACTAAGGGGGTTTGTACACTGCATCAGGTCAGCGTGAACAACTTCAGAATATTAGTTAGGAAACACATAGGGTGATAAAATGAAAAGGGTAATAGAGAATTAGAGTCCCACTGGACGTAAGAACCACTCCTGGATCCAGGGTTGCAGTTTTTTCCCTTCGCAAGAGTGGTGTTAAGTCAAATACTGATCTGTGTAGCTCTTCTTTAATTAAAGTTAACTTGGTTTGAACTGGAACAGTGGGTCTAGGACATAGGCATGGCCCTGAACAACACACATCTACCAATGTATGTATATAGTATTTCTATGGCGCAAACATAGCCAAAAGGCAGTGGAGCGCTGTATAAAATCAAAGGCCTGCTTAAAGTAAGGGAGTTATTGTTACAAAATATATATGAATATCCATATACATTAATTTGCATGTACTTCCAAAGATTTCATGCTTTTATAAAATCACATTAACATGATGCCTGGAGCTCAACAGGGCTTCCTATCTGACCTTGACTGGACAAGCTTCAACAAGCTATTCTGTACCCCCTTACAGGTCACCTTGCTTGTCTTTGACTACATGATATGCAAGTGTTACACAGTACAGAGCCTGCCTTTTTGATCTGCCCATATCTGGCTGTTTTGCATGGCGCAGACAATGCACATCCATATCAGCCATATTTGGCTTGGTGCCTTATTCTAGTTCCGCTGATATGGCATTTCATACTGTATATAACACCTAGAAATCTGTCACTCTGGGAAGAAGCGGTCTGAGAGCCCCTAAGGTGGCAGATCTGATTTCTTCCTTGCTAATTAGCAATCATCCATGTTTTTGGTACCATTAAATAAATTTCACACTGTTTCTGAGCAAACCTGCTATGTCTGGTGAGTTTCATTCATTTGCTCCTGGGAGGGTGCCAGTATTTCCCCATCAGTTATAGGAGAGGAAGCCCAGTTGTGGATTGTTAATGTTTGTGATCTAGTGTTCTTTAAAGAGGCGGGTCTTCAACTCTTTCCTAAATTGGAGCGGTGTTGGGGCGGTCCTGATGGATATGGGAATGTTGTTCTAGATCCAAGGTGAGCGGATAGAAAAGGCTGTTGTCTTGTTTTGTTTTTTTAAAACACCATGCCCTGGTCTCGTGCCAGATCAACAGTCAAGAAGTCAACCACAAGGTCCAGCTTGATGTTTAGCTCTTTTTGAACAATGGAGAGAATTTAAAAATCTGATCCAGACTGTAATGGAAGTCAATGATCTGACTTGACTTAGACATGTGTAGATGCAAACACTTTCCTGCTGTCTGATTTTGTACCCATTGTAGACTGGTGGTGTTTGTGGGTGGTCGAAGTAGGCCATGTTGCAGTAGTTGGGGCACCCCATCACCCCCCATTGTGTCATTAGCTTGGAGAACCTTTGAAGCTCATGAAGCAGTGTTAGTTGAATATTTGTTCTCTCGTCATCTACAAATGAAGGTCGCGTCTGAGAGTACCAAGGCCTGTTGGCTAGTTGGGGGGTAGGGGCGATTTGGGGGGAAGCACTTATAATAATTATGACTCAGTTTAGGCAGTTGTTGGTGTGTTCGGGGCACTCAGGGACATGCACTTGCATTTTAGGTTGTTCTCCAGACAGATGTGAATCTTGGTGTCATGGACATACATAGGGGTGCACCTGATGCTAATGAATTGTTAGTTATATGGGAACAGGTAGATTTTAAAGAACAAAGGGAAGAGAGAGAAACTTTAGGGTACTATGCATTGCACTGTAAAGGAGAAAAATTTTGTTGATCCAAATCATGATTGAATTACCCTTACCTGCAGGGGAACTGTGCCCAGCAGCATGGATTGAGAAACTTTCCCCAACTATTGCGACTGATATTGCAAACAGAATGACAATTTTCACTTTAAGTGGCACCATTCCTGAACCACCCCAATCCCAACCCATTACCTATGGAGCAGAGGATTTTCTTTAAGTCAATGTGCATTGTGTTTAAGGCCCTATAGAACAAGGACCCTGTACTGCTTCTGCATTGACTGAAAAGAAATGCCCTGGGAAGGCTCTTTGGTCAGCAACTGCTTATCTCATTCAGGGACATATTTTCGGAAAGTTCGACAAGGGGGACTTGTTTTCACAGTGAAAGCTGCCCAGCTCTGGAACAGGTTGCCTTCTGATCTGAGAGCTCAGACAGACTTCCTACAATTTGGTAAAGCTTTGAAGACCTGGTTGTTTACTAAATAATGGATGCATGTGATGATGTACTGGTTGTGAGAAGTTGGCCCGATATGCAGCGTTCGCTATTCTAGCGACCACTATGCATCGGTCCAAACGACCCTATGGTGATTGGTTGTAAGTCAACCTTAGACCAGCTATCCTAGTAGCGTGGATACGAGCAGTCTTCGGGCTAAACTCTAGAGGGCGTGTTAAGCCAGCTGTTATACCATCACATACCCCTTGAACACCAAGTGAAAGGACACCACACAAGTGTTATGAAAATAAACAGTGTATTTATTAGAATCACAACAGCCCTGTACTCTTTATGAGGACAGGGTGCTAAGCACAGAACAAAACTCTTAGGAAAATACTTCAAGTGCACAATTAAAACAAGTGCCCGAGGGCATGGAAAGTTCTAGTGGTCTCAGGCGGACCCGATAAGGCAAGTCGGAAGCGAGGGACTCAGGACCCTTAAGTAAGGAGGCTATGCAGACACCGTAGTGTCGGAGTTATCTAGCCACAAGGGCTGCGGCTGCATAAGTCTTACAGGCGTCGGGGGTCTTCGCTGACGAGCCAGGAGCCGGAAGGAAGGAGTTGCTGGCCGGCGACCAGTGATGAATAGTTCGTAGAGATCCAAGCCTGGATCAGAGATCGTTGATACCTGAAAGCAGAGGGGACCAAGTTCGTGCTACTAGCCAGTAGTCAGAGGGTACCAGGAAGGCACCGGATGGCCGTCACCTCGACTAGGTGAGTGGGCGACGCTAGGCTCTGCAGTCTCACGGACCAGGAGGCGTTGTCGGCGACCAGGATGGAGGTGCGAGCTGTCCCACGAAGGTTGATGCTGTCGGCGTCGCTGGGCCCAGGATTGGGGCAACAAGCCTTGGCAGATTTCAGGGCCACGTGGTGGGCCTAAAATGGCGTCTTGAGTGGACCAGGAGGGTCCGTGGTGCTCCTCTCGTAAAAAAGAGCAGAAGGCTAGTCTGGAGCAACCAGACCAGCAGCGTTGGTTGTCGTTCGTCGTCAAAGGGTCAAAAGCCAGTGGCTAGTGATCGGACAACGTGCTGAGCAGCGGCAGGAGGGCCCCACGCAGATCGTGGAGATGCTGGGAGACTGCACTTCGGTGCTGGAGCTGCTCAGGGCCGGGGCTTCTCGGACCCCAGAGCACTCACCAGAGAATTCCTTCGATGGTCGTGCTGATTTAAGAAAGTGTGCAGGTTTTGATGATGGCCGGTCCCTCGAGGTCTCGTCGCACCCACAGATCTCAGCTGAGCTGACGATGTGGGTAGAGGTCAGAGGTGCCAGGGAGTCGGTTTTTGTCGAGCTGGGTCGTCGGATTCCTGAGGAAGGACTTGCAGCAAACCGCAGAGTTCTTAGATGGTGCCCGCTGGTGCAGGGTGACTACTCCTAAGCATGAGCGGATTTTGCGGATTGGCAATCCGCGAATTTTGCGGATTTGCGGATTCGCAATCCGCAAAATCCGCGAATTCCCGCGAATTTGCGGATTTTTTTTTTTTGTGTTCGCCCGTGTTTCTGCCAGTTCGCGAGGGTTTTTACAATTTCGCAATTTGCGAACTTACCTGTCGGGTCGCAAGTTTTGCGAACTTGTTGTTTCTACGTGTCCAGCCTGTTTGGGACACTCTTCTTCATCACTGCCACTCTCTGTCACCACTGCCACTCTCTGACTACTCATGCCACCCTCTGGCCCACCCATGCCACCCTCTGTTTCATCACTACACCCTCTGGTTGTCCAGTGTACATTATTTTCGGCAAAGCAAAGCACACCTTCCCTGCCTCAAGTGACCTGAATTAATTTGGGGCTGATTAATGTGTCACAGAATATTTTTTTAGCTGGCACCTGCTTCCTTAGTGCGCCCTGATTAGTGATCTTTTGCACTTGCTAAGTGCTTTCATTGTTGCAAAATTAGTTACAACACCTGCCCTGCCCCAACTGACAATAATGAATTAGGGGCTGATTAATGGATTTTAACTTCCAGCCTGGCTCCTGCTTGTCCTCCTTAGCTGTAATTCAGGACCTTTGTGGCATATGTGTAACTATTCTGAGGTTCAGAGCAGGGTCACATAATAGTTTTAACTGGCAACTGAACTCTGGAGGGGCCCCTCAGGAAGCACTACAGGAAATGGCTACTAATGATGTGCCTGAACTTTTGAACCTGGTAAGTAGTTACTTTCAGTTTTGCCAAGATCGTATTTCTGCAATTTTGCACTTATTCGCGGGGCGCGAACTCACGCGAACAGTGCGAGCAGTGCGAGCAAAATCCGCTGCTCGCGGATTTGCGGATTTTGCGGGAAATTCGCAAATCTCGCGGATTGCGGATTTCCCGAAAATCCGCAAAATCCGCGAGCGGAACGGATTTTCCGCCCACGCCTAACTACTCCTTAGCCACAAGGGAGAAATCTTGAGAAGAGTCTCGAATGTCCTTTCGTAGAAAGTAGTTCTTGATTCAAAGATGATCTAATTTGGAAGGGTCCCCGCTCCGGCCTTTATCCTAAAGAAAGGGGTGGGTACATGACTAGGTCCTGCCCTAGGGGTGGGACCAGGAAGGGGGGTAGTTACACCCCTCTCCCCTGCCGGACTTTCCCCAGGTCAGGGGCTGCACGCCCCTGGAACTGGTTCTAACCGGCAGATGCGTAGTGAGCACCGGGGTGCCACTCCGCAGTCACCTTCCTGCAAAGCCCTACCTACCCAGAATACACAAACCCTGTCTGGGACGGTGCGAACACCGCCCCTGACAGGAAACCCTTTGTCCAAGCTCTCCTCGCTGGAAGGACTCCCAGCAGCAGGAGGCCAGACTCGTGTCTGTGGTGGCAGCATCCATTTTGTGGAGCTGAGGCTTCAGTTAAATTTAACCGGGGTTCACAGTTACGTACATGTCGTGTCCCTCTAGAAGGGTGGAATGCTAACCTCGTCGCCAGAATTGGTGAGGGGGCAGCATCCCGATTCGTATGACACCTTACTCGACATGTCTTGATAACGCTATACGGAAGTTACCGATATGATACGCGCTATCATGGAACAGCTATTGGGTCTTGGTTCCGCAAGCTGCAACCGGGCTCGGCTCGTGCCAGAGCCCAGTTCACACGATTCCACGCACTCTGCCTTCAGGATTGTTAAGGCCTGCCATAGGAGTGGCTGATAGGAACTCGGGTGTCCATTTTGAGTTTAGATATAGGGATACTATACCTACAGCAACGGGCGAGTACACCACGTTGCCCCAGCTGTCATGCAGCCAGTTGTGTCAGATTTAGCTGGCCAGCCAGGGGTGGCATAATACATGCTCCAGCCCCGATGCCCTGAGTTACAGGGTCTGACAGGGTGGCCCAGTTCCAATTGGGTAATGCACCTAAGGTACACGCATCAATTTAGTGAGAGAACAGCTAGGCTGTGGGTCTGATTGGCAGGCCCACAGCCCGAGAAAGTCTTAAACCAGTGATACAAAAGCAAAAAGTCCGGGTGATCATAGGATTGCAGACCCTACTCTCCTACATGACCCCCCCCCAAACGTTGGGACAATAAACTAACTAGCACGACGGGGGTCAGACGAGAAAGCTCAGGAATCGGCCATGGCATGGGAAATCCTGGTCCAGGCGCTCAGGGACAGTGCAGTGGAGAGCGGGGAGGAAGGGGAAGCAGCAGACCCGGGGGTTCAGGGGGAGGCGGTTCCGCTCCTGGCGCCTTCCACGGACACACACACTCAATGATTCACTCCAAACTCCGTAGCTTACCGACACACATCAACATACTGCCACCGGACACAAGCACTGGACACCACAGAACACCGGAGGGGAGGGGGGAGGGACACACGGAGGGGGGGGGAAGGGGATGGAGCGTCCCAATGATACCAGGAATTACTGTACACACTGATTGGATGCTGGAGGGGGGGACTTGTTGATAAAAGTTAAAAGCAGATAGCGGTTGACCATTGGACATGCCGACCTTAGTACGGAGGGGGATGCATTGATTATGATAGACGCCACCCGGCCTCAGGGAGGCGGGTTGTCAGGCTGTGTATGTCCTACCTCGTAGAAATGTGAGAATCGGGGGTCCCGCATTGAACATACTTACGGATGTACTGTACTGTTTGCATTGGAATCTGCAATAAAAATTGTTTTACAAAAAAAAAAAAAGAAAAAGAAAAAAAAAATCCCAAAACTTTCCCAGGAATATGCATTGAAAGCTTCAACTGCTAAAGGTTTCCAGGAGTAGCCTGCAATTTTTTTTGTGAAGACTACACGCATGCGTAGTCCTAAACCACTGAATAATGTTGTATTCATTTCTATAATGTTGTATTCATTTCTATGAGAGCCTGTGGGACAGCCATTTCTTCAAATACAATACCAGAGTATGTGCATGTAATGCCACATAGGGTCACCAGGTGGCCCACTACACCATGTTAAAAAAGTGACACTCTAAAGTACTTGAAAATTAAGTGAGTTAGTAGCCAAAATACACGTTCTCACCGGGTATTTCTAAAGATACGTTGGCCTCTCGGGTCAGCCGAGTATCAGTGATATGTTATTGTGCTGAAAGGGGGTGCGCGAGACTAAAATTCTTGAAGGGGGCAAGAGAGCGGTTTCAGGCAGTCCCGGAAAGTTGGTTCTGATCGTTGCTTATTTTGTAAAAGTGAAAGCGCCAGGGCCCAGGTCTGTCAGTGCTGCTGTCATCACTCATACCTCCTGTAGCTGATGCGCCGTCCTGCGAATGCCAGTGCCGGCAATGAAATACTTACTAATCATCACACTTAAGCAGGTGTGAAATTTTGGTGTTTGCCTTCTCACACCAATCGAAAAGTAATGCCCGCAAGCGCAAGTTTTATATTTGTTTTTTTAGTCTATTGATTTTGTAATCACGCTACTTACGTGCAGTGCTCAAAAATAGACAGACAGCGCCACGTTGTGGTGCAATCTCATAAAAAACTGCTGGTGTTTAGAAATAAGTGCTGGCACAAATTAAGCACTGACTTCTACTCAGTGGCATCTAAATTAATAGTAATTCAAGTATTGTTAATCAACAAAAGGAAAGGACTGTAGGGGTTTTATAGAGGTCCAGCATACATGCCCTGTCAAGTACTAACACCAGAAGGTATGCAGTTCCTCAATTGTTGAGATAAGTGAGACAAGTCAGGGAAACCCTGATTCTATGTACAAACAGGGTGAATTTGAGAGAGGAAGGGAATTCTTCCTGTCGGAACTAGGGTCCTCACATACCCAGCCAGCTAGGTGTCATGCTTCATCATATGGACCTGCTCCTCGTCGGGTCGGCGCTGCAATACCTGATGAGCACCCGTAAAGGGGCTCTATCAGGTCCAATCGACTGAGGTGCCGGCGGAGAGGGGTAGGTGACTCGGCCCACTTCCTCAGTAGATTGGACACCATGATCCAGGTGTCCTGATACCCTGCCCGGACACTGAATGGAGTGATACTTTTACTACGTATAGGTCACTTTGTGACACTGCGGGAAACTTTGCTCGTAGTGCTGATACGTGGTAGGTAGAATTCACACCCACCACTTTGTGTAGATAGTTCACTTACTAGGTTCTGAAGAATTGCCACGGATCGTACTGACCAGCAGGCATGAAACATGTTGACCTTTAGAGTTGAGCATAGCTAAACTGAACCATCACGTTAGATAGCTGCCACTCTTCTTGTTTTTAATTAGGTGGATAGCCAGCCTGAATAAAAGTCTCCTTTGACTATCTGACCTATTTTAATCACTTTTGCATTACATCTACTCCTCCTAGACCCCTCACATCCACTGCACCATATGGTAAGGAACAAAAGATCTCCGCTAAAGAGCCCCTTTATGGGTGCCCATCGGATATTGCAGCGCGGACCCGACGAGGAGCAGGTCCATATGATGAGGCATGACAACTAGCTGGCTGGGTGTGTGAGGACCCTAGTTCAGATAGGAAGAATTCCCTTCCTCTCTCTCAAATTCACCCTGTTTGTACATACAATCAGGGGTTCCCTGACTCTTGTCTCACTTATTTGAACAATTGAGGAACTGCATTGCTTCTAGTGTTAATTTAAGTATTGTATCATAAATGTCTTCTTTATCAGCATTTATATTGTTTACATTTGTATTGTTCTCCTAAACTAAAACGATGCCAGCTTCGGAAACGACTTTCAAATTTTACAGGCAGTTTTTAACCCTTTGATCAACCTGTAAACATACCTTTCGAATTTTATAAAGGCCTAGTTGTTTGTTCTTCATCAGGAGTGTGCCTCAAAAGGAAAAAAAAGGAAAGAAACATGGCAGATGCATCCCAGAAACATTTATAGTCATACTTGTGAATTTACTAAGCGATCAGGGAGATTGCATCAGTGTACTTTGAGACCTGTATTACCTGAAACGTCAAGGAGAGACTCACATTGCTGGAGTCCATCAGCGCTGTCTGAGTAAGGCCAGTGTGAGCAGGCCGTCACGTGGGAAAGAAGGGGACTCCTGGATCTAAGTTACCTGGGCAAAGGGCCATGTGTTGTATTCCAACAACCAACAACTGAACAGAAGCACAAATGCTCATTATAAGCAGAAAGTGTCATAGGATGCCATACTAATCACACCTGGTCAAGGTTCAGTGCACGGAAGGTGGATACAGCAGCTGTAGTGCAAGACACAAATGGCGCACACGCTTTCATTCCCTCAGAAAAAATTCTCATCTCAGGTATATCATATGCAGGAGCATTGCAAGCTTCCCTTACATACAAAGAACACTACTCCCATAGGTAGCAGCATTTTGCGTATTCTTAAACACACACAGCACGTATTGTCTGTGGAGTGCAAGCTCCCTCACATACAAAGAACACTACTAGCACAGGTAGCAGCAATTTCGCTTTCTCAAACACACAGAGCAGGTATTATCTCCGGAACAGTGCAAGCGTGCCTTCCATTCAAGGAACAGTACTCAAACAAGGAGCAGCAGTCTGTGAACAGGTAGCAGCAATTTGCGCTTTCTCAAACTCACATTGCAGATATAGTTTCCGGAGCAGGGCAAGCTTCCCTCACATTAAAAGAACACTACTCGCACAGGTAGCAGTAGTTTGTGCTTTCTCAAACAAAGCAGAGCAGATATAGTTTCCGGAGCAGTGCAAGCTTCCCTCACATACAAAGAACAACTCTCACACTGGTAGCAGCAGTTTGTGCTTCCTCAAACACAGAGCCATTATTTTCTCTGTAGCAGTGCAAGCTTCCCTCACACACAAAGAACAGTACTTGTACAGGTAGCAGCAGTTTGTGCCTTCTCAAACACACAGAGCAGGTATTATCTCCGGACCAGTGCAAGCTTCTCTCACATATAAAGTACAGTACTTGCACAGGTAGCAGCAGTTAGTACTGCGAAACACACAGAGCAGATATTGTCTCCGGAGCAGTGCAAACTTCCTTCACCTGCAAAGAACAGTGTTCGCACAGGTACCAGCAGTTTGCACTTTCTGAAACAGACAGAGCAGGTATTGTCACCAGAGCAGTGCAAGCTTCCCTCACATACAAAGAACACTACTCGCACAGGTAGTAGCTGTTCGTGCTTTCTCAAACACACAGAACCGGTATGGTCTCTGGAACAGTGCATGTTTCTCTCACCCATATAAAACATTTACAAGCCAGACATCAGTAATGCATACATCCTCACATCCAAACAGGTCATTATGTGCAGGAGGTTGGAAGGCTTCCCATCAGTGTGTTTGTGTTTCTCTATAGAGCCAGCAGAAAAAGGAAGTACATTACTCGACGCCCTGAGACTAGTGGCATCTTTCCGCTCATCTCAAGATGTATCAATGCTAGCGAGGTCTCCCCCTTATCCCAGGAGCAGTTTCATCCGTATCTGACATACAATGAGAATCAGCCTCCTCCTAAGCTGTGGAAAAGGGTCCTTCACAGAAGGGCTTGACAGCCTCTTACCTGAGTGAAGTGATCTCACGTATGTTCTACTATGACCTGTCTTGAATGAGTAAGTGCAGATTGGAGATAGCAAGAGGGGAGGAAATGATGAAAGACCCCATGGATCAGATGCACAAATCCTTTCTCTGGACCTAGCAGAAGCAAAAGGCAGCGGATAGAGGGGGGAGAAAGGGGCAGGGAGAATAGCTATATAGTTAGACGTAAAGCCTCTTCCACCCTTTGTCTCTTGCTGAAAGGAAGCTGTGGAAATGAGAAACTCCATACAAGGGCAATCCAGTCTCTTCGCACCTTCACGGCGCGAAATTGGGACCTCCACACAGATCAGACAAAACTCCTTTCTCCCGGAATTGGTCAATAGTGTATGGAAAGAGAATCCCCAAGGTCAATAGCAGCAGGTGAAGGAGCAAAAGATGGTACAGGACAAATAGTGGCAGAACATATTCCAGTCAGACAACAATCGTCCTTGGTGACCCGCCTACTGTGTACCCACAAGTCACTGATTTCTCAGGCTGGCATGACACCCAGGTCATTGCTTTTGGTAGTACACTAAACAAAGGGCCTCATTTATGAAAAGTGTTGCATCGCTGTGTTAACACAGCGATGCAACACTTTTCACTGCGCCCTCCTTGCGACACCATGGAACTCCATGTCGCAAGGATTGACAGATGCTTCAGGAATCCTGACGTATCTGTTGTGTCGTAAGCATAACGCAACTCCAGCAATGCATGGGGGCGCTATACCTATTGCACTGCATCACCCTTACGCCTGCTATGAGGCAGGCGTAATGTTTTGGCTCTGTGGCCTCCTAGAAGTGGTGCAGTGAAATCTGACAGATTTCACTGCGCCACTTCTACGAGGCTTTCTTGAAGGTGAACGCCCACCCTGCATACATTATACCTGACGCAGGTAGAAAGCGGTGCAGAGGTTTACAAAGTGACGCTCCTGCCTAGATGCTTCACTTTGTAAATATGGTGCAATGAGGTGCATTATTTACGATGCCACTGCGTCTCATAAAGTGAACGCAACAGCGGCGCAAAAGTGTCGCAAGGGGCTCATAAATAAGCCCCAAAGTATTTGCCAAAACAGCTTCTATGCCAACAAGTATATCAACGCTTGTATTTTAACAGATGACCCACTAACATTCTAAAATGGCGAAGCTGCCATTTGCATAAAGAAGTGTTCATGTACCACCACAGCAGCAAGCGGACATTTCAGCATCCGTGCAGAGCAATGCACCTGCTCCCAAGGCAAAGCAAACCTGTTTACTTTATTCTACATAGTTCATTTCGTGGGCTCTACTTCCACTCCTCTCTGTTTCACTGGGTTCTTCCAAAGCTCAACCATGACAACATATAAACAAGCATTGGCAAAGTTATATGGTCTGACCGCCATTTTGAGTTTTGACTAAAAATGTCAAAAGCTGCTGCACTGATCAAACAAAAACGTTTTTTCAGCTAAACAGAATCTTTGAGATTACTTATTTAATGTGGGATGATTCAGAGTACTTTTTAAATGCCAAGTAGTCTAAGATATCTCGCCATTTACTCACTCAGTTGAAATCCTTCGTGGGCGGAGCAAAAGCTCACTCTATGTATATTTTAAAGAAATGGTAACAATAGGTTTATTAGACAGCTGTGTTTCCAAGCCAGACCTTAAATGAAGATATTAAGGTCATGCCATTTCATCTTCAAGTAGAAATAACAACAACCCTGGTACTAATGCATACATTTCTGAAAGTATAGCAAAGTGCACATATTGAATTAAAAGCTGTGTTTGTTCATAAGTCAGCAAACCAGTCTTATGACACAGCACGTGATACCCAAAAAATAAATGAACAGTTCTAGTCTATCAACAAGAAAGCATTGTAGCGCTGCCAGGATAAGTCATGTGACATGAATCTCAAACCAGCTGCAGGTCAAAGGTTAACGCAAGAGTGAAAAGGATAGTCAGTCATCCATAATAAACTGATTTACACATTGCTGCAGCAATATGCCATGCTTCTGAAGCAGCAAGAATAGATCTGCATGATGTTTCTAAAGTGGGGCAAGAGTGGGGTGGGGGGGGACTGCTCTTTAGGAAAAGGGGGCACAGTCAGTCTTACCCGTCTCTCTGTGTCCCAGAGGCCTGTTGGAAATCCCCTGACCAATATACATCTTTAAATGGCCACTCCTCTCCAGCTTCTGTTTTTAACTTTTTGAAATTTAAGTTACATGTATCATGTTGTGTAGTTTTTCAAAAACTGCAATATGACCCAGGTGCCAGAACTAAACCACACCTCTTGCATCATGGACCTGGCCACTCTTCAGGGCATATTTACAAGACCCTATCGCCACATTTAATAGGCTGCGTTAAACCACTTAGCGTGGCTTAACAGCGCCTTGTAAATAGGACTTCTTTCACGATACAATTAGGGCCTTATTTATGAGGTTTTGGCCCATGGCAGTGCCACAAGGAATCTTGCTGCGCTGCCCTACGTCAAAAGAAAAGGGCAGGAATGCGCCGTACCTGTAATATACAGCACATTCCTGTCTATTTCGCCAGCAATGGTGCATAATGGGCTGCCATGCACCAATACAGGCATGGTGCAAAGGTGCCTGAGTTGTGGGGCTGATTGATTTTGTTCAGGAAAAGAAACCTGCCTGCACAAAATCAATCAATTCAGGCGATTAACTCTTTCTGTGTGTGCTGCAGGATGCAGCACACATAGAAAAAAGAAAAAACAAATGAGGAGAAAGAGAACATTTCCCCTCGTTGCGTCTCCCTAATGCCACCCCTGGGGTGGCGTAGGATCCTGACGCATTCCTAGGTTTACGATGCCTCATAAATCTGGGAAGGCTTCAGGTTCTAGGTGTGTTGCATGAGAACACCCACAGCAAAACCCATGGAACGCTTTTTTCACGCAGTGTTCGTTTGAAGGGGGCACATACTTGCAAGACCATGAAAAACCACGTAAAGTGGCTCTACGTGACCTTGTAAATATGCTGGGGCATATTGTGCCACCGGAATGTAAGAAAGTGACATTCCAGCGGTGCAAAAGTGCTGCATGGGCAGGGCCGGACTGGCTACCGGGCAGTTTAGAATGCTGCTGAGCTGGGGGCTGATTTCGTTCACGGAGACCTGCGTGTGCTAAACAAAATTCGTTTAGCTTTAATTATTTCGAAGCACACGCAGGTCTCCATGAACATAATCAGCCCCCACCACAGTGAAATCAGCCCCCGGCTCGGCAGCATTCCAAACAGTCCGGTAGTCAGTCCGGCCCTGTGCATGGGCCTGATAAATGAGGCCCAAAGTTTGTGCTTCTGCAGGAGTGAGCGCAGTAGTGAAAGCTAGAGTAGTGGTTCTACTTTCTCATGTCTACATGTGGAACCAGACTAACTTTGGAGATAGAGGGCTCCCAGCCTGCCCCTCCCTAAGTGAGGAACAATCTGTGACTGAAGCATTGTCTGAGGGTTTCTTGGGGGAACCTTTCAACATTGCCTTTTATGACATTATCACTACTGCTGCCTGAAAACTGAGAATGTAAGCCAACCTGTCCTCTGTCTATGCATGTGATCCACGATAATTCAGCAGTAGCATGGCAGTATAAGACTAAAGGAGTAGTCTAGTTTTGGTGCCAACAGCCTATGACCTTGAGCTTTCTAGAACTACTAATTGTTTCACCCTGCTCCTTCTAAGTAGATTCTCAGTCATATCATGTTACTGAGATTCTCTTTGGAAGAGAAAAGATAAAAAATGATGGAAGCAAAGATGTTATCAGAGATTAATTCGAGCTGATTGGGTAACTGCAGTATTTGTTCTCCAACAGACTCTGATCCAGAGCATGGGATAGAAAAACACAAAAGAAGGAAAGAAAGGTTAAGACAAGTTTGGAAAAATAGTGACAAAAGGAAAAAACAACCTGCAATAGTGAGATAAACAGACAGAGAGTTTGGTGTGGTGGATTAAAGAGGCACCGGGCGGACTCAAGACTACGCAACCTTGGTGTTCAGGACCCTAAGCTGGCTGTGAGCTTCTGAGGGTCCTCACAGTTATTCTTTATGAATTAGGGACTGAGTGTTATATACATTAGTGCCCCTTCAGCACCGTTGGATTTGTGTTGTAAAATGAACCACTTGACCCTGCTATTTTCAAATTTTGGGGGGTAAGTGGTAAACACCCTACCCCCAAAATGTCCCTAAATATTGTCAGGCCTGATCACTTTACTTTCACTAAGTCCAATCACAGAAGGTATTTGCAACGGACTTTTTAAAGTTCCTTAGCTGTCACAGCTCTCCAGGCTGCCACGTTCACCAGGTTTATCAATTGTGCTTCATTGCTAATTATTCATAGATTGTTTATACATCTGTTGAGCCTCAGATCTGGCATTGCATGGGTTGTAGCCAGTGCTCAATTTGAGCCGGTGGTTTCAGCTGCTCGGCACCGGCACTTAACTGTCAACAACAACATTATGACAGCCTGACACATGGTGGTGCTGTTTTTCTACTTTCGAGATAGCACAATAACAGTTGTTTATCAAACCAATGTACATTAAAAGTGACTAATCCCTGCCACCCAAACTATTCTTAAAGCTTTAGGAGTCTTAAATAGTCTGAATTATCACACTTGCATGAGTGTGATGGTTAGTGATTGTGTTGGTACTGTCATTGGCAGCACTGGCAGGGCACACAGGTTGTGCACGCTTCAGTGGCTCCTGATGAAGGCCCTGGCACTTATGTTTTTTTCTCATTAAGCAATAGTTGTAGCCCATGTCCAATACACGTAATGAGTTAAATGGATGTGGGGCTGTACGTGCAATTAGTATATTAATTCCAATGAAAATAGGTAGAAAACATAGACAGGAATATATCATGTGGGTACACAGACAAAAAATCAAGTTTTAAATTTCGATATACAATTATATCGAAGTTTAAATCTCGAAGGGACATAATATAGAAGGTAAGTAATATCGACACTCTTAATATCGATATTAGTAATATCGAAGTTTTAAATATCGATGTCAGTAATATCGAGGTAAATAATTTCGATGTTACAAATATCGATTTTTAAATAAATGTTGTGTATATTATATTGTATTTATTATGTTTTATAATTTATTTTTATTGTAATTTAATTACATGTCTTTTAGTACTGTAGCGGGTTGTGGGTTTATAGGGGAATAGGGTGGGAAGTAATTTAATTATGTTAAATTAAATATTAATTAGTAGGAATTATTAATTAATTAATTGAGAATAATTTTTAATTAATTTTAATTAATTGATTCATTGATAAATATGTTCTGTAGCGGGTTATGGGTTTATAGGGGAATAGGGTGGGAAGTAATTTAATAATGTTGAAATAATTATTAATTAGTAGGAATCATACATTAATTTAAAATAATTGGTAATTATATTTAATTATTTTGGTAATTATTTTTAATTAATTGATTAATTGATAAATATGTTCTGTAGCGGGTTATGGGTTTATAGGGGAATAGGGTGGGAAGTAATTTCATTATGTAGAATTAATTATTAATTAGTAGGAAGCATACATTAATTTTTATTAATTGGTAAATAATTTTAATTATTTGGTAATTAATTTTAAATAATTAATTAATTGATAAATGTGTTCTGTTGCGGGTTGTGTGTTTATAGGGGAATATGGTGGGAACTAATTTTAATGTAATTAAGTAATAATGAATTAAAAATCATTGTTAAGTTAATTTTATAATAGGTAAATATTTATTCATTGGTAATTAAATATTATAAAATTGTATTTTTTAATGATTATTTTAGGTTACATATATTTAGATAATCATGTTTTTTTCAAATTATGTATATGTATTGTAAATGGTTTATATTTATTTAATAGATCATATTTGTATTATTATTTTTTTTTATTTTTTATAAGTATGTTATTTTAACCCCTACGCTATCCAACACTTTCCCTACTGTTGCACTCTCTGGAGTGGGAATAGTAATTTTTACCCCTACGCTATCCAACACTTTCCCTACTGTTGCACTCTCTGGAGTTGGAATAGTAATTGTTACCCCTATGCTATCCAACACTTTCCCTACTGTTGCACTCTCTGGAGTTGGAATAGTAATTGTTACCCCTACGCGATCCAACACTTTTCCTACTGTTGCACTCTCTGGAGTTGGAATAGTAATTGTTACCCCTACGCTATCCAACTCTTTCCCTACTGTTGCACTCTCTGGAGTGGGAATAGTAATTTTTACCCCTACGCTATCCAACACTTTCTCTACTGTTGCACTCTCTGGAGTTGGAATAGTAATTGTTACCCCTACGCTATCCAACACTTTCCCTACTGTTGCACTCTCTGGAGTTGGAATAGTAATTGTTACCCCTAAGCTATCCAACACTTTCCCTACTGTTGCACTCTCTGGAGTGGCAATAGTAATTTTTACCCCTACGCTATCCAACACTTACCCTACTGTTGCACTCTCTGGAGTTGGAATAGTAATTGTTACCCCTACGCTATCCAACACTTTCCCTACTGTTGCACTCTCTGGAGTTGGAATAGTAATGCTTACCCCTACGCGATCCAGCACTTTCCCTACTGTTGCACTCTCTGGAGTTGGAATAGTAATTGTTACCCCTACGCTATCCAACTCTTTCCCTACTGTTGCACTCTCTGGAGTGGGAATAGTAATTTTTACCCCTACGCTTTCCAACACTTTCCCTACTGTTGCACTCTCTGGAGTTGGAATAGTAATTGTTACCCCTATGCTATCCAACACTTTCCCTACTGTTGCACTCTCTGGAGTTGGAATAGTAATTGTTACCCCTACGCTATCCAACACTTTCCCTACTGTTGCACTCTCTGGAGTTGGAATAGTAATTGTTACCCCTACGCTATCCAACACTTTCCCTACATTTGCACTCTCTGGAGTTGGAATAGTAATTGTTACCCCTACACTATCAAACACTTTCCCTACTGTTGCACTCTCTGGAGTGGGAATAGTATTTTTTACCCCTACGCTATCCAACACTTTCCCTACTGTTGCACTCTCTGGAGTTGGAATAGTAATTGTTACCCCTACGCTATCCAACACTTTCCCTAATGTTGCACTCCCTGGAGTTGGAATAGTAATTTTTAATCTTACGCTATCCAACACTTTCCCTACTGTTGCACTCTCTGAAGTTGGAATAGTAATTGTTACCCCTACGCTATCCCACACTTTCCCTAATGTTGCACTCTCTGGAGTGGGAATAGTAATTTTTACCCCTACGCTATCCAACACTTTCCCTACTGTTGCACTCTCTGGAGTTGGAATAGTAATTGTTACCCCTACGCTATCCAACACTTTCCCTACTGTTGCACTCTCTGGAGTTGGAATAGTAATTTTTAACCCTACGCTATCCAACACTTTCCCTACTGTTGCACTCTCTGGAGTGGGAATAGTAATTGTTACTGCTACGCTATCCAACACTTTCCCTACTGTTGCACTCTCTGGAGTTGGAATAGTAATTGTTACCCCTACGCTATCCAACACTTTCCCTACTGTTGCACTCTCTGGAGTTGGAATAGTAATTGTTACCCCTACGCTATCCAACACTTTCCCTACATTTGCACTCTCTGGAGTTGGAATAGTAATTGTTACCCCTACACTATCAAACACTTTCCCTACTGTTGCACTCTCTGGAGTGGTAATAGTATTTTTTACCCCTACGCTATCCAACACTTTCCCTACTGTTGCACTCTCTGGAGTTGGAATAGTAATTGTTACCCCTACGCTATCCAACACTTTCCCTAATGTTGCACTCCCTGGAGTTGGAATAGTAATTTTTAATCTTACGCTATCCAACACTTTCCCTACTGTTGCACTCTCTGAAGTTGGAATAGTAATTTTTAACCCTACGCTATCCCACACTTTCCCTAATGTTGCACTCTCTGGAGTGGGAATAGTAATTTTTACCCCTACGCTATCCAACACTTTCCCTACTGTTGCACTCTCTGGAGTTGGAATAGTAATTGTTACCCCTACGCTATCCAATACTTTCCCTACTGTTGCACTCTCTGGAGTTGGAATAGTAATTGTTACCCCTACGCTATCCAACACTTTCCCTACATTTGCACTCTCTGGAGTTGGAATAGTAATTGTTACCCCTACACTATCAAACACTTTCCCTACTGTTGCACTCTCTGGAGTGGTAATAGTATTTTTTACCCCTACGCTATCCAACACTTTCCCTACTGTTGCACTCTCTGGAGTTGGAATAGTAATTGTTACCCCTACGCTATCCAACACTTTCCCTAATGTTGCACTCCCTGGAGTTGGAATAGTAATTTTTAATCTTACGCTATCCAACACTTTCCCTACTGTTGCACTCTCTGAAGTTGGAATAGTAATTGTTACCCCTACGCTATCCCACACTTTCCCTAATGTTGCACTCTCTGGAGTGGGAATAGTAATTTTTACCCCTACGCTATCCAACACTTTCCCTACTGTTGCACTCTCTGGAGTTGGAATAGTAATTGTTACCCCTACGCTATCCAATACTTTCCCTACTGTTGCACTCTCTGGAGTTGGAATAGTAATTTTTAACCCTACGCTATCCAACACTTTCCCTACTGTTGCACTCTCTGGAGTGGGAATAGTAATTGTTACTGCTACGCTATCCAACACTTTCCCTACTGTCGCACTCTCTGGAGTGGGAATAGTAATTCTTACTCATACGCTATCTAAAATGTATTTAGCTTTTTTATTATTATTATGTTGTTATTAATTGTTATTTATGTGATTATTTTATGTATATAAATGTATTAGTAATTTATTATATTTTTATTGGTTTATAAGTTATGAAAATAATTAATTTAGAGTTATTATTAATGAAAATATATTATGTATTATATATTTAATAATATTAATTTGTATTACATTATGTATTCATTTTAAATATTATAGTACATTTTTAAATATGTTCATTACATTTATAAGTATTATTTTGTTAATATTAGATTTTTATTTAATTAAAAAAACGATATTTTACAAAAAACGATATTTTTGTCATTCTATATATATTTTTCGATATATTTGTACTTACCTGGTTAGGGATAGGAATCCGATATTTTTGACCTCGATATTTTTCCCGATATTTTTGTATGTCGATATTTGTGTTATTGATATTTTTTCAGACATTCATCATGTGGCATAATTATTTATTCTTGTGTGTTTTTTATCGTTGTTTCTTCAGCACATTAGTGGTTCATAGTTAGGGAAGTTTGATCAAAATTGCAGCCAGCACTTGTTTCGACCTCTAGCGCTAGATAGCATAGGGGTTTCTCTAGGCTTGTGTTAGACTTTGCTTACACAACAAAGAATAGTATGTTTGGACATTACAAGTCATTCATGCGGTCTGTGAAGGTCTGTCTCTTGTCGTTAGCTTGGAGTAAGGGACATGATTGCTGTATTAACAAGAGTGGCCAGAGATGGCGTATCATCTCCAGCAACCAGTGTGAAGCCTTTCTCCATCTAAAACTTTGATATTACATAAACCTCAAACCCTGTAACCTTCCTTTAGCATCCCAAGACATAACCTCCTCCTCCAAAGGCCCTGCAATGTTACTTTATGTTAGGAGTTTCATATACCACCTTTTAGCGCGTTGCCCCATGAAAATCCTTCAAAGGGCTGTCAGTGGAGAGATCTTGCTCAGAGGGTTGTTATATTAGATGTGGGGTGTGTAACTCATGCAACTAGTTCTTCCATCCTAATGGCCTAGCCATGTTTGGATGTTGCGTCTTAAGGTTGCATAATGAGGGTGATTCACAGTGTGGCTGACATTCTTCTGACCCTCCTCCTAACCAGTAGCAGCTGCTACCGGACCCTGGTGGTGGGGTAGGGCCAGGAGTATGGGGGCTCGGGATGAAAAAAGATTTTAAAAAACACTTAACACCTCTTCTCCATCCTCTTCTTCCTGACTCTGGTTCTGCTGCAGGAAGCAGCAGAAAGCACCCGGCTCGTAGCCTCCCGATAGCCAATCCCAATGCTGCATTGTGATAGGTCTGAGCACCGTGGATCAGTGCTCAGCCAGGGATTTGTGGCCTGGGCATGTTTTCCTCGCAAGCTGTAATGCAGCCTACATGGAGAAGATGCGAAGGGGCGCATGAATGTATGGCCGGCCCCAGAGGGCCGGCAAAACAGTCATGTGCACTTAGCGGTGGGCAAACCACTCCTTCGCTGCTCTTCTGTCGTTGGAGCAGCTCCGCCCCAAACGCAAAGCTGCAGCAGAAGGAAACATAAAACGATATTAACCTGAGTTGTTATTGTTTTCTGTTTCCTTTACTTCACTGCTGCGAAGCAGTGGGGCGACGCTCCTCTGCCTTAGTGGAGGAGCCACCACTGATCCTAACCCATGTCCCGTGTGGCTTGTAGTCTGTTGCTAGGGTTTTTTCCAGGCCTAATATTATAACGGTTGTTACTGCACCTTTCTTGGTGTTGGTAGTGGCACTGTGTGAGTGTCTGGGCTGGGTGCATGTGGCTGGTTATCTTGGTGTAGGTGTTTAGGCTGATCCTCGAGTCAGTGATGCTGAGTAGCTGGTCTGTTGTAATCCCAGAACATGGATTCTAGTGCATCTTCAGTATTGGTCATAGATCATTACCTACTTGCTGTCGCTGTTAGTGATCATGGTAGTTCTATGTCAACAATCTACAAAGACCGCTCTTCCATCCCCACATCCAGTCTGTGGGTGCCAGTATCACTATCTCTACCTCTGCTACAGTCATTCACCAGGCAGTGGCCAGACTACTATATCTTTCCCAGCAAATACTGTGTGGTCTTTGTCCATTTGAGTGTCACTGCATTTCTCCCATTGCAGGGACCACATAGATTTCACTGCACCACTTCTACAAGGCTGTTTGTGGTGAAACGCCCACCCTGCATACATTATACCTGACGCAGGTATAATGTAGCGCATCGCTTTACAAAGTGACGCATCTTTTTAGATCCATCACTTTGTAAATAGGGCACAACATGGCACATTTTTTACTCCGCCGCTGTGTCACAAAAAGTGACAAAACGGCGGCACACAAGTGACACAGTGCTCAAAAACAAGGCCCTTGAGGGTGTATGTTAGTCAGCGATATTCACTCTTGTGTGCCCAAATGAAAGAGACGGTGAAACAAGAGAGGTAAGGGGAGGAGCAAGGTTGAGAAAGGTGGTTTGGTAGCAAAAGGGGTTTGAGGAGAATGGGGGACCATATGGGGTGCCAGTGCAGCGGTGGATAGTATTCTGAGAAATAAACCTTTTGAATCCCTTCAAAGTTATCCTAGCTTTAAGTTCAGTGTATGTTGTATACATAGGGCTCATGGAAAGCATTTGCTAGATCTGTGAGTTGTGCATGTCTGCAGCAGTGCAAAGTGTATTACATGCAGATTAAGGCACATACGTGGGACATCAGCAGGACTATCTCAAGTTTAAAGTGTTCTCTGCAGAACAGTATTGCATCTTATTATGACAAGGCTTCTTATTACTTTACTTACCAAGTCTACAGAAGACAAACCAAGTCACAGCATTCCCCTCGAGTATGGATATGAGTATTGTTAAAATGAAGACGAAAAGCAGGTAAGCTTGGAACTCTTCTTTATTAGTCTTCTCACCACCACAGGTTCCAGTCAGCTGGAGTGCGCTGTGGAATGTTGGCACACAGAGAACAGGACAGTACCAACTGGGGCAGGGAGGGGAGGGGGTCTGGAATGCACCTTGAGGAGGAGAGTGCAACACACCTCCTTGCATAGGGAGAAAAGAAAAGATGAGAAAGAGGGGAAAGGAGGAGGAGAGGGAGACAGTAACAGAGCGGGGAGAGATGAGAGTACAGAGATATTCACATATTTTCACTTTACACTATAATCCTTGACCCATACAGGAGCAGACTTTGTTCTTAAGGATCTCTGGGTATGGGCAAAACTGATACTCTCCCCGGGTCACAGCTGACGTCAGCGTCACCCCTTGATTGTGGTGAATGATTCTGTCCATGCTCCAGGTTTGTCCATTTTCAAGTTGGACCACATTTTTCGCTACTTTGAATATTCTTTAAGGCTCTTAGAACCTGGACGCTTCTCTTCTGCGTGGTTTGGGCAGGTCAACACGGACCCATTCTCCTTCTTTGAACAATTGGGATTTGTCGTGCTTGGTTTGGTCATATCTGTCTTTGTATTTGGTTGGTGCTCGTTCAATCTTCTTGAAATTTTGTTGCGGTTGACAACGCATCTGTCGTTCCTTTTAAACCCTGGTGGAAGACAGTCTTGTTTTAGGGACCCTCTCTTTGAGAGAGGTGAAAGGGGAAATTCCTGTTATGTTATTGGGAGTGGAGTGATATGCCCAAATAGTCTCCATTAAAGCAGAGATGGCCGGTGTCTCCATAACTTCTGCTCTCTGAAGGCATTCTTTGACCATACGGTTGATCCTCTCTAAAAGACCATTTGCACAGGGACAATAAAATGCTGTGTTGTGATGCCAGTGTTAAAATGAAGACAAAGAGCAGGTAAGCGTGGAACTCTTCTTTATTAATCTTCTCACCACCACAGGTTCCAGTCAGCTGGAGTGCGCTGTGGAATGTTGGCACACAGAGAACAGGACAGTACCAACTGGGACAGGGAGGGGAGGGGGATCCGGAAAAGTACCAAGAGGAGGAGATTACAATTATTAACTCTGGCTCCATTGAGGAGGCCTTTCTGTGAGCAGGCATTTGAGCTCAGGGAAGTCACCAGTTCTCCGCAAGTGGCTGGTCGTTGACAGAAAAGAATGGTGGGGGGTCATATTATTTTGGGGCCAGTCATTTGCTGCAATTAGTACACTTTGTACTACTGCTGCTGCTATCATCTGAGTCAAAAGAAGGATCTGAGGAAGAGCTTTCTAAACCATATGTTTAACATGCATTGTGATTTTATTTTAGGGTAAAGTCTGCTTGCACTTCACTTCTCAACCTTGTCACTATAGGAGCCATGTCTCAATGGTTCCTTTGGGGATGAAAGCTGATGAAAATATTTCAGTGCAATGTGAAGCTAGACAGACCCTTCGATAAGGCAAGGAAATGTTGATAAAAAAGCCACAGATTCGGCTTGGACTGTGCCCCCTGATTCTAGACTGCACCAAATTCCAAATTATCTGCACTAAATCCTCTGACACCTGAATCTACTGGCTCCCTCCTTCCTGCTTCTGATTCCACGGAGTCTTTACTTCGTTAATTTAGTAAATACCTGACTCATATATCCTGACAGCCCTGGTTGCTGGTTCCATTGACTCAACTGATTCTTGGCTGCTCTTTCCCCACTCTGTTGAAATCTCACTTGATTAACTCCACAGATTCCTAATTCCACTCTCGTCTTTACTGACTTCTGACTCCTTTGCACCCACTCCATTGTCTTTCGAGTTCTGTAATTCCTGACTCTATTTACTCCTAATTCCACGTATTACTGGTCACTCCGCTGGAGTTGCCACCTGGCCCAGTTTTTGCCAGCCTGACCAGTCTTTTTTTTTAATGGAGGCCAGCAAAAAAAAGGTGACAGCCCTACTTTCACAACATTTCCCTCACACTTCTCTACTGACTACACTCCATTGACTGTGTTCTCATGACTATCCTGCCTCCTAGCTTTACTCAACTGGCTCCTTTAACTCCATTGAGTTTGCTAACCACTGGTTTCCAAACAAATCCCCCTGTGCCTTATTTATGAAAAGTGTTGCCTTGCTGGTTGAAAACAACTATGCAACACTTTTCAGTGCGCCCTCCTTGCGACACCATGGATGTGCGGTATTTACAGAGCGGCGCTCCATGTCGCAAGGATTGACCAGATACGTCAATCCTGACGTATCTAGTGACATAGTAATGACACATTGCTGGAGTGTGTCGCAAAACAGATGCAACTCCAGCAATGGGTCATTACACATGGACGAGACCCATGTAAAAGGGGCTGTGTCAGTCCTTACGCCTTCTGTGAAGGATTTTACCAGTGGCATAACACAGACCCCGCAGCCCAAGAGGTGCGGCGGCCACTGAGCTGCAGGGAGCCTCCTCAGCACAGTACTCTGGCCTGAAAGTTCACGATTAAATCCGGAGCGAGGGCCCCTCCATGTACCTTGCAGGGAGCCCCCTCAACTTCTGTTATGCCACTGGATTTGACGCTGTGAACTTTTAGAAGTGGCGCAGTGAAATCTCATAGATTTCACTGAGCCACTTCTAAGAGCCTTTTTTATTTGGGAACGCCCACCCTGCATACATTATACCTGACGCAGGTATAATGTAGCACAGGGGTTTACAAAGTGACTCATCTGCCTAGATGCGTCACTTTGTAAATATGGCACAATTTGGCGCATTGTTTACGCCGCTGCAGAGTCGCAAAGAAAGTGATGCAATGGCAGCGTAAGTCCTCATAAATAAGGCCCCCTGTCTTCAGTGAATCCAGCTTCCTATCCTCTGCCTTCCCTGACTCCTGACTCACGGCTCTACTCTAATGATTCTTTCCTCTTGACTTCATTGATAACCAAATGTGTTCTCCTGACTCCAGAATCCAGTTTCCTGACTCCACAGTGACTCTAGCCATCTGACTGCTCTCTCATATCTCTTGACTATACACCCCTAACTTTGCTCTTATGACTCCACTCACCAGCTTGTCTTCATACTCTTAACTCCATTCGCCTCCTCTCTCGTCGCTCAGTTCTCTCCCAACTCCAAAGTTTCTGATTTCCGTGTTCTATGTCTTTACCATCGTGACTCTCATCTTAAGCCTTCTCTGTGTCTTGACTTCACTCCTTACTCTCTTCTGCTTACTCCATTGAGGGGACTCCACTGATTGCTCAAATTTACACTGTCCTGATGACTAAACCCAAGCTTTTGACCCGAGTTCTTTTTTTGTCCGAAGCCGATTGGTGCGTAGCTGTTCAGTGACCCCCGTCATATGTGACAACATCGGCCAGACCGAGCCTTTTTTTATCAAGAGTACAATGCATTCTAGTACTTATAGTTTTACTTTTAGATCAAAAATCCCATTTTACAAAGTTATGTTAGCTAAAAAGATAGGACCGGTTTAAGGTGCCAGATGACAATGCACTGCTTGACAACTATGTTGGCGCAATACACTAAGGGGCAGATGTATCATCCGTTTTTTTTTCCGCAAACGCTGCGATTCGTAAAAAAGCAGCGTTTGCGACAAAAAAATTGGCAAATGTGATGTATAAAGAAAATCGCTTCGCAAAAAGTTTCGCGATTTCACACTAAGAAATCGCAAATTACCACCAACTTGTAGTTGGTGGTAATTTGCGAACTCTTTTACAAATAAATTGCGAATCGCAAATTGAGAATAACTTCCCATTCCTTCCCATGGGCTTCCTGGCCCATAGAAATGAATGGGAAATTATTCCTTAATTGCGATTAGCAATTTGCTAATCGCAATTAAGGAATTTTAAGAAATCGTTAAAAAATAACGATTTTCTACATACATCCCAAATTGCAATTCTCAAATAGCGATTTCTAAAAAATCACTATTTGAGAATCGCAAATGATTGTGATGATACATCTGCCCCTAAGTGCCTAATTCACAAAGGTAAAATTACATTTTTTTGTAAGTTTACGGGTGTTTGTTATTCACAAAGGGAATATCTTTACAAGTGCAGTCTGCACACGTAAAAAGAAAGTATTGCCCTATCTTTTCATATGCCTTGACTCCGCACATGTGAATAGATCACTCGTAAATCTTTTTGTGAATAGCAAACAACTATAAACTTGTACAAAAGTGAAAGTGTATCTTTGTGAATCAGGACTTAACACTGCAGATCAGATAATCATTTCCACATTGCCGGGGAGATCTCACCCAAGGTTCTAGATTAGGAAGCAGGTCTGGTTGTAGAATGGAACCGATCTGGGGATAAGGGGCAATGATGGAGACCAGCAGATGACCAGCATTCTGCAAAATGTTTTGAGGGGAGGTGTAGGGGGCCATATCACCAATCAGCTCACGTAGGCAGTCTTTGCAGCAAACTCAATCACATAAGTACAGAAAGGTGCAGGGGTGGGATTTGGTGCTGCAGTATGTCAGACACCCGGGCCCAGATATATACGAAGTTAGGATGCAGTGACACCCAACAAGGCCACTTCACTGATGAACCATGGGGAGGACAGAAACGTGCCATATCTACTAAAATATGGCGCATTACTGTTCCCTCCCTGCACTGGTGCCCACAGTGCAGCCTAGCGCCAACACATGTGCCCTTGCAGCATGGTGCAAGGGTGCATTTGTTGCAGGCAGGATTGTTTTTGTGCAGGAAGTGACACCTTCCGGCACAAAAATAATCCTTAGAAGCGTTATCCTCTTCTATATGTGCCGCAGAATGCGGCAAATGTAGAAAGAGGAAAAAAACGAGGAGAAATAAAGATATTTCTCCTTGTTGTGCCTCTGCTTGGAAGGCGTATCTGTTTGACCCATTCCCAGGTTTAATACTGGCACTAAATATGGGAATGCTCCAAAATCCATGGTTTGATGTGTGGGAGCACCCACGCTACACTAATGGAACGCCTTCCTAGGGCAGAGTAATGCAAAGCAGAGACTTGCGCTGCATTGTGTCACTCCAAATGTATTATTCCATGCAGAGCCACGCAAGGTAGCTCTACATTGCATAGTAGGGTGGCATATGTACAAGCCCCTTGCGCCACCAGTGCCTCACTTATTTTGATGCACCGGCAGCGCAGTTTGGTGCTCCATATTTAGTACGTCACGTAAAGCCACCCTGTGTGGCTTTTCATGACCTTGTAAATATGGCCCCTTTTCATGCAGCACATTGCATGAAAGGGATGTGCCATGAGTGTTGCTGTGGGTGTTCCCACACAACATCCATGGATTCTGCCGTATTCCCAGATTTACAACATGTCATAAACCTGGGAATGCGTCAGAATCCTACGCCTCCCCAGAGGAGGCGTGACGAGGCACAACGAGTAAAATACTTTTATTTCTCCTTGTTTTTTTCCTCTTTCTATGCATGCTCCTCTCGGATAGTTTTTTTGCAGGAAGGTGACCCTTTCTGCACAGCCAATCATCCCTGCAACGCACACACACTTGCAACTTGGTGCAAAGGTACCTGCGTTGGCACATGGCAGCCAATTGTGCGCCAGCGCATGGGAGAGCACAGGGATCCGTCATATTGTTGTAAATATGACGCAATCCTGTCCCTTGAAAGTAACGCAGCACGTCGCAGCCAAATGGTCTGCGATACTATGCTGCATAACTTCTTTGTAAATAAGGCCCTGGATATCACATAAGGCTTGCGTTGCCCTTGCGGCACCTTGCATGGCATAAGGACAACGCAACCCTTTCATAACTCTGGCACCCAATTTTGTTGTGTGCGAATCCCAGCAGTCACAGCAAAGATGATGCAAGTCTACGCCAGGGCCGTAGCTACCAATGATGCAGCAGGTGCTGTCAAACCGGGTCCACAGCCCTGATGTGCCCATTGAACCCTGATAATTGTTTTATTGACTACCCTAACAGCAGTTAAAGGGGCTCATGGCATCCTTTCCCCACTACTGGTCCACACATAATTCGAACTGCCTTTCCTCTTACTATTGCCCGCGGGTTAGTGACACTGCTACAGCAGCCCAGCAGCTTGCAATTTTAAATGAAACCTGCGTCACAGTCTACCTCAGCACTGTCAGCGCATCATGCGCCCACCGCTGCTGACACCCTCCTCCTAGTGACTTGCCCACCAAAGGCAAGGCGCACCAAGACCCAGCCATGAGACACGACTGAGAATATATTCGCTGTGTCCCACCTGTACACCCAGCCTGAAGATAGGCTCATGAAAAGACAGTTCTGAGCTGTTTAAAGTACTTCTGATTATATATCACCGCAAACAGAGCCAGCAATTCGATGCTGCACATGAACAAAATCGAATTAAAAGGAATGGTGTTTAAGCAAAAATACCTGGCCCTTTCCGGATCTGAAACCGGGACAAATGGTTATTTTCCTGTTAAGTAGCAAGCCTAATGGTGTGCTCCATTAGTATATCCCCTCCCGTCTCTCTTCAAATCTATCTTCCTTTGATGTATGGGAATTAATGGGAAAAACAAAAACCGAGAAACCACATTGGAGGAAATCAACTAATGGAAAGGCACTTTTAAGGAAAGACAATTTAAAGCAAATACAAATAAATTGAAAATTAAATGAAACATTTTAAACGAAAGATCATTTCAAGGAACCATCCAAAATCACACTCTTGGGTGAAGATTATGGGTAGTGAGGGTTTTTTCGGTTTAAAGATGGGTGATGTTTTGGGGAGATGAGGGTTTTTTAGGGTTTAGTGATGGGCAGGGCCGTTTCTAGGAGTTTTGCTGCCCAAGGCGAGAATTGAAAAATGCCGCCTCCTCCCTCTTACAACCACCACTCCCCCTGTCATCCAGGCCTCTGCAGTTTCTCACTCTCTATACACTTCCATTCTTTCTCTTCCAACAAAATCGTTTAGCACTTTTTGAGAACTTCAACTGCCAGTTACAGTGGCAACCCTGCTCGTTTTGCTGCAGAGTAGACTGGCCTTGGTGACTGGCCCATCCCTGTACCAGGCTGTCATCTCCTCATCTTCCAACTCATCAAAGGATGAGCTCAGGAGCTTCTCTGACCTCACTCCATCCAGTGACATGATGTGAGAGGGTACAGAGAAAAATCTAGAAGTGAAAAACTGAACTCTGCGCAGTGAAGACAGACAGATGTCAGCTTTTAGTTACCTGACTCGGAGCCAGAGCCTGGAAGTAACTGCATGCTGCCTGAGGGTCCACAGCAGATGAGGAGACGTAGTGGATTGATGCTGGCAGCTGAAGCCAGGAAAGTTGGGAAAAAACTGTCTATGTGTGAGAGAGGCAGTGGGTGCATGTGTGTGCGTGTGTGTGTGATTGTGTGTATGTGTGAGAGACAGCGAGAGAGAATTGTGTCTGTGTGAACATGTGAGCACGTGTGTTTGTGAGTTGAAATGACACATTTCTGGCAATGGCTTATGTAAAGTAATGGTAAAATTCTGGCACTGGCATACTAGATATAATTGTTAACATAGGGAATACACCCAATTCATAATAGGTGCACCAATTGACATACACAGTGTATCCACTGCACATTTTGAATAAATGGGGTCCACACCTGGGGAGCGTCAGGCTACACTGGCTTGGCATACCAATAGCTATTGTGCCAATTAGTGTAAAATGTGACCCCATATCATTCAAAATTTTCCCAGTGGAGAATCTCCCTGAGCCTTTATAGCAGAAGTCTATGAGTATGATTTAAACCTGCACTGCTACCATCGATGCTGTTCTTGATCGCTGTGCCTTTCGTACATAGTTGTGCCTTTTCATGTGATGCTGTGCCTGGTATTGAGGCAGTAACTTGGCATTGGGGCTATAATTGGACAGCATAGCATGGTCATCTGGATGTATATGCCCATGGGTACCTGATAGCCACATCCTTGTTACAATTGCAGATCTGTTGGAATATGTATAATAACTCAAACAGACTTGTACCTCCTTTAGCATTTTTGTTATTTTATTGACCAGGGATTTAATGTTGTTCTTCAGACCATAAGTTGCCGCTTAATGCACACCTGCTGCTGAGACAACATATACCAGGCCTGATTAATATTTTATGCAGAGGTTAGTAGGGAGGTTGTCGAGGAGCTGGGTGTTTATTAAAGATGGCCACGGCTCCTTAGCCGATGTGGTACACTTAATTGCAGCGGAACGCGTAGTACCGAGTTCAGTTGGCACCTCCCTAGGGCACTGAAAATAGAATTTGAAGCAATTATCTTAACCGAACCGGACGCTGTCTTGATACGACACCTTTAGTTCCCTCCTGGGAACACTGTTATTTTTTTCCGATTTCCTCCACTGGAGCCGATCGCCCCCAATTAGCAGCGTTTATTCGGAGTGTCAGAGCTGTGATTAGCCTAACCATAATTTCTGAGCCGCCAAAAATAAACAGCAGCAACACAAATACATTGTTTCTCTCTCTTTACTTTAGAAACATCTTTGGGGTGACAAGTAGGGGCGTAACACAGGCCCCTGCAGCCCCCGCAGTGCGGGGGCCCCAGGCTCCAGTGGGCCCCCTCAGCACAGCACTCTGGCTGCAGGGCTCCTGATTGAGCCAGGAGGAAGGCCCCCCAGGTGCCTTGCAGTGAGGCCCCCTCAAGGTTCGTTACGCCAGTGACAAGACGGGCTGCGTTTAACTTTCTCCTCCACTGCATCCCTAAGCTGTTGCAAGAAAGTGACAGGTGATCTCAAACTCCTGTTTTTGCCGCCCTCCCTCTTTTGCCACCCTAGGCGGCCACCTAGTCTTGCCTAATGGCAGAACCGGCCCTGGGGATGGGCGGGGTTTAGGGATTGTGAGGGTTTTTTAGGGATTAGGCATGGAGGGAGTTTAGGGTAGTGAGGTGTTTTTAGGGTTCAAGTATAAGTAGAGTTTAGGGTGGTGAGGGGTATTTAGGGTTCAAGGATGGGTGGCATGTAGGGGTGTTGATTTTTTTTAGGTTTACGGATGGCTGGAGTTTACGGCTGGTGAGTGTTTGTAAGGTTCAGTGATGGATAGAATTTTGGGATGGTGAAGGGTTTTTAGTGTTTGGAAATGGGTGGAGTTTAAGTTGTTGTGGAGTTTTAAGGTTTAAGGGATAGGTGGAGTTTATATGTAGAAAGGGTTTTAGGGTTCAGGAGTTTAGGGGTGTTGAGGAGTTGTAGGGTCATGAATGGTTGGTTTTCAAGATTGTTTAAGGTTTACCTATGAGTGGTGCTTAGGTGTGTGTGCTATTTTAAGGGATCATGGATGGGTGAGTTTCCGCACATAAAGTGCATTTTAGGGTTCAGGAATGGTTTGAATTTAGCAGTAGTGAGAGGGTTTTAGGTTAAGAGATGGGTAGAGTTTAGGACTACATAGGGCTATAAGGGCTCAGGGATGGGTGGAGTTCAGCGATGAGAGATGGTTTGGGAGGCATTTTTAGGGAGCAGAGATGGGTGGTGTTCAGGGGCTGCGAGGGTTCAGTGTATTAAAATCATTCAAAGTAGTTGCTTGATAAAATAAAAAAGATATAAATCCAAAATAATTTTACCTGATGTAAAGAACTGAAATAACAACCTTCAACAAAAATGTTTCTGAAAGTAAAACATGGAACTATTTAATTTAGACCTTTAAAATAAGTATGCTGAAGCCAATTTTTTTTACATGATTTTTTATGAATTGGTTTCTATGAAATGGTAAATGGCACTCATACAAAAAATTTCCAATAAGCCATTCTGATGAAATGGTTTCTCAGTAATGGTATTCCATTACATTTTATTCCTGAGATCACATATAACCCTCTCCCTTCACATTTCGATTGTTCTCCAAGTCCTAACATAAGAATACAACTCACACAAACAGGAGATTGTAGTTGGTGCCTTTTCATGCAATTTCCTCAGTGTGCATGGCCTACTTTACTCAGATTCATGGTAATTTGTTATCTTGTTTTGTTTGCTTGTACAGTGACATTTGTTTCCTATGGGGTGACACCAGGAGACAACCTTAAAGGCAAGACAAAAGTTTGGAAGATAAGCAACCAATGACAAAGAAAATAGGTCTGACATTTTTATTGATGGAAAGTACGGTCTGGCTTGACACTGTCGTCAGACAAATATGTGAGAATCACCTGGAGAGGGGCTTTGGCTCTGCTTACATGTTGAGAGTCATGAGTACATGTTTTGATTGGGTTGTAAAGTACTTTACTCTTTTCGGGCGTTAAGTTCCTTTATACTTCCCTAACAGCAGACAAGGTACTTTGTACAACTTCCTCACCTTGCTTAAAGGTGAGTCACCCCATTCCTCTGTGTCCAACAAAATGTAGGGTATTAAGCAACAAAGCACTTTACAACTGTCCCTGCACTATGTTCACAGTGGCCTAATTTATGAGGTTTTCGCATAGGGCAGCGCAGCGCAGCAGGCCTGCCTGCTGTGCTGCCCTACAGCAAAAGAAAAGGGCAGGAATGCACCGTATCTATCAGATACGGCGCATTCCTTGCCTTTTCCCCTGCGCCCATCCACAATGGGCTGTTGTGCGCCAACGCAGGCACCTTTGCACCATGGTGCAAGTGTGTCTGCATTGCGGGGATGATTATTTTTGTGCAGGAAGGGAAACCGTATTGCACAAAAACAATCACAAGAGGCTTTTTCCTCTTTCTATGTGTACTGAAGAACGCAGAATAAAGATATTTCTCCTCATTGTGCCTCCCTTACGCCTCCCCTGGGGAGGCGTAAGTCGTTTGGCACTTCCTCATAGTTACAATTTCTCGTAAATCTGAGGCAGTGTCAAAAAGCCATGGATGTTGCTAGTAACGCCCCCAGCAACATCTATTGCAAGCCCTTCAACGCAGAAAACTGCGTTGAAGGGAACAATATTTATGAGGCAGCATTAAGCCAAAAGAAGTTGCTTAGTGCTGTCTTGTAAATATGGAGCAGGCTCCTATGTCACATAATGTCATAAAAAGTGACGTGCCGGCAGCACAAGGGGCCTCATTAATGAGGCCCACAATATTTAGACCTGTGTCCCAATTGGGTGATGTAGTTTTCAACTACTCTAGCCTTATCCAACGGCCGTGGTGTATATGTATGCATATATCCAACATTGGACCTTTGTGATTTCCCGAAACGCGTCTGACGTAAGGACTTCCTTTGATGTGTGTTTCTGTCAAGTCGTCTGCTTGCAAGCTGCCATTAAACTATGTGAAGAAATGTATACCTTCCTGTGGCCTTCTTCAAATGAGTATCCTGCAATATTGGATGTATAACGGCCGTTCCCGGTCGTGAATGAAAGTCCACCGCTGGGATGTGGGTCCGATCAAGTGCCTACCTGGTGTTTGTATGAAAACAACAGGAGAGGACCCATAAACCACGTTGTGATGGGAGTATCATGTGAGTAAAAACAGTTCCCAACAGGTATTATGCGGAGACAATTTTGAAAATGTATGCAATATGCATTAGAAGACGTGGTTGAAATCCTGGTTATAGACTCGATCGTCCAAGGCTACTGAATGATTCTTCCGGGTTGCAGGCATTTTGGCTCTAACATATATATAGCCCAATGTAGCACAATACATATTTTTCCAAAGTTAATTTTCGTAAAAACCACTTAAGAATTGGGCTACTAGTCCCTACAATTTTTCCCATTTTTTTTTATTTTTTATTTTTGAAGCGCTCCCGGTGCGCGCCCCGGTGAGCGCCCCAAAAAGCATACTTCTATAAAGCGCCCCGGGGCGCGCTCCGGGGAGCGTCCCGTAAGCGCCAATATTGCGAACGAAAACATGATCGTGACGTATCGCGCAGCCGCGTCCGCGTGATACGCATGGCGTAAGCGCACCCGGAAGTACTCGAGCGAATACGATCGCGCAACGTAAACATCCGACGCGCTTACACAACGCGACCCGGGCGCGCCCCCGGGCGCGCCCGGGGGCGCGTAGCGTAAGCGCGTCGGGTCATGTGACCTGAAAATAACACTTTTCATTGGTTCATAACAGTTTTCGTTTCATAATGATGAAGCCCCTGGTCTTGTGACCTGAAAATAACACTTCTCATTGGTTCAGGACAGTTTGTTTTTCCAAATGATGAAAGACCCCACCTTCTTTCCTTATTCTGACTTTTTCCTTTGACTGAGGAAGACCTGTTTGTACCTCTCTGTACCTTTTTGATCTTTATAATGGCTTTAGTAGCAGCAGCAGCTGGTGCATCTGCCCCACCACAACAACAACCAAGAGGACCAGCTCAAGATTACATTGGTGGTCAACAAGAGGAGGAGGAGGAAGAGGAAGAGGAGGAGGGGAGGAGAAGATGGCTGCCTGAACAAAATACCCCATACAAGCCCAAGTCACACATTGTATGGGAGTTTTTTTCACTCACAGAGGGCAAGAAAAAAGTGAATGCGGCCAAGGTAACTTGCCTAATCTGTAAGGAAGAACTCTCAAGGGGCAACCCAAACAAAAAATATTCCTTTGGTAACAATACCATGATTCGACATATGACCCGTAAGCACCCTAACAACTATTCTCGTGCAGAGCTCAGGGAACTGGCCAGTAACCTCCCCCAGTCTTCAAGGACCACCTCCCAAAGAAACGAACCCACTTCATCGGGACCAGAAACATCAGAGATGATGCCTTGTATTCAGCCACGATTTGCTGATTTTAAAATCACTTGTACTGCATGTGGCAAGCTTATTGCCTATGGTGAAAAGAGCGTAAAGCTCATCGTCCTTGCAGGTGACAATCACAAGTGCCCCAAAAATAAGTAATTTTTGGGGTTTTTTGTTTTTTTGCTCCAGTTGAGCCAGTTTCAATTCCCTTTTTTTTGTTTCTCCCCCTAAAAAAATACAAAAAAAAATAAAACTGTTATGAAAAGCCAAAAAAGTACAAAATGTTCAAAAAACCAAAAAAATATAAAACAACAAAAAGAAGAAAAAATAAAGTTCTTTTTAGAACTAACTCCAAATTCTAAAAAAAGGCTTCATTTTTTAAAAACTCTGTCATTCTTTTTTCCTCATAGTACGCTCCCCGGTCCGCTCCCCGGTGTGCGTACCGGGCGCTCCCCCCGCGCAAAACGAAAAAATATATATATATTTTAAATGCCCCGTGGGGCCCTTTTATAGCCCTATATCACAGTGAAAACAAGGTGAAAAACTACCTAATTATAAATGGTCATCATGTGAGTTATCCTGAGGAGAGTAAAAAATTCTTTTTCTACCCTCGTTTTCACTTCCTAACGGTGTGGGCAGGCCTTAGGGTGCCTGGACCCCCGTAGGATTGTTTCTTTAATTTTAATTTGGTCCTGAAGTAAGCTGACCTGATCATAGCTTTAACAGCAGAAACATGTTGACCAGTCACTTTTTCAGATCCCTGGATAAAAATTAAAAAATCCAGTGATTTCACAATTTTAATGTGAACAACTGGCCCCTAATAAAGTTTGTTTAAGGCACAGTTGTGATCTTTTAAAACACACACTTTTTCACTGATCACTCCTTTCACACATACCAGCTCCGCTGCACTTGCAGGCGTGGTAGCACACAGGTGGGGATAGTCGGCCCCCCTGTGACTGAACCCCATGATGAAGCATGTCACCTCTAGGGTGAATGAGGGTTCTTTTAGAAAATAATTAATTTTCCATTTTTCCCTTCACATAGTTCTAAAGACCATTTATAATTAGGTAGTTTTTCACCTTGTTTTCACTGTGATATAGGGTTTCACTGGTGTTCCTTTGGCGCTCTTTTGTTGATGACAGCTATCTAAATAATATATAGTTAGGATTTTTTCTCTATGGAACTTTTGAAAATTCTATGTCTAATAACTTTGGCGTTTGTGGACGGAATCGGCTGAAATTTTCAGGAAAATGGCACATTTTGTTTCTGAGTAGCCCCTGAAACTTTGGGGGGATTCCGTCAAGGGGGGGCCTAGAAAAAAGGGGGGTCCCAAAACACGTTTTTCCCATTCATTTTTCCATAGGGCGTTTGGCCTCACTTTTAGCTCGAACGGCTGAATGGATTTGCACGAAACTTGGCAATATTGTAGGGACTGCTAGCCCGATGTGCCTTTGCTGGGTCTCAATATATGTGCTCCAGTGGATTTTGAGAAATTAACGTTTAAAAAAACAGATATATCTGTGACAGCGCACCGGATAGCGCACCAGTTCGCGTACTTTTCGCGTAACGGAGCTTTGCGAAGCGAAGCTGATTGGCTCTCTGGTGTCTGTCAACATTCTAAACAGTCCGGAGCAGCCACCATCTTGTCTCTCGGTAGGATCGAGAGACAAGAGGAGGCCAAAACGAAGGGGGAAATGAAGGAAAGGGGGCAAGGTAGACCCCTTCTGACCCCCTAGGATTGATGAGGGGGATATTAAAGTGATGTCATTTGAGATGCCATCAGTGATGTCATTTGAGATGTCATCAGTGATGTCATCAGTGATGTCACTGACCATGTCATGAATGATGTAATATGTGACATCATCAGCAGTGGATTGCGGGTGCGCGATATATAGTTATTGCAACTAACTATATATGCGAATTTCTATGGTTTTGTGCGAGTAAATTAAGGTTTTGTAAATGCTAATCCCTAACTATATATGGTCTATAACCAATGGTTTTTTCAGTGAATTTTCATGGTTTTGTAAATGCAAATTCCTAACTATATATGGTCTATAACCTATGGTTTTTTCAGTGAATATATATATATATATATATATATATATATATATATATATATATATATATATATATATATATGTGTGTGTGTGTGTTCAGTGAACAGCAAATATGGTTTTTTCAGTGAATATATATATATATATATATATACATATATATATATATATATACATATATATATATATATATATATATATATATATATATATATATATATATATATATATGTGTGTGTGTGTGTTCAGTGAACAACAAATATGTTCAGTGTGACCAAGGGCACTAGTTGCTCGAAACGCGTAACCAGAGAGGTTTCTAATAAAATTTCCTTTACTGCAGCCATTGGGTCCGTGTCTTCGTTTCCACAGCAGGAGTGTGGCGTTCTTGAAGATTGTACCTTTTATATATATATATATATATATATATATATATATATATATATATATATATATATATATATATATATATATATATATATATATATATATATATATATATATATATATATATATATATATGTGTGTGTTGGTTTTGCGATCCAAGCGGAAGCATCTCTGCAATCAACCCGGAAGGAGTATTGTAAGCCGACAGCCCCTCGTCAGGCAACATATCCCGTTACAGCTGGAAGACCGGGAGCCGCCGTTCGTGAGTCCCTTGTGGGTCGGAGGACACCGAGGAGACACCGTCGGCGTTTTCCAGGGTAAGACAGCGGATGGGGATTGGTGTACTATTGGAAGTAACTGTGCCATTAGACGAGTGAAAGGAAACGCGCTGTATAACAGATTACCGGCCGCGTGTAAATCTTTAGCAGCCGGTCATCTCAAGTTAATTGATTATTCACACGCATCATGGCCACGCCGGCGGAAGCCTTACGAAACCGGGAGGCTCTAGCCGATGCTTTGTTTGAAAACTTACCCGCTCCCAACAAACGTAATGAACCGGTGACGCAAAAAAATGAAAGTACAGATTTAAAAAGCAAATTAAAAAAGCTGGAAAAACTTCTAAGAACTGAGACCACAAAATGGTGGGAAAAACGGTCCTTGCAGAAATATCAAGAAGTGGGCAGAGTTCCTAGAGGGTTGAGGATATTAATTGCACCATCATTCGAAAATCCCAACCCTCTAATGCTGAAGGAATGGGCAACAGGGAACCTGGACGCCTCAATGAATATGGTCAATTTATTGATTAAGTACGCTGAAATAGATCGTAATGACATCTTGCAGGAAATAGAAATCCTCAACAAAGAATTGGAGGCTGAAAAGGATCAAGAACTTATCAAAAAAACACGAGAGGAAATTGATGTCAGACTCGCAAAGCATCAGGAGACTATCAGCACGCGGAAACAATATAAGTTTGCACGCGACAAACAGGATTATGAGACTGGTAGAATCTTTACTTTTGCTCGAAAGTTCGACAACGTGAAAAGACAAGCGATGGCACAAAAGGTAACAGCTCAAAGTACAAGTAACAATCAAGTGGTGGAATTGTCAGAACCAGAAATGAGTTCCGTCACCAGTGGCAGTGAGTCTGAAGATGGCATCGCTGGGGGGTCTAATATGGGTCCGGTACCCACAAAATCCAGCCCTCTGAGGAACTGGGTTTTATGGTCGAGGACAGATTCAAAACCTTGCGACCACAGACCCGGCAACAGCGAAAGATAAACGAGCAGCAGCAAACAAAAAGCGCAGTGCAAGGAGACGATGCAAACGCCAAAGGGAAACCAAAGCGAGGGAGAGGAAGAGGAAAGAAATGGTAGATCCTCCCATTTCCCTTTCATCCACTGTGCTCTCTACAACAAGTCTCTCAGCTAATGGTAACAGCCAAGATCATATATTAAACAACATGGAAAGCAACACGGTCATCAATTTGTCTGAGGTCGACCTAAACAAAGCTGAATTGCAACTCCTGTCATTGGGCCTGTCATATTGCCCCCGTAACTCATTCAATTATGTGCAAACCAGGGTGGACGTATTCAAATTCATACGAAAACTCAAGTTAAAAAAACATTTCAAACTATCTAGTGCGCAGTCTAAAGCAACCGACATCGTCAATAGCAATCAACCCTCTAATGTGTTTTCTATTTCCGATACTAAAGCTTTGGTGGCAGCACAGGAATTGGCACTAGAAGAAGATTTCGTATCTGGATTGACTCAACAAAATCTGAGGAGGGCAGGCATAGTAACTAATCTCCCATGTGTCACCAACTTCAAACCACCATCAACATTTTGCCCTATAATGCCAAAGGACAACATTGATGCATTTGGGGACATGGTGGTGGAAGAACTGAAGAAGCTACAAAATAATACCACACGCAAGAAGAGACGTTTGAGATATATGGAGAAGGAATATAGTAAACTCATCAAAAAATTAAGGAGTGACTCCAATCTCATAATCAATAAAGCAGATAAAGGGGGCAACACTGTCATCTGGCCCCGTGACCAATACATGGCAGAAGCGGAACGTCATTTAAGTAACACATCTTGTTACAGAAAGGGCAACTTTATAGACATTTTGCGCCTCAAGGATAAAGTACACAAAGATTTAAATGAATGGAGGCGTGAAGGTCTAATAAGTAAACAAGAACATGCTTTTTTGAAAAATGAATTCCCTATAACCCCTTTCTTTTATCTAATACCGAAGATACATAAACAAACAAATCCTGTGCCTGGCCGCCCTATTATCTCGGCCCAAGGCAGTCTGTTAGAATCTGTGTCTCGGTATGTAGATCATTTTCTGCATGATTTTGTGGAAGCATTACCTTCTTATATCAAGGACACGGGACATTTTTTGTCCAAAATCAATGATGTAGTATGGGACAATGAATCGGTTTTAATAGCTTTGGATATAGACTCGCTGTACACCAGCATAGCACACCAGGATGGGCTGAATGCAGTAAAATATTTTCTAAGCAAACGTGACATTGCCTTTACCCAACATAGTAGCATGCTGTTGAAAATGTTAGAACTTTGTTTAAATAACAACTACTTTTTGTATAACAAGGAAGTATATCAGCAGCTCAGAGGAGTGGCCATGGGGGCATGTTTTTCCCCCACTTATGCATGTCTTCATGTAGGGTGGTGGGAGGAACATGTCCTCAGGGGTTCTCTGGAGGCTAAATTTCAGAACAGAATTTCGCATTTTTGGCGCTTTATTGATGATGTTTGTCTGGTGTGGAGGGGATCTGTGGATTCTGCAGTTGAATTTGTTAAAGAGATCAATATGAACCAGCTTAACTTAAAATTTACATCTCAAATAAGTAAAGAAAAAATCCAATTTCTGGACGTTGAAATCTATGTCCAGAATGAGAGACTCCAGACCAGGCTATATAGAAAGCCCACAGCGGGCAATTCTATTTTGCACGCTGGGAGTGCGCATCCAGGTCACCTCGTGAAAAGCATCCCGTATGGGGAATTCCTGCGTATTCGCAGGATTTGTAGTTCTGAGGAGGACTTGAATAAGTGCCAGACAGAAGCATTCCAGAGATTCTTGGCCAGAGGGTATGATCCCACGGCCCTAAGGGAGGCAATGTCCAAGGCTAATGAGTTAAACCGAGCAGTTTACTTGGGAACAACTACTGCTGCTAGAACCAGACAGGAAGAATCATCTGAGGTCCCTGAGAGATTGGGATTGATTACCACTTTCAATAGCGAGGAGAAAAAATTGAGAGGCATTCTCAGAAAGCATTGGCCACTATTAAAAACTGACATCACAATTGCACCCTTGTTACCTGAAGAGCCAACTTTAACATTCAGGAGGGCACCCTCGATGCGGGATGCCTTGGTAAGATCTAGCCCAGAGGTTATCCCCAAAAAGGAGGGTCTATTTGAGAAGTCAGGTTTCTATCGTTGTATATCATGTAGGGCCTGTAAGTTTGGAGTTTCCACTAAGGAATACAAAACTGCTTTCGAGGCTTCCCCTATTTCCATTAAGGGGCACTATACATGCCGGTCTGAGTTCGTAGTTTATGTGCTCCAATGTACTTGCGGGCTCAGGTACGTTGGGAGCACTAAACTACAGGCCTTCAATAGAATACTCCAGCATCTCAGGGCCATAATAAACGCAGATGAGAAATACCCTGTGGCTCGGCACTTTGGCCTAGTACATCAGAAGAATGTAAATCACCTAAGCTATTATATCATTGATGGAGTCCCTAAGAGCATCAGAGGGGGTAACAGGGAGAAATCCCTCAGACAATTAGAAAGCAAGTACATTTTACTATTGGACACGAGGATCCCAAACGGCCTTAATACAGGGGAGGACCTTCATTGCTTTTTATAACATCATTACCCATGATTCAGCTATGCTGACTAGGTTAGGTGCATTATCTAGCCCCCCCGGGTGGCCACTATCTAGCATCTTCAAATTTTGGGAAGGCCAGCTAAGTTTTATTGGACTTGTAAGAAGTGTGGACAGTCCATATTGTACCATCATACCTGCATCTATAATAAGAATTCCATCTTTATACTGCAGTGTTGTCTGAGGCTTTCACCCCTGTGTGTTAAATCAGTTCCCCTCACTTTTGTGTGTAAATATCTTCCGTTTAACACATCATTGATTATAATTTGGACATCTTGTTCCATTCCATCTTGAATTCTGTGTTTACCAGCTGGAAAGTAATGTCCAAATTGTTACGTTTTGATACCCTTAAGGCACTATGTCGGAATGTTATCTCTTATAGTTGAGATTCTATATACACTCAGGTGTTTATCTGTATGGGGTATCCAATTTGCTAGTACTATTGTCACGTTTCATTTAAGGTTGGGAATTAGGTTGAGTAGGTGTATTTACTCTTGCACATGCAAACCTCCTAATTGGCGTAACATGGTTAAGCATGAGTATCTCCCAATTTTCATACTTTTGACCAGTGTGTTAAAACTTTGATAAACTAATCACAAATTAATTCACTTATTTTGATCCCTTTTTGAATTTTAGGTTATGGGTTTGTCCTTTCCTCCCCCGTTTTTTGCACACTAGGTGGTCACGTTAGGGGTTCAAATACCAATCAACTCGGGTGTGAGAGAGGGGATTTATATATGTATATATTGAACAAGAAATATAATTGCACACCATCTTTTGATTTTGCAAATATATGTAATGTAATACGGCATTAGGTTTGTAAATATATGAAAACAGCAATCTCGATGGATTCACATGTACATAATGTATAGCAACAATGATACAATGAATTGATGTTTTTTCCATAGTGTGTGCGTGTGAATAGTGTGATCAGTATATGGATTGTAAATAGTCAGGTATTTTTAAATCCGTTTCTTTGTCTGTTTTCCATGACAGGAAGATGTGCATGTAGTGATTTTTTCAGTTTCCATTAATTCTCCCGCCCCTTTTGTTGATTGGTAAGCCCTATATATACATTTTCATTGGTTTTGTTCGTCATGTGATCAAGGTCACCGTGGAGTGACCGAAACGCGTCATGCTGGCGAAATCGTGTGAATAAACTTGAGAAAATTTCATCTTTGCGCTGTGGAGTGGTTTGTACCTGTGGCATCCGGTGTGGCAGATAGGATCTTGGTCCTGATTTGAGGCAGCGGAACAGGACTGTGAATTGCATATATATATATATATATATATATATATATATATATATATATATATATATATATATATATATATATATATATATATATATATATATATATATATATATATATATATATATATATATATATATATATATATATATATATATATATATATATATATATTATATATGTATATGTGTGTGTGTGTTCAGTGAACAACAAATATGTTCAGTGAACAACAAAGGTTAAAAGGTTAAATTGACCTTATAGTTAGATATGGTAATAAGATCTTCACTTGTGTTAAAAAAACATATGAATGCACAAAAAAACAAAGGTTAAAGTGATGTTATAGTTAGGTTTTGAAATAACACAAAAAAGTTAAAACCAAAAAACACCTAAAATTCACCAGGTATGGCTATTGAGCTAAATATAACTTGCACCACCGCCATGCAGAGATTATGACCTCAGCAGTTTGTCTTGGATTGTTGTCTAATTTGTCCTATGGAAAACACAAGGGGAAAAAAGTGTTTTGGGGGCCAACTTTAACTTGGCCCCTGCTTAACGGATCACCCCAATATGTACTGTAAGAAGCTGTCAGGTGTGCACTGACTGTGCAGCAAAAAGAGGTTGTGCAAAATCGCAATCTATACCCTGCACCCTCCTGCTGGGCATTTCCCCCTTTGAAACGCAGGCTGCAGTGCTGTCTGCAAACTGAAAGATGGATAGCTGCTTCAAACAGCTGCTCTGTCAGTACATTAATTGTAATAGTGCGTACTGTCGGACTAGCTAGACCTGCACCCAATGGAACTACACATGGTGTAAACTAGGGAATGTTTTATATATACATAACCCAGCCCCAGGGTTCTTTTATTTCTTTAAAAAAGGCAACAAATGTAGTGGGGGCTGGCCTGTTCCGGTGTCAGGCCTGGTTCCCCACCTACAAAGCCCAGTCCTTCTGCCACCCTGCAGGGCTGATTGGGGGGTTCGCCTTTAATTTGCCATGGGCAAAGAGGCAGGAAGCACACTAGACACCAGGATTTATTTTTGTATAAGAATGGCATGAAGGTAGGCATGTCCTGGCATTGGGATTAGGCCACATCCCCACCCTCAGAGTACAAACTGTCTTTCATCGCCCCACCCCTAGATGGTTTGGAGGTTTGCCTCAAATATACTCCATGGTGGGGCAGAAAGACTGCTAGACAAAAGGGATAGAGCAAATAAAAAATGCAATGGGGGTGTGGGTTGGCTGTTAATGCACTGGACCACTTCATAACCTTGGAAACAAAACAGTCTTTCTGTTCCCCTGGGGTGCACACTAGGGGGGGTACCACCAATCTGCCACCCTAGAATGGCAGAAATCCCACTACACGCCAGGAAAGGATTAAAAAAAGACACAGTGTGGGGGACTGGCACATACTGCTATTGAGCGAACTCTGAGCCTCCTGGTCCAAAACAGTAATTCTATCCCACTCTAGATCATGACCCAAACATAACAGCCATCCCTCTGTCAAGAGGAAATTGAAATTCCTTTGACTTATTGTTACATACAGGCCAGCAGAAAACAATAAAGCCATCTATGTGCAACACCTGAGATGCAGGATTACATTCTAGTGCACCTGGGTAGGACCTGATGTTATGACAGAGCGGGAGCCCCACACCAATCCTTTTTAGGACCCCAATCTTTACTGTCTAGTTAGTTTTCTTCCCCCTCCACCCCCTGGGCAGGAAATATGGAGGACAACCCTCCAATTCACTCATAGGAGTAGAGAGGCAACTGTTTGGTATCTGGGGGTGGTGGCAGAAGCCCAGTGCCAGGACGGACAAGGCCTGCATCACAGTTTGTTTCTCCTTGTGGTCTGATTGGCTTTCAGCCCTCCCTGTACTAGATAGATAGGAGTATATGCCCCACTACACCCACCCAGGGACTCAGAAAGCAACAAGTCCACTAGGAGTAAATTGTTTTTTTAAAGTTAAGGGGAGGGAGTGAGTCCAATTCTGGCAATGGATGGCATCCAAATCGCATGATCTTGAAGGGAAGATTGGGGAATTAACCACTAATTTTCCTTCCCCAAGGGGCAGAAAGGCCACCAGACTACCAGAGAAACATCCCCAGAAAAGTAATAGGGCGCAGTGCCTGGACCATAGTTAGAATTTCTGTCTTTAGAAGTAGAATTGGGATTTCTTTGGGGGTTTAACCACCAAAGAAAGTCCAATTTCCTCTAACTTGCTGTGGGGATGGCTGCCCAGAGGATTCCAAGGTGCAAATGTCAAAACAATGCCTAAAAACAACCTATTACCTCATTCTTTCCATGTGGGATGATGTTAATATATGGATCTTGGGTTCAACCAGCACCCTCAGATCCATACCAACCCTAGTCCTTACTAGAGACCCAGTGTAATCCATAGTAGCGTGGATTTCATGGATCCTGGAATGTTTTTAACCCAGAATTTCCTACCTATGTTGAAGCATGGCTCAAAGTATGCAATTCTCTCCATATCACAGAAATCTTCAGCACTTTCAGCCAATGGCAAAAGGGTTATATGTAACCCTGGGCGTAGTTTGCGAAGTAGCGCTACGCGTAGCTACTCAAATTGCACTTCGCACTACGCGAGCTACGCGTAGCTACGCGAATTGTATAGTGCACTGTGCAAAATGCTGTTTGCACTGATTGAACAGTGCCGGATGCTTGTCTGCACTGTGCAATCGGTGCAAACTGCATCTTGCACAGTGCAAGCAGTCGTTTTCTGCCGTTCGAGTAGATTTCTACTTGAGCAGCAGCTTTCTCAACGCAGACTGGTAGCTTCTCATTGCGAGCAGTCGCGAGCTTATGCGACCACTTGCAATGAGAAACCTGACCTCCACGCGTTGAGAAGCTCGCCGGGAGGTTTATTTTCCACACTCGCGATCGGCAACTTGATGTTGCTGATCGCGAAGGAGGAAAAAGTCTTGCCGGGATGTCATTTTACTTGCTCGCGGTCGCCAACTTGACGTTGAGGAACGCGAGCAAGCCAAAAATGACCGCTGCACTATGCTACGCTACGTGTGTTTGCACTGTGCTACGTGCAATTCGCGTAGTGCGAAGTAGCGCAAACTTCCCAAAACTACGCAAGCGTAGCGTGGTGCTTTGCCCAGGCTGTTATATGCTATGTTTCCACTATCTCCAGGGAAAACAATTATGTCACATGTGGATGGGCCGAAAGCATATGATAGAAATGGAACAAAACTCTTTCCGTGCAAAGACTGACACTACATTGACTTCCTATAGTCTTAGTCTTAACAAGTTTGATTACAGTACAATAGAACCACGCACAAATGTGGTATACTGTTTTTATAAAGTGAATTAGAAAAGCTGGTTGGCAGGCCTTCAATTGACTCCCACAGAGTCCACACCTTTCCCACACAGAAGTCTAGGAGAAATCTGCTATTTTTACTAATGTTTACAGGTCAATTTTGGCAAGAAAAAGTGGTGAAATACATGTAAGCTATAGCACCATGTTCTCCTCTCGACATCTAGTTTTCAGAAATGTCTGGGACTGGCAGGTTTCCCTGTGTACCAGAAAGGCCTGCGCTCAAATACTGTAGCTACATACATCTTCAGAAAACTTGAAATCAAAGTAAACATCCTGGTGGGGAAACAACCTTTACAACGCAACTTTTACATCGCACTACCATTACAAGGCAGTCATTACATCATAACATCCCTTACATCGCATGCCATTACAACACAACCATTACATCGCATGACACTACAACGCATACCATTACAACGCATGTCATTACAATGCATTCATTACAACGCATACCATTACAACGCATAGCACCCTTACATTATCCAACACTTACCCTACTGTTGCACCCCCTGGCGTTAGAATAGTAATTTTTACCCCTATACTATCCAATACTTACCATAAATGCAATGTAATGGTATGTGTTGTAATGGAATGCGTTGTAAAGGTAGTATGCGATGTAATGGAATGCGTTGTAAAGGTACTTTCTTAAAATGCAATGTTGTGTCATGCGATGTAATGGAATGCGTTGTTAAGGATGTTGCGATGTAAAAATGTGCTGTAAAGGCAAGCGTTGTAAAAGTATGCGTTGTAACATCATACAACCATCTTGGTGTCTCCATATTGCCTGGGGGACTGTTTCTGACGCAGGTGATAGGCTCATTCAGGGTACTCTTTTTATTAGCAGAATTGTGAGAGCACTGGGCCATGCAAAATATAACTTTAGTACGGCGTCCAAAGTCCCGGTACAGGTACACCGAGTTCGGACCTGAGCAAGATGAAGCGGCGACCAACAGTGCGTGTCCTGCATCGGCGTCTACTCATGTCTGAACTCAGTGTACCTGTACTAAAGTTATATTTTGCTTGGCCTCTCATATAATGTGAAGCGGTGCTTTGGATTTATAGATACATTCATCTTCATTACATTGATGTGATACATATTCGCTTGGGAAGATTTTACGTACTACGCTCGGTGCTGGTATCTTAAGGAACCTGTTTAGCCTGGACGTATGGTGCATGGATCGTTCTTCCTATTTTTCTCTCTTTACTAAAAAAAACATACCTTTTGCCCTGATGAAGTCAATTGGCGTAAATGCCTGACCAAACATGTGTTGGCAAGAATTATTTTGGTTATCCTGTGGCTGAGGAATTTCTAAAAAAGAACTGTGGCAAGAATTCTTTTGATTACCCTGTGGTTGGAGAATATCCAAATAAGAACTGTAACTTCAGAAGATGCCATGGCAATGAAATACTAAAGAGAAGAGAAGAAACTCAATACTACTGAGAGAGTTTGTTTGATTAATATGGACATTTATATTTGCAATTGTTGCTCAGGTTTGAAATTGTTATTTTGCATTCAGGGTGAACTCTGTCTATCTGTTTTACAACTGCTGGCAGTGGTTGTATTCTTACCTCGAGCATATTTTTGCCTTTACATACTTTAATTGAGAGATACAGTGCACTATAGTGCGCATTTATCCCCTACTGACAACTATTGTTTGTAATATTTTAGAATTATAGTATAACTGATAGCTTTATATTCTTATAATTTGATGTAAAAAAATCAAATGTGTGAGTTAATCGAGGATACCCTGTAGTATCACCCTCAGGCCACTAATGGAATAAATTAAACGTTAAGCTCCATGAACGTTAATCATCAGGAAGCTGGTGAGATATCCGCATATCCTACCAGAGGATGATCTAGCTACTTCCACTTAATTGTTTTGGTCCTGAGGGTGGTCTTGCATACTATGGACAGTAGAGACTAAAACGTCGATGTCAAGTCCACTTTTTTCCAGGTGTTTTCTCAATCTTGTGGTACCGAAGGAGTATTGTTTAATGTTTCCACAGGAATTAGCTTTGTGACATAGATCGCGTGTAATACGTTTGGAATTAACTTTTTTCTTCGCAAGGTGGCAAAGAAAAAAATACAATGGAGACCTTCAATTTCTTCCTCTGTGCCAACTCTTCTTAGAAACAAATTAGAAAAAGAAAAGCATACAAATTCAATGAAAAAAACAAAGCTTTAAGATTAGATATAGTTAGGACAGAGAGTTAATTTATTTCTTTACAATACCAACTTAACTATACAAATATTAGAAACTCAAAAGTTAGAGTTATAATTCTATATTTATAACTTAAAGTTATAGTTTACTGCCCGCCCAAACCTTGCTATAATTTGGACACCTCCATACAGAGTGTTGTCAACTCACTAGCCAGACTATATTAACTATAACTCAGTCCTCTGTCATGCACACTCTTCTCGTAAATAATGTCTTTTACATGCTATAAGGTATGTAATATGATAGGTATAAGCATTGCATGGGGAAGGCACAAGTTATAGGTAATTGAGTCTGGCTAGCAAGTTGACAACACACTGTACGGAAGTGTGTGAGTTATAGTAAGTTTTGCGTGAGGTGTAAATCCAGCTGGTTGGACAGTTTATCGTGAGGAACTGGGTACAGCTTGAGGAGGGTGGTGAACCAGGGCTGTGTTAGGTCTCAGTGCGGGACACCAGCCTGTGCCAGGGACTCTGGCAAGCTAGTGGCAGGGAAGACAAAGTAGGCTAAATATTGGGTTCAGATCTGCCCAAGATCACAGTGAGTCAGAAGCGAAAGGTAATCCAAAGGGGATGCTCTGTACAAGGTAATAAGAGAGTTAAGGCTCAGAAAGGACAGGCACTCAATAGGTAATGTGGGATTCAGACTAACTACGCCCAGGACGGAAGTGCAAGACATAAATGTATATATAACATCATTAACAATGAAGGGAATGTGGGGTAAAGCACTCAGGAGCTCCAACCGGTAGGACTAAAGATCAAGAAGTTCCTCACCCACAATTGCTGTTACAGATACTGACTGTGAATATCTATGTATTGGATATACATGCAAAGGTAGGGTCAGGGGAGCTGATACCTATGGTGATGTTATAAAAGTAACTCAAAGACAATACCCACAGTGGAAAAGAAACAACACCTAGGTTGTCAGCTGAGCCCACGGATCCTGGCGATTAAACAGGAACACGGAAGGTGGTAACAGCAAGGGTGCTGAACTAAATACACATCCACAATAGAAAAGGAGCTAGCAAGGAGGAGTGCCTAATCAGAAAGAAGGGAAAACAAAGGGCTCAGCTGGCAGAAAGCAAGTAACAAACATACCAGGAAACAAGGAAGAAGACAGTAGGAACAGGAAGACAGCAAACTAGGAACTGGATCAAAGGTAATGGGAAGACAAGCAGGGTTTTGGAAAAGATAAATAATGAAGGAGGGAGGCTCAACTGAGCACTAGAATAGTACTGGATCAGGATTGAAGGAAACAAGGTAGCACTGCAGGCAGTGCTAGTTCAGAAACAAGGAATAAGCTAAGCTCATGAATCAAGGTAGCACTGAAGGCAGTGCTAGTTCAGGAACAAAGAATAGCAACAGCTCTGGAATCTAGGTAGCACCGCAAGAAATGCTGTCCGGTGCGCCAGTGACCCGAGAGGACTTGCTGATGACCCTGCACAATTTGGACAGCATAATGATCCAGGTAGTATACTACAATAAGATGGTGAACATTGGGCTGAGTGATGTAGCCATGAGGCACATGGTCAAGACTGATTTTCATATGGCCATGTCTGAACTGGGGTGGTGTGGTGGTGTGGTGAGCAAAATAACGATGGATTAAACCCAGATCTGTGACTGGGGTGAATTTTGCATTGTGCAACATTCCGTCCATCAATTGTTGTTTTTGCATTTGCCATGGACACCATTACCATGGAGTTTTCAGCCTGGGTAATGCCCATGGCGTGGAGGAATGCAGGTACCATGTCTACAGTTCACTAGTTTGGAAAGTTTCAGGGTTAATGGAAGGAGCAGTTGTGGTTTGGCTAAGTGAGACCAAAGTGTGCATTTATTCAGGTTAACCCAGCACTGAAATTATGTCAATGACTATTGGATGTGGGAAAAGGTAAACCATCCACTTTTGCATCCCTTGGCATAAATACACAGAGGCTGTTCAGTGTTGAAGTGCTGATTGTATTCAGGTACTTGTCTGCAAATAATGTAATTTAACCATGGAACATCTTTATAATGTATTCACAACATTGGTATTACACCCTCTACTTGTTAATTCATATGTATGTGGTTTCTAAGAGTCCAATGTACTAAGAGATAGGTCGCAAAAAGTGTTGCAGATGGTGCACAGACTTTTAACTGTCAGACTTTGCAGTGCAGCCTAAGTACTGATAAGCTGCATTGCTAAATCTGTAGCCATTGGGGATCTTACAACAACTTGCCTAATGAATATTAATTAGGCAGGTTGCAATTTGCAACCCCTTGTGACTGGTTACAAACCCACCAAAGGTGGCCAACAAGGAACAGTCTACCATGCCTGTGTTTGCATTCCCAAACGCGAAACATATTTTTAGATCTTGGCTAGACAGTGCATGTGCTGTCTCTTCGAGACATTTTGTTTACAATCAATGGTTTTGCAGCCTCCCGTAGCTTACCATTGGTTAGCCTCAGTGTCTCTCATTTGCTTCATTCTCGTTTGTGAAAGCATGCATGCATGCATCATGTCCTCTTCTTGTGTTTGGCCCTCCCCTGGAGCATGGACCAAGTACCTATGCCCTTTCACTGATCACGCATTTGGAGTTATTTTTTTATTTGTGTTCAAGTATTCCATTTGAGGGCTTGTGTTTTGAGGCATTCTCCCATATCTCCGTCCATGTTGCTTTTATCCCCTCCCACCCCGCTGCCCGTCAGTTTCTTCTCTACCTCCCCTTCCCATATTTCATCTCATCCCCCACAACCCGCACACCTTCGTTCATGTTGTCTGTTTTCTTGTTCATTTGATTGTTTTTTTGTTAGGTATATTTTGTGAGTAGAGAGCATCCTCTCTGAAAAGGAGCAGGGTGGGGGTAGCTGGTGCTAATCAGTGCTGGTCTTGTGTCTCCTTTGTGTACAGCAGTCGCTCCTGAATGCATAAGAAGATCCGTGTCTGTCTGCTCCCTCCCATTGTTGTGTGGCTCCCAGCCCCACCCAAAACAGAGTGCTAGGAGGCGGACACCACTGACCGCATCATAGTGCTTTTTTTACCTTCTCCCTAGCCACCCTCCACCCAGTCCCTTATTTTGCTTGCCCGCCCGCTGTGTTATTCCTTGTCCCATCCCTCCTGTCAAACTAAAGAAGTGCTATGACCCAATTGGTGCTGGCCAAGCTCTAGAGCTTTTTTCCATGACTTTCAGCAATGCTGAACAGCAGCTGTGCTGCTATACAACATGACTGAAAGACATTGACAACACCAATAGCGACCACAATGCCCAGACCTATTAGCTGTGCCATTGCTTGTTTTATAAACAGCCCATGTAAGCAAGTTGGGCTGCTTTATAAAAAAAAAGTTCTCATTTGAAAAAACATCAGAAGGAATAGTCAGTGTTCCACTGAACCGCTGCCCACTTCCCTCCCTCAAGGCTGTCGACACACGTGGACATCTTTCCCTGCAAATCAGCCTCACCTATTTTGAGGTGTGGTCACAAACCACTGATACATGCTATTGTGACTAATTGTGATTCAGAATGGAATACAAAATTAGTTTAGTACATAGAAGAAAAAACTTTTTTGGTCACAAACTCAGATTTTTTGAATTGCAGCAGTTTGAGATTGCAAAAGGAATTCATACGTCTGACCCGGACTGTCAAACGTAACAGCGTGAATCTCATCCTCCCAAAATAGGTAATCCTCATATAAGGCCTTTACGGTACATTGACAATGTTGTTTTAAGCAATATTGTTATTGGCCTTCAAAGGCCACAAACTGTTTTAATAACATTTAGTGAAATTGATTGTATGACAAAAAATTTAAACAAGACCAAAGTAGAACACTATGGCAGAAAGTTTTGACTCACTAAAAGTACCAAAGAATATATGATAAATATTCTGTGCACCCCAAGTAGTATATTGCACGTGTGTTTACCCAGGACCTACTTTTAACTTGTACAGCCATTTTGAGCAGGCTTTACTCTTCCTCCATAATAGCCTTTCCAAAATGCAGAACGCTGCCGTGGCTGAACTCCCAATTAGAGGGTGTGGCCTAACGGCCAGAGTGGTCAGCCTTGAAGCTGGGGAACCGGGTTCGAGTCTCAGCAGGGACGCTCAACATCCTGTGATTCTGGGCAAATCACTCAATCTCCCCGTGCCTAACAAAAAATGAATGAGTCCGTCTGTGGCATGTAAAGCACTCTGATATCTTCGGGTTTAGTTTGCGCTACATAAAACTAAAAATTAAATGCCAATTCAGGAACAAGGAATCTCTCTGGAATCTAGGGAGCACTGGCAGACAGTGCAAGTTCTGGAAACAGAAAATAGCTACAGCTCAGGAATCAAGGAATTGCTAAACCACAGGAATGAAGGTAGCACTGGCGGGCAGTGCTAATTCAGGAATCAGGAAATAGTTACAGCTCAGGAATCAAGGATTCAAGAGAGCAATGAAAGCAGTGCTAAACAGGAATAAGGAATACCTGCAACTCAGGAACAGGGACTAGGAATGGCTACAGCTCAGGAACTCTGGAAACAATAATAGAAAAAGCTCAGAAAACAAGGGTTGTTCTCACTGGAACACAGCTACAATGACAACACTAGACTGAAGGGATCTGGGGCTTAAAAGAGCTCACAGTAATTACATGCATCAGGTTTGAGCAGGCTAGCAGCAGTCAACCACAGGTGTGCTGAATACCTCCAGCCTTCTTTGGCCTGCAGGGATGGAGACGAAGAAAAGAGCAGGGGTTACAGGTAATGGAGATTCATGCATGAGCAGACTGACTACCCCAAAATCTGACATGGATTGTGAATGGATGGCAATTTCCAAATAATGTCCAAAGGGCTGGAAGTCAGGATATGAATGCAGGAGGTGTCCAGAAGCTTATTGGAACACTGGAAAGTCCCACAATTCGGCCCCCTGGGGTAGGGCAGAAGAGCGCAAGGAGCAAATTGTGAGAGGGCTGCCTGGCCCAGGTTGGGGATACTAAGATGAGAGTGAGGGATGTTTGCCAAATCCTGTGAACCACATATGGAAGAAGTGGAAAAGTGTAGGCATATTTCCTACAGCAGTTCATCCATAGTGCTTTGCCCATGGACTGTGGGTGTGGGAGTCTGAATGCGAAGTTTGGGCATGTTGCATTTTCTGCTGTGGCTAACAGGTCTACGTGTAGAAACCTCCAATGGTGGAAGTACGGGAGTATGACTTAGGGGTGGAGTTCCAACTCGTGGGCTTGATGCATCCTGCAAAATCAGTGTCCAGCCTGTTTATGTACTCTATCAGGAGATGGACGCTATGATGTAATACCCGCCGCTAAATGTCCTAGCCTAGAGCAGACAGCAGCTGGGAGTGCGTAACACCTTGTTTCTATAAGCAAAACATGTCAGTTGTGTAGTCTGTACAAACTAGTATCACCTTGAGTTCAATGTAAGGGAGGAATGCTTAGAGGTCCAGCTGGATGGCTAGCAATTCCAGGTGGTTGATGTGGAATCCCTGTTGGTTTGGTGCCCACAGTCCTTGAATGGTCAACTCCTAAAAATGCCCCCTGACCGAGTCAGTGAGAGAGACATTCATTGCAATGGTCATCTGCGGTACTGGGTCCAAGAAGGGACGGCCTTGGAACAGGACATTGGCATTCCACCACTTGAGAGAGCAATGAGTATGGTCCCAGGTCAACACTAGATTGTTCCAATGACCCTTTGCGTGTGACCTTTGAATTGCTAGACACTCCTGTAAAGGGTGCATGGGTAAGCTGGCATGTGGGTTGTTAGCAGTGCAAGAGGCCATTATGCCTCGGAGGTGCATGACTTGTATGACTGATACTTGGCGATCTGGCTGAAAAAAGGAATCACAGCTTGGAATGCTTGAACCCTTGCTGGCCTGCGGAATGATTTCCCCACACAAGAGTCATGTATGGATCTGGGAAAAGGTTGCACCTGAAGGGGTTGGAGGTGGGGTTTGACTGTATTTATGGTAAAGCCTAGGGTATGCAGGAGATGTATGGTAGCCTATTTGTGATCTCGTTACTGCTGTTGCATAACGCTCTTAATCGGCCAATCATTCAGGTAAGGGAATACATTGATGCCGCTCTGTGAGGGTCTAATACTGCAGGATACCCTGGGACATATTTAAGGTGGCGCAACACAGTGCAGCAAATCACCTTGCTGTGCTGTACTGCATTACTGGAAAAGGACAGGAATGCACTGTATTTAAGGTGCATTCCTGACATTTCACTGAGCTGGCACACAATGGGCTGCCTAGTGCCAACTCAGGCACCCTGGCATCAAGGTGCAAAGGTGACTGCATTGAATGCAGGATTATTTTTGTGCAGCAAAGGGCACCTTCTTGCACACAAAAAACCCTGAGGCCTTTTTTTCTTTCTATCTGGGCTGCAGTCTGGGGACTTTGTAGTTACCACTGTGTAGTTATAGTGAGGTCAGTTTCTATCGGAAGAATGCTTTTTGTTTTGCTAATAGCTTGGGTTCTGTTTGACAAATCTTCACAAAACATTCCAAAAAAGCAAATGTTTATTCACCTGAGTTTGTTCCTGGAAGTTTTTTTTTTGGTGATCCGTCAAGCTGGGGCTGAGAAAAAGGGGTTGGCCATAAAATGCTTTTTTTCCCATGCAATTTCCATAAGGAAAATTAGACCATAATACAGCAAAAATAGGGGAACAGAATTGCACCAAATTTGGCAGAAAGTTAGATCTTTACCTCAAAAGTGTGCTTTTTGTTTTTATAAAAATCCGTTCTGCTATTTTCAAGAAACCTCTATTTATAGAGGATCTCCGGGTGATCATAAGGGGTTAAAATTATAGTGACAGCCTTGCCAAGAACCACACATCAGGAGTTAGATTAATGCATTTAATTGCTGGTATCTGCATTCCTGCACTAAAATGCTTTAGTCACGCACAACAGATCCCCCTGGGACCAACAACCGAATACAAGGTACACCAAGGCTGCATTTCACAAAAGTGGCCAGTGCACATCTTTTTAAGTTGCCTTGCTTTGACAGAAGCGCCTGCTGCGCTGCTGCTGCCCAGAGCCAATCATAAATTGTTTTACATTAAGACAGGCAGTGAGAGGTGAGCGCTGCCTGTGTGGGTGTGTTTGTTTGTTAACAGCAATTAAAGCTGGGACTCAGATTCTTCAGATCAGTCAAGACTGCGGTCCTTCCTAACAGGCTCTCTGGGCGGACCAGAAAGCCAGCAACGAGTGGTCAGGTGAACATGATGAACAGTCGGATCATTATCAGGCCGGTTTGTCAGAGTTAACAGCTGTGAAAATAAGACACAAAGAAAGGGGCAGCACTAAGCGTGTGGAACAAGCTCTCAAGGCTGAAACCTGGATAAAAGGTAATTCTCACCCCATATGTAAAGATAGCCCATTTCTGCCACACCTTGTGCACTTCTCTTGTAAAAAAAAAATCTTCCTATTCACATTTTCTATTATTAACTCCTTTTATAATGAAAGTTTTGTCTAACAGATAGTCTCGTCACAACATGGACAGTGTTAGTGCACTTATTTTTTCAATCAGACTGCTTACTTTTTTGGTACAATATGAACTGGTTGACTGAGATTTAAAAACGTAGGGCAATATTATCAAGGACGGCGATAACATTATCGCCACTTTAGCAAAAGGAAACTGCAGCTAAAGCGGCGATAAGGGGCTTGATAATATGCCCTTGCGAAATCCCATAGAAGCCCAGGTTTGATGTCCTTCAGATGTTATCGCATTTCTTGATAATAGGGCCCATAGTATTTGGGGCATAAACCTCACCTATGTTATTTTTTTTCTCAATATAAACTTTCTGGTGATTAAGATTAATTTTGACATAGGTCCCTCATTCTCCCAATCCCCCAGCTGCAGCATAAAGGCGAGTCACTCCTGATCTTGTTCTCTAAACTTGATCCAGAGATGACTTAGAACACGATGTTGCATGAGACCATGTGGTTTATTTCATGCTCTGTAGACTGTTGCACCTTGCATTGTGGAATTAACCCTCACACTAATAACATTTTTGTTGAGTGAGTTGTACTGTACGCCTTCCACTTCTAGGAGCTATAGGTTTCTTCTCAAACTGAGGACACACCTCACTTTTCCCATTCTAAGAGTACATTTCCAATGTTTATGAGGCAGCACAAATGTCTTTAGTCTAATCCTGTTATAAACGAGATGTAGGTTTCAGACCTAGCATAACCACTTCTGCAGTGTTGCAGCTGTTCAAAGACTGTTCATATACCATTACAATGCACAAAAAGAACCGTTTTTTAAATGTAACTATTACATGGCCATGGTTGACAGCTCCAATCTTATTCTTGGGTCAAATTGTCACACCTAGGATAATGAAATGTCACACATAATCACCATGAAAACATAGAGATGTCACACCTGATCACAGTGAAAACTTGGCAGCTATGTAGTGATATCTGAACAGTTGGTCCCTTGGGAGTACCATGTTACAGTAATGTTAAAAAAGAGAATGATCTGATTGGCCGAGAGGGTTTTTCCTTCGGTCATTTGGTCTCGCTTGACTGGTCCCGGTCCTGCAGGATCAAGCAATCTGACTGGCTGGCTGTAACATACCTAAAAATGCTGAAGCCACTATTACAGGACTCGGTCTCTGTGTCCTGAGTTTATAAAAAAGTTAAGATCTAAGGGGGGCGAATGTGGTCTCGCAGGTGGGGGGGGGGGCGAACGTTTCACCGGATCCCAAGAGAGGCCTCCTTATCGCTTGGGAGCCCACAGACCTAAACTTGGGAATGCAAAATTGGGCCACGCTAGGGATGACAATAGCAAAGAGAAACATAGCTAGGAACTGGGGCTCCGGAGTAATCCCCACATACCAACAATGGAGAAATTACATGGATATCGCAATGGTGGCTGAAAGGGCAGTATACACCCACAGAGGCTGCCCTAAGAAATGGTTCAGAATCTGGGGAAAGTGGAACAAATTCAGGGGGAATCTATGTGAGCCACAGCGAATAGATTCAAGCACGTGAATAAGGCACCGTCACGGTTAGGATTGAAAGAGGTTATTGATAAATGGTAACAATTGTTGTGGAGATGGTAAGGGGCTAACACATAATGATACAACGTAATGTGTAAAGTTATCATGGAAACTCATTCGGATGCCGTGATGTATGATATATATGGTAAACCAAATGATAATGGAGATTGTTGAATTTTATTGTGAAAAAAGGAAATACACATTTTTCACAAAAAAAAAGATATAATTGGGGCAGGGTAAGGAGACCCTGACCAGCTTGTGTGCAGTCCCAGACAGACCCCCCCTCTCCGGAACCCCTGACAAAATATTTTCTTTTTTAAAACTGTGCTGCAGGTCCCAAGCTGATACATTTGAACACTGAAGATACCCTCCTCTGAGTTGGAATCACCAGGGATAAAGCAGCTTTGTGTCAGGAAACATGTTGTGGCTGCAGTTGGTAATTCTGGAAGGGTTGGGCACTCTCGATTCCTGATCAAACCTAGAACTGTCAACGTATGGCAGTATCTGTAGTACTATCTGTCCTTCCTAAGATGGCCGCCAAAGTCGCCAGGGAGCCGCGAGTAGTTGCGTGGCTAGGCGGTTTAGCTTATTTGGGGGGGGCGAGCCAGGCGAGCTGCGCACTTCAATTAGAACCGTTCCTTGAGGAGAAGCCTGTTCCCGTTCCTCCGCGCTTATTTTCATAGCGGGAGGAAACAGAATCTGAAATCTTAGAGTATCAGTCAGTCGGGAGGTAAGAGTAGCCTCTTCTATCTAGCAGTTCAAGAGAGAGATGTCAGAGAGTTCCTGGTCCGTTCTGAGCAGCAGTAAGAACGGAAATTCTGTGACGAGCATCACCGAGACTTTCAGCAGGAGCAGCTAGCGAGCAGTAGCGAGACTTCAGTCAGTGGCAGTGCTGCTCTTGCTGCCTCAAAGCCTTAAGCCCACGACTTTGCAAAATAGCAGCGGACTTAGAAGGCAGTGTGTGGAGACCTCCGTGGCAGTAACTGGTTTACTTGAGTCAGCTCAGTGATTAACGTCAGCACAAGCTGCCTGGAGACGTTGTAAGGTACTGTTGGCTGTGGCAAAACCTCCCTTCATTGCGCTTTACCTTGTTTTTTCCTTCCCTTCTTACCTTCCTTATTCCTTTTTGCGCGCTACGGATGGTCAGAGCCTTTACAGCTTGTACATAATTCCAGTAGACTGAAAGCCTATAAAGGTACAGACTAAGCATGGGCGAATTTTGCGAATCTCGCGTTCGCGAATTTTGCGGATTTGCGAACTCGCAATCCGCAAAATCCGCGAATTCTCGCGAATTTGCGGATTTTTTTTTGTGTGTTTGCGCGGGTTTCTGCCAGTTCGCGAGGGTTTTGTACAATGTCGCAAATTGCGAACTTACCTGTCGGGTCGCAAGTTTCGCGAACTTGTTGTTTCTACGTGTCCAGCCTGTTTGGGACACTCTTCTTCATCACTGCCACTCTATGTCACCACTGCCACTCTCTGACTACTCATGCCACCCTCTGGCCCACCCATGCCACCCTCTGTTTCATCACAGCACCCTCTGGTTGTCCAGTCAGTGTACATTATTGTGGCAACGCAAGCACACCTTCCCTGCCTCAAGTGACCTGAATTAATTTGGGTCTGATTAATGTGTCACAGAATATTTTTTTAGCTGGCACCTGCTTCCTTAGTGCTTCCTGATTAGTGATCTTTTGCACTTGCTATGTGCTTTCATTGTTGCAAAATTAGTTACAACACCTGCCCTGCCCCAACTGACAATAATGAATTAGGGGCTGATTAATGGATTTGAACTTCCAGCCTGGCTCCTGCTTGTCTCCCTTAGCTGTAATTCAGGACCTTTGTGGCATATGTGTAACTATTCTGAGGTTCAGAGCAGGGTCACATAATAGTTGCAACTGGCAACTGAACTCTGGAGGGGCCCCTCAGGAAGCACTACAGGAAATGGCTACTAATGATGAGCCTGAACTTTTGAACCTGGTAAGTAGTTTCAGTTTTGCTAAGATCGTATTTCTGCAATTTTGCACTTATTCGCGGGGCGCGAAGTTGTACTGGGAAGCCGCGAACTCACGCGAACAGTGCGAACAGTGTGAGCAAAATCCGCTGCTCGCGGATTTGCGGATTTTGCGGGAGATTCGCGAATCTCGCGGATTGCGAATTTACCGAAAATCCGCAAAATCCGCGAGCGAAACGGATTTTCCGCCCATGCTTAGTACAGACAATAGAAAGCTCTCACTGGAGGTTCAACAGGTAGGACCATTCTGAACTGAGCATTCCTAGAATCTCTCTGTTGATTAGGAGAATGTCAATAATGTAGTTTTTTCTCTTTAGACAGAATCTCCAAACTCCATTACTTACTCTATATAGAAGAGAGGCGAAGATTCTGCAGTGAGCTGGTAGGATAAGAGCTATGTAGAATATTGAATGTTAAATGATTTAGAGTGTAGTGTTCTCAAAACCCCCACCCCTCTTTTATGTGCATTAGACACCCCTTAAGACGTCAGAAGAAGCAGTAGAAGATTTCAGAACCTGACCGGGGTGCCAGCAACAGAGTGTCTCTTCTTTCTCACTCCACTTCCCCTTTCCCCCCCATGCTGGTCTAGTAGATAAATTCGCTGCAACACCAGTGAGTGGGAGTTTGGGATTAGCAGCAGTTCAGCCTCTGCGAAGCATCTGTAGCCTTTGACACTTTGTTTTCATTCTTGAACAAGTGTGGCCATGTAGGAAAAATAGCTCAGAAGAAGCTCAAATAAGGAATTTGTGTGGTGCTATGTTTCTATTCATTTTGGAACTAGACATGTGTTATTCTCCACAAACTTTCATGAAACTGGTGTTCTAGAGTAACAATATATTGAAATTAATTTTGCCCTGTGAGTACTAGTTCCCCTTACCAAGATTTCAAGCTGTTCTATAATTGGTGTAACACTTTTCAGTAGTTCTGGTTTTTAGTGTACGCTACTTTGCATTTTGGTACTTTGAGATTTTCTAACCCTTATAAATACAGGACTACAAGTACCACATTTTCAAGTCATGTGAGTTTAATAACCAGGACTGAAGATTTCACATTTAACTTAACTTACCATTCACACAATTACACACAATACCTGCTTGTTACTCTCACTCGCTTTGTGGGGGCTGATCTTATCCAACCCAATGATTTCAAAATGTTGAAGAGAGAAATGACTGAGCATTAATGCCAGAATTTGGGAAAGCCAAGGCATGCTTTCTTTGAGTTTGTGGAAGTTTAAATATGAAAAACAAAGGTAAAAGTTAAAGTAATCTGCAATGAGAGAGCAAACAGGTGAGTAAAACTGGTAAAGTACTAGAATTAACACCTTGGCTGCTGATTGAAATCTCCTCCTGTGCTGGGCCCCTATGATAATGGGTGTGGTCGTGATGGAACCATTCCGTCATCAGCACAGCTCAGCCGTGACTGATGACGGAATGGTTCCGTCACAAGCATCGAAGGGGTTAAAGAGGGAGAGTGACAAACTGTATTGTAAATGCATATGTAAAGAGCTTACTACACCTATATAGGTGTTTAAGCAAATTATGCTGGGTAGCATGCTATAGCGTAAACCATGCCCAAAGTTAGAGAAGAACTGAACATGGTCAAAGACAGGAACAATGTCACGGAGTAAGTGGAGTTGGAGCTGGGTTGAGGATGGTTAATGTATTATGATGTAATGTTCCATAAAGAAGTGAGATTAACTCTTTCCTAAATTGGAGAGCTATGGGGGCGGTCCTGATGGATATGGGCAAATTGTTACAGAACCTGGGTGCATCGTTGGAAAAAGTTTGCGGCTTTGCTTTTTCTTTTTTGCATTTCTTAGTCTGCGGTCTGATGGTGTCTTGGCAACGGGTTTGCCGAAATCCGAAGAGATGGATAGTTTGTCTGCAAGATATACGGGAGTGCTGGATGTAATAGCTTTGTAAATGATACCGCTGGTTTTGAGGATAATGCAGGCCAGCAAAGGGAGCCCGTGGAGTTCCATCATGATGTGATCATATTTCTTCAGGCCCAGAATGAGGTCTGCTGAAGTATACAGATTGCCCATAAGAGGTGCAAGTGTGGAGTCTGGGAGCCCCTGGAGTAGGGCATTCCCATCATCCAGGTGCAGGAGTATGAGGGCTTGAGCAGCATTTCTGAAGTCGTTTTTTGGTAGAAATTATTTGCCTTTCTTTAGAAGAGAGAGTTTGTACCGGGTAATTTTTTTTGCACTGTGTTCTTTGAGAATGAGGTTGGTGTCCAGCATTAATACAAGTAACTTGGCATTCGGTGAACGTTGGGATTCAACGCTGTCAAAGTTCCTGTCATTGAGCCAGATTTGCACTGTATCTTTTTGATTGTTCTTGGCAAATAACAGGAGTAGGTTAGGTTGGGCTTCAGGTAGTTGGTGGACATCCAGGTCTGGATAATGTGCAAGCAGTGTTTGAGGATTCGATGTCTGAAGCAGCGGAGACTTTCAAGTAGAGTTGTCTGTCATTGATGTATTGGTGCATCTTGATCCTGGTATCCAGGAGTAGAGTACCAAGAGGCTCCACATCTGGCTTGAAGATGACAAGAGACAGTATGGAACCCTGTGGTACTCTGCAGGTGATAGGGATCTTTTGTAACCTGGAGGCATCCATATGAACAAACTGGTGTCAGTTGAAAAAGTAGGAGGAGAACCTGTGAACGATATTGCTGGTGTATCCCATTCGAACCTAGGTGTGTATAAGGGTGGCATGGATGACTGTGTCGAAGGCAGCTGAGAGTTCCAGCAATATCAGAAGGCAGGATCATCTTCAACAGTGCTGACATCAACAACAAAGCTGGAAAAAGGTGCATTTCACACTGAAATTAAGATAGGCTGGCTCTGTTACCTTCTGCCATTTTTCACTGAATCGCCTAACAAGCTCACACCTCGATAGAAACAACGTGTGACCTTTCTCCTGCAGAAGTGACCAGGTCTTGTAAGGGTCCACATAAGATTGCAGAGACGTGCTACAGATTCTTTGTTTTAATTAATCCTCCATACATTATACTACATTCTAAGCAACACATGCACGCATTGAATCTCCCTAAACATTCCCCCTCCCTGAATTGTGTATGCCTCCTCGCCGAGTAAAACTGCGCGTATCCCACTTACACTCCTCACTCACCATGGCTCACCAAGAGTGCACACCTGCAGGATATATTTGTTGGAAATTAGTCAATTCCATCCTGCCTGCCTGTTTCTATCTCCTCTGTTCCTGAATGGAAGAGATCCATTTGATGTACAGTCTGGTGAATAGCCAGCACTGACTTAAAATGTTGTCACTTGTAATATCCTGTAATATTTGTGTGTTTCGTTTTGCACTGCATGGCTACACATTTTCTTAGGCCATGCAAGGACTTGTATTAAGATGTCGGACATCACTGTTTATACACAAGAAGGAAGCTTAACTCATGGCCCATCCTATTTTCTAGGCCCTCCTTCAGAAAATGGCAGCAAGTCTGGGGACAGGGAGAGAAAAGGGACATTTTTATGACCAAACCAAAAAAAAAATCTTATCATTGGGCAACTTATATCAACAGTAAAATTAAATGTGGAACACAATCAGCTCTGTTATACATTCCCTTTACTCATCTACACCCTACCAGTTCCTTAACCCATTTTCATGGCATTTCCAAGAAACGCAGCACAAGATGATGTGGATAGGAATATTGCCCCCGAGGAATGCTCACTTTTTAGCCACATTCCTTCCAACTAAAAATTCTGAATAATATACCTGAGGTTAGTGACATTTTCAGCCTATGTTATAAATCTCTCAAAATCGTTCAAAAATCATATGCTTTTAATAAGGTGGAAAAATAAGAAATGTGCAGATCGGATTGGTCCTTTTAGTGGCAAATCCATTTGAGTGCATTTCAAGCCTTAGGTACAATCATTAATGTTTGTGAAATGTCTCTGTTGACCAGTGAGCGGCGACTCTGCTGCAAAACCAATGACGTTTCGCTTGGCACATTGATACTGTCTGATGGCATCTATCTTTTCCGTTATCCTACTTGCACTTGTGAACGTAGTAACCAGTAAGGTAGCCGATGATGAAAATTATCCAAAACAGTGCCATGCCACCTATCACTTTCACAGCAATGCCACACTTCCCGGTGCACAGCAGGTTGTAGAGTCTGAGAAAAAAATGTAAGAAAAAAATATGTGAGTATCTTACATTTGATGTTTTCATTGGTCAGCGCACGGACATTTACTTCAAATCATCTGCACTGTAGAAACACTATAAAACACAATAATGATGGGGGCATAAATAGGGAATTAGTACGTCGCAGGAAATATGCAATAAGCAAATACCACACAGCTGGCCAATGGTAAAAAGGGAGACCAACAGCCTGATTCATCAACGACCCGTCCAAAGGACATGTGTGTGTGCAACATGCAACTTAGAAAAATGCTTTTAAAAGCATTTTTCTAAGTTTTCGCTATTTACCACGAGGTTTGACCTCGCGGTAAATAGCGGGCCGAAATTGCGAATTCGGTATTTAAAAATGGATGATGAATTGCATTTAAGGAATCTCAAATAGAGATTCCTTAAATGTAATTCCTCGCAAAATAGCGAAATCGCTATTACTGATTTTTGCATTTGGGATGATGAATCCCAAATGCAAAAATCGCACTCGCAAAGGGCCAGATTCTCAGAATCTGGCCCTTTGCGTGCGCAATTCAGCTTGATGAATCAGGCTGTATATAACAAGCTAGTCCCTCTACATGCCTAATAGGCAGGGTTGTAGCGAAAGCCCCAGCCGCCCCAGCGGTGTAGAGGACACCCACTCTCCAAGGCGCCCGCATTCACACTCAGGATCACGAATACCAGGGACATATAGGAGTCTCAGGGGCCCCTCAGCACATTTGCAGACGGGCCCCATCAGTTTGCCTTTCTCCAGTGCCAAGAGGGTAGGAGCTAGACCATCAACCAACAATTCAGAAGAAGCAGCCTAGGAGGAAGTCCTCCAATAGAGAGCAGTTAGACTCTATCACCAGCTGCATCCCTGATCACAGCAGATCTTGCATGAGCATCTTAAAGATGTGAACTATCTTTGTCCATAAGAGCCTTCATGAAGTAACACCACAAGACCTTTCTAGGAAGACCTCCACCACTATTCCATTTGGCCACTTCAGTCTGGTCAGTTACCTCTTGTAAGAGTGCCCCACCCCATTTGTAAAACCACAGGGTTTCAATTTATTGCCACAAGCTTCAGAATTTCACTTTATTTAAGCGAGAATCCCATCTTTTTAAATAAAGACCATTTCTAATAATCCTCGCCTAGATATGCGTAGGTCTGTGGTGTGCGCCATACAAATAAATGCATTATAGAAGAAATACTTATTCCGGTCATGGCATGAAAAGCAACTCCTTCACCCTGAAGCTTTGGCAACACAGTGAGCCACTCAATAAGTCTATCTCCACAGCTCTTGACATCTTTTTGCACATTATGATCTGCTATGTACTGGTAAGCAAGTAGAACTGCTCTAGCATATGAATAAAAAAGCAATAAAGACAAAGATTAATCACCAAATACACATTGTTAAGATCAGGAGAAAACATTCCTTGCATAAGGTGATGGGAAATATATTCATCAAGATGCTTTCTTACCTTTCAGCATGATCCCCCACATCAAAACATGCACTTTCAAACATTATCTCTCTCTGTTGGGCGTAATGAGCTCACAACACCAAACATCTGCTCTCACTGCCATTGGAAGGTCAACAGTTTTAAAGCTGGGGGTAGAATAAAGTCACTCAGAGGCAAATTCTCCATTAAGGCTCTGGGCTGTGCCCCCTGAAATTATTTCCTTCACATTACTGTACAAATATTAAATAGATTAATTTAATTAGAGATACAACTCCATCTCTAAACAAATAGATGTATTTAAATCTGGGCTGTGTATCCCAGGCTGCCTGCCCCGCCTCGCCGTGAATCAGGAGACAGAAGTCAGGCAGTAAATCTACTTTCTGAACTGGGACGCATGAAGCAGGGCTTACTGTTCTAAAGCCCTTCATAATAAATCATTGCCAATGTAGTCTATGGCAGTATTTTCTATGGGCCAGTGACGCTGTCAGCAACATGGTTTGGGGCGCTGGAGTCTCTCTACCTGCGTGAGATCAACCGTCCTGATTCGTAGGCATAGATCCCACCCTTTCCCATTCCTCACATGTAAGAGTTGATGCAAGCACCAGTGTACGTGTGTTTTAGTGCTTTGTCCTCGGTAATGGAAAGTGTTTGAGTGCTAATCTTCTATTATGTATTTTTTTCTAAGACCCCTCTCCATGCTAACTTCCCCAACTGAGACATCCCAGGCACTGGCTGTACAACGCTAGCTCCGTTAGAATTCGAGCTGCAGCATTTGTTTCCCCGTAAAATGGATGCAAAAGACGAGCAGGCCAGTGTTCTTGCTCCCTTGTGAAGTTGATACAAATATCCGAGTCAAGGGCAAAGATGAGATATGTGCTTACAATGGACAGTAATCTGCTGTATGACATTAAAACTGGCCTGATCTTCATGCCCTTATCAACATTAATGCCAATAACATGGATTGATTCATGAACAAGGCGAGTTAAAAACATTAAAGCAATGCATGTCAGCAATTTAGCTTCTCTCTTATTTCAAGTTTTACTTTATCTTGCCTCCCTCAAGAGTTAACTATTTAATCGTGTTGTGTTTCTTTCTGTATTTTTTTCAGTGCATGCATACTTTGAGCTGTGCAGGTGTTTTTGAGCGGTTTGGACTGAGAGCTCTGACGCTGACCCTGAAGCCAAAGGAAGTGCCTGTCAGTGGGATGGCCTATCTGCAGAGCACACAGAACAATGATCATGTATTCCAGTTGTAATTTCAATTTTGTGAAACTTTGTGTGAAGGGGGTGCACAGATGGCAAAATATTTACAGGGCAAAAGTAAAATAAATTGCTTAAATATGAGTGAGTGCATGTATGTTTGGAAGGGGTGAAGTGAGGGAGATTGCAGGAAGTGCATTCGGGGAAGAGTGAAAAGAGGGTGCTGAAGAGGAAAGAGAGGTGGTTGAAGACGCTCAGATCTTTTTTTTTTAATTCGTCTGGTGGAGGAACCAGCCTGTACCTCACGTTTGTCCATTAAGCTTGCCCGAGTCACTCACTACATAAAAGTCATACCAAACTTTTATGCCTCACCACTTTCCAATATCACCAGCCGCCACTGAAGTCACTGCCATCCAGATGGAGATTGATTGCAATTGGCGTCGGAAGTGATGGGTAAGAGTCAGCGGTGTTGTTCTTGAATATGTGGCAGTTGATTGGGGCGGAAGACATATTTTCAAATTGAGCGTTGTCAATCAGGATTTGATTTGTTTTTTTATAAAGCTTGAGCTTGATCCACTAGCAAGGTTAAGATAATGTGGTTAATCAGATGCCAGTGAAACAAGTTAACAGTTTAATTTAGAGGGCACTAACAGGAATGTGGCAAAAAATGGGAGATAGCTTCTTCACGCCACTGGAAGCTTTGCCACCCTGCAGAGAGTCTAGAGAGTTAATGCACTAATAGTCCACCATTGGGCCATTGGTCTGTCAATATGCAGAGAGAAATGCCCCAGGAATACTGGTGGATGGCCACTCACTCTAGTGGGACTGATTGGTCACCATGTTTGACGGAGTTAACTCTGACACGCATATAAATTGTTGCATACTTTTACTAAAAGGTAAATGTAGCATTCCCTATATAAGCAGGAAATGCTCCCTAGGTCTTCTCCCATCTGCCACCATGTTGAAGAACTCAAAACAACATTTTACACGGCAAGTGTGTTGAAGAACCTAATTTGATTACACGTGTGAATGGAAATTCTTTCACCATAATTCAAAATACACTTGTCTGGCCCTTCCTCAGAATGGAAGTATTACTTCTATTCTGTGAACGGATGTAGCATAGGGTGGCAATTAATGATAAGAAGCAACAGCACCCAAAAACATGTGTTTATCTGAGTAGATTAGAATGTCCATGTAATCATTAAAAGTATAGATTATGTCTACATTTTAGATATATTTGTGCAGCCAGTGTAGCTGGCTAAACACTGTGCACATATAGATATCAGGCACCTCACTTTTCGTCTAGTGCCTAGCAAAGTAAAGTTCCCTTTTTGCCAAACAGTGCTAACTACTCTGGGCCCTATTCACAAATAAAGTCCGAAAAGTGTGGGCAGACATCTCAAACTTAACACTATTCACACACATTCATTGCCCAAGTGCAGGTTTCTGGGCACACTCTTGTCAATCAGAGACATAGTCTCCCTGTATGGGGTTTGGAAAAACTGATAACTCTACACAGAGGGAAGGTGTAATTGAATTTCCTGTGGAAAAGCAAACATTTTTTGTCCTTGGGGATAGACTATTTACCCATTGAGGAAGCGTTTCCCCATCATCCCCACCAAATATAGGGTTGACTCTTTCCCTGTCCAACCTTGCCTGGAAAAAATCCTACTGTTACCACAGTGGAAAGGGGTGTGAGAGGAATTTGTGAAAGCAGCGAAAACAACATAGATTGTGGGCGTTCACAAACTTCCAAGGCAAACCTAGCCTTTGAATGCCCAGTTTCCTACTTTCTGAATAAAGTTTATGGGTGAGGAGAATTCTGTGCTCATGGTAGAGCTCCCAACACACATAAAAGGGCTTACACTCACCAAGAATTCCTTTGTGAATTGTTGGCAGGCAATAGAAAAGTTACATTCTGTCCTTTTGTAAACTGAATTTACCACTGTGAACAGCTCCCAAACTAAGACAAAGAAGGATAAAGTGATCGGCTCTGGATCTCACAATTTAGTTAAATAAGGAGATTAGACGAAACCAGAGTTAGAAGCTAGTGACTGGATTATAAATAATCACACAGTAATGATTAGCATTACATACACCCATACTTGGTTTACCTGATGCCTACTTGGGTTGTATGTTGTAGGAAAGTGCCCATTTTTGTATGGTCACCCCCCACTATTTGCTCCAAATGCTTATGTTATGGCTCTGATAGCGCACTGGAGTCTGCTGCACAGACCCCAGTGCCAGTGCTCTCTCCCAAAACTGTTATCCCAAATTGGCAAATACTTTACCCCCTTATAAGTCCCTACTATATGGTACCAGGGGTACCCAGGGAATATGTGATAAAGGTGTCCCCATGGCTGGAGCACAGTTTTGTGCCACGCTGGATGACCCTAGCAAACTACATGTCATGGGTCATCATGTGTGGCACAGTCAAATGCACTGCCTATATTATATGTCAGACACTCGTAAGGTAGGCCTTCTCAGCCCAGGAGGCAGGGTGCAGTACATTAAAGGTGATGACATATACGTCCAAGCCAATATGTCCCTAAAGTGGCATTCCCCATTTTAAACTACCATAATTGTTAGAGGTCCATTGGATGAAATGGGCTGCCAACTGGACACACTCAAGATTGGCAGCTCCATTATGGTACCACTAAAATATGTAATGTTTGGCATCAACCAATGTGCCTTCTCAACCCTGATAGGTATCTCCTGCCCTGGGTGATGTGGCATGCACCTAGGTTGAGACCTAGAGGTTGCCCACCTGGTTCCCCACCTTCACTGTGTTCTGGATGACCAGCCCAGGTTTTCCCAAGCCTGTTGCCACTAAGACAAGATTTTGACCTCCTTCCAGACAGTGTGATCACTCCCAGGAGTCAGAAACAAAGAATTGGGCAGGAAGGAGGACACACTCCCTTCTACTAAGCAAGCTGGTGAATTGTCCATCTTGGTGGTGAGCCTCAAAGGCTGCACCGCCTCTGATATACATCAGGGCTCATCCCCGGTGGATAAGACAGCCCTACCTCTGCCCCAGGCATAATTGCAGTCAGGCAGGCAGAAAAATAGCTATGCTGGAACGTGTACACCACCAGAAAGCTGGCCACACCTCCAGTGTGAGCAGCCTGGTCTGCATACCACAATTTGATTTCGGCCATGTTTGGGAGATGAGGAATAGAGGGTTCTGGGTCGGAAAGTTGCCTACAACCCCAGATATGGTCATCCTAGGGGCAGACTAGCTGCAGGGACTAGCTGCCCATTGGCTACAGCCCCCACACCTCTAACTCCCCTAAATCTAGGATTTAAGGGACCCCAACAGCAAAACCAAAGATCTAAATAACTTGCATCAAGGAAGGACCAAGAGGAGACCCATGTCGCCGACAACAAGACTTTGCCCACAGCACAAAGCAAAAAAGAGATATTCTGTCCCTGTGGAAACAGACTTGGGACTGAACGAATGACCCTCGTCCTTGGCTAAATCTCAGCACTCCCAAACAGAGGGACTCCTGTGGAAGCCAGAAGCACCCTCAGACTCCTCTGGACTAGTGGCTCTAGTCCCATACAAGCGGCAGGTAAAAACACTCACCAGATCCAAAGAATCACTGTCTATCGGGCCCTCCGTGGGATCGCCCACATCAAGAGGGTCCAGTCCATTGTGGGAGTTGTAGTCTCACCTGCCACAAAGCTTCAGGCTGCTATGTCACTCCAGTGGCCCCAGTGAAGTTCCAGTACCTTTTTGCTGTACTGACAGCTGCCCCAAGGCTTGTTGGTCACCAATCCAGTAACCAACCCCCAAACTCAACGCTGCATCTACAGGGAACACCATGCATCCATCATCTGACGTCAGCAACTAAGTATCTGTTTTGTTTTTGCATCCTGTTTCTCGCAACACTGTGTAAGCGGTAAAATGAGCACCAACAGGGCCCGTTCAGCACCAAGGTCAGCCAGAACAATTCTGCATCCAGTCCCAATGGGCTAGGTAAAATTGATTGGACTGTTGTGGCCTGGTCCTAGGGCCCAAATGACCATAACCCTGTAAGAGTTCCACGTAACTCGACCTGCAAGTGACCGATTGTCACTAGTGGTTTTTGCCATTGACCGCAATATTATCTTTTCCATGCATTTTACTGCGTTGATTTAGTATTGCTTCAAAAATCTATAAGATTGGTTACATGTATGCTATTCCATATTTTTGGTGTCTAAATTAAGGTTAAAATATAGGTTATTTTTATAAATTGGTGACAGATTTCTCTCGAGTTGTGCCAATTACTTATCGTCCATGTTGGTACTCTGAAATGCTTAACGCATGTTCCTCTAGTAAAGCCTGACTGCTCTTTGCCACTCTACCAGGTCTAAGCTAAGGCGTTATTAGTGTGAATCCAAGGACCATCTTTGGGGTACTGTTATAATATTACATGGTAAGGCTACCCAGCCATAACATATATTATTCCACTTTCATACAAATGTTATATGGATTAGCAGTTTAAGCATTACTCATTGTTTGTATGCAGAGAGCACCTAATAGAATGCAGTCTGTGACTACACTTTCCCTGTATGGAAGGGGTTCCTAGAGGCTGTCTCTATGCCCATTTTCCAGAGGGTGCCACTGGGACATACTAATTTGTAAGCTACACAGTTTGTGTGCACAACCTGGTTCATTTTGAGTATATGCTTCAGTAATAGGGAAAAGCTCGATGAATAAAGACATTAGGGGCCAGATGTAGGAGCCCTAATACCGGTCGGTAACGGCCGAATTCGGCCGTTACCGACCGGTATTAGGGTTTCCAGATGTAGGGAGCCTATATTTTACCGATTCTGTAAAGTTACCGAATCGGTAAATTTACATAATCGGTAAAATACTGAATCGGTATATTTACCGAATCGGAAAAACCACATGTAGGTGGCACTCCTAAGAGTGCCACAGGCCCTTAAAAATCGGTATTTTACCACCCAATCCTATTGGGTGGTAAAATACCGAATTCAGGTGTGCATGCATATCTGTGCATGCACACCTGTGCAATGTGACACACAGACATGCCCTTAGGGCATGTCTGTGTGCCACATTGCACACAAGTCCAGAATTGGGGTGCTAGAGGGTGTCAAAGTGACACCCCCTGCACCCTTGCAGGATTCGGTATTTACCGATTCTGTAAATACCGAATCTGTATTTCCCATTGATTCCTATGGGCTTCAAGGCCCATCGGAATCAATGGGAAATACATATTCGGTATTTACAGAATCGGTAAATACCGACTCTTACAGATTCGGTAATTTTTTACCTACATCTGCCTCCTTCCAATTTACCGACTTTTAAATACCGAATCGGTATGACTCGGTATTTAAAAGTCGGTAAATCGGATTTACCTACATCTGGCTCTAGGTCTTTTACATGTGGCCATTCCTTAGCTAAACAAGAGCCACTATTCCTTTCATTGTGCCCAACCGCTGGGTTCCACTGAGGAGGTACTGCCTAGACACCAGCTAGCCCCAGGATCTCAAGAGTGGGTGCAAATGCCAATTGGGCTTTTATGGCAAATTGTAAAATATGGTCCCACATTTCCTGGTTTCACTTTAAGCTCTAGGCCACAACTCCTTCTTTTGACTTGCCGAAGTCTACGACAGTGCCTATCAGGAAGTTCATTATAGATGGCTATGAGAGGATCCAGCATGGCATCGATAGTCAAACTACAAGTGAGTTTTCCTTAAACTTACCTGTTCCACTTGGATGCTGCAGCAGGCGTTGTCCTTACGCTGACCTCATCCTGGCTGCTGTCGTTCCACCTGCTGTATTGCACGCCAGCTGTGTCCTGGGGTTGCATTCTTCCAGTCGGGCACTGGCAATGGGTCAGATTGCACTTGCAGAGTCTGCATAGGAAAGAAAATGGGATGACATTCAGTAATGCCCTTTTACATGTTGGATTGGCTGAGGAAAAAGCATAAAAATGTTTCACAGAGTACCTCTGAAGGGCCAGTAGCACTTACCCAGGGCCAGTCATGTAAGGCACAGCATTACCTGACTCACTGATCCCCACCAGTCATTCCCAGCAGTCACCCTGTCAAGAAGCCAACGTTATTCCATATAGGACAGTCCACCTACAGTTTACCACCCACAGAGTGGAATAGAAAGAGAAACTCCATAACTTCAATGCCACATCTACAAATCAATCGTTGGGAATCCCTCTTTAACTAAATCAATCTGCAGATGGTTTCAACCAAACCTCTTCTGCAGAGAAGAGGCGGACATGTTTTTCATATGCACTTATCTCAGACTGCACAGGTGTTCATTCATTCAATGGTGTTTCCCTGCATGGGGAGTGTCAGTATCCCTGATACATCATAAACTGCGGCTCTTTTGGAATTCTATACAAGTATTGCTGCCAAAACTCAACCGCTCACTATATTGTTGTACAATATCTTACTATAAAGAGCAGACAATAGAGACTGGCACAGAGAAGAAAAACCCATGACAATGAACATTCTTCTCTCTCTAATCCAATAAAGACTCCACCACTGACCTTACATCTCCTCTAATGACATCAACAGTCCCACGTCAGGCCTTGGTGCACTTTTCCAAGAGGTCACTCATTTTCTTTATGGCTATCTTACACACTATTGCAATTTAGCTAGCCTACTGTGTTTAAACACCTTCCAGGTATTACAGTTGCCATACTTTGGCACTTCCAAGTTAAGATGGAGCTGGAAAACACTATCTGCCTAAATCATTTATACAGAAGACTCAATAGATAGTTGGCTGGGAAAGCAGGCCTCACCCTCCATCTTGTGCCATGTCAAACCACAAGGTTCCTAAACAGATAACACTGTGCTTGGTAATTAATACTGTAACCGCAACTTGATGATAAACACCAGAAGACATTCACTCCAGTATTTTCAGAATCTCATTTCAAGGTTTGCATCCAGACATTCATTCATGCTTCTGTCCCCTGAGTTGATCAGCTCTCCTTGATGCAGCAGTGGTCCAGTGGTAACCTAGCAGTAAACAGACTGTTTGACTTACTCTAGGACCTATCAAAGTAAAGTACCAAATATAGCACTATATTCACTTGTTTTGCATCCTCAAATTGCATGCTATCTGAAAAAACGTCCTAGTTCTAAAACCCAGCATTAAAAACCGATCTTTATTTAAAACGTTTGGTGGTTCCTTCTCCTTTTTGTCTCTCTTCTTCTTCCTTTACATCCTCTGCATAACTCTTCTCTCTGACCACAACCTTCTCTAAATCACACACATATCTTTATTAATATATTTCTGCATATTGCCCAAAACTCATTCCAAGATCACAACCTCTCCTTTTTTGGAAAGTGATATTTGGGAAACCTAACTCTGCCTAATCTCCTCTAGTTTATTTATTAATCCCACCAAAAATCTGCATTAACACACGTCCCCTTTTTTCCAACAATGACCACACCTACTTTGTATTACTTTCATCTACCATAAAAAAAACTGGAGTGAATGCATGGAATAGTTTATTGAGTGCCTAAAACTAATCCCAATAACCGACAATAACCATTATCACCGGCCTATCCACTAACGCGCTGCTTGATGTCAAATGTGTCAATGCCTCTTCGAAGGTAGTAAGCTATGTATAAATCGAATTACAATACAATACAATGGTTCATGTTAAAGACGTAATTGGTGGGAGATGAATGTCCAGGAATGACTTTGGTGGGAAATGAATGTCCAAAAATGACAAAGGCCTTGTCGCCACCTGTAAAGATGAATTCCAGAAGTTTAAAGAAGATTAGGAAATGTTGCACAGTGTCACTCACTCCCCAGTTGGCGTACAGAATGCCAAGGCCCTCATTTACAGACATATTGACAGTCTGACTGGTGATATTCCAATAACGCAAGTGTTCATCCAGTGTTTGTGCTATTGCTCAGAATTTAGATTTAAAAGGAGAATGGCTCATAGAATGCCCTTCCATACTTAAATATCCAGAATTAATACTGACTATCTATTGGTGGTAAGAGACAGAGCAAAGTGGGATTACTACCCACCAGATGTTTTTATAATACAATGTGGTAAATGTGTGGTTTTCCACTTATTGCATGTTTAGCATGGCTTTTTACATTTAATATGTTCTGAGTGGCTGAGTGTTCATGTACAATTTTACAGTTGTTATCTCATAGATTAAAATTAAGAATATTATAACAAAGAGGGAAACACACTTTAAGATAGAGCTGCAACAGTGCCTAATGGTGTTTCATTGGATGAAATCCCTACTGTACTTAGCCTATCTCTCAGTACCTCCCCAAGGGAATCCCCATATGGTGTAAAAAGGACTCTCACCCATTAGGATTCCAAGTGGCATGCTTCATCGTAGGGTCCTAGTCCAAATACCTAGTGTCCTACTGGACAGGCTCCACCTTGGTAGCCAAGAGTGCTCTTTGGTTATTGGGTGGGATCGTAGATTTAAAATAGTCTAGGGTGTCCTGAGGGTTAATTTGATTTTCAAACGGCATCCTAACTGAGTTAAAAACAGCTGGGGATGCAAGAACATTAGTATCCTCTGTATCCTTGGATCAACATGTTTCAGCCATTACACCAATGTGTCACCGGGTTAGTTGGCTTTCGTCAGGACCCCACATGTATCCTGTTAGTATCCTATCTGTGTGCATTCAATTGTAAAACTTGCTTTCGCCATACTTATATATGCCATACATTCCTACTCATTCCTCCATCTGCATCTTCAGGGATGCGGTGAAAGGGGGAACCAAATATAGTTTATGGCCAGGAAGAGACCTTTGATGGAAGTTTGACTACAAGGTCCACCTGCCTCCTTACCTCAAAGAGCTTTAAATGGGCTGCAACTAAAGAAATGCGAACAAAGGGGTATATTTCCAAGAGGATAGCGCCACCAGAACATTACTTTTAGAGACGTTCTGGTGGTGCTATGCCATGCTACATATTTACAAAGCAGTGTTCAGCCACTTTTTGTGGCTAACGCCGCCTTGTAAATACAGCCCAGTTGCAAGCATCACCTAGGGGCATGCAATAGTTGTTGCAGTGGGCTTAGCACCACAACACCCATTGCTTTTTGAAGCTGCCCCAGATTTACAAGGATGTGTAAATCTGAGGCAGCGGCAAAAACTAATGGCATGCAAGAGCAGCATTAGAATACGGAACCGGAGAGGCAAGGTGACGATCGTGCGGACGGTCGCGTAATCTTGAGCTCCCAGATCCTGGACCCCTCTCTCCATATTCGGCTATGGAAAACTCTGCGGAATGAAAATGCCCTAGGAGAAAATAAAAAGAAAGTAAAATGAAGTGCAAACCTTTCTGTGGATTGGCATGCTCTGGTGTGTTTGGTGTGTTTCGGCGGCATCTTGGGTCTCTGTGCTGCAGCTCCTAGAGTTGGTGTGGTATTCTTCAAGGTCAGAGTGAGGCCTGCGGCGCGTGCACGATCAAGGAACGGGGGCGAGGCCGATCTGGTGGCGCCCCAGGTGTTAATGCCTCCGAAGCATGTACGATGGAAGCCGGAAGAGCAGCTGGTGGTAGCTCAATCCGTGAAGGTAAAAACGGCGGTGTAGGAGAACTGGCAGGTGAAAGGCGAGAGAACACACGTGGAGAGTCTGGCTGTAAGCGTACAGTGCCATCTTTGTTTTTCCTTGGGAAATCGAAAAAGCAGCTGTCCCCCACATGTATGCCCTGCCAAGGATCCCAATGGACAGACTGATAAAGCTGGCAAGCCTTTGAATACCGGTTTAGAACAGAGGGGTGCTGATGTGGATGGGGTTTGTTAAAGTGGTGGCAGACCTAGTAAAATTATTACTCAGTGTGAAGGAGGGATGAAAGGGGGTTCAAAAATGGATAAAGGGAGGGAGGGGGGATTGCACCACCTCCGATGTGGGAGATCCCCTGATCACACAAACTGCACCAGATGGCCTTGGCAAAAATGCCCCGGGTAAGACCAGCATAATTGAGGGGCAGAGGGGCGAACCCTCCAATGCTGATAATATAAGTTTAAAAGATGATGACACCACGCAGATATTGGTTAAAGTAATTGACTCAGGGGACAACTTCTTCTCCCTTTCCGATCAATATAATTCTTCACTCGATCTACCCGTAGGGGAGGATCCCAGACAACGGCCACAGTGAGATAAGCAGCTCCAATCCGGAAGATCTGGGTACTGATACACCAGGCACACCAGAAAATAGCCCACGAATTTGCAAAAGATGCAAATTGGGCAAAAACCTTAAGACTACTGGAACCACTGAGGCCATGCTATGGGACTATTCCATTATAGCTGAATCAGGGGGAAGCAATGTGACCCCCTCTAATCAACCAAGCGAAAGTGCATGGAAGAAATGAGAGGACATCTCACTGGCAGTCATATACCAGAGCATAATGGCCCATAGAGAGGAGACGTGTACGGAGAGTCAGCTCACTCAGGGGGCTTGTCGGAAACTCCAGAACTCTGTTCAGCGAATTTCAAAATCATGTATAGAATTTGTAGAAAGATTCAACGAGGCAGAAACATGGATTTCTAATCTGGAGGATGAACTGGCAGCTCAAAAGGCAGTGACAGAAGCACGGCGCTCATCAAAAGATGACACACAATGGAAGCTGACGGACCTGGAAAATCGTCTGCGCCGAAACAACCTGAGAGTTCTGGAGATTCTAGAAGGCACAGAGGGCTTGTATGCTCGAAAATGTATCATTGATCTTTTTTCGGAGGCTTTCCCAGGACTGTCGCAGTGGGATTGGAACCAGGAGATTCAGATAGTGCACAGATTTCCGTTTATACAACGTGTAAGACCAGGACAAACCGCTCCTAGTCCTAGAGCAATTCTAATCTCAATCAATAACTTTTTAGCTCAAGAATCAGTCTACAACCTCGCACGTCCAGATCGAAAGAAAATGGGGAAAGGGGTGGAGTTCTTTGTAAGACCTGATTATTGTCCCCAGATGATGGAAAAAGATGGCAGCTACAGCAACTTATCTCCCCCTTCCAAGGCAAGGGGGCTCAAGCCTACTTGCTGAACCCTGGTAAACTGAAAGTCATATTTAATGAGCAAGTCCGGTTTTTCTTCGGGTGTCTTCTCCCTCCATTTTTTTTATTTGCTTGACGGGGGATATTGCACTAAATAGTAATGAGTAATCGTACAGGAGGGGGTAATCCGGGCGGCAGGAGCTTGTTCCATCTCAGGGACCATTGGTCCCAAAGCCTCTTTTCAGGGTAAGGGTGGAGGAGGTACAGGGCCTCGGTGGAGGCCCAGTGATGGGGGTTAGGGTGGTATGGGTAGGTCACTAGGGGAGGGTGGGGGAGCACTGGGGGTAGGGTGGGGGTGGGGGGGCGCATGATAAAACAATCCATGACATTTTGAGAATTGAAGGAAAAAGGTACATGCAACTCTATTATATGGTTATAGACTGGATAGAAACAGTGATATGTAATGGGGGATAGGAAGTCTGGACTGCGTATCTGTTCCTTTAGTGTATGTGGGCTGAATAACGGTGGGAAGAGACAACGTGTGGCGGCGAACTACAGGTGATCGAACCAGATTTGGTCTGTGTACAGGAAACCCACATACCGTGGTGTAAACTGAAGATTCTAGCTGAACTTGGCTACTCGGTACTGATATGAACACAACAATCTACAACAAACCGAGGGGTAGCTGTATTAGCCAAACATAGTAAACAGTTGGCGGAAAGAGCTCTGGCGGACAAACAAGGTCACTGGGCTATCATTGAATGCACAATAGGGGGTGTTAAATGTACTCTGTGCTCAGTACATGGTTCTAACTTTGATGAGGCAGCAGTGTTGGAAGGGCTAAATCAAGAACCTGCATCCTGGCTGACATCTTTGATTTTATGTGGTGATTTTAATATACATTTGGGACCCCGGGATTTGCAATCAGACATAATAAACTATAAGGGTAGGAAACCAAAAGTGTTTAAAGCTCTAAAACACTTGGTGGCTGATCACGGGCTGGTTCATGCTTGGGCTACTCTGCGAAACACCGACCCGGGTTTTACATTTTACTCCCACCCACTCCATAAGCTAGTGAGGTTAGATCATTTTTTTATTTCAACAGCATTATTGGTAAGAGTGAAAATACAAGTATTCTCTCGGATTACACCAGATCATGGCCCTTTGGTAATTGATATCCATGCAATTTGTACACTACCTAATGTTAGATCTTTCTTGTTTGATAGGAAACTATTGCTGGATGAGGCATTTGTCGTCCATATGAACGACTGGATTAGGCAGTTTTTGGTCATATATCGCAATTCTACCACATGTTGCTTTATCTAGGATGCTCTAAAGGCTGGAATCAGGGGGGAGACTCTCAGTTTTGGGTTACACAAACAGAGACAAGTGAAATTGGCGACACAGGAATTGTATACAAAATTCAGAATAGCTGAAGAGAATCTTATGTTGGGAATACAAGCTAGCTGTGATATTGCATCGTTGCAAATGGACGAGGCCCGTTGCAAGGCAAAAGTTAATTTGCAATGGAGCAGGGAAATAGCCATTAAACATACTCTTAATAAGGAAGAGAGCTATGAGTATGGTGAGGCTACAGGGCAGTGTTTGGCACAAAGGCTACGGTCAAGAGAGGCGGCACAAAGAATCAAGGCCATGATAAATGTACACGGTAATCAAGTAGATACTCCAGCTGAGATCCTGAATGTTTTTCATGTTTTTTAAAGCACTGTATACTGGAGACTGCTCTGCTGTACAGACGAGTGAGATCCTGCTGCAAAATCTCAATAGTGAAGTACTGAGCCAGCAGGAGGCAGATATTTTGAAGTCACCAATAACTATGGAGGAGTTGGAGGAAGCCATTAATTGCTTAGCTAATGGCAAAGTGGCGTGGCCTGATAAATTGCCTTTGGATGTATACAAAAAAAAATTCAATAATTAAAAAGAGATATGTTGATTACTTTACAACAAGCACAGCTAGGGGCTGCTCCATTCTCAGTGAATGAGGCAAATATAGTTGTTTTAAAAAAAAAAAGATAAGCCACCAGATTTGCCTGGCTCCTATCGACCTATATCGTTGGTAAACTCCTATGGTAAGGTCTATGCAAAAATCTTGGTGTACCGACTGGGCCGAGTCATCTCTCCTTTAGTGTCAATATGGCAACATGGGTATATACCCGATAGGAGTACAGTCGACCACATTAATAGGGTAATAACCTTGATGGATGCAGTTTCTATAAAAAGCATAAGCCAGAGAACCGTTCTGCTGAAATATTCACAGAGTTCCAAAATTTCCAGAAACACTTAAATCATATTTTAATTGTGGAAATTGAATCAAGGACAACTGGTAGCATAGAAATACAGAGTATTGTGTTGAGTGTAAAATCCCAGACTTTCAGTATAACTACTGACTATGTGCATGATGTCCAATTGGATTCATGTTTATGTAAATGATCTGCATTTACCATGACTGAAGAATTACTGGACCTATGCTGTTGACTTCTGCCCTTGGGTCTTATAGATGGAATATTGAACCACACGTTTGTGGAGAATATATCCATTTAAATAGAATGTCCTCCTACTGCATTGTAATAACAAAAGATCAAATCTTCATGAGACACTGCAACCTGGAAAAGGGATTTTAGTTGTTTTAAAAGCAAGGGCTTTGTCTCTTTAAACATTTCACTTTTTCCATGAAAAGTGCAGATATCTCAATCAATAACTTTTTAGCTCAAGAATCAGTCTACAACCTCGCACGTCCAGATCGAAAGAAAATGGGGAAAGGGGTGGAGTTCTTTGTAAGACCTGATTATTGTCCCCAGATGATGGAAAAAGATGGCAGCTACAGCAACTTATCTCCCCCTTCCAAGGCAAGGGGGCTCAAGCCTACTTGCTGAACCCTGGTAAACTGAAAGTCATATTTAATGAGCAAGTCCGGTTTTTCTTCGGGTGTCTTCTCCCTCCATTTTTTTTATTTGCTTGACAGGGGATATTGCACTAAATAGTAATGAGTAATCGTACAGGAGGGGGTAATCCGGGCGGCAGGAGCTTGTTCCATCTCAGGGACCATTGGTCCCAAAGCCTCTTTTCAGGGTAAGGGTGGAGGAGGTACAGGGCCTCGGTGGAGGCCCAGTGATGGGGGTTAGGGTGGTATGGGTAGGTCACTAGGGGAGGGTGGGGGAGCACTGGGGGTAGGGTGGGGGTGGGGGGGCGCATGATAAAACAATCCATGACATTTTGAGAATTGAAGGAAAAAGGTACATGCAACTCTATTATATGGTTATAGACTGGATAGAAACAGTGATATGTAATGGGGGATAGGAAGTCTGGACTGCGTATCTGTTCCTTTAGTGTATGTGGGCTGAATAACGGTGGGAAGAGACAACGTGTGGCGGCGAACTACAGGTGATCGAACCAGATTTGGTCTGTGTACAGGAAACCCACATACCGTGGTGTAAACTGAAGATTCTAGCTGAACTTGGCTACTCGGTACTGATATGAACACAACAATCTACAACAAACCGAGGGGTAGCTGTATTAGCCAAACATAGTAAACAGTTGGCGGAAAGAGCTCTGGCGGACAAACAAGGTCACTGGGCTATCATTGAATGCACAATAGGGGGTGTTAAATGTACTTTGTGCTCAGTACATGGTTCTAACTTTGATGAGGCAGCAGTGTTGGAAGGGCTAAATCAAGAACCTGCATCCTGGCTGACATCTTTGATTTTATGTGGTGATTTTAATATACATTTGGGACCCCGGGATTTGCAATCAGACATAATAAACTATAAGGGTAGGAAACCAAAAGTGTTTAAAGCTCTAAAACACTTGGTGGCTGATCACGGGCTGGTTCATGCTTGGGCTACTCTGCGAGACACCGACCCGGGTTTTACATTTTACTCCCACCCACTCCATAAGCTAGTGAGGTTAGATCATTTTTTTATTTCAACAGCATTATTGGTAAGAGTGAAAATACAAGTATTCTCTCGGATTACACCAGATCATGGCCCTTTGGTAATTGATATCCATGCAATTTGTACACTACCTAATGTTAGATCTTTCTTGTTTGATAGGAAACTATTGCTGGATGAGGCATTTGTCGTCCATATGAACGACTGGATTAGGCAGTTTTTGGTCATATATCGCAATTCTACCACATGTTGCTTTATCTAGGATGCTCTAAAGGCTGGAATCAGGGGGGAGACTCTCAGTTTTGGGTTACACAAACAGAGACAAGTGAAATTGGCGACACAGGAATTGTATACAAAATTCAGAATAGCTGAAGAGAATCTTATGTTGGGAATACAAGCTAGCTGTGATATTGCATCGTTGCAAATGGACGAGGCCCGTTGCAAGGCAAAAGTTAATTTGCAATGGAGCAGGGAAATAGCCATTAAACATACTCTTAATAAGGAAGAGAGCTATGAGTATGGTGAGGCTACAGGGCAGTGTTTGGCACAAAGGCTACGGTCAAGAGAGGCGGCACAAAGAATCAAGGCCATGATAAATGTACACGGTAATCAAGTAGATACTCCAGCTGAGATCCTGAATGTTTTTCATGTTTTTTAAAGCACTGTATACTGGAGACTGCTCTGCTGTACAGACGAGTGAGATCCTGCTGCAAAATCTCAATAGTGAAGTACTGAGCCAGCAGGAGGCAGATATTTTGAAGTCACCAATAACTATGGAGGAGTTGGAGGAAGCCATTAATTGCTTAGCTAATGGCAAAGTGGCGTGGCCTGATAAATTGCCTTTGGATGTATACAAAAAAAAAATTCAATAATTAAAAAGAGATATGTTGATTACTTTACAACAAGCACAGCTAGGGGCTGCTCCATTCTCAGTGAATGAGGCAAATATAGTTGTTTTAAAAAAAAAAAGATAAGCCACCAGATTTGCCTGGCTCCTATCGACCTATATCGTTGGTAAACTCCTATGGTAAGGTCTATGCAAAAATCTTGGTGTACCGACTGGGCCGAGTCATCTCTCCTTTAGTGTCAATATGGCAACATGGGTATATACCCGATAGGAGTACAGTCGACCACATTAATAGGGTAATAACCTTGATGGATGCAGTTTCTATAAAAAGCATAAGCCAGAGAACCGTTCTGCTGAAATATTCACAGAGTTCCAAAATTTCCAGAAACACTTAAATCATATTTTAATTGTGGAAATTGAATCAAGGACAACTGGTAGCATAGAAATACAGAGTATTGTGTTGAGTGTAAAATCCCAGACTTTCAGTATAACTACTGACTATGTGCATGATGTCCAATTGGATTCATGTTTATGTAAATGATCTGCATTTACCATGACTGAAGAATTACTGGACCTATGCTGTTGACTTCTGCCCTTGGGTCTTATAGATGGAATATTGAACCACACGTTTGTGGAGAATATATCCATTTAAATAGAATGTCCTCCTACTGCATTGTAATAACAAAAGATCAAATCTTCATGAGACACTGCAACCTGGAAAAGGGATTTTAGTTGTTTTAAAAGCAAGGGCTTTGTCTCTTTAAACATTTCACTTTTTCCATGAAAAGTGCAGATATCTCAATCAATAACTTTTTAGCTCAAGAATCAGTCTACAACCTCGCACGTCCAGATCGAAAGAAAATGGGGAAAGGGGTGGAGTTCTTTGTAAGACCTGATTATTGTCCCCAGATGATGGAAAAAGATGGCAGCTACAGCAACTTATCTCCCCCTTCCAAGGCAAGGGGGCTCAAGCCTACTTGCTGAACCCTGGTAAACTGAAAGTCATATTTAATGAGCAAGTCCGGTTTTTCTTCGGGTGTCTTCTCCCTCCATTTTTTTTATTTGCTTGACAGGGGATATTGCACTAAATAGTAATGAGTAATCGTACAGGAGGGGGTAATCCGGGCGGCAGGAGCTTGTTCCATCTCAGGGACCATTGGTCCCAAAGCCTCTTTTCAGGGTAAGGGTGGAGGAGGTACAGGGCCTCGGTGGAGGCCCAGTGATGGGGGTTAGGGTGGTATGGGTAGGTCACTAGGGGAGGGTGGGGGAGCACTGGGGGTAGGGTGGGGGTGGGGGGGCGCATGATAAAACAATCCATGACATTTTGAGAATTGAAGGAAAAAGGTACATGCAACTCTATTATATGGTTATAGACTGGATAGAAACAGTGATATGTAATGGGGGATAGGAAGTCTGGACTGCGTATCTGTTCCTTTAGTGTATGTGGGCTGAATAACGGTGGGAAGAGACAACGTGTGGCGGCGAACTACAGGTGATCGAACCAGATTTGGTCTGTGTACAGGAAACCCACATACCGTGGTGTAAACTGAAGATTCTAGCTGAACTTGGCTACTCGGTACTGATATGAACACAAGAATCTACAACAAACCGAGGGGTAGCTGTATTAGCCAAACATAGTAAACAGTTGGCGGAAAGAGCTCTGGCGGACAAACAAGGTCACTGGGCTATCATTGAATGCACAATAGGGGGTGTTAAATGTACTCTGTGCTCAGTACATGGTTCTAACTTTGATGAGGCAGCAGTGTTGGAAGGGCTAAATCAAGAACCTGCATCCTGGCTGACATCTTTGATTTTATGTGGTGATTTTAATATACATTTGGGACCCCGGGATTTGCAATCAGACATAATAAACTATAAGGGTAGGAAACCAAAAGTGTTTAAAGCTCTAAAACACTTGGTGGCTGATCACGGGCTGGTTCATGCTTGGGCTACTCTGCGAAACACCGACCCGGGTTTTACATTTTACTCCCACCCACTCCATAAGCTAGTGAGGTTAGATCATTTTTTTATTTCAACAGCATTATTGGTAAGAGTGAAAATACAAGTATTCTCTCGGATTACACCAGATCATGGCCCTTTGGTAATTGATATCCATGCAATTTGTACACTACCTAATGTTAGATCTTTCTTGTTTGATAGGAAACTATTGCTGGATGAGGCATTTGTCGTCCATATGAACGACTGGATTAGGCAGTTTTTGGTCATATATCGCAATTCTACCACATGTTGCTTTATCTAGGATGCTCTAAAGGCTGGAATCAGGGGGGAGACTCTCAGTTTTGGGTTACACAAACAGAGACAAGTGAAATTGGCGACACAGGAATTGTATACAAAATTCAGAATAGCTGAAGAGAATCTTATGTTGGGAATACAAGCTAGCTGTGATATTGCATCGTTGCAAATGGACGAGGCCCGTTGCAAGGCAAAAGTTAATTTGCAATGGAGCAGGGAAATAGCCATTAAACATACTCTTAATAAGGAAGAGAGCTATGAGTATGGTGAGGCTACAGGGCAGTGTTTGGCACAAAGGCTACGGTCAAGAGAGGCGGCACAAAGAATCAAGGCCATGATAAATGTACACGGTAATCAAGTAGATACTCCAGCTGAGATCCTGAATGTTTTTCATGTTTTTTAAAGCACTGTATACTGGAGACTGCTCTGCTGTACAGACGAGTGAGATCCTGCTGCAAAATCTCAATAGTGAAGTACTGAGCCAGCAGGAGGCAGATATTTTGAAGTCACCAATAACTATGGAGGAGTTGGAGGAAGCCATTAATTGCTTAGCTAATGGCAAAGTGGCGTGGCCTGATAAATTGCCTTTGGATGTATACAAAAAAAAAATTCAATAATTAAAAAGAGATATGTTGATTACTTTACAACAAGCACAGCTAGGGGCTGCTCCATTCTCAGTGAATGAGGCAAATATAGTTGTTTTAAAAAAAAAAAGATAAGACACCAGATTTGCCTGGCTCCTATCGACCTATATCGTTGGTAAACTCCTATGGTAAGGTCTATGCAAAAATCTTGGTGTACCGACTGGGCCGAGTCATCTCTCCTTTAGTGTCAATATGGCAACATGGGTATATACCCGATAAGAGTACAGTCGACCACATTAATAGGGTAATAACCTTGATGGATGCAGTTTCTATAAAAAGCATAAGCCAGAGAACCGTTCTGCTGAAATATTCACAGAGTTCCAAAATTTCCAGAAACACTTAAATCATATTTTAATTGTGGAAATTGAATCAAGGACAACTGGTAGCATAGAAATACAGAGTATTGTGTTGAGTGTAAAATCCCAGACTTTCAGTATAACTACTGACTATGTGCATGATGTCCAATTGGATTCATGTTTATGTAAATGATCTGCATTTACCATGACTGAAGAATTACTGGACCTATGCTGTTGACTTCTGCCCTTGGGTCTTATAGATGGAATATTGAACCACACGTTTGTGGAGAATATATCCATTTAAATAGAATGTCCTCCTACTGCATTGTAATAACAAAAGATCAAATCTTCATGAGACACTGCAACCTGGAAAAGGGATTTTAGTTGTTTTAAAAGCAAGGGCTTTGTCTCTTTAAACATTTCACTTTTTCCATGAAAAGTGCAGATATCTCAATCAATAACTTTTTAGCTCAAGAATCAGTCTACAACCTCGCACGTCCAGATCGAAAGAAAATGGGGAAAGGGGTGGAGTTCTTTGTAAGACCTGATTATTGTCCCCAGATGATGGAAAAAGATGGCAGCTACAGCAACTTATCTCCCCCTTCCAAGGCAAGGGGGCTCAAGCCTACTTGCTGAACCCTGGTAAACTGAAAGTCATATTTAATGAGCAAGTCCGGTTTTTCTTCGGGTGTCTTCTCCCTCCATTTTTTTTATTTGCTTGACAGGGGATATTGCACTAAATAGTAATGAGTAATCGTACAGGAGGGGGTAATCCGGGCGGCAGGAGCTTGTTCCATCTCAGGGACCATTGGTCCCAAAGCCTCTTTTCAGGGTAAGGGTGGAGGAGGTACAGGGCCTCGGTGGAGGCCCAGTGATGGGGGTTAGGGTGGTATGGGTAGGTCACTAGGGGAGGGTGGGGGAGCACTGGGGGTAGGGTGGGGGTGGGGGGGCGCATGATAAAACAATCCATGACATTTTGAGAATTGAAGGAAAAAGGTACATGCAACTCTATTATATGGTTATAGACTGGATAGAAACAGTGATATGTAATGGGGGATAGGAAGTCTGGACTGCGTATCTGTTCCTTTAGTGTATGTGGGCTGAATAACGGTGGGAAGAGACAACGTGTGGCGGCGAACTACAGGTGATCGAACCAGATTTGGTCTGTGTACAGGAAACCCACATACCGTGGTGTAAACTGAAGATTCTAGCTGAACTTGGCTACTCGGTACTGATATGAACACAACAATCTACAACAAACCGAGGGGTAGCTGTATTAGCCAAACATAGTAAACAGGGGGCGGAAAGAGCTCTGGCGGACAAACAAGGTCACTGGGCTATCATTGAATGCACAATAGGGGGTGTTAAATGTACTCTGTGCTCAGTACATGGTTCTAACTTTGATGAGGCAGCAGTGTTGGAAGGGCTAAATCAAGAACCTGCATCCTGGCTGACATCTTTGATTTTATGTGGTGATTTTAATATACATTTGGGACCCCGGGATTTGCAATCAGACATAATAAACTATAAGGGTAGGAAACCAAAAGTGTTTAAAGCTCTAAAACACTTGGTGGCTGATCACGGGCTGGTTCATGCTTGGGCTACTCTGCGAGACACCGACCCGGGTTTTACATTTTACTCCCACCCACTCCATAAGCTAGTGAGGTTAGATCATTTTTTTATTTCAACAGCATTATTGGTAAGAGTGAAAATACAAGTATTCTCTCGGATTACACCAGATCATGGCCCTTTGGTAATTGATATCCATGCAATTTGTACACTACCTAATGTTAGATCTTTCTTGTTTGATAGGAAACTATTGCTGGATGAGGCATTTGTCGTCCATATGAACGACTGGATTAGGCAGTTTTTGGTCATATATCGCAATTCTACCACATGTTGCTTTATCTAGGATGCTCTAAAGGCTGGAATCAGGGGGGAGACTCTCAGTTTTGGGTTACACAAACAGAGACAAGTGAAATTGGCGACACAGGAATTGTATACAAAATTCAGAATAGCTGAAGAGAATCTTATGTTGGGAATACAAGCTAGCTGTGATATTGCATCGTTGCAAATGGACGAGGCCCGTTGCAAGGCAAAAGTTAATTTGCAATGGAGCAGGGAAATAGCCATTAAACATACTCTTAATAAGGAAGAGAGCTATGAGTATGGTGAGGCTACAGGGCAGTGTTTGGCACAAAGGCTACGGTCAAGAGAGGCGGCACAAAGAATCAAGGCCATGATAAATGTACACGGTAATCAAGTAGATACTCCAGCTGAGATCCTGAATGTTTTTCATGTTTTTTTAAGCACTGTATACTGGAGACTGCTCTGCTGTACAGACGAGTGAGATCCTGCTGCAAAATCTCAATAGTGAAGTACTGAGCCAGCAGGAGGCAGATATTTTGAAGTCACCAATAACTATGGAGGAGTTGGAGGAAGCCATTAATTGCTTAGCTAATGGCAAAGTGGCGTGGCCTGATAAATTGCCTTTGGATGTATACAAAAAAAAAATTCAATAATTAAAAAGAGATATGTTGATTACTTTACAACAAGCACAGCTAGGGGCTGCTCCATTCTCAGTGAATGAGGCAAATATAGTTGTTTTAAAAAAAAAAAGATAAGCCACCAGATTTGCCTGGCTCCTATCGACCTATATCGTTGGTAAACTCCTATGGTAAGGTCTATGCAAAAATCTTGGTGTACCGACTGGGCCGAGTCATCTCTCCTTTAGTGTCAATATGGCAACATGGGTATATACCCGATAGGAGTACAGTCAACCACATTAATAGGGTAATAACCTTGATGGATGCAGTTAATGCGCAAGGTAATAAATTTGGTCTGATATTATTAGATACCGAAAAGGCGTTTGACCGGGTCGCGTGGGATTTCTTACGGGCGGTTCTACGGCGGTAGGGTCTTGGCCCAGGCATTGCTAAAGCTATTCAGGTCTTATATCGAACCCCTACTGCAAAAATCTGTATGATGGGCTTAGAGTCTGAACCTGTTCGAATTACTAGAGGTACAAGACAGGGATGCCCATGCTCTCCACTGCTGTTTGCATTATATATGAATCCTTTTTAACCATGCTAGAGCAAAGTCCTAGGATCAAATCAATCATCTGCAGGCAAGAACAATGTTGAGTACTGGCCTATGCATACGATATAGCGGTTGTAACACCTAACCTTACTACAGCTATGCCTGAGACAGAGCTGCTTGCACACAGGTTCGGCTTGCTATCAGGCTATAAACTCAATGCGTCCAAAACCCAGATTTTGTGTATAAATCAAGACTATAATGATGACCATAGGGTGAAGAGCGAGGTGACATATCTGGGTATTAGAATAAGGACTTGTCTAAAAGCATTGGTGGAGGTTAATTGGGGCTCTATTTTAACAACAGTGAAACAACAATTAGATCGATATGAATGCTTGCACTTGTCGTTGGTGGGAAGATGTAATTTTCTTAAAATGATTGTTTTACCTAAGTTTTTATATTATTTTAGATCAGTCCCATTAGAACTCACCTGAGGTCAGCGACAACTACTTCCATCAATCTGTTTAATCTGTGCTAGATTAGTATGGGCCCAAGGGATCCAAGGAGAGCAATGCGTTTTATGACATTTCCTTGTGAGAAAGGGGGTTGGGCAGTCCTGGATTTTACACTGTATTATTATGCCTGTATCCTTCAAAATATGCGGATCTTAGTGACCGGAGAGGACGTCAGCAATATTGCTGAAGCTCCATCATCTATCAGATGCTGTTGGGTGCTGATGCCAAGAACTGTTTATTTAGGATGTGTGAATTTATTTACTATGAAAAAACACTTGGTTTAAGGTTTTAAGCACCACTTTTAAGGTTTGGAAGGTTATACGGAAATGGTTTCACATTGAGGGGGTCTCGTATTATATTCCCACATCTGCTTCGGTTTTACTCCCAGCTGCCTTTTGGGATAGGTCTATTGATAGATGGAGAAGTAAAGGATTTTACAAATTGGGGATTTTTATACCAATTGGAGCCTGGCATCTTATGCTATTTTTGGTGATACATACCATTTGACTAAGACAAATTTCTTTACGTTTCTACAAATCCGGGATTATCTTGGTAAAAGACAACGGGTGATAGAGCAGAATCTGCTTATTGAGGCTATTAGAAGCAAATCCCCTATTGTTGCCATATACAATCTCCTGCTTAACACACAGAAGGATGATTTAGATGCCCAAAACCTTAAGTGGGATAACAGGCTGGGGCGTCAGGGTCTTCAAGTGGAACAATCAATCGATCTTGCAGGGAGGATTTTAACGTCTGCTAATATGCGGGCACAACATTATAAGACAGTGTTTAATTTGTATCATACTCCAGCTAAAATGCTTAAATGGGGAGGGGTTAACAACCCTAATGCCTCTGCACTTGATTACTCTCCTGGGGCATATTGAGAATTTTCTTCTTGCGATAGCTGGAGCAGTGATAAATAGTACGGCACCTATAATGCTTTTAGGGATTGAGGATGGTGCAACAGTGGGACATCCGGCACACAAGTTTCGTTATTTGATCTTTTTAGCCACGGCTGTGGCTAGACTTTGTTAGCCTCTATGTGGCTGCAGAAGGAAGCCCCTACTTTTGAGCTGTGGAGAGTTAGATTTTACACCATTTTTAATCTTGAACATAGTTTATATTCTCTCAAAGGCTCACGTAGGCAGAAGTTGGGTATGCAGATATGGGATCCTTTGATTGAACATATGAAAGATTGAATACCCATTTTTAGAACTATGTGGGATATATTTAATTAAGATATGTAATATTTCTCTGTTTTTATTCTTTGGATGTATAATCTGTCTGTTTTACCCTTGATCACCTGTTAGATATACTTTTCTAATGAATTGTATATTGTATTTTCTTGTCATGGATTGACTAAAAAATAATAATAATTAAAAAAAGAATAGGGTAATACTTTCATTTCTCCACGTTTTAGCTATTTCAATGTGTGCTGCATTCTGTAGAACACACAGAAAGAGCAAAAAACCATTAATGTTTGTTTATTTGTAGGGAGATGTCCCTTCCTGCACATAAACAATCATTAAATAATCACGATTTGCTACTTCTATGTGTGCTGCATTCTGCAAAACACATAGAAGTAACAAATCACCATTATGGATTGATTATATGCACGAAGGGACACCTTCCTATACATAAACAATCATTCCCAGCAAAGCAGGCACCCTTTCACTATGTGGCAGGGGGGCCTGCTTTGGCGCTAGGCAGCCTATTTTAGCAACAGTGCAAGGGAAAACACAGGTATTTGCAGCATTGTTGTAAATACAGCGTATCCCTTCGTTCTGGAAATGTTGGAGCGCGGCGCTGCCAGATTTGACAAAGCTCTGCGCTCTGACATTTTGCTGTAAATATGTCCCATAGAGACGAAATGGTGATACAATTCTCACTCATTCAAAGGTCTACCGATGTTGGTAAATCTGGGAATGTCTCAGAATACAAATAGGAATGCGTAGGAACATCCATGCTCTACCCATGTAACATGCCCACCACACATAGGAATGCATGGCAGTGACTTTACCAAGCCACACAGGGCCACCAATGTGGCCGTGCATAGATTGGTACTTCTCATCTAGGATTTGCGTAGCCCTTGTATTTTAAGGGCAACACAAAACTTGGATAAATGACCCTCATTTTCTGGATTAGGACTCTATAGTGAAGCATGCCACTTGGTAAGTGAGGTAGTAACCTGGACTATGACTCAAAATACGCTTGTCTCCTTTGAGCAGACATTAAGGGACAGAGTGCATGGCAGCCTTGTCACATGAAAAATAAGACTAGTTAAATAATCTGCCAACCCTAATGCCTCTGTGATTGTTGACCAATATAGCAATGTAATTGTGCTACTGATTCAGATATGAAAATACAAATATAATAACATAGGTTATAAAATTACACTTCTGGCACTAGACTAGATTAAGGTGGTCGGAATCTGTGCTTGTGTATCCAACAGATGCTAGAGGAGCTATGGCGAAAGAAGGCTTTTCATCCAAATCCGGTGGTCCGATCCCAGTTGTTAAAGTTCCAGAAAATGGATTCCTGGGGCTGTATTACTAGTGCAGCTTCCAGTTGAACTAGGTACTTTGGCTGAATTGTTGTTTTGCAGGGTCGACAAGGCAGTTTCGCCTGACTAGGAAAGATGGAAGAACCCTGCTGCTTCAACTAAGAATGATATATCTGCACTTTTCATGGAAAAAGTGAAATGTTTAAAGAGACAAAGCCCTTGCTTTTAAAACAACTAAAATCCCTTTTCCAGGTTGCAGTGTCTCATGAAGATTTGATCTTTTGTTATTACAATGCAGTAGGAGGACATTCTATTTAAATGGATATATTCTCCACAAACGTGTGGTTCAATATTCCATCTATAAGACCCAAGGGCAGAAGTCAACAGCATAGGTCCAGTAATTCTTCAGTCATGGTAAATGCAGATCATTTACATAAACATGAATCCAATTGGACATCATGCACATAGTCAGTAGTTATACTGAAAGTCTGGGATTTTACACTCAACACAATACTCTGTATTTCTATGCTACCAGTTGTCCTTGATTCAATTTCCACAATTAAAATATGATTTAAGTGTTTCTGGAAATTTTGGAACTCTGTGAATATTTCAGCAGAACGGTTCTCTGGCTTATGCTTTTTATAGAATCTGGAACTCCACCTTTCCTCCTGTAGAGTGGGATTTAGAATTGAGGATGTTTTTAACTTCTTGCAGAGACATCCACACTTGTAAAAATAATGTATGCCTGCCAGGGGTTCCTATATGGACTCAGGCAACTACAAAAAGCCAAATTTGGTTGTAAACTTACACTTACAACTAAATTTACCTTTGTGAATCAAGTCCATAGTACTGCATTTTTTTGCTGAGTCTGTTTTATGTGTTGTTTGCCAAATACAAAAGTATATACTCAAGTAGTGCATAACAACCTTTAACCCTTTCACTGCTGCCATTCCCCCCGTGCTAAGCCTTTTTAAAGCTATTTGAGGTACTTCGCGCTTAGACCCCTGTAACTTTTTGTCCACATAAGGTATCCACGCCAAATTTGCGTCCTTTTCTTCCAACATCCTGAGGATTTTAAAGGTAAAATGGGAAAAAATTGGAAAAATGGGAAAAAGTGCTGCAGAAGAAAGCGTCTATTATTTTCCCTGCAAATGGTATCAACAAAGGGTTTGTGGTGTTGAAATCACCATCTTCCCAGCTTTGAGAGACAGGCAGACGTTTGTCAGAAAACTAACATTTCCTACACAGTTTTGGCATTTTACTGGGACATAGCCTATTTTTACTATTTTTTATACTTTCCACCTCCTTCCAGTCAGTGGTAGAAATGGGTGTGAAAGCAATAATGGATCCCGGACAGCTATACATTTCAGAAAATAAGACAACATTCTGAATTTAGCAAGAGGTCATTTGTGTGGATCCTTTAAGGTTTTCCTATAGAAACCAACAGCTAAAATAAATAAATATTGAAATTCAGTTTAAAAAAAACTGCTGTTTGTGGCAACATTTTCAGCTGTAACGTCTCTTCTAACTATGACAGATTTTTTAAAGCAATGTACTGCTATGTCCGCTGGACCCTTTTGGCTATGGTGATATATAGGACTTGTAGGTTCACCAAGAATCTGAGGTACCCAGAGCCAATAACTGAGCTGGGCCTTGAAATGAGTTTTCATTGTGCACCGTGTATAATGCAGTTGATTTGGTAAAATATAAAGAGTGAAAAATAGGTATCGAGGACACCTTTGTATTTCCGAAATGGGCACAAAATATAGAGTTTAGAAGCAGTAGGTATTTGCACAGCTCCAAAATTGTGGGTATCCATATTAGCATGTACATTATAGGAAATGTTTTCAAAGTGACTTCGTTTTTACACATTGTCTTACATTTGGAAGACAGGCAGAAATGAATAGAAAGTCAATAGGTAATAACAGGTGTTCAACAATTCTGTGTTCCCCTAAATCTCCCAATTAAAATAGTACCTCACTTGTGTGGGTAGGCCTAGTGCCTGCGACAGGAAACGGCCTGAAATGCAACATGGACATATCACATTTTTCTAGAGAAAACGGACCTCAGCCGGCACCAAGGGAAATCTAGCAAACCTATACATTTTTTTAACTAGACACCCAGGGGAATCCAGTATGGGGTGACTTGTGTGGCTCCCACCAGGTTCTGTTGCCCAGAATTCCTTGCAAACCTCAAACTTGGTAAAAAAAACACATTTTACTCACATTTCTGAAATGGAAAGTTTTGGAATCTGCATGGATCCACCAACACCACATTCCCCAAAGTCTTCTGATAAAAATGGTACCTCACTTGTGTGGGTAAGCCTACTGCCGGCGATAGGAAACAACACGAAGCGCAACATGGACACATCACATTTTTCAGCTAAAAAGGACCTTTTTTTGCAATGTGCCTAGCTCTGGAGTTGTAACCCTAGCTCAGCCGGCACTTGGGGAAACCTAGCAAACCTATGCCTTTTTTATAACTAGACACCCAGAGGAGTCCAGGATGGGGTGATTTGTGTGACTTTCACCAGGTTCTGTTACCCAGAATCCCTTGCAAAGCTCAAACTTCGCCAAAAAATCACATTTTCCTCACATGTGATGGAAAGTTCTGGAATCTGCATAGATCCACAAACTTCCACACACCCCGCATTCCCCAAAGTCTCCTGATAAAAAATGGTACCTCACTTGTGTGGTTAGGCCTAGTGCGCGCGACAGGAAATGGCCCAAAACGCTATGTGAACACATCACATTTTTCCAGTGTAAACTGACCCTTTTTTAGCAATATGCCTAGCTGTGGATTTTAAACCCTAGCTCATATGGTACCTAGGGAAACCTGGAAAACCTATACATTTTTGAAAACTAGACACACAGAGGAGTCCAGGATGGGATGACTTGTGTGACTCCCACTAGGTCCTGTTACCCAGAATCCCTTACAGACCTCAAACTTTGTCAAAACAACACATTTTCTTCACATTTCTGTGATGGAAAGTTCTGGAATTCGTGTGGCTCCACAAACTTCCACCCACCCCGCATTCCCCAAAGTCTCCCAATAAAAATGATACCTCACTTGTGTGGGTAGGCCTAGTGCCCTCGGCAAGAAAAAGCACAAAACGCAATGTGTACACATCATATTTTTCCAGTGAAAACTTACCCTTTTTGTGCAATTTGCCTAGCTGTGGATTTTGAACCCTAGCTCAGCTGGCACCTAGGGAAACCTAGCAAACCTATACATTTTTGAAAACTAGACACCCAGGGAAATCCAGGATGGGGTAAGTTGTGTGACTCTCAACAGGGTCTGTTACCCAGAACCCCTTGCAAACTTCAAACTTTGTAAAACAAAACCCACATTATCCTCACATTTCTGTGATGGAAAGTTCTGGAATCTGCGTGGATATACAAACTTCCACCACCCACATTCCCTAAAGCCTCCTGATGAAAATCTGAGTTTTTCAGCTAAATTTGAGGTTTGTCGGGGATTACTGGTAGAAAAATGTTAGGAGATTCACGCAAGCTGGACCTCCCTGGACTCCCCTAGGTGTCTAGTTTTCAGAAATGTCTGGGGTTGGTAGGTTTTTCTAGGTGGCCGCTGAGCCCGCGACCAAAAACAGGTGACTCCTTCGCAAACGTGATACACAAATAAAGCAAGACAGGTCTCTCGCTTCTTTTAAGGGCCGAGAGGAACTCAAGAGGGAAGTGCACCCTCCCATGTTATAACACTGTTTCCCAAAAAGTACTCCCCTGATTACTTAACCGTTTGAACCGGTTAACTGTTTAGGATAGATCCTGAACTGACACTGGTGGAATGCCTCTATGTGAAGATGCGGATAGTGTGCCACCAGGAGGTGGGAAAGGAGGCATGTCCTTTTGTTTTATATTCCCTCACACACCCTAGTGGTGTCATGCTTCTTCATCGGGACACCCTGACGCCTAGAAGTCAGGGTGGGCTCGACCGTGTTTCAGGGAGCTCTTAAAGAGATGTTTTGGCCAGGGGGGATAAAGATTAAAATATCCCTGTCAGATCCAAGAATAAAGGGAAACTGAGATCTGACAGTAGACTTTTAATCTTTATCCCCCCTGGCCAAAACACCTCTTTAAGAGCTTTTCCAAGAGTGACAGCGTCACCTTCCCATATCACCAGGATATCATCTATATAGCGCCACCACTTTCTGATGTTATTTGAGTAGGGATTTTGTGGCCAAATATGCTGTTCTTCTACTTGGCCAATGTACAGACATGCTATACTGGGTGCGAACGTGCTGCAAAACTTACCATAAGTGACAAAACCAGCCCCCATGGCCAGAAACCCGACCCCAACCCCTCCGGCCCATTGGGGAAACGCCTGGTGCCCGCTACAGAAAGTCAGGCCCTGCAGCCAAGCACCATCCATGCACACAGTCAGCCAAACGCCAGTCTACGTACACCGCCAGCCAAGTGCCACTCCACGCACACCACCAGGCAAGTGCCAATCTACACACACCATCATAAAGCATGAGTCCACACAAACCATTAGCCAAGTACAGGTCCACACACACCTCCAGCAAAATCCCAGCCAAAGGTCAATACACACAGACCGTCAACCAAACTCAAGTTCACACACACACAAATTCTCATTGGTTTCTAGTCGTTTTCTGCTTGGGGGCAGATGAGACTAAATATATGACTGAAACAGCCAAAAAGTATGCCTAGAGAAAAAGGGTGCGACCCTTGCCTATGGGGCTTCTCCCTGACATGTCCATAAACATATCCCTGGTGCCTAGTGGGCTTTCTGCACCCCCCCCCCCCTGTGGGGCCAGATAAGGGGCTACTGCCCTGATCTGCCTTCCGAGGCGGGCAGAAAGACTTTTTGGCTATTGCCTCCTATTGCCCCATCTGTCTCCTGGGGGAGGGGCAGAAAGACTGGGGTAATTTTTTTAGGGGGTGAGGAAACTGGCATGCCCATTTTGGGCAGCCCCCACCCCTACGTATAATAAAAAACATATACCCTGGTGCCTAGTGGGTTTTCTGCCGCCCACAGGGGACAGATCAGGGACTATTGCCCCCATCTGTCTCCGGGGAAGGCAGAAAGACTGTAGCAAAAACATTTTTTGGGGGGGGGGGGGGCATCTGCAATCTCAGTCTGGGCAGCCCCCCTACGTATAACAAAAAACATAATCCCTGGTGCCTAGTGGGCTTTCTGCCCCTCTGGGGGGGGGGGCGAAAATGCTATTGCCCCCAACTTCCTCCCGGGGGCAGAAAGATTGTGGCAATTTTTATTGTAGGGAGGGAGCTTTGGCATGCCCATTCTGGTCAGTTCCCACGTGAAAAAACCAATCCCCAGTGCCTACTGGGCTTTCTGCCACCCGGGGGGCAGATCAGGGGCTATTGCCTCCATATGCCTCCTGGGGGGGGCAGACAGACTGTGGCAAATTTTTTTGGGGGGTGAGGGAATTGGCATGCCCATTTTGGGCAACCCCACCCCTACGTATAAAAAAATTATAATAATCCCTGGTGCCTAGTGGCCTTTTTGCCCCCTGGAGGGGCTCTTCCTCATGGGGGGGCAGAAAGACTGTGACATTTTTGGGGCGGGTTTGGGGGCATTGGCATGCCCAATTTGAGCAAACCCCATCCCTATATACATTTAAAAAAACTTGTGCCTAGTGTGCTTTTTTCTGCCCCGGGAGGGTGGGGGTGAATCAGGGACTGTTGCCTCATCTGCCTCCCTGGGGGCAGAAAGACTGTTGAATTTTTTGGGGGGTTAGGGGCATTGGCATGCCCTTTTTGGGCAGCCCCCACTCCTTTATACATAAAACAAAATCCCTGTTGCGCTTTTTGCCTGGCCGGGGGGTCAGATCGGGGGCTATTGCCCCCATCCGCCTCTCGGGGCAGAACGACTGTGGACTTTTTATGGGGGAGTGGGGGCATTGGCATGCCCATTTTGGGGAGCCCCCCCCCTCCTTTAGGCATAAAATAAACAAGCACTGGCGTTGCCAATAGGTCTCGCAGTAGGAAAGTTGGAGCTATTACAATTGCAAATAACAATGCCTTTTATTTTTGTTTTCATTTTAAAAACATAAAGCCCTTTATGTTTTTATAATGAAAACAAAAATAAAAGGCATTGTTATTTGCAATTGTAATAGCTCCAACTTTCCTACTGCAAGACCTATTGGCAACGCCAGTTCTTGTTATGGTTTTTCCTTTCATGTTCCTGACTTCAAATTAGTGTCAGCTAATTAGTTTCGGTGGGGTTGAAGAGCTTGTTGTCAGGATTGCCTGAACCATTTCTCCTTATATTGCTGCATGTGGCCATCCAGCCTTCATCCATAATTGGACCTCTCAACAAAAAGGCCATATTTCTTTCTCTAATCCGGAGAAGGTTTGTTCATATAGAAAGAGACACAGCAACTACAGCCTTTCTGAGCAGACAGAGTGAAACATGTTCTTATTTGCTTTGCCCACCTAGCATTACAGATTTCCTTAAGGTCTCTTCAAAACAATATTTGCCTGTTACGTTATATTTCAGGGGTAAATGTGAAAGTAGGTATTGTGAGTAGGCTTTTACATGCTTTACACACATTTCTGGTGAACCAGAGAAAGAAACTGTCAGTGTCCGACACCTTGGGATTTCTCGACATCTTTACAGCCTGGATAAAATCTAGTTTCTATACACAACAACATTTGAGAAGAGGGCCCAAGGGCAAGTTTAACGACTACCCAGGTACACGCCCCAAACTCAATATCTAAACACCAAATGGTACCTAGTAGTCAAGAGAGTGAGTTATTCACCTGGAATCACAACGCAAGTACAATACAAATAACACCCGTGGGAACACACCATGCACGTTTTAAATGTGAAGTTGGCCAAGTAAGGGCTCAAGGACGTTTGGAAAAATTCCCATCAGAAGCCACACTGTACTGCCCTCTTTTGCATCATTTGGGATCTCCTTGCCCAGGAGACAAAACAAGACGGCCGGTCAGATGTTACCGTGACCGAAATGGAAATGTGAGAGGAGAGTTTTACATGATTTAGTGGCGACTGAAAAAAAGCAGTGTGAAGTGAAAGGGGTGAAAAAATTAGTGATTATAAAATTAGGTGAACTGGGTAGAAATCGGGAATTTATTAGTGTCTCCCAGTCCCTAAGGTTAAAAAACAAGTGCAAATGCGGGTTAGAAATAATATCCGCAATCAGTAGTGGTCGACATGTTTCTGCATATAGTGAAAAGATTATCCATGCATTCCTCAGGACCAGTTGTTTCAGAAACTACTGCTTTTTGTGAAAAATAATTATTAAAAGATATCACCTGAAAAGTCCAGATTGTGTGCTCAACCATGTACTGTTACCGCACCGCATCAAAGCATTGGATACACAGGGAAAAACGAAGACAAACAAAATAGGAGAACATGAATATGTAAACTTCCCACGGTTTTATGAGATTGTGTCAAGTTAAACCTTAGTTTTATGGCACCAGATCCGTACATACTAGGAAACAAGTTCCATTTCAAACACTCACCCATAAACGATGGTTGAGGAGCTTCACCCCACCTGGCTGCGGCTCAGGTATGAGGAGCACCGCTCTAAAGTAAAGAGATTGAATTGAAAGAAAAGAGGCAATCATGGCTCAGTTGAAAATCCATGGGGTGATATATGGATTATTTGTGAACATTCAATGTCCTTGCCGATTATATAGACTCAGATGGTGGATCTTAGACTACGCTTCAAAAAAGATGTTAAGATTTCCTACATGTCATGTGTTTAATGTTGAATACCCATGAGTTAAAGCAAAGTCTAAGGAGTTCGGTATAAGGAGACAAACGTCCTAGCGTTGCGCTGTTTGTGATAGTAGACACCCAACCGCGTTACGTGATATAAAACAGATTCATATCCTTGGTGGTTTTTGAGCGCATTCAACACGAGGGTGTTGTGCGCATTGCTTACCTATCCGTCGGTGTCTCCCGACAGTCATCCGAGCTGTCTGGGGGGGCACCGGTTGTGGGACTCGCGTTGTGTTTATGCGATTGTTTCAGGAGACTGAGTCACGTGACCAACTAGAATCACGTGATCACTCTGTGTGTCGGGAGTTGTAGTTCGGGTTGCGAATTGTAGTGCTAATGAACGACTAGCGCTAGAGTCCAGTTAACATTAGATATAATGTATATTACGCATTCTGTGTGTGTATTACAATGACACAGTCAAGTCCCCCAGGGAAACGCTAATTGCTCCGCAAAATGATCAGTGTTTGATATGTATCGCAAAGAATGAGAGGCACGTTTGTTCGATGTAAGTCTATATCCTGAACTGTATATATATTGTTTTTAAAGGGACATCCACGGTATAGGCTCATTGAGTCCCGCCTTGTCACTGTTCAATCTGTATACCCATTTCTGTTCAGGCTTGCGGTAGAGTTCAGATTCCAGACCATTGGAAGTCACATTGATTTTCAAATCTAGAAAAGCCAGCGTTGTTTGACTGAATTCAATGGTGAATTTCAAGTATGCGTTTCTGGTGTTGCGGTAACAGTACATGGTTGAGCACACAACCTGGACTTTTCAGGTGATATCTTTTAATAATTATTTTTCACAAAAAGCAGTAGTTTCTGAAACAACTGGTCCTGAGGAATGCATGGATAATCTTTTCACTATATGCAGAAACATGTCGACCACTACTGATTGCGCATATTATTTCTAACCCGCATTTGCACTTGTTTTTTAACCTTAGGGACTGGGAGACACTAATAAATTCCCGATTTCTACCAAGTTCACCTAATTTTATAATCACTAATTTTTTCACCCCTTTCACTTCACACTGCTTTTTTTCAGTCACCACTAAATCATGTAAAACTCTCCTCTCACATTTCCATTTCGGTCACGGTAACATCTGACCGGCCGTCTTGTTTTGTCTCCTGGGCAAGGAGATCCCAAATGATGCAAAAGAGGGCAGTACAGTGTGGCTTCTGATGGGAATTTTTCCAAACGTCCTTGAGCCCTTACTTGGCCAATTTCACATTTAAAACGTGCATGGTGTGTTCCCACGGGTGTTATTTGTATTGTACTTGCGTTGTGATTCCAGGTGAATAACTCACTCTCTTGACTACTAGGTACCATTTGGTGTTTAGATATTGAGTTTGGGGCGTGTACCTGGGTAGTCGTTAAACTTGCCCTTGGGCCCTCTTCTCAAATGTTGTTGTGTATGTGAACAGTACAGCTAAGGCTGTGGGCCCCTTTTAAACAGTAGTTGATCATCATTGGTCTCCTATATCATTGAGTTTATTGAGAGGTTGACTTTCACTGGCTCCCTTTTTGAACTTTCTTGTCTTTGCTGATTCTCTTCCATCGAGTTAGCTATGGCCACTAATTGGGGCTTAGCTTTCGAGAATGCAGAGGTCCAAAACATCCTAGACGAAAACCCGAGTCTCTTAGAGAGCGTCCCAGTCCAAGTAACAAGTAATGATGAGGGATGGGCAAAAGTCCTGGTCCTTAAGAAATCACACTCCAGAACAACAGTCCATGGAATCGTCATGGCACAATACCTCCGTGACAACTGTGCATCTTCTGGCCTCATTGTTAATAATGCACCACGACTATTCCTTGATGACAAGGAATTCCTAAAAGATTGGTCGATGATTGCCTGGAGATGCACAAGGGACTGGCTGGTCCTAATCATTAAAACTGCAAAAAGAGTGGCAGACAAGATACTTATTGAAATTCAAGTACCTGAGGGCCAGATAAAAACCACACTAAAAAGCGGCCTTTTCAAGAAAGGACAGGACGATAGTGACAAGAATAACAAAGACTTTAGAGAGTCAATTCTTTTCACTAAATTAGAAAAATTTAAAAAAGACTTAGCTAGATTTTCAACCGAAAGAGTATACCCTTACACGAGCGAGTCTTACACAGCACCCACATTTAATCGAGGTGGTAGAAAAGGTGGCTCAACATATGGAACATCGAGCTCAGAAGGAGCATCTAGTGACTCAGACACTTCACTGAATGGGTCAACAAACAACACTCCTAGAGGGCGTGGAAACCATAGGAACTGGAGGGGTGGACAACACCCACACAATTTCAACAGTTACCAACCATGGTGGCCGGCCAATCCCTGGATGTTTGGACCGTCCTACCCTCCTCAAATGGGTCCCTTTGGTCCCCCCCAAATGCAACCAGGCCCCGGAGCTTTTCCTTTTTTAGGGTTTGGCCCGAGACGGGGCAGGGGCAGAAGGAGACAAGGAACAACACCTCAAGTCCACTGGAACACTGCGCCGCAGTCCACGATGGATCTTCGCAGCGGGAAGAAAGTCCCACAAGAAACCGCAGGGACGAGCAATTCGACGACCTCGTGATGAATCTCAGCTCACACACTCTATCTCCGAACGAGGAACGCCTCTTAAACAAAGGCCTTGGCTTTGTGGCTACTCAGAAAGGGGATCCTTTCGTAGCACAGGTGGAACTAGCCAAACTCTTCAGAAAAATAAGACTGCATTATTTTTTCTCTAAACCAGGGAATATGGAATCACCTGTTGTGGATAAGAATACTGGTCTAAAAAAGCCATCCACATTTAACCCACCAAGTGTCGGATTGCCCCCAAAGGTCTTAACCTTTGAAACAGCAGTAGAGAACGATATAAAACATCTCTACCAAACTGAAAACAGACCCTTCATGAATCTTTCAAGAGATGAACAATCGGCACTGCGCTCATTAACATCCAACGAACACATAATCATCAAGCCAGCCGACAAGGGCGGGGCAATCGTGATTCTGGATACCGAGACATACAGAAACGAATGCCTGAGACAATTGAGCGATCGTAGATCTTACCTCCCACTAAGTGAAGATCCAACTGAGAAACTAAAAATAAAAATAGGCAACTTAGTGGAAGAAGCGACCAATGAGGGTTGGATTACACCACAAGAAGGACAATATCTCCTCACGAGTCATCCTACCATACCTTATTTTTACTGCCTACCGAAAGTCCACAAACCACAGAGACCGCCACCAGGGAGGCCTATCATTTCGGGAATTGGGTCTATATTAGAACCACTGTCGACCTTTGTTGACCACTTTTTAAATCCTATGGTCAAAGCCATGCCTACGTACCTTCAGGATACGAAGGACGTTTTAAGACTCCTTCCAAACATACAATTCAACACCAACACTGATATCCTTGATTCGTTTGACGTCAAGTCACTTTACACATCGATTCCGCAAACTGAAACACTGGAAGTTGTGGGGAGTCTATTAGAACGAAGTGACCACCAGTCCATTACGCCAACACGGTTCATCATGAACCTTGCAGAAATCGCTATGAAAGAAAACTACTTTCGCTTCGAAGACACTACCTACCTACAAACATCTGGGACCAGTATGGGTAGTGTCTTCGCGCCGAGTCTAGCGAATCTGTATGTTCATAACTTCGAACAACAGGAGGTCCTCACACCTGCCAACCCCTATCTATTGTCGCTACACTTGTGGAAGCGATATATAGATGACATTCTGTTGGTTTGGCGGGGGACAGAAGAAGATCTAATGTCTTTCCATGCATGGCTCAACACCAGAAACGCATACTTGAAATTCACCATTGAATTCAGTCAAACGACGCTGGCTTTTCTAGATTTGAAAATCAATGTGACTTCCAATGGTCTGGAATCTGAACTCTACCGCAAGCCCATGGCCCGAAATGCACTCTTAAGATATGACAGTTGTCATCCTCGTGCCTTAAGAGACAATTTACCTTTTGGCCAGTTTCTTAGAGTACAGAGGAACTGCTCCAACAAAGAAGCTTTCAAGACTCATTCAAAAAATCTGGAACAACAACTAAGTGTAAAAAACTATCCAAAGAAAATCATCCGCCAATCCGAAAAGAGGGCATCAAATAATAACAGGGAATCTCTGCTAGAGATACATCCTCCCAAAGAAAAAACCAACCGCATCACCTTTGTCAATACATTTAACACCAGATCCAATCAGGTCCAAAAGATCGTAAAAAAACATTGGTCGATCTTGAAAACTGGGGGCGATGATATCCCTCTACCACTTTTTGCCTTTAAAAGAGGACAAAACCTCAAGGACCAGTTAGTCCATACACGCCCACGTAACAAGGAACCCAGACAGGTGGGCACACTTTGGGACTTGCCACCTGTTCAAGGCCATCATCCCTGTGGGGCATGCTCAGTATGTCCCCAAACTTGCAAATCCACGAGCATAGATATAGGGACAAACAGACCATGGACTCAAACAAGGTTCACCAACTGCAACAGCAGTAACCTGATTTATTTGATAACATGCCCTTGCCAACTTCGATACGTTGGCATGACGACTAGGAAGGTTAGGACGAGAATTCAAGAGCACAAAAGCACAGTGCGGTGCCGTAAACAAGCAACTCGCCTCACTGCACATTTCCTAGAAAAAGGACACAGCCCCAATGATTTCTATTGGACAGTTTTAGAACAACCACCGATCCCAGAATCCTGTCCAGACGCCAGCCGCTTTCTGTTCAAAATTGAACAGAAATGGGTATACAGATTGAACAGTGACAAGGCGGGACTCAATGAGCCTATACCGTGGATGTCCCTTTAAAAACAATATATATACAGTTCAGGATATAGACTTACATCGAACAAACGTGCCTCTCATTCTTTGCGATACATATCAAACACTGATCATTTTGCGGAGCAATTAGCGTTTCCCTGGGGGACTTGACTGTGTCATTGTAATACACACACAGAATGCGTAATATACATTATATCTAATGTTAACTGGGCTCTAGCGCTAGTCGTTCATTAGCACTACAATTCGCAACCCGAACTACAACTCCCGACACACAGAGTGATCACGTGATTCTAGTTGGTCACGTGACTCAGTCTCCTGAAACAATCCCATAAACACAACGCGAGTCCCACAACCGGTGCCCCCCCAGACAGCTCGGATGACTGTCGGGAGACACCGACGGATAGGTAAGCAATGCGCACAACACCCTCATGTTGAATGCGCTCAAAAAACGCCAAGGATATGAATCTGTTTTATATCACGTAACGCGGTTGGGTGTCTACTATCACAAACAGCGCAACGCTAGGACGTTTGTCTCCTTATACCGAACTCCTTAGACTTTGCTTAAATCGTGGGTATTCAACATTAAACACATGACATGTAGGAAATCTTAACATCTTTTTTGAAGCGTAGTCTAAGACCCACCATCTGAGTCTATATAATCGGCAAGGACATTGAATGTTCACAAATAATCCATATATCACCCCATGGATTTTCAACTGAGCCATGATTGCCTCTTTTCTTTCAATTCAATCTCTTTACTTTAGAGCGGTGCTCCTCATACCTGAGCCGCAGCCAGGTGGGGTGAAGCTCCTCAACCATCGTTTATGGGTGAGTGTTTGAAATGGAACTTGTTTCCCAGTATGTACGGATCTGGTGCCATAAAACTAAGGTTTAACTTGACACAATCTCATAAAACCGTGGGAAGTTTACATATTCATGTTCTCCTATTTTGTTTGTCTTTGTTTTTCCCTGTGTATCCAATGCTTTGATGCGGTGCGGTAACAGTACATGGTTGAGCACACAACCTGGACTTTTCAGGTGATATCTTTTAATAATTATTTTTCACAAAAAGCAGTAGTTTCTGAAACAACTGGTCCTGAGGAATGCATGGATAATCTTTTCACTATATGCAGAAACATGTCGACCACTACTGATTGCGGATATTATTTCTAACCCGCATTTGCACTTGTTTTTTAACCTTAGGGACTGGGAGACACTAATAAATTCCCGATTTCTACCCAGTTCACCTAATTTTATAATCACTAATTTTTTCACCCCTTTCACTTCACACTGCTTTTTTTCAGTCGCCACTAAATCATGTAAAACTCTCCTCTCACATTTCCATTTCGGTCACGGTAACATCTGACCGGCCGTCTTGTTTTGTCTCCTGGGCAAGGAGATCCCAAATGATGCAAAAGAGGGCAGTACAGTGTGGCTTCTGATGGGAATTTTTCCAAACGTCCTTGAGCCCTTACTTGGCCAACTTCACATTTAAAACGTGCATGGTGTGTTCCCACGGGTGTTATTTGTATTGTACTTGCGTTGTGATTCCAGGTGAATAACTCACTCTCTTGACTACTAGGTACCATTTGGTGTTTAGATAAAATCTAGTTCCCCAAATGCATGCATCTTCTGGAAGTTAGTATATTGTTTTTGGGGATATATTAAAAGCTGCATTCTCTGCCATACATGATTCTTCAGACTTCCCAGACTGTCGATCTGACCTCACAGGATGTTGTCTCCTGGTTTCCGGCCGCAAAATAAAGTAGCAATCCGCTTGAAACGTAGAAACAAAGGAAAGACGAATCGGGGACTGTGAGGAGTGGTGGGGGAAAACCACGAGGGAGACGCACGCAGAGAGGAGACAGTAAATGTGTTGCCGTTTCAATTCGGGCAAAGCCAACTTAGTTTGTCTCCTGGTTCTGCAGCTTAAAACTTAGAAACAGAAAAAATCCGGTCGCAAAATAAAGTAGCAATCCGCTTGAAACGTAGAAACAAAGGAAAGACGAATCGGACAGTAAATGTGTTGCGGTTTCAATTCGGGCAAAAACAACTTAGTTTGTCACGAATCGGGGACTGTGAGGAGTGGTGGGGGAAAACCACGAGGGAGACAAAGTGAAACAACACGTACATGAAAATGCAGAGCGGGAAACTGAAAGTACGGCCGGCCTGTGGCCGGCCATGAATAATTAGGAGACAAAGCAGCCGGGAAACTGAAAGTGCGGCCGGCCATGAATAATTAGGGGAGGAGAAGCCGCACAGCGCACGCTGGGAGAAGCCCTTTGATGTGCTGTGCGTCCGTGAATGCGCGTGCTTGTTTGGTCACGTGATTCACATGAACTTAAACAAAATCGAACGAACGAAACCCTTGGTTTCACGAGCGTTTTGAGGACATGAATTCTCGCTACGCTCAATGCGCTTGCCCGCATTGATAGGTCGCGAGACCTAAAAAGCCCTGGTGCCTAATGTGCATTCTGATCCCCCGGGGCCAGCAGATCAGGGGCTATTGCCCCCATCTGCCTACCAGGAGGGCAAAAGACTGATCTGGGCCAGAAATATGGGGGAAACAAAAGCCCTTGCACAAGGGGCCACTCCCCCTCCTTGGTGTCTAGTGGGTGGGTCCCTGCTTTGGGATCACCCTCCTGAGACGATCTCCAAGCAGGGATCCACTAGTGAGGGTTTCCCCTTTCCAATGATACCTCTCATGTCTGCCTCAGTGCTCAGCTTGCTGAGAGAGTGCCTTGAGCACCGAAGCAGGGAAACTGAAACTGAGTTTCAGTTTCTCTAAAATGTACGTCAGCACGACGATCGTCATTTCGGAGAAAGTCTCAGAACACCCTCGGGAGCTGGGGAAGCTAATCCCCTGCTCCCGAGGGTGTTTTGACTGAAAGGAAATCCGTCTGGTGCCCACACCAGAGGGATTTCCTGTGCCATATTGTCAGACCACCGGGAGCCGTCCGACGCACATGATCACTTTTGTGTCAGACGGCTCCCGCGCCGCTGACTCATGCAAGAGGTTAATAATAAACGCAGACCTTCTTCAAAGATGTAAACGAATAGCACAGATGCCTGTTGTGTTGGAGATATGGAACATCCCATTTCATAATGAAAGTGAGGAGAGTTTTGTGTGATAACCCTTTCACTCATGAGCCCAATGGTATTGGCCATGACGTGTGTGGGGAGAAAATAAAAAGGCCCAGGCCTGGACCTTGTGGTCAACTAAATGAAGAACTTGGAGTCCGTGTCAGTTCCTACACGTGCGGCGTTTGCTGATCAGGCTGCGTATTCTGACATAACAGATTGGCAAAAAGGGGGTGTTTGTCTTCCCCGCCCGCCTCACTGCCCACCTGTGGAGGCACCCTGTCGGGGCTGACACGGTAGTGTCACCTGCCTACTGGCTGGTCGCTGGGGAACATTTCCCTGCTGCTCCTGGTGTTCGCAGTTCCCGCAGGTGGATAGCTATTCGTGCCCACTGTAGAAGGCTGTTTGACTGTGTCTCAGGCTCATCAAAGGGAACGTCAGGGCATCCTGTTGGCCCGCCCTGTACTCTCCTACTGATGCCATTCAGGCACAGTCGTGCAGCTGCTCGTGCCAATGAGGCGGACTGCTCGACCGTGTAATTGGCATTTCAGGGGGCGTGCCTAGCACTGCCTCCTTTTTGCTCCTGGCTGTGAGGCATACTTTAGTGGCCATTTTTACCCCTGCAGAATTTTTCAGGGACGTGCAAGTCACTATGCTTGTTGTGACTTTTCACACTACACGTGGACCTATGATGCACAGGACCTCTGAGAGCCCTCTGACACCTGCACACTGATACCACAGGTGGGTGCAACTTTTCCAGCTGTCGGCTGCACTGTCTGTTGCCCATAAGGAGGGATGAAGTGTGGCTCCTAGTACCTGTGTGCTGGGCCCTACTTGCTGCCCAAGCTGTGTGCTTTCCACCGAGTGGGGGGGGGCATCCTTCTCATCGCAGTTGACCCGGCTTGTGAATTCTCTGAACTATTTTCTTTCTGCTCATCAGCTACCTGTGTGGCCTGTGATGGCTTCAGTACCAGCACTTGAACCTTTTGTCATGGTGGGCCCCCTGTATGCACAGGCTGCACGGTGGAAAGACTTGGTGGAAAGACTGGAGAACTATTTTGCTGCGGTGGCTTTAGAAAAATTACAGACTTCGTTCCATGCTCCTGCACTTAGGGGGGGCTTCCATTCACAAGCTGGCGAAGTCTGTAGTGGAGGCTGGCCCATTGATTACATACACTACCCTGAAATGATCCCTCATTGCACATTTTAAATCGTTTGAGACAATGAGTGGTTCTTCCTACGCCAGGCCAGGCAGCTTCCCAAAGAGTTAGTGGACACTTTTTATGCTCGACTAAAGGAACTTGCCAGTACCTGCACATTGCCCGACCCTGATGATGAGATTCATGCCCAGTTCATCCTGGGCTGCATATCTGTCAAACTGAGGGGAAAATATTCTACAGGTCCCAGGAATGTCCATGGCCCATGTGCTTACAATGGGCGACTTAAAGAACTTTATTAATTGCGTGCTGCTCACTTGGAAGTGGCATTACAACAACAGAAGGCAGAGCCGTCATTGTAGTGGCGTCTGTGGGGGCAGAAAGAAGAAAGCCCGTCCCATGCCTGCTGCGAGTTCCAAGGTGTGTTACACTTGCGGGGGACACTATCCTCATCAGGGCTCATGCCCTGCCGAGGGGAAGAAATGTTCCTCCTGCAACAAATTAAATCATTTTGCCAAGGTATGCAGCTCCTCTGCATTTCAAAGGACACAAAAACCTAAGTCAGTCAATGTCATGCAGACACCTGTGGCCCAAGATGACGAAGAGGATTCCTCTATTTTTTCTTCAATAATTCAAACTTAAAAAAAAAAAAGATGACGAAGAGGACATGGATAATGATGACTTGGAAGGGACAGTGCATGTCATACATGCTAAGCTGCCTGGAGAACGTCCCAGCCGACACATCCTGAAGTGCACAGTCCTTTTGTTGGACCACCAAATCCCAGCCCTAATTGACATGGGAACGCCTATAAATATTCTTGAGCAGTCTGTACTGAAAACTCTTCTGATAAAGCCTGTCCTGCGCCCCACTGCCACACAAGTATTTGCCAATGGGTCATCAATGCCACTTGCACTGACAGGGGTTTTTACGACAGGGATATCGCATGACTCACGTTCAATGTGTGCCAAGGGCCACGTCACTAAAAATGGCTCGGGATGTGGTTGAGCTGCTGGACGGCGGAACGACTTTCGTCTCTTTTGCTTTCAGTGTAGACCTAAGAAGTGTGGATGATCTGTTGGCTGAATTCTCACTGATATTCCAAAGCATTGGGTGTCTACAGGACGTCTCATCCACCTCAACATAGATGATTTGATGGTGGCTTTTCATCTGCACCCAAAGGTGGAGAAGGAACTACGAAAATTGGAGTTGGCAGATATCATTGAGAGGAAGGAAGGCCCTACACCTTGCGTCTCCCCAGTCATGGTAGCCGCAAGCCTAAACAACCTGGTGAAGTCAGGATTTGCGTTGACATGCGACTACCTAACATGACCGTCTGGCGCAAACGTCACCTGACACCCACTGTGGATGATATCATGATGGATGGTGAGTGGCTCAAGATGGTCTCAAAGATGGATCTCCGAGCAGAGTACCATCAACTGCTGCTGTCTCAGGAATCAAGGACCATCACTACTTTCTCCACTCATTTGGGCCTAAGAAGATACAAATGTTTCCACTTTGGAGTGTCAATAGTGGCTGAACTTTTTCAAGATACCATCAGGAGTGTGTTGGACGGTCTTGAGGGGTCATCAACATCACTGATGGCATCCTAGTGCATGCCCCAACCCAGCGGCGGTTGTTGGAGTTTAGCGCGGGAGGCGGGGCAGGCAAGAGGGGGGAAGTCGACAGATGACGAAATGGGGAATATTAATTAAATAAATAAATCCTATTCCGTTGTCTGTCGGCATCCCCCTGCCCTGCCCCCCCTCGCTTACCTGCATCGACTGCCGCTGCCCCAACCATCAAACAATATCTTGACAGGTTGAGGGAGACGTTTAAATGATTACAGGACAGTGGCCTCACCTTACACCATAAGGATTGTGCATTTCTCTAAAAAGAGATAGCATTCTTTGGATATCGTTTTTAAGAGAAAGGGGTCATGTCGGATCTCACAAACGTTCGAGCTATTCAATCAGCCCCGGGCACCAACTAGCATTACTGGAGTCCGCAGTTTCTTTGAGATGGTCACATATTGTGGTCGATTCATTCATAATATGACCACTCTCACAGAACCCTCTCCGAGAACTGACAAAAACGCATGTGGTCTGGTAATGGGGGCCCACCAAAGAGGAGGCTCAAACAAGCCTTCTCAGGACATACCACGCAGGCTTACTTTGACCCTAGCCATGAGTCGGAGTTGTCTGTTGACTCAAGTCCTTTTGGCCTTGGTGCTGTGTTCTCCCAAAAACAGGAGGATGGTGAATGGGCTCCTGTGGCTTACGCTAGTTGTGCTCTCACAGATACAGAGCAGTGATATTCTCACATCAAGAAAGAATCCATTGCGGTCCTTTGATGATGTTGCCAGTTTCACCTTTATCTTTATGGCCACCCTTTAGTAGTTCACACGGACTATACACCACTGATACCTTTGTTCATGGGATCCTCGTCACAATCACCTCCCAGAATTGAGAAGTGGATCCTTCATTTACAGGAATACTGTTTCACAGTGGTATACTGACCGGGCTCGCAAAACCATGCAGACTATCTCACGAGGCACACCACGGCCGGTAACGAGTCCGATGCTGTGGATGTAGAGGAGTACTTGCGGCTTGTGGTAGAGCAGCCAAGGCCTTTGATTATCTCCCTGGAGGACATTGTAGCCCCCACCACCCTCCTGAGGCACAGCCGGGAGCGAGTCTTTTTAGCATTTCTTGACAAAATCTTTTAAAATTGTAATACTGTGTTGCTTTTAAAAATATTGCACTTTACCTGCCTAGCCCCTGTGTGAAAGCCTCCCCATCAGCGGTTCCAGCGCTGGAAAGGAGAGCCCACAGGAGGTTGATAGGCGCCATTGCCCACGCCGAGGCGAGGGAGACGCCCCCCTCGAGGCCACGCCCCTAATCGCCCTATAACTATGTGCATGCACCGGAAGCGCAGCGGACGAGCGCAGCGGGCGCGACGAATGCGCGCCGAAGGCGCGCCGAAGGCGCGCCTAAGGCAAGCCCGTCTGCGCCCGTCCGCGACCAGACGGGACCAGGGGCCACAAATCTTGGCTTCCCCGCTCCCCATGGCAGGCCTTACAGCTCAGCAGCCTTACACAGCCTAGGAAGCAGATCCACTGTCCAGTGCACTCGTATCTATGCACCTATGGACCTCCCCTCCCGATGTCCGGACTGCAATCACTCCTTCCGCAATACCCCCTCGGGGCCTTCCGCGCAGAAATATTGCATGTATGCGCTAAACTGCCGATCACTGCCAAAGCATGGCATACAAATTGCCATGCTGCTCGAAGAGCGCAAACCAGATGCGATATTTTTAACAGAGACTTGGCTCACTGCCCAATCCGATCCTGACATAGTCTCAGCCCTACCCTCTGGCTATTATATCTTTCGATTGGACAGACCGGAAGGGAGAGGTGGAGGACTGGCTATCATATTAAAGGACCAGTACCGCTGCCGTACCACAGCAGAAATTATCCCCGAGTGCGAGAGCATAGAGTTCAACGCTAATAGCTCTTTCTCCGGCACCTTGATCTACCGTCCCCCTGAACCATCAAAACTATTCCATAAGTCACTTCCAGAGATCATTGCGAAAAGAATTTTATCCTCTGCTAATCACACGGTCCTAGGGGACCTTAATCTTCATTTTAACTCCCCTTCAGACCACACTGCTAAGGAGCTAATAGACGACCTTGGAGCTCTTCAACTGTCTCAGTTGGTTACAGCCCCGACCCATGAGAAGGGCAACTTGCTCGATCCTATCTTTACCAACTGTAGTGATCTGACTGTTGACCTTCCTGTCCCTCTCCCATGGTCGGATCATTTTTTGATCCCATTTACCTGGGCTATGTACAAGGTCCCCCAGCTGCCCCCTCAGGTCACAATTAGGAGGAACTGGACAAGACTCCCCTTGGAATCCTGGATGCACAACCTGGACTCCACCCGCCCACCCTCCTGCCCAGACCCCAGTGTGGCAAATGGGAACTATGTAGGCTGGATCACGAATTCATTAAATACGATCCTCCCTCTCCGCAGATCCTCCTCCAAGAGAATGCAGAAATCTGCGCCCTGGTTTTCTGACTCTCTTAGAGAGCTAAAACGCAGCTGCAGGCAACGAGAGAGAGCCTGGCGACTAGACTTTCTCCCGGAAAAAAAGGCATCCTACAAAGAGGCGATTAAAACTTACAGGGAAGGAGTTAGGATGGCCCAGGCCACCTACTACTCTGACAAAATCCTGGAGGCCAAATCAAAGCCCAAGGAAATTTTTAAACTAATTAAACAATGTACCAGTGTCACTACTGCCCCCCCTCAGATTAAAACCCAGGACCAATGCAATGAGCTCGTGGAATTCTTCCACAATAAAGTCCTGAAAATCTACTCCACCTTTCCAACAGCAATTACATCCCCGAAGACAACTGATCCTCCCCATTCAAGAACCCCGCCCTCCCCAGACCAGCCAACCCTGGAGCACTTCCCCCCTCTGGACCTTGACACTCTTGGCAAAATAGCACGCCAAGTCAAGTCGGGCTCCCCACGCGATCCAGCCCCACCAGAAGTTCTGATGCAGGCACATGAAACCACCCTGCCTGTAATCCTGGAGCTTCTAAACGCGTCCATATCGGCATGCTCAGTCCCCACAGCTTGGAAGCATGCCATGGTGCGGGCGCTGTTGAAAAAACCCAACCTGGACCCCAACGACCACTCCAATTACCGCCCCATTTCACTCCTCCCTTGGGCCAGTAAGGTGCTGGAGAAATACATAAATGTCCAGCTGGTCCAGTATATCGAAAACCACTCCCTACTGGATACGTCCCAGACAGGCTTCAGACCGAAGCACGGCACCGAAACCGCCTTATTAGCAGTCGCCGAAGAATCTCGAAGGGTTCTGGATCGGGGAGGATCAGTGGCAGTGATCCTCCTTGATCTAAGCGCCGCCTTCGACACGGTCAGCCATGCCACCCTGCTGAACCGTCTCCAGGAAATCGGAGTCTCAGGCGACGCCTTAAGGTGGTTCGACTCTTTCCTGTCTGATAGATCTTTTCAGATCTTCGATGGTGACACAGTGTCCTTCAGCAGACCTCTTAGTTGCGGAGTACCACAGGGCTCCTCTTTGAGCCCTGTACTATTTAATGTCTACATGAAACCACTGGCTGGGATCGTCGAACCGTATGGCATTAAAACCGTGTCGTACGCCGGCGATACTCAGTTAGTGGTTTCATTGACCCAAGAGAACATCAGGCAATCCCCGAGAGGTCTCCTGAACTGCCTAGAGGACGTCAAGGAGTGGATGACCAACTCCTCTCTCAAATTGAACGGAGGAAAAACAGAGCTCATGCTCTTAGGCCCACCCCCGCCAGTACCTTTCATTTCTCTGTGGCCCCAAGCTCTGGGCGCTCCCCCCATCCCCAAGGACAGCGTCAAAAGCCTGGGTGTGTGGCTGGATAAGAATCTTTCCTTCTCCACCCAGGCCACCAAGCTGTCCGCCACATGCTTTGGCATACTCCGAACCTTGAGGAAAGTCCTCCCACTTCTGCCTCTAGAAGCCAAGAAGGTGGCAGTTCAAGGCCTCATCCAGTCTCGCCTGGACTCAAACAATGCCCTATATGTAGGGGCACCTGAGATGACTCTACGGAAGCTGCAGGTGGTGCAAAACTGCGCCGCACGCACCCTGCTGCAGATTCCACGAACCCAGTCAGCCAAACCTGGACTGAAAAGTCTTCACTGGTTGCCAATAAAACACAGAGTGGCATTTAAGGCGCTATGTATTGCGCACCAGGCTTTTTGGAAGACGGGTCCCGCTATTAACAACAACCTTGTTATTCCCTACCACCCAAACAGGAACCTTCGCTCATCTGAGGCTTTCCTGGCAGTTGTTCCCAGAGTGAACAGAGCCAGGTCTGGGGGCAGGCTGTTCTCGCTGAACACTGCTAAGCTCTGGAATACTCTCCCCCTCTCACTTCGCTCCAACCCAGACCTGCTCTCATTCCGGAAAAAATTGAAGACACTGCTATTTGCTAAATCCTCCGAGCTCTAACTCCTGTGCCTCGTTACGTCTGGTTTACTTAGTGCTTGGACGCCCCTGGGCAGCAACCGCGCTTAATAAATTTATTTTCATTTCATTTCCATTTCATTTCAGATAGACGACTGTCTTCCGTTAGCTATATTAGTTGTGGCATCTGGGTACTGGCACACCCTTACACACAATGCCTCTCGTCAAACTGATGATGCACATCTGACATCACTACATCATGTCAGGCATGAACTTGCTGTTTCCCCTAAAGGATGTCTACTAAGAGGTCCTCGTTTGGTCATCCCTGTGTCATTGTAAGAGCAGGTGGCCGACTTAGCTCACTCTGCCCATCACGGGGTGGTGAAGAGGAAATCCAGGATCCGGTGTAAGGTCTAGTTCCCTGGTTTGGATGCCTGGGTGGAATGCTCCGTGAGACAGTGTACTATGTGTCAGTGTACTCTCCATCTGATCCTGCACCAATGTATATTCTGAAGCGGATTGCAGACACCATTGCCCCCTTAGCAACTGAGCTCCTAAACGTCTCACTCACCTGCGGGGTCGTTCCACCTAGTTGGAAACAGGCCATGGTCAAAACCCTTCTAAAAAAACGGGGCTTGATCCTTCTGACCTGGCCAATTTCCGCCCAATTTCGCTGCTACCAGGCCTTAGTAAAATTGCTGAAAAAATGGTCAACCAGCAGCTCTTTTGGTTTCTGGAACATAATAAGCTGCTGTGTAATTCCCAAACGGGCTTTCGCCCGGGGCAGGGCACTGATACAGCCCTGATAGTGGTAGCGGAAGAAGCGAGGTGCATCTTGGATTCAGGAGGATCCGCTGTCATGATCCTCCTGGATCTAAGTGCAGCGTTTGATACGGTGGACCACAAAATCTTAATACACCGTCTCGCGAGACTGGGCGTACCAGGCATGGCCTTGCAATGGCTTACATCTTTTCTGAATAATCGAACTTTTCAGATCTGGGAAGGCAGTGCACTCTCCAAATATACCCTCCTCCAGTGTGGAGTCCCTCATGGCTCTTCTCTGAGCCCTACCGTTTTCAACGTATATATGGCCCCACTGGAGGAGGTGGTTGCTCCTTTGGGGATTAAAATAGTCACCTACGCGGACGACACCCAACTAGTCGTCTCGCTAACCCAACAAGAGGGCTGTTGGGACAATCTTTCTGCCTGCCTTGCCGGAATATATTCCTGGATGACCAGTTCGCGGCTCAAACTGAATGGAGCAAAAACAGAGATTATTCTCCTGGGCCACCTTTTTACATCTCTCCCCAAATCCATCTGGCCCCCCTGTTTAGGTGAGTTACCCGCACCTAAAGATAAAATTAAAAGCTTAGGGGTATGGTTTGAGCCTGACCTGACCTTTAGGACTCAAGCACAGAAAACTGCAGGCATATGTTTTGGCCTGCTCCGGTCGGTGCGGAAAGTTCTTCCTCTCCTGCCTCCTCATTCCAGGAAATTGGTAATCCAGGGGCTAATACTATCTAGACTGGATTATAGCAACGCCCTGTTCTTAGCAGCTCCTGAAGCAACCATCAATACCCTCCAACGGGTTCAGAACTCAGCAGCTAGGCTGCTCACTGGCGCCTCTAGAAGATCTTCGGCCAGACCGGTCTTGAAAGCACTTCACTGGCTGCCAATACGCGAAAGAATTATATTCAAATTGCTATGTATTACCCATAAGGTTCTTCAGGGTAGAGGACCCCCTATTCTCAGGAGTTTGATCTGTCCTTATAAGTCCTCTCGGGCTCTCCGGTCTGACCTTGGAAATCTGGCCAAGGTTTCCAGAGTGAGGAAGGTGCGCACTGGGGGACGTCGTTTCTCTGTAAATGCGACAAAGCTTTGGAATGCCCTCCCAGGCGGGATTCGAACGGAACCCTGCCACTTCAAATTCCGGAAGTCTCTTAAAACATTTATTTTTCCCAGTGACCCCTAAGTAACGGTACCATTTTCAGTTTGCTCTTTGTTCTTTTCTGTTAGCGCTGGGACGCTTTCGGGCAGCCACGCGCTTTATAAATTAAATTTCATTTCATTTTCAAGCTACTGGCACGGCCAAGCCACCGACGCCCCTCATTACTGAGTCCATTCCCCCTGTTCCTTGGTACTGAGAGAGCACTGACTTTGGAAGTCTACCCAATGGCCGACATATGTTGGTGATAATAAACGATTTTTTAAGGATATAGAGGTTGAGAAACTGGAGTCAATGACTGCTGGCCAGACCATACCTCGACAGAAGATGATAATGGAAACTCATGGTTTGTTGAATGAACTCAAAACTGAAAAACGTCCTTTTTTTCGATTCAGGAGTTTGTGGCGTACCTCATCTCATGACAGAAGATCACCCCCTGCTGGCCGCAAGCTAACGGTGACGCAGAACGCTTCATGCAAACTCTGAATAAAGTCTTGAGAACTGCACTCGCCAACAGTCAGAACTTGGAGTGCTCGCTGTATACTTTCCTTCATTAATACAGGTTCACTCTGCATGTACAACCAGAGTGTCCCCTGCACTTTGTGCATGAATCTGATGGTGGGAGACACCAATCCTCATATTGGGGAACCTTCCGAAATCCAAGGAAGAGCTGAAGAAACCTTGTAGTGGCGCCATGTTTAGAATGACAGCATGTCGAGGAGAAGATGGGCCAAGTCGCGGCAGTTTGGAGAGTGAGTGCTGTGAAAGTAACTATGATCACTGTCCGGAAACATGGGGAAACAGTCACGAGAAATGTGTCCTGTTTCAAACTGTACCAGCAGCCAGAGTCTGAACCAGGGAGTCCTCGCTGTGCGTCTCCAGCGGCTGAACTTGGAGATGATAATGACAATGTGGTATTTCTTCAAAGTGATGTATACTCCTCCCCTCTATCATTGGGGCAGGGGTTCAACTGTCACCACAGGCCGATAGTATCTTCGGAGTCCCGGGGGAATAGTAGAAGAAGTCCCAGTGGTGCAGACCTTAGTGTGGAGGGGGTCCCTCCACCTTAGGTTGAGCTGAAAGGCAGTGTTACTGGTCCTAGTCAGCAAGGGATGGGGAGATTTAACCTACATCATCATCCTGTGACCTTCAAGAAATTGAAGAATTGTGTGTTGGTCTGAAATGAAACGGTGATATCAAACTGTGGTGCTGTACCTGAGTATATTTCCCCTTAATTATTTTGCATGATGATGACTGAATCACTCTCAGGAGGTTTGTGGTGCCTGATGTTTGCAAATGTTTTGGTTTACATGCTAGACAGAGTATACTTCATTTTGTTTTGGTTTATTGTTTTGTTTTGTTTGGCAAAGCGGCTTGGAACATCCCAAGTGGTAATGAAAGTGAGGGGTGTTTTGTGGGACAACCCCATCATGCATGAACCCAATGGTATTAGCCATGAAGTGTGTGGGGAGAAAATAAAAAGGCCTGGGGCCCAGACCTTGTGTTCAGTTAAACAAACTACTTGGGGTCTGTGCCAGTACCTAACCGTGCAGTGTTTGCTGATCCGGCGGCGCGTTCCGACAAAACAATGTCATAGCCTGTGATTCAACAGAAAACAGTCACTCAAAAACGCATGGATGAACGCTCGTGCTTACCAGGAGCACCAGAAGCAGGTCAAAGGACTGTGAACGGACTGTGGCAGGGCTCGCAGGAAGGAGTCAACACCTGGAGATTAAAATCCAGCTCTCTGATGACACCTCAGCAATAGACAGCCTGCCCGTTTTGCAGTCCAGTGTTCTGGCTGCGACTCTTGTGTCGGCGCTGGCATCATTCCATTGGTCTACTCTACACTATTGGGGCCCAGATGCCTAAGTCTGGGGGTTGGAACAAGGCACTCTTTGGCTTTTTTTGCCATTTTGCTAATATGCCAGACTCTGTTCTTGATTAATTGGAGTTGGCTTTCCCCACTGCCATTCCCTCCATCTCCCACCTGAGCAAAAGCAGAGCTGGGGATGCTTGAGAGTTTAAAACTCACCTTAGACCGCTGTCACCTCCGCCGCCTCCCACTGAGCGCCATCAGGAGGGAAAAGCAGAGCAGAGCAGCAGAGAGCTAACTGTTGCCATAAAAAAAGATCAAATTGATAACAGTAAAAGAACCAATAAAACAACTGCATGGGGAGAGCGGCGGGGGGTTCATCAAGGATATTGAGGCTCACTGAGGTTGGCAGACTCATTGCAGTGTCATTCTCCTCACTTCCCTCTCTACAGGCAATCATGGGAGGGGGGGGAGAGTGGATCACCACCACCTCTCACCACCTCCATTTGACAGTATGGTTTCCCCAAGGTCAATTCACCTGGGAACCAAACGTCAGTGTACAGCTCTGAAATTCTGTGGGATGTAAGGCGTAATGGACCGGTAGCTGCTTGTCCTGTGGAAGCGGCCATTAGTGCTTGTGCCCTACTTGGACTCCCCAGTCATCTTACTCGAGGCACATTGGGAGCAACCCTAACGCACACCCAGCAACCTGCTTGGTGTTGGAGAACTAATTTGGAGGGGGAGCAAAGTTGCTGGGCAAAGCAGTCCCTACAGCCTGGCGGCAAACCTGAGCATAGTGTGTCTAGAGGGGTGAGGCGGCTTTGGTGCACTTGCGACAGGAGGGTAAAGATACAACTCTCATGAGATCCACTCATGACTCTGAAAGACTTCTAAATCCAGCTTCTGGGGGACATTATTCAGAAAAGCTGGAAATAAAACACAAATAAAAATTATAACAAACAGGCAGCATGGAGTGGATTCAATGATTTAGTGTGACTTAATGGCTTCCAGTCTACTCGATCAAAAAGAGCATCTCATAAACATCGAACAATTTAGAACATCAGGGGATGAAGAGTGCAACCACGAGTTATCTAAAACAATTACTAGGCTGATTAAAACCTTAGTTGACCCACATGATAGACTGACCTCCGATTTTTTACATTTTTAAAAAAAATTATAAACAAAAGGTTGCTGTGAGAAGCTGGCCTGGTATATGATGTCCCCTTATGTAAGTGGAAACCCTGCACCAGTCCAGACGACCCTTATGGTGATTTAGGAGGTCTTAGACAACCTTAGAAAGCTCTCTAAGAGGTAGCTGTGGAGATCAGCTTAGTCAAGGGGTGTAAAGCAGCTTGTTTTACCAGAACACAATCTTATATGTATAGATTAAGTGAAAAAGAAGCACACAATGTATTTATAAATAATATGTATTTATTATATAATACTCTCTAACACATATAAATATCTCTTGCCCAATGCACACAATACTTAGCATAGAAATCAAGTAAATAGCACGAAATTACACAGTGGACTCCAGGGGCGGGGGCAAACCATATACTGAGAAAGTATTATAAGAACCACAAGTCGGGTCAAGACAATGTCAAGAGGATGTAGAAGTGCTGGAGACCCACCCAAGATGAGCGACTAGGAACCCCACAGAGAGCGCGTGCAGTATGGAAGCACGGCTGCGTGTTCGGTACAAGTCTACGTATAAGTTGTGTTTGGAGTTTTAAAGATTAAGGACCCTTACAGTTGACCCTGAAGAAACCCAGTGAAAGACAAAAGGTTCGGGAGCCACTCCACCTGTGGATACTCCAGTACCCATGTTACCTACACCAGGGAAGCCAGGTGCATAGTGTAAAATGGTGTCGGAAACCGCAGTCAAACTCAATGGAGGACTTCAGGAAAGTGTTGCTACTGAAGGAGGAGAAAGTGTCCGGTGGAATCCAAGGGTGGATTCTAGTTGAGAGGTACCTGCAAGCAGAGGGGACAGAGTCTATGTCACTCAGGAGTGACCAGGTGATCTGGAAGACGAATGCCCACCAATGTCGGAAGTTGCAGGAGAGTTGACAAGGACCTTGATTCTTCAGCAGTGAGGACCAGGCGATGCTGAGGAAAACCAGGGGCCATGCACGAGCTGTCCCAAATCGGATGTCGAGTGCTGAGGGGTCGGTGTCTGGCAGGAGCACCAACAAGCCTTGGCAAATGGAACCAATGCGGCAGTCGAAGAAGGTGCAATGTCAGGACCAGCAAGGTCCAGGGGACTCACCACAAGCAGAGGAGTCAGGGCAGGCTTGAGCAATCAGGGGAGCCCAAAAGAAACAAAGGTGACGTCAACGGGAGCCACAGGCCGGAGGCACTGGAGTCGCAAGAGGATCTCAAGCATCTCACCAAAAGATGCTGACCACCGTGCAAACGATGCGATGTGGATGAAGACTTTGGTCACTGGAGGTATTTGAGGTTGGGGCTACTTGGAGCCCGAAGATCTTGGTGAAAGGAAGCCAACAAGCTTTTGCAACTGCAAGTCAACAGGGTGCACAGGGGTTCGGTTCCTGCGGTTTCCACGAGGGATACTGGCCTCAAACTTAGTGAGAGGGCAGGCCTCAAGAGCTGTGAAGAACCACCAGCTGTGTTGCAGAACCTTTCGGAGTCTTTGTTGCCCACTGGCCTTGGAAGGGTCCTGTATGATGCACAGGCACAGACGATGCAGCAGACTGGAAGGGCGACAAAGTCGGGCCCAAACGAAGTCCAGAGTGCCCAGACAGTAGAAGAAGTGGTGTCTAAATTGAATCTTGTCCCACGATGAATCTAGGGACCCACCCACAGGTAAGCCCTTAAGTACCCTCAGGAAAGGGTTGGGACGGTGGGTCTGAACAGGGCGGAGTTTACTCCCATGTCCTTTGTCCAGTTTTGTGCCAGAGTGGGAGCCAATGGCGCCCAGAGCTGGTTTGAACTGGACTATGCACGCAGGCACCAAATGTGCCCCTCATGCAGACGTAGTGGCGCTGGCAAGCGCACCCAGCCGGTCCCAATACACTAAATCCTGTCTGGGAGTTCGTCATACCTCCCTTTGACAGGATGCCCATTGTTCTGCCTTCCCCTGCTGGAGCTTCGCTCAGCAGCAGGAGGGTAGAATTGTGTCTCTGATCTGCAGCAACCATTTTGTGCTGTCCATGTCTAGAAGGCTGGCACCGGGAACACTGAGAGCCTAATGGAGGGCTCTTTCAGTGCTTGGAATCATAGTGGGGGTATGATTCCAACATGTTTGATACCAAACATGATACGATTCATTGCAGCCAATTTCGAGATGATCATCGCATAATTACGCAGTGCCTCTCTATATGGTATATGGCTGCTTCACTTACAACCCATGAGAATGGACTCCATGGTCTGTAGGGGTGTCCTGCTCATGCAGGGAGCACTCATACAAAGCACCCTGCCTTCAGGATTGCAAAGACTTGCTGTAGGGGTGACTTATAGGTTTTAATTGCAGTGACCATAGATATAGAAGTGATGCAAGCACCAGCTTACACAGGCTGCAATGGCAGGCCTGTAGTTACAGTTTGAATGGTCTCCCATGGATGGCATAATACATGCTTCAGCCCATGAGGGACCTCTGGAGTGCCTATGCCCTGGGTACCTTAGTATCATATACTAGGGACTTATAAGGGTACCCCAGTATCCAATCTGGGGTACAGAACATAACAATTTAAGGGAGAAAGCAGAGGGACTGGGGCCTGATTAGCAGGATCCCAGTCGGACTAATCAATAACAGCTTAGCACAGGCAAAAGTGGGGGTAACCCTAAAAGCAGGTCCTACTTTCCCACAGCCGTCATTTGTGGGTGGTTGCATGGTTTCAATCTTTTCATTTTTTGACATGCGTGCAATATAAATAAATAAATATTGCTTCAGCTTGATCTCACCAGGGCTTTTGGCTTTGCTAATGCTTTTTTTTTTAAAATCTCTTTATTACCACAGATTGGCCCGTATAAGCATACAATCACATAGTAAACCGATTACATTGAAAACTTGAGTAGTCATTATACAGAATAGGCATCTGGAGGACGTGACCAATAATATTACAAATGGTGCAACACATTCTAGAAGTCTTATTTTCCTTTTTCTAGTTCTACATGTGAATCGCACGTGTGGAAGGATAATGCAAAGAGATATATATGCTTTCAAACATAACGAAAATGAATATGCCATAGTGAGAGATAGAGCGACAAGCAACACATCAATTATGATCAAGGCAGTAACAGCATTGGCATAGGCAGACGAGGATTGATGGAATGACATACGAAGAGACGTAAGTAGTGCAATATCTTCAATCGAGGCCAAGGGGACAAAGAAACAGAGAAGAAAACACCCTTTTCTCAAACATCATCAACAAGTGGATCGGCAGTACCCGTCTACCCCTTCCCAGTAGTATATTAATAGCAAGACCTTCATAACGCAACAGGCAAAGCTCAACTGCCATGATATCGATACCTATCCCACCCCTTCCGGGACAATAGAACTGGCAGCTTGGGATTGTGCAGCCTGCGTTAATTTGCTAACGTACTGTCGGTATGGGCCCCAGATATCCACCGGGCGTGAAGCTGTTGGGACCTGCGTGGAATATTCCACACTATTGACATTACAGTGGGCAAGACTGCGTAACCATGCCTTGGAGTTGGGGATTCGTCTGGACCCCCAGAGTATAGCAATTTCCCTTTTTGCGAGCAAGAAGCCTATGGCAGCAAGCTTCCGCGTGGCACGGGGGAACTCAACAACATAACCCAGCAGCGCAATCTCTGGTATGGGCTGCAACTCGCATTCTAAAATGTCGCCCAAGATGCGGTGCACTTGCAGCCAGTAGTCATGCAGTTTAGGACAAGTCCATGTAAGGTGTGCAAAATCGGCATGTGGGGCCTTGCATTTGGGGCAGCAATGAGGCCTGGTTGGGTCTATTTTGTGGGCCAGGGCCGGCGTGAAGTACAGCCGCCTCAAAAACTTGAAATGTATCAATTTATGCCTACTATTAATGGAGACGTCTTTGGTAGCTTGGCAACAAGAAGCCCATTGGTCATCTGTGATAGAACCACCCAAATCAGTTTCCCAGGCCGCACGGACCCTCGCGTCCGAAGCAGGAAGGGCCGCCACACAGAGTCTGTACAACTTAGAAACCATATGCGCGCCCGTTTGGGACTGAAGTAAGAAAGTTAGGGCAGCCATGTCATCTGGGGGTAGTGGGAACGAGGGGAACTGCGCTCTAAGCATGGATCGTACTCTGGTCAATACAAACGAATCCATAAACGTCCGGTCAGTGAATCGCTGATCCTCTGACACCGAAAAGACGTGTCCATCTGGGAACAGGTCCCCTATCGTGGTGATCTGATATTTGGACAGTGTGTTGCAAACCACTGTTTCAGCGGTGATAGGGAACCAGTGTGGGTTTGGTAGTGGAAGAGCCGGCGAATACAGCACGTCTAGCTGGAGTAGTCTACGCAGTTGCAACCAAACCCATGACGTAGTGGAAACAGTCTGTATGTCTTGTGGGTCTCGGGGTAAGCCTTTGGGTAGTACCGTCTTGAGGGCAAGCGGTAACACCAAGTCCGCCTCCGGCCTCAGATACGGAATCCGAGCGTCCGGGTGAAACCAGGGGTGTGCATAAGCGCATTGCGCGACTAGGTAGTAAAGATAAAAATCGGGCACCCCAAAGCCACCTCTTTCATAAGGCAGTGTCAGGATGCGCCAGGAAACTCGGGGGTTCTTGTCTCCCCACACCAACCGCAGCAGCAACGAGCGTAGTTGAGTGAAGAAGATTTTAGTGAGTGGGATCGGAATGTTGTTAAATAAATATAGAAAACGGGGGAGCACAATCATTTTAATTATGGCGATACGGCCAGCCATCGACAGAGGGAGGCGAAGCCAACGTGCGAGATTATCTTCCAGAAAGTCCAACGCCCGGCCATAGATTAGTCGAATCATAGACACTGTGTCTAGATGAATGTGGATACCCAGATATTTCACCGAGTCAGCATTCCACTCAAGCGGGAACGGGCAGTCCCAGCGTTCTGTGGAGGGGGTGAGTGGAAAGATGTCGGATTTGTGCCAGTTAATACGAAGGCCAGAGTATTCCCCAAAGCGGGTCACCTCCAAAAGCAGGGGTGCAAGATTGGTCTCCGGAGTCCGAACATATAAAATGGTATCGTCCGCGTAGAGGGAAATGAGAAGCGGACCCGTTCGAAACTGGAGCCCACGGTGCATGTGGTTTTCCTGAAAGTGCCGCACCAAAGGGTCCATGGCCAGGATATACAGCAGGGGGGACAGGGGGCATCCCTGTCGGGTACCCCGCGAAAGAGGGAAGCTATCAGAAAGTGTGCCATTAAGGCGCAACCGCGCCCTAGGGGCGGTATAAAGCAGTTCGACCGTGGAGACGAACATCGTTGGCATGCCCATCCGTCTCATGACTGACAGAAAAAAGGGCCATTCTAAGGAGTCAAACGCCTTTTCGGCATCTAAAAACACCGCGGCCGCCGGTGTATCTGGGTCTATTCTGTGGAGCACAGAAAACAACGTTCTGAGATTAAAGGAGGTGGATCTGTGGGGGACAAATCCGGACTGAGCCGGCGAGATAATAGACTCCATCAGTAAAGATAGTCGGGTTGCGAGGACTTTGGCTAAAATCTTGTAGTCAAGGTTGAGTAGCGAAAGGGGCCTGTAAGAGCCACACCTCGTGGGGTCACGACCGGGCTTAGGAAGCAGAATAATGACCGCCTCTCGGAGCGTGGGCGGCAAAATCCCCACTTCAAGTGCCTCTGCATACACCTCTATCAGGCGCGGTACTAGCTCCTCCTTGTATTCTATATAAAAGTCGGCCGAAAAGCCATCAAGACCCGGCGCCGAGGAGCCTTTTAATGCATCTATGGCCTCAATGACGTATTCTGGAGCAATAGGCATAGCCAGAAAATCCTGCATATATTTCTCCAGGAACACCATTGCGACCTCATTGATATAGGGGCCTGGGTCGCGACGATCCCCTGTCAGAGTGGAGGTGTACAATGTTTTGTAGTAGGATAAGAAGGCATCGCAGATGGCAGGGGTGGTCTGATGTCTAACGCCAAAGTCATCTACTATGTCAGAGATGTATGCGGCCTGACGGGGAGGGCGGAGCAATTGAGCCAGGAGCTTGCCAGGTCTGTCTCCCTCTCCGTATTGTCTCGCTGATTGTTGGGCGCACAGATAGTTCAATTCCCTGTCTGCAGCATCCCTGAACTCCTGCAGCAACCCTAACCTCTTCGCCTCTATCTTACCATCGGTGTCCGTGAGTGTGTCTCTCTCCAGTTTGGCTATTTCTGTCTCGATACGTGTCATGTTGGCCCGAATCTCGCGCAAGGCCCCCACGTGTTTAGTGATGCAAACCCCTCTAATAGTGGCCTTGAATCCCTCCCACAACGTGGCCCAAGTGTCTACTGTGTCTGTGTTGTGATCAAAATACTCCTCTATTGCTGTACGAATGTCTTCCTTGAAGACCGGGTCAGATAACGCCTTGCCGGGGAAACGCCATTGCTTCTCGTATCCCCCCAGTCTAGGAATCAGTAGGGTCAGTACTATAGGAGAGTGATCTGACAACGTGCGTGGGAGTGTCGAATGGTTATTCACCCAACCAGCCACCCCTGGGGAAAGGAGCCAGTAGTCGATCCTGGTACTAGTGTTGTGATATCCAGAGTGATGGGTATAAGTGGGTGAGTGAGGGTGTAAACGGGCCTCAATATCAATGAGCGGGTAGTGTGTGCACATATCTGTCAGTACCGCACGCGAGCGGGGTTTGCAGTCTGGGGAAGAAGACGTGCTGTCTCTGGCAGGGTCCATCAACAAGTTAAAATCTCCACCTACCACCAACATATCGGTGTCAATGCGTAGCAAAGCATCATGGAGACTTTGGAATAAGGCGGGGGAGTCTGAGTTGGGACCGTATACTCCAGCAAAGGTGATTTTGAGGCCAAGAAGTACCCCCGTAACAATAACATATCTGCCTCCTTCGTCAATTACGCTGTCTGAGTGCACAAAGGGGACACGCCTATGTATCATTATCGCCACACCCCTCGCATATCTGCTGTAGCTGGAGAAGTACCTGTGCGCGCCCCAGCCCTTGGCAAATGAGGAGGAGTCATTCCGCACTAAGTGTGTCTCCTGTAGAAACAGTACATCAACCCCATGTCGCACTGCGTAGTTTAGGACCTGACGCCGCTTTCTCGTGTTATTTAAACCCCGGACATTCCATGACATCAGGGTAAGTCCGGAAGGACCAGACTGCTGTCCTACCGTAGCCATTCAAATCCGAAGGAATCACAATTACACAAGCGTGTGCATATCCGCCGCCTCCCTCCCGCAAAATAGGCATCATTCAAGAAGAAAAACAGTGCATTTTCATTAACATTAGAACCGAAGAATGAAACAATCCCCCCCACCCTCCCACCACCCAGCCTCTCATTAAGCCCTAGGAGGCATCTCCCACTCCAAAGAATAACACCAATGTCATCAGACAAAAGCAATGGTTCAGTAATATACTCGAAAAATAAAAGCAAACTAAGAGATACGGCCCGTGCCATGGGGGGATGGCAACGCTCCGCCACGCGGGTACCCCGGCCGGGGTGACATTCAATTCTCAACAAATATAGAAAACACTGCAAGAATAGCAACACCTGTAGGTGCATAATACAAAAGTGAACGGCCAATCTAAAAAGGGTATGATTCAGCCTTGTCCGCTCTCCGCAAAAAGGTCAGCACTGGCCTGCGTATCTGTGTGTGGTGGAGATCTTTGTGCTTCGCCTGAGGTCCGAGGTGACCCCCTGTTTTTGTAAGCTTGACAAAATTCCTGTGCCTCGGCGGGAGAGTCAAATATGCGAAACCTGCCATCCACGTCCACTCTGAGCCTGGCAGGGTACAGCATTCCCTAGCGCAACCCCAGCTTGCGCAAAGCAGCCTTGACACCAGTGTATTTTCGGCGCGCGTCTTGGACCATCATTGTGAAGTCCGGAAAAAAGGATAGCACTCCACCTTGCCATTTCACTTCGCCAGCCTCCCTGGCAGCTTTGAGAGCCGCGTCCCGGTCTCTGAAGTTCATGATTCTGGCTATGATGGGTCGGGGGGGCAACCCTGGATTAGGCCGAGGCCCCAACGATCTGTGTGCACGCTCCACTATGAAGCCAGCCGTGAAAGTGTCCCTTCCGAATAGTTCGATCAGGAGATTTTCCACAAATGTGTCAAAGCGTCCGGTCGCCGTCGTCTCCGCCACACCAATTATGCGAATGTTATTGCGCCTACTGCGCGCTTCTAAATCCTCATTCTTAATAGCAACATCTTTAAGGATCTTCTCCACGCGCTCCAATCGTTTCAGCGTCGACGCAGCTCCATCTTCTAAGTCGGAAACTCTGGATTCAGCCACATCCAGGCGCCTATCATGTGATTGAATCTTCGCGCCCATATCTGCCATTTTCTTTTCGAGGGTGTCGAAGCGGGAATCCAAGGCCTTGAATCCAGCACGCATTTCGCCCAGCATCTCGGCGACCGCACCAGCAGTGTCTCCTGTTGTCGCTGGGCCTTCAGTGTCCGCGGCATGTGTAGGTGGGTTCTCAACTGTGCGGAGGAAAGCCGTTTCGAAGGTAAGTTTCCTCTGGTTGGGATCCCTTTTTCCCATGGTGGAAATGGCGGTGGACAAGCACCAGTGCGTCAAGACACAGCGACAAGTGCGACCAGCAAGAGCGTTGAGCACAGTTACAGGGCACCCTGCAGGCAAGGTGTCCAGACCGGGACAAATGGATCAGGGGTCTCAAACACCACCCCGTGTTAGGCGCAATCCGCACCGCAGAGGTCGCGGGGACGCCAAGGCCGAACAGCGCAGTCCCGGGGGGTTCCTATACCAGGGTGACACGTCCGTCTGGAGTCAATCTGGTGGCCAAGCCCTCGCAGCATGTAGGGCCAGTGGTGGGCCGTGGCAACAACACTGCACCTGCAGTCAAGACTATTTCTCCATCCAGTTAGGCAGCAAATGGCAGCGTCGCAGGGAGACCAGGCATCCAGGACAAAGAGGCACATTCAAGTAAATAGGCCAGAGTCACAAAGGCCATGCAGACTACTTGTGGCCATCCAGCATGCTCACAGGCGTGTAATATGAGTGGCCAGTTGCAGCATTTGGGGGCTGGAGAGTGTGTTGTTCGTGGGCCAGTTAGGGGACAGGCGCGAGTCGGGGATGCGTGCTGGTGGTGGGGGCGAAGGTGTAGTGCCCCCACCGAATGTGGAGATGCGGGACCGCCTGAAAGTCGCCCTAGAGCCCCCCGGGTGCACCCCCGTCACCCCCCAATCACACTCAGGATCCGCCGCCTGCTGCTCCCGCCCGCCGCCACACAGCCCAGGCAGTCTCCAAAATCAAGGCCCCGGCTCCCGAGGCCGGACCAGGCCGCAAGGGCCGGTCCCGCACCGGGGGTCCGCTCCTCCACCAACGGAGCCCGCCGGGGGCAAGCAGCGGGCCTGGGAGAGCCCAACAGCAACCCCAATGCCAAGGGGGCTAACGAAGGGGCCCCACAGAAGACTCACCGAGCGCTCCGGCGCAGCAGGGTCACGTCCGGCGAGGCCCGGGAGGCCTCACCACCCCTCCGCAGTTTCGCCCGTTCTCGCCGTCTCCCGGCCTCTAATCCCGTCCAGCTTCATCCGATGGTCTTAGGGGTCGTCATCAAGCATTTTCCGACCCCTGGGCAGTGTCGGAACGTATGGGAATGGCCCCGTTTGAAGCCCGCTCGGCGGAGCTCTACAGTTAGGCGGCCATTCCGCTCGCCTGCGTAGCCACGCCCCCGGCTTTGCTAATGCTTGTTTGGTTTGCTATAGATCCAAAAAATGGCGATAACTTGATTGTTTCCAGTTGACCATCTCACAGTTTGCAAACCAGCTCAGATAGGTCATGGACTGGATAAATCTGATTGGCTTAGCAAGCAGGGGATGTTTGCTCAAATAACCTTAACAAAGTTGAGTACAGGCTCAACTGGGTCATGACCTGGTTCTAAAACTTCTAAAACACGTTTTTCTGAGGCTAAGGGGAGCATGCTATGGGAGCAGGCTAGACACCCCCGGGCAGGCAATTACTAGTGACCGGTCAATACATTTTGCAAGAGACAAAAGGCTTTATTGATTATAGTACACTTCATTCATAGAACAGTATATACATTTTTTCTTTAACAGAAATCTGAGAGCTTGATTTATTGTTTGATGGAGGAACTCCATCCGTCGTGGTGGCAGCGTACATTATCTCCTCCATCCTGATTGACTGCCATCCATCAAATTTAGATATGACTGCTGGCCCATCGGTAATCTGTTCCTTGAAGTTCATGGTGCTTCCCTTCAAGGTATAAAAATTTGGTGGACAGCCACTGTCGTTTTACGACCTTCACCAAACTTTTAACATTTGTTTTGTTTTTCAAAAACAAACTTCCAAGGTGGGAGAAAACAAAAACTAATGTGTTGTGTCCCAGAGTGTAGGGGGTCATTATTGTCTTTCTGCTCTTCACTGCCAGGTTCTAAGGATATAACAGCACATGTTGTGTGCCTGATCGACCAAGTCTGAATTTTAGGTGTCTTGGAGAATAGGTTAGTGCCTTTGGTATGTGTTATGCTATTTAGGTCATGCAATAGCCTTTCAATAACTATTCATCTCCTCAGGGACAATTATGGTAAACTGGTCTTGTTTTCAATAAACCATGACTGTGTGCACGGGCACTTGATTTGCAGTCTTGTTTTCCTATATAGATTAATTGTTAGGATTTTTAGTAGTGGTCAGTGTACTGCCACCCATTTCATCACAACATAATGATGTTGATATAATTTCATGACCTTTTTAAGGGTGCATGGGCACCCATTTAAGATCCGCCTTTTCATCTATATTTTCTGCAAAAATGTCTGTTTTGGACAAGAAGTTGCAGAAGACATTGTTGACTGTTTCACTGGTGAAATCACATATCACCTCACTATTGACTGCGTCAACGACATCACTACATTAAATGTATTTGCAAGAGGGATGTGCTTTTATCTGCAATTAGACATCCTTGTGAATAATATACAGGGAAGAGAACCTTAGCCATCTGCCAAATTCTTTTGCATTCAAATACTGCAAGGCAGGCTTTTCAACCAAACCCTGTGGGTTTGGGGCAAAAGGCCTGTTTATTACTATCAATAAACAGATGTGGAAAAGAGCAACTGTTAATGGGTTCGGTGATGTCACTGACTATGAACACCAGTGACATGCTATTTAATGTCATTAGTGATCTCAATGATGCTATCAATATCCCCTATGCACTGCTCATGAAGTCACACACGGGACATGGAATCTTAAGTTATATTCTACTCAACATAAGGAAGGTCTCTAGTACATACTTTCAGTGCAGAGCTGATGGTAGGAAGTCCCATTTGGATGGGTGGGTAATGGGCACTGCGCTATCGTTTTGGAGTACCATAGAGGGCAACCCAGTAACCCAAGTACCTGGGCTGGACATATAATAATCAATAAAGTGGTCCCTCAGGGGGTAGTGTAGCCCTTCACTATCAAGGCAATAGTGTTATATTAGGGAAAGAGGAAACAAACTACTCAAATTAGTAAGTTTCAGTTATGCATTTAGTACATTTATTTATACATATCTTATATCACTACTGGTGTCTACGTTTTAGATAATTTTCGTCCTGATGATGACCATGCTCTAAATGCTAATGTTGAGGGGGCGAAACGTCAACAAATAACATATTTGGACTGGATTTTTAAGAATTTTGATGGTGGATGTCAACACTCATTTCACTTGTGTGGACTTCAAGACATTCTATTGTCTCTATCAGCCACGTGTATACATGTTGTACATAGCACAAATGCACTTTTTATTCACTATATATCACTCTCAGTGCCCCGTCACTTTATAGGAGCACCTCGTATAAGTACTACATTATACTATGTGAATTGAAAAATATATTCATAAATAAGATATTTATAAATAATTGCACTAAATGCATAACTAAAAAGTACTAATTTGAGTGGTTTTTCCCTCTTTCCCTAATATAACACTATTGCTGTGGTAGTCAGGGGCTGCACTACCCCCAGAGGGACCACTTTACTGTTTATTAATCACACTACCAACAGGGCATGTTCTGTGGCAATTTTGCAGGTACTATGCACAAGGCCCGGTCGATTATTTCTAGGGTGACTAGGCACAACACTTAGACAAGACCATTGGCTATACGGTGGAACAGTTGCGGCCGCCCCTAACAAATGGTGGTGAGTGGGTGTGGGGGAGGGCGGGAAGAGAGCTTGCGGGGTGGGGACATGTTAATAATAATATTTTTTTTAAACGTACCTGACGCCGCCGGTCGGCTCCTGCATCGCGCCGCTCCTGCTGTCCTCTTCCTGGTCTCAGCAGTCCCTGGCAAAGACTCCCCATCCAATCCTCGGCTGCATAGCAGTGCAGGGATTGATTTGAGGGGGCAGGAAAGACGCTCTGCCCAGGTCATGGAGTCTATGGGTTTCTCCAGCCCGGTTGTGGCTCTGCACCAGGCAGTGGGTGATGCACCTCCGCCATTGCAGGGAAGCTGCCACTGTGGTGGAGGTAATTGTGAGACACTTTCCACCTTAGCAAAGGCAGGCACCAATGAAAGAAAATAAATTGATTTTCAACAGTAAAGCCTCTCACATATACCAACAAGCTCCAAAGAAGTAAAGTACACCAGAGGGCAATGCATAACTAAAATCATTTAGGGCCAGATGTAGGTAAGTATATTTTACCGACTCATAAATACCGAATTTTACCGATTCGGTATTTATGAATCGGTAACATTGAGGGAGATTTAGGTAAATTCGGTAATTGAATTACCGAATCTGTAAAAATCGGTATTTACCGAATCGATAAATACCGATTCGGTAATGCCCATTGATTCCTATGGTCCTTGAAGCCCATAGGAATCAATGGGCATTACCGAATCGGTATTTACCGATTCGGTAAATACCGAATCCTGCAAGGGTGCAGGGGGTATCACTTTGACACCCTCTAGCACCCCAAATACAGGCATGTGTGCCATGTGGCACACAGACATGCCCTAAGGGCATGTCTGTCTGTCACATGGCATAGGTGTGCATGCACACATGTGCATGCACACCTGGTTTCGGTATTTTACCACCCAATTGGATTGGGTGGTAAAATACCGAATCTGTAAGGCCTTTGGGACTCAGAAGAGTCCCACCTACATCTGGCAGTTACCGAATCGGTAAAAATACCGATTCTGTATTTTACCGATTCGGTAAATTTACTGATTCGGTAAAATTGCCCACCTACACCACAAATACCCATTTACTGGTCGGTAACGGCCGTTAACGGTCGGTAAATGGCCTCCTACATCTGGCCCCAGGTCTGATAAATGCACATAAAGTAAAAGCATTCAAGGATGCAAGGCTACAATACATCAAAGCGAGAGTCATATGGATGTGATAGTTATCTTGCAGATGTAAGGATTCCAGGTCTCAGTCACACTGTCATTGCAACAAAACATGTGCAAATGTAGCAGAATCAGTGTGATTAATATATAATGTGTACTGTTTGCCAAACAGTATTAAGATGAATGTGGGTTCAGATCTGAAAAAAATAGAAGGTTCCAAAAAATCTACTGAATAAGAAAAGCATTCCTTCATTACAACAAGAAGTCCTAAAATATCTGATGAAGTGAGGGTCACTGGATCGGACTTGTCTAGGGGTGCAACATGAAAAAGAGTGTAACAAAGCTCATATTTTCTGAAATAGCTTTACGTAGCCAGTAGAAACTTGGGGGCCCATTAGGATGGCGGGCGGATCGCCCCTCCAGGCCGGCGGTAGCCACCGCCGGCCTAGTGGGGGCAATCCGCTCGGCATCCGTGCCAGAACGACCCCCCGCCATATTAGTATGGCTGAGGGGTCCGCGGCGGGCGGAAAGACCGTCCGCTGCTTTTCCGCCCTGGTCGCAAGGAGACCGGGGCGGTAAAGTGTTCATATGGTGGCGGTGTCTATCAGACACCGCCAGCCATATTACAATGGACTTTGACAGATGCCTTTTCGTGGTGCCAATGCCGCCACGGAAAGGCATGCGGAGTCTGCTTTGGGGGCCCGATCCATGGGGGCCCGCATCGGGCCCCCATGGACTCTGGGGGGGTGGGGGATGCAATTGGGGGTACCTATGGTACCCCCCAGCAGTTCCATGCACAGCATGGCAGGCACCGCGCAGTGCCTGCCATTCTGTGCATGGAAATGCACAGCAAGCCTACCTGCCATTGTGGTGGGCGGTGCTGAGTGCTCCGCCCGCCACAATGGGAGGAATGCTGGATGCGCCCGCCCCTTGATGTTTAAACTATTGAAGGAAATTAAAGCTGTTGTGTGAGCGAGAAGAGGAAAGGCAAGTAACGCAAAGAATAGTTACACTTCAGTGGAAATAGAAGCATCCCCTTATTTATCATGCAAGGTATCAAGGGAAAGACATCCGGAAAAGTAGATATGAAAGGGACAGTACTATATGATGTGAATTCGTTAATATGTTAGTGTTTTGCCCTAAACCAGATATGAATTCAATAAAAAAATAAATGCCCTGATTTAGAGTGGACCATAATGAAACAACTTTAAAAAATGCTGCAACGTCCTTTCTGCCCAAGGTCTACATTCAGTGCTCGTTCACCAAAGCATCATGGTGCTGTCCAACCATCTGCCTTCATTAGGATGGTCGTGTAAGGCGGTTTCCTGAGGGCTCAGCCACTGCAGACAGGCAAGACGCCCTGGAAATGGCATCAGACCAGCCATCCAAACTAAGCTGGTGGGTCTAGTACCATTTTTGCCAGCAGAGCCACAGCAAATCTACCACAGAAAAGGACTAAACTCAATTTTCCTTGGGGGGCTTATCCCCGGGGTACAAAGCTGAGTCTGGTCTTTTGCCAGGCCTTGTGCAAAATCCTCTGCAGGTAGTCACACCCCACTGGAGTAGCTGTTGACTTACCTCAATCCCTCTACAGGTGGCCAACCTACCACTGGTGTCCAACACTCACTGGATATGGGTAGGCCCTCAACTCCCCCCAGGGTCCCGGTGCACTTGTGCCTGATCTTTGTCATACATGTATGCACTGTGATTTTTGACAAAAAAAAAGAAGGTCGAAAAACTCAGACCCACTCCTAGATCTGCCTTTACATTTGCAGACCTGAAGCTGGATCCAACAACCTGCAAGTAAAACAGGGGTGTATTTCTTTTACTTTTTATGGCAGTATCTGACCTTCGCACACTCGTCAATCCCCTTCCCGAGGTCAGGGGATGCTTGTCTAGTCCCCTTTTGCCTTTTATGTTAATTTTCTTTTAGACTGGTCCTCTTTGCCCTTGCAATTAATTTTGTCAGGACACATCTTTGGTGACTAGCATCCTCTAAAGGACACTGCAATAAAAAACTTCAGATGCTGCTAGCCAAACAGATTGTTTGGATCCACAAAAAACTCAGGGAATTCTGACCTGGATGAAGGGAAAATACCCTCTTTGTCAAAGGGATTCGCTGATGTACCCAATTCATTATTTTCAGGGGATTTGAAGATTGTGTAAAAGAAGGATCTGCAAATCAAGGTCCACATATCTCTAAAGTTGACTCTTAAAAACCCGCCTGGTACCTATTTGCAAGGCTATATTTTCAGAAACTACTCAACCAAAGGCACACTAGTGTGTAGAGTTCTAGTTCTATGCTATAATTCCATTCAATGATTTTTACTGTAGCAGAAAACAAATTTTCCTATCAGAGTTACTATTGTAAACTCATATTTCTTGCCCTCCTCACTTTTTGATTTGCTCCCCTATGAAAATGTTCATGAGGAATTCTGAGCAAGAGGTTTCTTATCAATGGAAAATGGAAAGTAAGATTTAACAATAGAAAAATGGCAAGTTAGAGGTAACCGTAACTACAGACTCTGTATCAGGGGTCCATAAAACATATCATATATCAAGATGCATATTTATAAAATTTTACTAAGAAAGGAGGGGAGTACCATAACCAACTTGAAACTTCGCACGTTGTAAGTCCTGCCCATTACTCACTCTCCAAAGTTAAAATAACATTTTATACTCTTCACATCAGCATGTATATTATGAATGTTAAGACAGTGACAATAGAAACACAGATTCAGTCATTGGTTACTTCGTACTTCGACGTCCGGACCCGTGTACAAACCGGACGGAAATTCAGCCTCCGAATCTGATCCGCTAATGCCGAACCTGGTTTGGTACCTTTCCGATCGAGATCGGAATTGGCCCCTAAATGTTTTAGCTGTCCATAGGATAATATTGGCTGCCAGCCGAGCAATCTTGAGATTGACAGCTTCATTATTGTACCACTAAAATAAGTCACGTTTGGTATCAAAGTGCCTTCTCACCCTGACACGACTCTCGTGCCCTGTGTGATGTGGCACCTACCCAGTGGGCATCTTAGAGTTTGCCCTATCTTTCCTGTGCTCCCATGTCTTCTGCCACTAAGACCGGATTCTGACCTTCCTCCAGGCAGTGTGATCACCCCCATTAGTCAAAAACAAAGGCTGGGCAGGAAGGGGCTCAAACCTCTCTACTCGCCAGCTGTCTACAGAGTTGGCACATCAGAGTGGTGAGCTTCAAAGACTGTACCGCCTCTGAAATGCATCTCGGCTGTCCCCCTGAGGAGGTAACAGCCCTCCCCTTACCCCAGGCACACTTGCAACCAGACAAGGCAAGAAAGGAGGTTTACACCCCCCAGGAAGGCTGGCCCTCTCTAGGGTGGAAAACCTAGTCTGCACAACTAAAACTGAATTTTGGCATCTTTACGAACACAGAAATAGTGAGTTCTGGGTAGAAAAGGCGACCCTCACAACCGGATGTAGCCACCTCAGGGGCAAACAAACTGCAGGGACTAGCTACCCAAGGCTACCAGCTCCAACACCCCTAACTACCAAAATTCTAGGATTTAGGGAACACCCTCCCCTTGACACCAACGGCCACATGCATCAACCTATTTAGGAAGTGCAAACGGTGCGAATCGCAAAATTCGGCCGTTTGCGATTCCTAAATAGGTTCTTGGGATGCATCAAGCATTTTTGGTAAAATCGCTATTTTTAGCGAATTCCAAAAATGCGATTGCTTTTAAGGAATCGCAAATTTGCGATTCCTTAAAAGCAATGCATGATTAATTAGGGGGTGCTAATTACCACAAGGTTGAACCTCATGGTAATTTGCGAAAATGTGTTAAAATGCTCTATTTTGCATTTCAAAACACTGTCATGTTACAGACACACATGTCCTTAGGACATGTGTGTTGTAAACATGCACTTCAAAATACATTTCAGGGGTGCAGGGGGGGTCCTTTGGACCCCCCCCTGCCCCCATGGAATGCATCAACATTTTGCAAATTCTAATTTGCGAATTCGCAATTCCCATTGATTCCTATGGGCCTTTTGGCCCATAGGAATCAATGGGAATTGCGAAATCGCAAATTGGAATTTGCATAATATTTGCGATTCGGTAAAAATTGCGATTTTTACCGAATCGCAAATTTTATGCACTTTCAATCATGCATCCCGTTTTGCGATTCCTTATTTGCGATTCCCTACAAATCGCAAATTAGGAATCGCAAAACCGGACCTTGATGCATGTGGCCGCATAACCTCAGATCTGAACAACTTACTTCTAAGAAGGACCAAGAGGAGATCCGAGTCGCCAAAAACAGGACTTTGCCCATTAGCACAAACCAAAAGCTGGACACTATGTCCATGAGGCAACTTGGAACTGAGTGAGCAACCCTCGTCCTTTGCTAAAAACTTGACACTCGCGAAGAGAGGGAGCTTTGTGGAAGCCAGAAGCACCTTCAGTCTGCCCTGGACTAGTGCCACTAGTCTCCTTCAAACTGCAGGTAAAAACATTCCAAAGAATCACTGGCCATTGGGTCCTCCGAGAGATCGTCCAAGTCCAGGTGGTCCAGTGCATTGTGGGAGCTGTAATCTCGCCTGCCCCAAAGTTGCAGACAGCTTACTCTCCTGGACCCATTGAGGTTTCAGATGCTTTTTGTTGTAGTTACTGCTGTCAGGTCTTGTTGGTCACCAATCTGGTAACTGACTTCCACACTTGACGCTACATCTACAGAGAACACTGTGGAACTATCATCCGACATCAGCAGCAGTGTACCTGCTGTGTTTTTGCATTTTGTTTCTTGCAGCACCATGTAAGTGGTACAAACTGTACCATCTATGGCTCCCTTTCGGCACCAAGGACAGCCAGAACAACTCTGCACCCAGAATCCATGGGCTAGGTAAAATTGGTCTGAATATTGTGGCCTGGTTCTGGAACCCACATGATCATAACCCTATAAGGGTTCCAATTAATTCGACCTGTAAGTGACCGATTGTCACTAGTGGATTTTGCCCATGACCACAATGGTATTTTGTCTATATATTTTACTGCGCTGTTTCGTTCGAAAATCTTTATTTCGGCAGTGAGCCATCAAAGCACAATACAAGTATAAAAGGCATCCTTAAAACAAATCCAAATCACAATCAATCATGGATTAAAAAGATAAATACAAATAAAACAATCAGAGTGAATGAAATGAAATGAAAAGGGGATTTGTATAGCGCGGCTGCTGCCCGAGGGCGAGGGCGTACAAGCGCTGAGTATGAGGGCATAGTACTCTGAGGTAGGATGGGGTGCCTAGTTTCTAAAGAGGAAGGTTTTAGTTCTTTGCGGAAAGAAGAGAGGATCTGATTAGATCTTAGCGAGGGGGGAAGGGAGTTCCAAAGTTTGGCAGCGTTGAGCTCGAAGGTCCTGCCTCCTGCTCTGGATCTTTTGATTCGGGGGACTGCAGCAAGACAGGCATTTGATGAGTGAAGTTGTTTACCGGGACAGTAGGGGGTGAGAAGGGAGTGGTTGATCTGGGGGCCAACTCTATAGAAGGCTTGGTGGGAGATACAGAGGGCCTTGAATTTTATTCTTTCCCTGACTGGGAGCCAGTGGAGAGATCGAATCCCTGCCTTAACTGATTCTCTACGGGGTATCTGGAGTAGGGTCCGGGCTGCACAATTCTGTGTCCGCTGAAGCTTTTCTAATACGTATTCTGGTGCTCCCAAGTAGAGGGCATTGTTAAAATCAAGCCGAGATTGAATGAGGCCCTGAATGACGATTTGTTTGGCTTCAAGGGGTAGGATAGGAAGGATTTTTTTTAGCATACGGATTAACCCGAAGCAGATTGCTGATGTCTTTGTAGCCTGAGTGTTAAGAGTCAGGGATTTATCGAGCCAGACTCCTAAGCTCTTGATATCCTCTTTCGGGGATGGGGGTGAACCCAAACTGGAGGGCCATAGCTGGGTGATGGCGGTGGGGGAAGGGGGACCGAGAAGCAGAATCTCGGTTTTATCCCCATTCAGCTTTAGGGAAGATGCCGTCATCCAGCTTTTTATCTCTTCCATGCAGGAGGCCATGTTGACTTGCGGGAGCCCGTTGTTGTTCTGTGCCAGGGAGACCACGAGCTGGGTATCGTCCGCATATGATATGATCTTGATACCATATTGACGAACGATCCCAGCCAGCGGTCTCATGTACACATTGAACAGCGTGGGGCTTAGGGAAGAGCCCTGGGGCACCCAGGGGCCCAGAGGTTTGCTGGTGGAGCAGGAGACGCCATCGAAGACCTGGAAGGTCCTTCCGCTCAAGAAGGATCTTAACCAGGCAAGAGCATCTCCAGAAACTCGAAGATTGAGCAGTCGTTGCAACAGGGTTTTGTGGCACACCATGTCGAACGCGGCGCTGAGGTCGAGGAGGACCACTGCCACTGATCCCCCTCGATCTAAGATCTTTCTAGATTCTTCTACCACGGCTAGAAGAGCTGTTTCTGTGCCATGTTTTGGGCGGAATCCAGTTTGGGTGACATCCAATAGGAGGTTTTCTTCGAGGTGTTTTGTTAGGTGGAGATTAACATGTTTCTTCAGTATTTTACTTGCCCAGGGTAACAAAGAGATAGGACGATAGTTGTTAGAGTCGTTTACGTTGAGATTGGGCTTTTTTAATGGCGCTTTCACCATCGCCTGTTTCCATATGGGTAAATGCATTTACAAGTGCCAGCGATCCCCTGATACAATCAATTAAAAAAGCATTTGCTTTCTCCTGCTAAGGGCACGTTTAAAAAAAAAAGAACAAACAGAACAACAGTTTTAATATTGCTTCAAAAATCTATAACTCAGGTTAACTGTATGCTATTCCATTTGTTTCAGTTTCTAAATTAAGATATAAATGCACTCTATGTTTATAAATTGGTACTGGATTTCTCTCAAATCATGTCAATTACTTATCGTCTATGTTGGTACTCTGAAATGCTTAACATAACTTTCTATAGTAAAGCCTGACTGCTCTTTGCCACTCTACAAGGACTGAGCTAAGGTATTGCGATAATATTAAGTGGTAAGGCTAGCCAGACATACCACATAATATTCTACTTTCCAACACAAATATGAGTCCTTCTCATCAGTGTTGTCTGATGCTTTAACAGTTTTAGTCCAGAAGAACCTGTGCTAATCCATACAGTTTATATGCATTTCTGGGAAAAAGAAGCTCCAGAAAGAAGTGTATTATACTGGAGTCAAGAATGTCTTGATTTGTGTTGTGCCCAGCTGGATTTTCTGGAGTTGTACGATTGAGGCCAAAGCAAAACATGTCATAGCAAGCAAAGGTTGAAGACTGAGCCATAGCTAAAACACTAAGGGGCCAATTCCAATGTCGGACGGACTCAGGTCCGTCCGACATCGGTCAGGAGCATTAACTGACTGCTGTCCTCAGTTACGGACCTGCTAGTACGATGAGACTGAACAGGGTTCGGTCGCACTTGTATACTTCACAATTCAAGCATGCATTCCGAGCGGAAAGCATGCTTGCATTTTGAAAAGCAGGGGTGCAGTTCATCCCTGCACCCTGTGGCGGGCACCCCAGCCTGCCTGGCGGGGGCAATCCGCCCGACATTCTTCCCTGAATTCCCCCCCGCCATATTACAATGGCGGGGGGGACCGCAGCGGAGCAAAAACACCGCCTGCCACTTTTCCGCCCGGTCGCAGAAAATGTTGGATATGGTGGCGGTGTCTATTAGACACCGCCAGCCATATTACAATGGGCTTTGGTAGATGCCTTTCTGTGTTGGCGATGCCGCCAAGGAAAGGCATGCGGTCTTCACTGCGGGCCCCCCCAGAGTGAAGGAGAGTATGGGGGTGCACACGGGGGGTACCTGTGGTACCCCCCTGCATTTGCATAATCAAAGCGGCAGGCACCGCGCGGTTCCTGCTGCTTTGATTATGCAAATGCTGAAATGCTTTTCTAGCATTGTGGCGGGCGGTGCAGAGAGCACCGACCACCACAATGCTAAAAATACAGGATGTGCCCGCCACTGTGGCCGGCACATCCTAATACTCCCCACGGGACCCCCGCCCTTATGGCGGGCGGTCCCGATTACCACGAGGATGGCGGGCGGGCAAAGTCCACCCGCCATCCTAATGACCCTCTTAGTTTGGTTGTTGCTGGAAATGAATTAACCTTTAAAAAAAAATGAAAAGACAAGAGGTGTTTGTCAAAAAAGGCACAGTTGTTCAATTAAATGCAGCGGCCGGGAGATCAGGCAACAGAAGGTCTGAAGGCTGACTCAACGTACATAAGTTTGAGCTGTTATTCTATTCTTTACATGAAACCAATTTATGCATTACCGCATTCCTTCGGTGACAGATTCTTGGGCCTAGTCACTGGGCCATAAATCAGGGGTTTAATAAAGGGCGCAGGTGGGCTGCATCCTGTGTGAACATAATGCAGGGAAAGTGTGTAAGTGTTCAGATGTCCGGCATTAGGAGCATGCCATCACTGCGTGTAGTGTGCACGCTGTGTTCTGATTAGCTGTGTGTTCCTAACTTCGGGGCCTATTACGATCTTGGTCGGAAAGAGGCTTTCCGACCGAGATCATCAGTTTCAATTCCTACCACCTAATTACAATCTAGGCAGTCTGAATGGAGGGCGGTGCTCACAGCACCGCCCGCCACAATGCTGGGAATCCACTGCGTGCATTGTCATGCACAAGGTGACAGGCACCGCAAGGTGCCTGCCACCATATCCATGACAATGCAGGGGGAGTACCATAGGTACCACCCATGTGCACCCCACACACCCCCAATACCCTGGGGGCACGCAATCTCTGCAAGCCTTTCTGTGGCTGCAATGAAGCATGTTTCCGCCCCCATACTAATATGGATGGCGGGGTCTAGCAGACACTGCCACCATATTAAACCCTTTTCCGCCCAGTCAACTTGTTGACCGGGCAGAAAAGCAGTGGCCGGTCTTCCCGTCCGCCGCGGTACCCCCCGCTATACTAATATGGCAGCGGGTAAATGGGTGGCAGGCGGGGAAGGATATAGGGCAGGTCGCCACCGCCATTGGGGCAGTGACGATCCGCCCTACTTCCTAATAACCCCCTTAGTGTGGCAACTAACTTCATGGTGTTTTTGAGAATGTGCACCCCACTGGCCAAACGTGGTTTATTGGGGCCAGTCTCCTGAGACCATTGTGGTGTTGCTGCCTATCTGTGTGATCGATCTGGGTTATCCGGTTGGTTCGCTTTGTCTAAGGGTTACTTGTCCCCCCACCTGTGATCTGTCAATCAGTTGCTTCAGGCCTAGGTCGCAGGGCCTTCCTAACCACGTATTTCTGACTCAGGGTTGATTGGGAGGTCTCATCGGGTGAAATCAACAACGGAGATGCAAGTTCGTTTTTATACGTACACATACCATGGTGTACATCAAAATTGTGTTGTCCAATACTAACATGGTGAATAAAAGAACATTGAATCGAAAACACTGTCTTTCATAAATATTGTGTAAAAAATATTGTCACTACCAAAATATTGAGAAACAGAATATAGAAGGTAAGAATATCATTTTTAAATGTATATAACATAGTTTTTTCCAATATTATTGTATATAATATTGCTTACTCTAACATAGTTGTATTAAATATTGTTTAAATTAACTGATTATATTAGTTGTTATATTAATTTTAGGCATTAGTATCATTAATCAATTGTTTAGTAATTTACGATTTAGTAGAGGGTTGCTGGGTTTGTAGGAGAGTGGGTTGGAAATGTATTTAAATTATTTTGTATTTTTAAATATTTTTGTGTTAATTTATAATATAATTTGTAATTAATTATGCAAATTGTTTATTAGAATAATTGTTATTTTATTTATTAAAGGATCTTTTGTGATGTTCAATTTACATTTTGTGCTTTTTGTGGGTTACTAGGTTTATAAGGGAATAAGGTGAAAAGTTGTCTAAATTATATATTTTTTTTACAAATTAACTTTTATCTAATTGAATAATAAATAGGTCGGTAATTAGGCAAATTGTTTATTTAATTAATTGCCATTTTAATTATTTAAGTGTATTTTGTGATTTTTGGAGTGTATTTGTTATATAGTTTAAATACTAAAGTTTAATTCAGCAGCTGGTTCTAGGGTTTGTAGGTGAATAGGGCGGAAGGTTATTTAATTATACTTTTGTTTCTTCTACTGAATTTTTTATGTTGAATAAATATTAGATTGGCAATTATGTGGACTGTCGAATAATTTGTTATGTTAATTATTTGTTGTATTTTATTTAATTGTTAACTCATTGTAACATGTATTTAACAATAAACTTTGCGAAATGTATTTTATATTTATGATTTGTTTTAATTATATTTGTTTTTTATTACTATTTTAATGTTATTATTGTTTTCCCTATTTAGATTCAATTTTATTAACTTGTATAGTCTATATTTTTTATTTTGAAGTTGTTACAATACTTTTAAGTTGCTTGGTATTTAAATGTTTTTTTTCATGATTAGGAGTTGGAGTAATATGTGTAATCCTGCCTACGTCCAACACTTTCTATAATTTTGCTTAAGTTGGAATAGGAACAGTAAATCTAACCACTTCAAAGCCCCAAACATTCTCTACTGTTGCTTAGAATGGAGTGGGAATAGTAAATCTAACTGCTTCAAAGTCTCACACTTTCCCTACTGTTGCTCAAGTTGGAGTGGGAACAGTAAATCTATCTCCTTCAAAGTCCTACAATTTCCTTTCTGTTGCTTAGACTGGAGTGGGAATAGTAATTCTAACCCTTCTAAAGTCCAACACTTTCCCCATTGTTGTTTACTTTGCAGTGGAAATAATAAATCTAACTTTTACAAAGTCCAGCACTTTCCCCACTGTTGCTCACCTTGACTGCACAGCCCAACCAAGTGCCACTCATAACAAGTTACTGATACACATCCGCAATTTGCTTTGTATTCCTGCAACGACTTGTAATGCCATTCAACTCTGAACTCCTGCCCTTTGCCACAGCTGCTCACTACATATGAAATATATTAAATTATTTGTTAGTGAATGCTGAGCAATGGGAATTTTTACAGTCTACTGCTGCTGATTTTCCGGGGCCGATGGAGGGGAGGTGGTTGCCATGAAAATTGCCCAAATACTGGGTCGTGTTGCTTGCCGCCCCGCCATGAGAGTATTCTTTTTGCTCCATGAGTGTGCGCAACTACATGTCCGTGAGATGTCACGGTGCTGTGCTGAAGTAGAGCTATACAGACTCCCTGCACACCTTGATGTCTTGATGCCAGGCCACATATCGGCAAAGCAGCATACAATGAGGACTGTGGGCCACAGCGCTTCAGCAAGGCTGTCAGTTTATTTAATAAATCATTGATATCTGCAAATGTACTTGCTGCTGTGTTATCCTGGTACTAAACTCTGAAGGAAGCAACACAATTTACTATGTTTAAGTGTTGGTGCCAGGCTGTCCAAACATGCATTCTTTGGCACGTTGAGAAAATTATTTATGTGTACAGCAATTACTCAGAAGCTTTGCAAGTGGTGTGCGAAGTACAACTTTTTTTATACAGGACAGTGCTATACGTTGTTTACATGTACAACTTCTGCCCTGCTGTATAACAGACATGTTAAAAACTCAATATCATTTTTTGGCCTGAAAGGTTAGATTTGTGGCACTGAAGGCAAATCTTCCTTTAAAGTCAACACCACTTAAATGCCAGAACTGAGAAGGCCATGTATCTAATGGGAGAAAACTGAACCACATGACCTACAATGCAGAGTTTTGTTGGCAGGAGAGATAAGGAGTGGTGGGTGTCACACATTCTAGGGGTTACTGGGAGCAAGGCTTAGACATTAGGCCAAACAAGACAGATCAATTTTGGACTTAAGTTTCAAAAGCTGGTTTCATGGAGAATAGGATTGTTGTTTAAGTAGCATCACATGTTCCTTCCTGTATCCTTATTTAAATCATGCACTGTAACTCACAAGACATTTTGTTAGCTTACAGTGAGCTTAGGCCTGCCTATTGTACCATCACTCTCATTCCCTTGCTTCTCTTTGGTCAGTGCGTGCCGGATTTCATGGCAAGACCGGAGGCTAGCATTATGCATAACCTTTTATTCCACCACTCCTTGCAGCACTTAGAAGTATTACATCACCAAAAAACAAACTTCTAGAACATAGAATGTTCAAACACAATATAACACTGAACACAGCAGCCATCTTCCTCTTTTATTTAGCTGCTCCTTGCAGATAAGTACTATTGTTTTACTCAGAATTATTTCATTATTTAATTTGTGAAAGAATGAGTGTTTTATATATGGAAGTTTACTCGTTTAAGGAATGAGTGATTTATGTATTGAAGTTTACTCGTTTATTAATATGTTGAGGTGAGCGAGTATTTAAATGTTTTGGCATTGAGAGTGGGCGTAAAAGCATTTAGGTATGTTTGAACGTTGAAAACCCAATTTTCGGGTTTGGTGTGTATCGGGTTTGGTGTGTTTTGTGTTCCGTTTCATTTGCGTGATGTTTTTCGATCGGGGAATTTTATTATTTAGGATCAAGGTAAAAGATTCGTTAAACGAGCTCGTGAGGCAATGTTTAAACGAGCTCGTGAGGTATCTTACTTGTCTCGCGTTGGCTCGAGCGTTGTGATTGCAGAGTCCGCGAGGCGGGGGAGACGCTGCGTGTTGCGAAGGTTTCTTCTTGCTTCTCTTGAAGTTGGGGGTCGCGTCATCGCGCATACGTGCGTGATGACGTTTTTCGGCGGCCATCTTAGTTGAGGACTAGTCTGTGTTGTTGCGTTTTTTTCGTGACGCGATCGGTTGTAACTGACTTTGAGGTGAAGTTGGACTTGGAAGGATCGCGGTTAAGAGGTTATTAGCGTTTTTGTTGGTATTATGGAGGTTATTGTGGAGGAACAAGGAGAGGGGTCAGGCGAGCCTGATTTGAGAAAGATGATTCAGGATGAGATTAAGAGTTCAATGAAAGATGTGTTAAAAAGTGTTTTAAAAAGGAAAAGAAAACTTGACATTGATGAGGAGGAGGAATTTTGGTCAGTTAATGAGGATGAAAATAGTGAGGTTGTAAAAAAAGGAAAAAAGGCAAAGAAAGTTAAAAATGTGGATGTTGAAGTGAGGTTTTTAAAAGGATCTGGTGGTTCAAGCGCCACAAGAGATGGAGATGTCCAGAGCGGCACAAAAGAGGGTGTCCATTGCGGCACAAAAGAAAATGAGGAATCTTCTGAAGAGATTTCTGATGAAAAAGAGAGTGATGAGGATGAATTCATTCTTGAAAGTTATGATGATGATTGGGACATGGACAGTGATAAAAATGAAAAAGAAAGGAAGGAAAAGGGCTTGGTTAAAGATCCTCAGGGTGAGGAGATGTTTAGTCCAGATTTGATTAGACATCCCAGGAGTGGTGATTGGTGGCCTCTGCCACATGTTGCAGAGTTCATTAAACTATGGATTCGCAGGCCATTGGAGAAAGAGGCAAGGGCAGTCATGAAGGCAGAGTGTTCTAGGCCTGTTTTGGATGGAAAGGCTTGTTTAACTCCTGATTTGGACCCTGATCTTATAAGTTTTTTATTTAAGATGGGTCGTGATCCTAGAAAAGGAGTTGAGAAGGCTCTGAAACAGTGTGAAGACAGGCTTTTGGACATACTAGGGCCTTTGGCTAGAATTCTAGATATGGCTGAGGAGGCAAAGATGAAGAAGGTTGCGGTGGATTTGGATCTTTTGAGAGGTTGGTCTCAAAGGGCGGTTTGCTTATTGGGAAATGCAAACGCTGCATTGATTTCTGAAAGAAGAAAAGGAGTTCTTATGAGGATTAGTCCAAAGTTGGCTGATTTTTCAAAGAAAGAGCCAACAGTTGACCCAAAAGGGTTTCTGTTTGGTGAAGATTTAGTTAAAGGTGTTGGCAAATATGTTGCTACCTTTACAAGTTTGGATAAGGCCCAATCCAGTCTTAAAAGAGTCTTCAACAGAGGTGTTTTTGACAGGGCTGGGGGAAGGGGCCGTTTCCCTAGCCGAGGATTCTCGAGGGCCCAATATCAGTCAAGTGGTAGAGCTGCGTTCAGAGGCTTCCAGTCTGCGACAGGATTTTTCCCGCAAAGAGGAAGAGGATTCGGAAGAGGGCGGCAGCCAAGGGGAAGAGCGCAATTTTCACAAAGTTCCTTCAGTAAGTATGAAGACGAATTTTGGTTTTTTCCCAGACAAGGTAGGGGGAAGGTTGAGATTTTTCGAGGAAAATTGGAAAAAGATTTCAACAGACAGTTGGGTTTTAGGCGCTGTGAGAGGCTATGTTGTGGAACTGGTGGATATTCCAGTTCAATTGAGGGAGCCAAATCAGTTGGTGTTCGATGGAGAGCTAAAAGAGATTGTAGGGAAGGAAGTGTTGGAAATGTTAAGAAAAGGTGCAATCGAGGAAGTTTCAGAGGAGTTCAAGGGCTTTGTGAGCACAATATTTTTGGTGGAGAAAAAAGGGAAAGGATGGAGGCCGGTGATAAATTTAAGGAATTTAAATCAATTTGTGGTTTACAGGCATTTCAAGATGGAAGGAATCCATCTGTTAAGAGATATTTTGCAGGAGAGGGATTGGTTGGTGAAGTTGGATCTGAAGGATGCGTATTTCACGATTCCGATTGCGGAGGAGAGTCGCAGGTTTCTTCAGTTCAGATGGTTGGGTCGCTTGTACCAGTTTTCTTCTCTTCCTTTTGGTCTGGCATCTGCACCTTGGTGTTTCACGAAGGTTTTGAGGCCTGTGGCGAAATTTTTGAGAGAGAGAGGTGTTCGAATGATTATGTATCTAGACGATTTTCTTCTTATGTCCCAGAGTCAGGAAGAGTTGAAGACTCAGCTTTCGTTTTGTATGGATCTTTTGGAGAATCTAGGTTTTATAGTAAATAGAGAGAAGTCTGTTTTAGTTCCATCGCAATGTTTGGAGTTTTTGAGATTCAATGTGAATACTGTGGAGACAAGTTTAAGTTTGCCAGGAAAAAAGGTTCAGAAGATAAAGTCGGAAGTAAAATGTGTTTTGAAAAAGGAATCTGTGAACTTGAGAGCTTTAGCAAGAGTGATTGGTTTGTTTTCTTCTTCAATTCAGGCGGTTTTTCCTGGTCCTCTTCATTACAGGGCTTTACAGCGTTTGAAGGCGGATGCTCTAAGGAGAGGTTTGTGGTATGGAGATCAGGTTGTGATTTCGGAAGAGGCTCGGGAGGAGTTGTTATGGTGGTTGGAAAATTTGGAAGCCTGGAACGGTCGTGCAATTTTTGGAATTTGCACGGATTTTGTTCTGGAGTCAGATGCAAGCCTTTTTGGATGGGGTGCTTGCTTAGAGGATCAGGAGACTGGCGGGAGGTGGTCTCAAGAGGAGAGATCGATGCATATAAATGGTTTAGAGATGAAAGCAGGGCTCTATGCTCTAAAGAGTTTTGGAAGGAATTTGAAAAATTTCAATGTGTTATTGAAAATGGACAATGTTTCTGCTGTCCGTTATATAAATCGTTTGGGAGGAAGCAGGTCGAAGAATCTTTCTCTGTTGGCGAAGGAGATTTGGAATTTTTGTTTGGAGGAGAAAATAGGTTTGAAAGCAGAATATTTTCCAGGCAAGAGCAATGTTGTTGCGGACTGGAATTCAAGGTTTTTAAGAGATTACAGCGATTGGATGTTGAATGTTCAGATTTTCAGGAGAATTGTAAAGGAGTGGGGTCCGTTGGAGGTGGATCTGTTTGCTTCGAGGTTGACTTTCCAGCTGGATCGGTTCTACAGTTGGAGGCCGGACCCATTGGCGGAGGAAGTGGATGCATTTCAGCAGAATTGGAGGAAGAATCGGTGTTACGCTTTTCCCCCATTTGCAATGATTCAGAGGGTGTTGCTGATGGTGAGGAAGCAGGAGTGCGAGTTGGTGTTGGTGACACCGTTCTGGGCTGGTCAGGTTTGGTTTCCGGGTCTTTTGGAATTGGTGGTAGAGGAGCCAATGTTAATTCCAGATTCGGAGGATGTGTTAATAGGAGAAGGAGGTATGTTTCATCCTTTGGTTATGGAAGGGGCGTTGAGCCTTCTTGTTTGGAGGATATCAGGAGAGAAGAGCAGTTCGGAAAGCTTTCGGAGCAGGCTCAGGATTTGCTCAATGAGTCATGGGCTCCAGGTACTAGGAAAAGATATTTGGGAGCATGGAAGAAGTGGTCATGTTGGTGCTTGGAAAGGGGTTTGGATCCCGTGGAGGCATCTGCCATAGAATTGGCTAATTTCCTGTCTATTTTGTTTGGTGAAGGATTGAGTTATCGGACAATTAATTGTTATAGGTCTGCTATTGCAGCTGGTCATAGTTTGGTTGGAGGTTGTTCGATTGGAAGGGAACCTTTGGTTTGTAGAGTTTTGAAAGGTATTAAGTTGAAAAGACCACCTAAGCCTAGGTATAATGGTATGTGGGATGTTAATAAGATTTTAAATTTATTTGAGAGTTGGCCAGCTAATAAGTATTTGAGTCTTAAGCAGTTGTCGGGAAAGTTAGCGAGTCTTTTGTGTCTTATTTCTTTCAGGAGAGTTTCTGATGTGAAGGCATTGGATATTCGTAACAGGTGCTTTACTCCTGATGGGGTTCTTTTTAGTGTTACTAAAAGGACCAAATGCATGTCTAGTTCTATTTTTTATCCTAGATTTTTGGATCATCCAAAATTGTGTGTGGCCATGTGTTTAAAAGAATATGAGGCTAGGATGAGTGAATTTAGAAGGGATGGAGATGAGCAGTTGTTGATTTCTTTTGTAAAGCCTTTCAGACCAGTTTCTTCAGCTACAATTGCTAGATGGGTGAGATTTTGTATGTTTGAAGCTGGTGTGAGTTTGGCAGAGTTTGGTGCTCATTCAGTGAGAGGTGCTATGGCAAGTAAAGCTTTTTTGTCTGGAGGTCGTTTGGAAGAGATATTGCATGCAGCTGATTGGTCTAGTGCGGATGTTTTTGCAAAGTTTTATTTGAAACCTTTGGGGCATGTGTCGTCTGTGGTTTTATCACAGCTTTGAACATGCATAATGCTAGCCTCCGGTCTTGCCATGAAATGTAGATTCTCCAAGTTTGTGATGAGAGAATCTGGATTTCATTAAAGACACGGAGGCTAGCATTATCCCTCCCTCCCTCCCCTTTTTTTGGGTGAGGTTAAGGGGGGTTGTTATTTTAGTCAAATTTAAAGTTTTTGTTAGTTTAGAATAAGAAAAAGAAAAAAAAAAGTGTGTATATATATATTTTTTATGTTGTTTTTCAGATGAGAAGTAAAGGTTTTTTTGGAAGAAGATCGGCGTGAAGTTGGAGTTTGTTTAGTTTCTCTTCAGGAGCAGCGTAAAAGAGGAAGATGGCTGCTGTGTTCAGTGTTATATTGTGTTTGAACATTCTATGTTCTAGAAGTTTGTTTTTTGGTGATGTAATACTTCTAAGTGCTGCAAGGAGTGGTGGAATAAAAGGTTATGCATAATGCTAGCCTCCGTGTCTTTAATGAAATCCAGATTCTCTCATCACAAACTTGGAGAATCTACATTCTCTTCCTCTTTGTATGTTTGGCCCTCCCTTGGAGCATAGCCCAAACACTTGTGTCCTTCCACTGCTTGCACTTTCCGAGCAACAGTTTTCTTTCAGGTAAAGCACTCAATAAGAATGCATGTGTTTTCCGGAAGTCTCCCTCAAGTGCTTCTCCCCTGCTCCGGGTTGCACTTTCTTACCCATGAGATTTTGCCCCCCTCTGCATTGTGGCTTGCTTCACCCTCTGTCCATGTTTTTGTGTGCTCCCACCCACTCCCCTTGTTGTAGCTTACCCTCTCCCACCCTCCCGTTTTTACTTGCCCCCTACGTGTTATTGCTTGCCCCCACCCACCCTCCGTTTTGCTCCATATTATTTGACCACCTTCATTATGCTCCATGTTGTTGTTTGCCACCCCAACCCTCCTCTTCTGCTCCATGTTGTTTCTTGCCCCACGGACCACCCTGTTTTGCTACATGTTGTTGCTTTCTGCCACCCACCCTCTTGTCCCACTCAGCAATGTTCCTTGCCCCCAGTAACCCTCACATTTCGCTCCTTGTTGTTGCTTGCTTCACCCACCTTTCAATCCCACTCTGCTCCATGCTGTTCCTAGCCCGTTGTGCTTTATATTGCTGCCTGCCTTCCAGTTCCATATTGTGCTTGCCCTCCCATTCCATGTAGTTGCTTTCTCTCCTGTCCACATTTTTTGTTGCTTGCCTCCCTTAGTGAGGCAAGCAACAATTAGTATCATTAATCAATTGTTTAGTAATTTACGATTTAGTAGAGGGTTTCTGGGTTTGTTGGAGAGTGGGTTGAAAATGTATTTAAATTATGAATTATTTTTTATTTTTAAATATTTTTATGTTAATTTACTATATAATTCGTAATTAATTATGCAAATTGTTTAGTTGAATAATTGGTATTTTATTTATTAAAGGATCTTTTGTGATGTCCAATTTACATTTTGTGCTTTTTGTGGTTTACTAGGTTTATAGGGGAATAAGGTGGGAAGTTGTCTAAATTATATATTTTCTTTACAAATTAACTTTTATCTAATTAAATATTAAATAGGTAGGTAATTAGGCAAATTGTTTATTTGATTAATTGTCATTTAAATTATTTAAGTGTATTTTGTGATTTTTGGAGTGTATTTGTTAAATAGTTTAAATACTAATGTTTAATTCATCAGCTGGTTCTAGGGTTTGTAGGTGAATAGGGTGGAAGGGTTTTTAATTATACTTTTGTTTCTTCTACTGAATTTTTTATGTTGATAAATATTAGATTGACAATTATGTGGATTGTTGAATAATTTGTTATGTTAATTATTTGTTGTATTTTAATTAATTGTTAATTCATTGATGCGTTTATTTAGCAATAAACTTTGCGAAATGTATTTTATATTTATGATTCGTTTTAATTATATTAATTTTTTTATTACTATTTTAATGTTATTATTGTTTTCCTTATTTAGATTTAATTTTATTTACTTGTATAGTCTATATTTTTAATTTCAAGTTGTTACAATACTTTTAAGTTGGTTGGTATTTAAATGGTTTTTTTTTAAATGATTAGGAGTTGGAGTGATATGTGTAATCCTGCCAAAGTCCAACACTTTCTATAATTTTGCTTGAGTTGGAATAGGAACAGTAAATCTAACCACTTCAAAGGCCCAAACATTCTCTACTGTTGCTTAGAATGGAGTGGGAATAGTAAATCTAACTGCTTCAAAGTCTCACACTTTCCCTACTGTTGCTCAAGTTGGAGTGGGAACAGTAAATCTATCTCCTTCAAAGTCCTACAATTTCCTTTCTGTTGCTTAGACTGGAGTGGGAATAGTAATTCTAACCCTTCTAAAGTTCAACACTTTCCCCATTGTTGTTTACTTTGCAGTGGAAATAATAAATCTAACTTTTACAAAGTCCAGCACTTTCCCCACTGTTGCTCACCTTGACTGCACAGCCCAACCAAGTGCCACTCATAACAAGTTACTGATACACATCCGCGATTCGCTTTGTATTCCTGCAACGACTTGTAATGCCATTCAACTCTGAACTCCTGCCCTTTGCCACAGCTGCTCACTACATATGAAATATATTAAATTATTTGTTAGTGAGTGCTGAGCAATGGGAATTTTTACAGTCTACTGCTGCTGATTTTCCGGGGCCGATGGAGGGGAGGTGGTTGCCATGAAAATTGCCCAAATACTGGGTCGTGTTGCTTGCCGCCCCGCCATGAGAGTATTCTTTTTGCTCCATGAGTGTGCGCAACTACATGTCCGTGAGATGTCACGGTGCTGTGCTGAAGTAGAGCTATACAGACTCCCTGCACACCTTGATGTCTTGATGCGAGGCCACATATCGGCAAAGCAGCATACAATGAGGACTGTGGGCCACAGCGCTTCAGCAAGGCTGTCAGTTTATTTAATAAATCATTGATATCTGCAAATGTACTTGCTGCTGTGTTATCCTGGTACTAAACTCTGAAGGAAGCAACACAATTTACTATGTTTAAGTGTTGGTGCCAGACTGTCCAAGCATGCATTCTTTGGCACGTTGAGAAAATTATTTATGTGTACAGCAATTACTCAGAAGCTTTGCAAGTGGTGTGCGAAGTACAACTTTTTTTATACAGGACAGTGCTATACGTTGTTTACATGTACAACTTCTGCCCTGCTGTATAACAGACATGTTAAAAACTCAATATCATTTTTTGGCCTGAAAGGTTAGATTTGTGGCACTGAAGGCACATCTTCCTTTAAAGTCAACACCACTTAAATGCCAGAACTGAGAAGGCCATGTATCTAATGGGAGAAAACTGAACCACATGACCTACAATGCAGAGTTTTGTTGGCAGGAGAGATAAGGAGTGGTGGGTGTCACACATTCTAGGGGTTACTGGGAGCAAGGCTTAGACATTAGGCCAAACAAGACAGATCAATTTTGGACTTAAGTTTCAAAAGCTGGTTTCATGGAGAATAGGATTGTTGTTTAAGTAGCATCACATGTTCCTTCCTGTATCCTTATTTAAATCATGCACTGTAACTCACAAGACATTTTGTTAGCTTACAGTGAGCTTAGGCCTGCCTATTGTACCATCACTCTCATTCCCTTGCTTCTCTTTGGTCAGTGCGTGCCGGATTCTCTTCCTCTTTGTATGTTTGGCCCTCCCTTGGAGCATAGCCCAAACACTTGTGTCCTTCCACTGCTTGCACTTTTCGAGCAACAGTTTTCTTTCAGGTAAAGCACTCAATAAGAGTGCATGTGTTTTCCGGAAGTCTCCCTCAAGTGCTTCTCCCCTGCTCCGGGTTGCACTTTCTTACCCATGAGATTTTGCCCCCCTCTGCATTGTGGCTTGCTTCACCCTCTGTCCATGTTTTTGTGTGCTCCCACCCACTCCCCTTGTTGTAGCTTACCCTCTCCCACCCTCCCGTTTTTACTTGCCCCCTACGTGTTATTGCTTGCCCCCACCCACCCTCCGTTTTGCTCCATATTATTTGACCACCTTCATTATGCTCCATGTTGTTGTTTGCCACCCCAACCCTCCTCTTCTGCTCCATGTTGTTTCTTGCCCCACGGACCACCCTGTTTTGCTACATGTTGTTGCTTTCTGCCACCCACCCTCTTGTCCCACTCAGCAATGTTCCTTGCCCCCAGTAACCCTCACATTTCGCTCCTTGTTGTTGCTTGCTTCACCCACCTTTCAATCCCACTCTGCTCCATGCTGTTCCTAGCCCGTTGTGCTTTATATTGCTGCCTGCCTTCCAGTTCCATATTGTGCTTGCCCTCCCATTCCATGTAGTTGCTTTCTCTCCTGTCCACATTTTTTGTTGCTTGCCTCCCTTAGTGAGGCAAGCAACAATTAGTATCATTAATCAATTGTTTAGTAATTTACGATTTAGTAGAGGGTTTCTGGGTTTGTTGGAGAGTGGGTTGAAAATGTATTTAAATTATGAATTATTTTTTATTTTTAAATATTTTTATGTTAATTTACTATATAATTCGTAATTAATTATGCAAATTGTTTAGTTGAATAATTGGTATTTTATTTATTAAAGGATCTTTTGTGATGTTCAATTTACATTTTGTGCTTTTTGTGGTTTACTAGGTTTATAGGGGAATAAGGTGGAAAGTTGTCTAAATTATATATTTTCTTTACAAATTAACTTTTATCTAATTAAATATTAAATAGGTAGGTAATTAGGCAAATTGTTTATTTGATTAATTGCCATTTAAATTATTAAAGTGTATTTTGTGATTTTTTGGAGTGTATTTGGTATATAGTTTAAATACTAACGTTTGATTCATCAGCTGGTTCTAGGGTTTGTAGGTGAATAGGGCGGAAGGTTATTCAATTATACTTTTGTTTCTTCTACTGAATTATTTATGTTGAATAAATATTAGATTGACAATTATGTGGATTGTTGAATAATTTGTTATGTTAATTATTTGTTGTATTTTAATGAATTGTTAATTCATTGATGCGTGTATTTAACAATAAACTTCGCGAAATGCATTTTATATTTATGATTCCTTTTAATTATATTTGTTTTTTATTACTATTTTAATGTTATTATTGTTTTCCTTATTTAGATTTAATTTTATTAACTTGTATAGTCAATATTTTTTATTTTGAATTTGTTACAATACTTTTAAGTTGCTTGGTATTTAAATGTTTTTTTTTAATGATTAGGAGTTGGAGTGATATGTGTAATCCTGCCACAGTCCCACACGTTCTATAATTTTGCTTAAATTGGAATAGTAACAGTAAATCTAACCACTTCAAAGCACCAAACATTCTCTTCTGTTGCTTAGAATGGAGTGGGAATAGTAAATCTAACTGCTTCAAAGTCTCACACTTTCCCTACTGTTGCTCAAGTTGGGAGTGGGAATAGCAAATCTATCTCCTTCAAAGTCCTACAATTTCATTTCTGTTGCTTAGATTGGAGTGGGAATAGTAATTCTAACCCTTCTAAAGTCCAACACTTTCCCCATTGTTGTTTACTTTGCAGTGGAAATAATAAATCTAACTTTTCCAAAGTCCAGCACTTTCCCCACTGTTGCTCACCTTGACTGCACAGCCCAACCAAGTGCCACTCATAACAAGTTACTGATACACATCCGCGATTCGCTTTGCATTCCTGCAACGACTTGTAATGCCATTCAACTCTGAACTCCTGCCCTTTGCCACAGCTGCTCACTACATATGAAATATATTCAATTATTTGTTAGTGAGTGCTGAGCAATGGGAATTTCTACAGTCTACTGCTGCAAGATGATTTTGCCGGGCCGATGGAGGAGAGGTGGTTGCCATGAAAACTGCCCAAATACTGGGTCGTGTTGCTTGCCGCCCCACCATGAGAGTATTTTTTTTGCTCCATGAGTGTGCGCAACTAACATGTCCGAGAGATGTCACTGTGCTGTGCTGAAGTAGAGCTATACAGACTCCCTGCACACCTTGATGTCTTGATCCCAGGCCACATTTCGGCAAAGCAGCATACAATGAGGACTGTGGGCCACAGCGCTTAAGCAAGGCTGTCAGTTTATTTAATAAATCATTGATATCTGCAAATGTACTTGCTGCTGTGTTATCCTGGTACTAAACTCTGAAGGCAGCAACACAATTTATTATGTTTAACTGTTGGTGCCAGGCTGTCCACACACGCATTCTTTGGCACGTTGAAAAAATTATTTATGTGTACAGCAATTACGCAGAAGCTTTGCAAGTGGTGTGCGAAGTACAACTTTTTTTATACATGACAGTGCTATACGTTGTTTACATGTACAACTTCCGCCCTGCTGTATAACAGACATGTAAAAAAACTCAATATCATTTTTTTGACCTGAAAGGTTAGATTTGTGGCACTGAAGGCAAATCTTCCTTTAAAGTCAACACCATTTAAATGCCAGAACTGAGAAGGCCATGTATCTAATGGGAGAAAACTGAACCACATGTCCTACAATGCAGAGTTTTGTTGGCAGGAGAGATAAGGAGTGGTGGGTGTCACACATTCTAGGGGTTACTGGGAGCAAGGCTTAGACATTAGGCCAAACAAGACAGATAAATTTTGGACTTAAGTTTCAAAGACTGGTTTCATGGAGAATAGAATTGTTGTTTAAGTAGCATCACATGTTCCTTCCTGTATCCTTATTTAAATCATGCACTGTAACTCACAAGACATTTTGTTAGCTTACAGTGAGCTTAGGCCTGCCTATTGTTTACCATCACTCTCATTCCCTTGCTTCTCTTTGGTCAGCGCGTGCCGGATTCTCTTCCTCTTTGTATGTTTGGCCCTCCCTTGGAGCATAGCCCAAACACTTGTGTCCTTCCACTGCTTGCACTTTCCGAGCAACAGTTTTCTTTCAGGTAAAGCACTCAATAAGAGTGCATGTGTTTTCCGGAAGTCTCCCTCAAGTGATTCTCCCCTGCTCCGGGTTGCACTTTCTTACCCATGAGATTTTGCCCCCCTATGCATTGTGGCTTGCTTCACCCTCTGTCCATGTTTTTGTGTGCTCCCACCCACTCCCCTTGTTGTAGCTTACCCTCTCCCACCCTCCCATTTTTACTTGCCCCCTACGTGTTATTGCTTGCCCCCACCCACCCTCCGTTTTGCTCCATATTATTTGACCACCTCCATTGTGCGCCATGTTGTTGTTTGCCACCCCAACCCTCCTCTTCTGCTCCATGTTGTTTCTTGCCCTATGGACCACCCTGTTCTGCTACATGTTGTTCCTTTCTGCCACCCACCTTCTTGTCCCACTCAGCAATGTTCCTTGCCCCCAGTAACCCTCACATTTCGCTCCTTGTTGTTGCTTGCTTCACCCACCCTTCAATCCCACTCTGCTCCATGCTGTTCCTTGCCCGTTGTGCTTTATATTGCTGCCTGCCCTCCAGTTCCATATTGTGCTTGCCCTTCCATACCATGTAATTGCTTGCTCTCCTGTCCACATTTTTTGTTGCTTGCCTCACTTCCTGCATTGTTTGCTGCTTGGCCCATCCCTCTTTGTTCGTTGCTTGTCCTCAATCCTTAGTTGTTTTTTGCTTGACTTGGCATTATGAGTTGCTTTCCCTGTCCATTTTGTTTGTTGCTATCCCTGTCCTGCATTGTTTGTTTCTTGCTCTCTTCCCTTAATATTTGTTACTTGCTCCCAACCCAGCATTGCTTGGCGCTTGCCACCATCCCGAGTTGTTTATTGCTTGCTCCCCCATCCTGTGCTGTTTGTTGTTTACTCTGTCCCGTGTTGTTTACGGTTGCCCACTGGCCCACATTGTTTGTTACTTGCCCCCATTGCTTGTTGCTTTCCGTGAACCCCACGTTGTTTATTGCTCACCCACCTTTCTGCATTGTGTTTTGCTTGCACCTGCTTTATGTTGTTTAGTGCTTCCCCCCAAATTGTTTGTTGCTTTCCCCCTGTCCTGAATTGTTTCTTGCCTGACAGTTATCCTGTACTGTTTGTTGCTTTCCCTCAATCCCATGTTGTTTGTTGGTTACCCCAAGTCCAGCATTTGTTGTTGCTTGTGCAGCCATCCCAATCTGTTTGTTGCTTGCTCCCCTTTCTCTAATTGTAAGTTGCTAGACCCCATTCCGGGTTGTTGTTTACCCCCTCACCCGGTGTTGTCTGGTTTTGCTTGCAACCTGTCTTGCATTATTGCTTGCCCCCGCCCCGTGCTTGCCCCCACTCAATCTCCCTCCAAACCCACCAGATAAAATAGAAAAAAGTCCTAAGACAAGGCTGTACAACATGGCTAAAACGCTTTTGCAAAGTCAATAGTTCTCGTAAGCGCGACCTACTGGCTTATCTAATGCTGGTTTCTTGGTGATATTTAACCCCTTAGGTGCTGCGCACGTTCGCCGGCCGACGGCACCACTACCTCGGGAGTGCTGCCGTCGGCCGTTGAACGTTCCAACTGCACCTGCGCAATGGAACGTCCAGCACTGGAGCTGGACGTTCCATAGCAGCTAAGAGGTTAAGTTTCTGAGTCTGGAAAATGTGATGTAATTCTTCTGATTAGTGTGAGATTGAGCTTATGGCTTTCTGTGGAAGATTTTATGTTGTGACAGCCATTTATGGTAGGATAGCTTAAAGTTTGAGCTACAGCCATAATCTTGTGGTCACAGGCTAAATTCCTGGCAATGCCTACTCTGCATTTTAACCAGCTAAGCTTAAGAAAATGATGGCTATTGTATTGTGGTATTTAAACATCCTTTCAAGCTCGAAATAATGAATTTTCAACTCATGGAACTGAGGAATAGATAGCCCAGTTCTGATCACCCCTTAAACATCATTTTTGGATGGAATTGTAGCTTTGGTTTACTTCAGTAGGCCTATTAACAGACGTTATGAGATCACAGTGGTTTTATAGGTTTATGTTTGCAGATCATGCATTTTGTAAAGCCATACTTAACAGAATAATTTGGAATATTTCACATTTTGTATATGCATTCATGTTTGTCTACATCCCTCTCCGTGGAAGCAGAAACCATGGAGAGTGACTAACCCATAACACAGATGCCAAAAGTCCTGCGTGATTGAAACCTTGAGCCAGATCCAGCTTATTACCCTGGATCACTGTCTTTTGGACTGTGAAACAGCCATTTCTAAACAATTACCTTACATAAAAGTGGATAATTTCTGATAATCAACCTATTACATGGAAATAACTGCTTTATTTTACTTGCGATGAATTGTCACTCATAGGGGCCGTTTCCGATCCGGTAAAAAGCGCTCCGAACGGCCGTTCGGAGCATTTTTCCCGTACGAATCGTACCCTGCAACGTCCCCCGTACGTACGACGAAGTACGATTCGTACCAGGAGCCAGACTCCGTACGAATCGTACAGAGACCGTACGACTCTAATCTCTGTACGAGTCTCACTCGGAACCCGCTGTACGTGACATCTGTACGGTTTGCGGCTGGTTTATACGACTCAGCAAGTACGATACGTGTCGGATACGCACCGTACGACCCTTTTTCTACGGGTGCTGAAAACAGCCGTAAAAGCAGAGTTCGCGACGAAACAGGTACGGAACGCACCCTCCCGGCTACGGCGCATACCCCCAATGATCGGAGGGGTACGGCGCTTACCCCTGCGATCATAGGGGGTACGCACCGTACACCCCATGTACGCTGGGTGTACGGCGCGTACCCCATGTTCGCTGGGTGTACGGCGCGTACCCCCCATGATCGCAGGGGTACGGGCCGTAACCCTGCGATCATGGGGGGTACGCGCCGTACGGTGTATGCTTGAGGATGCTGTTCACTATTATTATCATTAATATTGTTTTTAATATTGTTAATAATAATAACAATAACAATGATAATAACAATAATAGACGACATCCTAAAGTAGAATATTAATTAATAATAATGACAATATTAATAACAACAATAATAATGATAACAATAATAATAATAATTGCATTTATTTATGTATTATTATTGTATTTAGCGCAGACTTGACCCTAGGGTATCAGAGCGATTTACAGATTTTGCAGAGCAATATTTACAGAAATACATAAGAAAAATGGTAGCCATATAGCGTAATAATATATAATAGTTTGGAGGTCTCGAAGGTAGGTTATTTCAGAAGTTGGTGGAAGAAATGCACAATAGTTTCCAGAGGTAAAGATGCTTTGGATCTGTGGTGGTGGCGATGGGGTTGCATCAAGGCAGGTCAATTTATTTTAGGAGGGAGGGCTCAGGTATTTGTTGAGAAGAATTAATTTAAGGTTTTTTCTTAAGTGTAGAAATGATTGATTGTCATGTAGATCCTGGGGTAGAGCTTTCGAATATCTAGGTGCATTCCCAGAGAAGGAACGGGTGAATGATTTTTCTTTCTTAAATTTGGGCGGAATCAGGAGAAGGGGGTTTGAGCTTCACACTTTTGGCCAGCTTTTGATCGTTTGTTTCAAAGGTTGTTTGGCTGTTCAGTGTAGAAAGCTTTGTGCGTTATGCAGGCAGAGCAGAATATACTTCTCGCTTTGATTAATAGCCAATTGAGCTTTTCAAATGTGGGAGTGTATAGCCGCTGCGGAGAGTGTGGATTTCATAGGGATAAAGTGGATTTGTGGGGACCAGTGATCATTCATTACTATACTCCAGTTTGGAGATGAGTAGGGATTGCACTATCGTCTTGGGGGTGAAGAGTTTGACTTTTTTTCTGGTGCTTCAACTTGTAGAAGGCACTTTTACCTGAGGCAATAATATGGTCTTTTACGCTAAGGTTTTTATCAAGTGTAATCTCAAATGACTTAACAAAGTTGAAGATAGATAGTTTACATTTTAAGGCAGTTAGGATGTCAAAACAATTGTGGACAGGATAGGACTTTCTATTTGGTTGGATGAGGAGGTGTTCGGTTTTGTTGGGGTTAAGCTTTAAGTGGTTGTTGGTCAGCCAGGATTGTACAACGGACAAGGTGTTGTTTAAGTGCTAGATGTATTTGGATGACAAGATTTTAATGTAGAGTTGGGTGTCATCTGCATAGAGATGGTAGGCAATGCTGGCTTATTTCAGGATCACCACAAGGGTTTCCATATAGAGGTTGAACAGGGCAGGGGACAAGAGTGATCCTTGAAGAACTCCTTGTAAGAATGATGCGGCTGGTGAAGTGGAACTATTTAGTTTGATTAGGTGAGATTGTTGGTTCACGTATGAGGCAAACCAATGAAGGACAGAACCATTGATGCCTGCATGCTGCGAGAGGGTATTTACGAGAATTTTGTGGTTGACTGTATCAAAGGCAGCTGAGAGGTCCAGCAGGATTAAGAGGCAGGCCTGACCATCATCTAAAGATCTGTGTAAATCATCCATGATGTTTAGTATTTCAGTCTCTGTACTGCAGCCTTGGTTGAATTTTTCAATGTGGTTGTTAAGTTGAGAGAGCACACATTTTTCAATAGTGTTGGCAAGGAGAGGGAGGTTAGTTATAGCTTACTAATTAATTTGGGTCTGCGTCTGACTTTTTGATGAGGGGGTAACTTGGCCGAGTTTAAGGGAGACCGGCATAGAGCAGCTGGATAAGGAAGAGTTAATGATGTAAGCCCATGTCAGAGAGATGATGTGTCTGAAATTTTTGACGAGAGGAGGGAAGTGGGTCAGAGAAGTGCGATGTCGGCTTCATGAATGCACGTATTTTTTTTTTTACAACATATTTTATTAACTTTTTTGCCACAGAAGGTCCCCAGCGGGCCGCTTATATATACAGGTAGATATGCATGCATCAACATGGTTCATATCTGAGAAATACAAAGCAAAGCAACCCAACATACTGTGCTGTAAATGCATGCAAGTATTTTAATGGCTTCTTCTTCAGAGATATTTTCAAACTTGGTCAAGGTTGCATTGTTTTTCAGTTGTATGTGATAGTGGCTGATGTTCTGGCTCAGTGAGGAGGTAGGCTTGGTGGGGGGACTACCATTGGTAGGGGGTGTGGTAGTGAGGGACCATCTTTGGTGGAAAGGGCATTTATGGTAAGGGTTGATACAGTGAAGGGGTTCAGTGAGAGTTCTATTTTTGCTATTTCTCAGAGAAGAATTTGATGAACTCTGCACAGCACTTTGCCGAGTCATCAGTTGAGTGTTGTGGGAAAGAGGAGGTTTGCTGTTTGATGATGCTGAAAAGGTCTTTAGGTCTGTTTCTGGAATGGCCAAGTTGGGCTCGGAGGAAAGAGGATTTCTCTCTGTATATATGTTTTGGTATTTTAGGTGTTCCGCCACAGAGGAGAGAGAGATGGGTCAGCAAGGGATATTGTCTCCAGATTCTTTCGGCCATCCTAAGCTGCAGTCTCTCTATATTAAGGTCTTTGTTCAACTAGGTTCTGGAGGGGCTACTTCTTGATTTATTGAGTTTTAGAGGGGTGACAGTGTAAAGAAATTCAGCCATTTTGTGTTATAGGGGGAGGTGAGGTCATCAGCGGAAGTAAGGTTGGGTGGAGATAGAATTTAGGACCTGATTAGGGATTCTAACTCTGATTGAGGTATTTAGTGCGTGTTCCTCACCCCATGCTTAGGACAATTAGTTTGGGTGTGGATCTTAGGTTGGTTGACATTGAGTTTGAATAGAATTAGGTGGTGGCCGGTCCAGTAGGTGGGTAGGATGGAACGGAGGGAAATGGTAATAGGGTTGGAAATTATTGCATCAAGGGTAGCTAGAGCCTTTAATGTGAGTTTGCTTCTTCAAGTTGGGTGAGATCTTTCTTTTCAAGGAGGGTGGTAAGGCTTGTACTGTTGCATCTTTGGCATCGTTCAAGTGCAGGTTTAGGCCTACTAGTATAATGTCAGTGGTGACCTTCAAAGAGTTTTACATTAGTAGGTCTGTTAGATCTTCGAGGAATTGTGGTTTTTCACCTGATGGGTGGTAGATGACATGGAATTTGATAGGGTTGGAGCATTTGAAAGAGCGATCAACTCCTAGATCTTCAAAGGTAGAGAATTCCACTTGGTGGAAGGGTTTTCCCATAGATTGATTTTGTGTATGATAGCTATACCACCACCAGTATGATCCTTATGGTCACAGCAAATGATTGGGAAGCCCAGTGGGGTGAGGAGATCGATAATGGTGGATGAGTGGGCTTTTAGCTGGGCTTCAGTCAGAAAACAAATGCCAATTTTATGTAGGAGGATGGTTTCCACTAATCCGGTGGCATGCCTAACTACTGATCGACAGCTCAGTAGCATGCAGTATAAAATGGGTGATGTATTTGGGCAGGCGGCCTGGGAAGTCAATTAGAAGGGATCCTACTAGTACCACAGGTGACCTTGTGGTTGCAGGATTGGCTGGGAGCATTGCCCTATGTGTTGCTCAACATTTCGGCTTCCAGCTATGGCACAGTGGAGGGGGTGACATCACGGGCAGAGACCTCTCACGGATCAGCAGCTGATTTAGGTTTGAGTGACGCGGTAGCGCCCTGTGAGCGCCAAACAGAGCTTCAAAAGAAGGAGAACCCCGGCAGAGCGGGGGAGACATTTGCAAAACCGCCGCCACCGCCGAGAGTCTTACTTACCTGGGAGAAGCCCACAGAAGCAGGCAGACTTCACCGCCAATACCGCCGCCACCGCCAAGAGTCAGGGGACATCGGAATCCGCGCTGCCGCTCCGGGAGACTTCAAATCCCGGCAGGCATTGCGGCGGCGCGTCTGAGTGATGCGGTAGCGCCCTGTGAGCGCCAAACAGAGCTTCAAAAGAAGGAGAACCCCGCGTCGCGGGACGCGAGCGGGCCGCCCCGGGCGAAGCCCGGGCAAAGGGCGGGCCGTCCGAGGTCGGACAAGGTTGGGTTGGGCCGGGAACCCTGCCCAAACACCTACAGGCCAACAGACGATCACTGTCCTTCTAATCCATCGACCGCCAGGTAAAACTTTAACTATTTGTTCAAGCTTTACGTCTTGTTATTGCATCAAAGCCATCTGCACATATGCCTGGTATGCCTGGTAAAAAGTTAACACCAGCCACCAACACCATGGAGAACTACTTAGTCCAGGTAGTGGCGAAAATAAATAGCGATAGAAGGTCCTCATTCGGTTTGGATTCATCTACACAATCCCCATTAGTAGACAAAGAGACAGAGGACTCTTTTGACCTGATAAACACTAGCCTCTCTGGAGTGGCACATGCTTCCGCACAGGACACTGTTACCATTCAACCCAGTGGCATAGTGGCCAGTACTGAAGACAACAGCGATAATGATGTAGTGACTCTGAGCCCTATGATCTGTGAGCCCATTACCCCTTCCACTGTTCCGATTCCGGCACCGAGGGTTACAGGGGCTAAAAGAAAAGCTATACAAAAACGGCCGGGATTAAGGTCAGCTAAAAATAAAACTGCAACACCACCAAGGAAAATTTCTGATGAGGAGGAGGATGATTCAATGGGGGAAACATATGTGACCTTCTCTAATATTCAATTTCAGAAATTTTGCAGTTTGATGGACATAAAAATCAAAGGGATAGTTAAACCTTTGATAAGCAAAATTGACAAGCTAGCCGCTGAGGTGACTAAATTGGAAGGTCTTCTTGGTAAAACTCTGGGTGAAGTGGGGAAACTCCCTGAAGTCATCACGTCCAATGTACAACCTATGGTTAATGACATTCTAGCAATTAAATTGCCACCCACTGTTGCCCCAAACCCCCCAGTGGCTCCTCTGATAAACCTACCGGAAAATAGCTCTGGTGTTGCACCCTCCGCCCATTTTAAAGGTGAACCTAATACCTCAAAAGGGTCATTTGAGCTGGTGGTGGAAGCCTCGCCATTAGTACTTGTACTAGCAAACGTGCCCCCTCTGGCTCCTGGTGAAGTTGAAACAACATCATCGCTTCTAAACAAATCTTTATCTTGGCTAACCAACAACATGGCCATATCTCCGTGGGGGAAACAGCAACTGGCTGAGGAACTGGTAAATGCAAGAAGAGTGGAGTGGATTGGGAACAGGGAAAAAAAGTTCAAGGGTGATTGCGTTGTGCTTAATCTCTCTGACCCTGATGTACTACCAAACATATTGCCTAACATTTTTCCACCACAGAGACGATCTACTTCTATTGTACCATTGACTCTTGACTTCTTTTACCCTCGGAAAGGCAGAGGCCCCAATCCAAGTACCTTAAGAACAAAATGGAACGTTGTAACCAAAAGGGGTAGTAAGAATTTTGGTTCCGTTGAGTGGGGTCTAGGTTTGGAAAACAGATTTTCTGCTCTTTCCAATCTAGATGCTTGTGATTGACAAATAACTAACTGTATGCCTCAGCTGCAAATACCCTCAACCACTTGCACAACAGGGGGGCATAATCGAGTTATGGGCTCACCAAATGAGTTATGTAATCCAGATGTTTCACTAGGATTAACATATTCAATAGTAGATGACAATGTTAATGTGGATGTAAATTCGAATGGGCTTGATCACAGTTTTGAAATATGTGTGGAGCATGCCTTCGGGAACTTTCTATCTTGGAATGTAGCAGGGCTTTGTTCCAAAATGGACTGTGGAGAATGGTTTGAATTCGTTAGCAAGTATGACGTTTGCATTTTTCAAGAAACATGGGCCTGTGATCCTGTTTTTGCTTTGGAGTATTTGAATTATTATGTACCGGCTATCAAAGGTCCCAAAGGGAGACCGATGGGAGGACTCACTATATGGGTCCGTCAGTCCCTGAAGATCTTAGTAAAAAATCTAGAGCTAAATTACAAAGATATCCAGCTCATTAGACTTAAGAGGGACCCTTCCACCTCCATTGACATCTATAATTTATACGCTAGAGGGGGAAATGCTGGTAAATCAGCGGTTTTATCGTCTCTGTATAGTTACCTAGATATTCACTCTTCTGGGAATAACATCATATTGGCAGGAGACCTAAACCGTACTTTTGAACCCCTTGATACTGGTGAGGCTTTTTTAGGTGTGGAGGAAGACAAGATTTGGGAAATCCCTGCACTTGACTTAACCCCAATAACTCGCTGGACCGAGGATATCTTAAGTCTGAATGCTATGTGCCTTGAATATGGGTTAAGGGCTCTGAATGGTCGTACTAAGTCAGACAGAGTATCAGCCATGACTTTTAATAATGGAAGATCTAAGAGTCGTATCGACTATGTTATATGCAGTATGACCCTATGGTCATCTATTATTGATATGGAGGTTAAGGAAAGGCTCGAGAGTGACCACAATCCTCTTTGTGTTCTCCATAAATGGTGGCTGCCTGATGTAATTGCCCCTAGTGCTTCTATTGACCCCTTACCCCCGCTGATTGTACCTACAAATGATTTACGCAGGCTGAGGTGGACTAGTGTTAAAACAGATCAGCTGGTTCTGGAAAAAATAAGCATGGCAACTGACAAGGCTATCATGGCCCTTGAGGGTGAAGCTGGGCTTCTTCCTAGTAAAAATACTGTCACCAAGGTCCATGAAGTTCTCTTTAATGAAATCAAAGGCCATTTTCTGAAACCGGCAAATAAAAAGATCTGTGCCCACAGACCAGCACGATGGTACAATCATGAATGTAGGCTGGCAAGAACCTCCTTGGGTGATGCTATCAAAAACAAGAATTTAGAGGCAATTAGATCTGCCAGGAAGCAATACAAACAGTGTATAGCAACAGCGAAAAAAGATTGGGATGAGGCACATTGGAACAATCTAAAAAATGCAAGTGATCGTAAGGACTCCAGGTTATTTTGGCATATAGTCAAATGGGGACATGACAGGATAGAAGAAGCAAGCACTAATAATGTCCCCCAGGATGCTTGGGTTAAGTTTTTTAGCGAACAGTATGCTTCTAGAGATCTGGCAGTGGATAGAAGGTGCATGCACTGCTTACCAACTGAGGATGACATCTTCACTAAGAACAAAATAGTCATTGCCCTAAAAACTGTTCGAAGTGGGCGGGCTCCTGGTATTGACGGGGTGCCGGCAGATGTTTTCCTGAATGACACTGATAGATGGTGCAAATATATTCATCTGTTGATAAATTTGATTACCAGAGGGGCTGATATTCCAGTGACCTGGCGGGGTGCTGTAATCATCCCTATATACAAGAAAGGAGATCGGGCACAGCCCGGTAACTATCGCCCCATTAGTTTAATAGACACCATCCAGAAAATAGTGGGGCGAGTAATTGTTAATAGGTTGCTCGATTGGGTTGATGAACACAACATTTTATCCCCCTTTCAGGCCGGATTTCGCAGGGCAACCAGCACTGTGGATCAAGTCTTCCGTTTTCAACTGATACAGTGGAAGACCGTGGTGCTAGGCGGAGGCAGCCTGTATGCAGCATTCGTTGACTTGCGGGCTGCCTTCGACCTGGTACAGAGGGCGAAACTGTGGGAAGTGCTTGAGACACTAGGGGTCCCTGGGGATCTGTTGATTTTAATTATGCGACTGCATGAGGGCAACTATGCCAAAATACGATGGGGAGGATATGGGAACGACACTGCCGAATTTCCTGTTGAGCGCGGGGTTCGGCAGGGATGTTCAATGGCCCCTACTTTGTTCACCCTTTTTATTAATGGTGTTGTTTCCCGCATGCAATCTCGGGCTGTGGATGCCCCTTCTCTCGCTGGTGAGAAAGTCCCCATTTTAATGTTCGCCGATGACACTTTAATTTTATCAAAAACCCCCAGTGGTTTACAAAAAGCATTGGCAATATTTGATGAGTTCTGTGCCGACCACGGACTTGAGGTGAATGCGACCAAGACAAAACTCATGGCTTTTAACCCACATAGAAATTTTAAATCAAATATTACCATGAGTGGCCGCATTCTTGAAGTTGTAAAATCCTTCACCTATTTGGGGATCTTGATCTCCAATGACAATAAGTGGCAGCAACACCTTAATATTGCTACATTAAGGCACAAGCAGCTATCCGGCACTATAATTAAGGAGCATAGGAAGTCAATGACAAAACCTATTAAACCGCCCCTGATAATATATGAGGCAAAAGCAATTGGGTCTGCTTTGTATGGTGCGGAGTTATGGGGGTATGAAAACCTCCATGAACTTCAACTATCTGAAAATAAATTTCTGAGGTCGTTGACGGGTACCCCACAGAGCAGTCCATTATTGCCCCTGCGTTACGAGTTAGGTAGAAGAGAACTTACGGAAAAGGCCAAACTGCGCCCGATTTTATTCTGGCGTAGACTTTGGACTACACCAGAGCTCTCTCATTACGCGGAAGGGTTCTCTGATGTCATTAAAGCTGACCATTATAATAAAATCAGATGGTTTAAAACTCTAAAGATTGCACTGTTTAACTTAGGACTACATGCTTTATGGACAGATCCTGCTGGGGCTTTATTTCCCTCTAAGTCTGTTTTAAAAGACATATTCTGGGAACACGTTGCTAATAGGAGTTTGCTTAATACCAACAGCGGGACCATGACCACTGGCTACCTAGAAGTTAAAATGTTCCCCATTTATGAAAAGTATTGGGACTACATAATGAACCCCCTGGACAGGAAATTGTTATTTCAAATGAGGGTAGGCTCGCTCCCCCTCCGTAATTTAACAGCTAAATGTAAATCAGGGGGGGTAGTACTATGTCCAGCCTGTGGGGTAGGAAAAGAAACCCTAGGTCATTTCCTGTTTTGTTGCCCAGTATATTTTGCCCCAAGGCAAGCCTGGTTGGCTCCTATGTGTAGGAATTTAGGTACAAAAAGTAGTATGGTGGCACTGCGCATAGTAAAATCTACTACTGAAGAATGGATCAATATTGCAATTGCAAAGTACCTGGGGTGGGCGTGGGTTTTAAGGCAGAGACTGTTGGTAAGTTAAATACTTGCCATCAAGTCGATCAGAGACTGCTAGACATTTGTCTATTCTCTGCAACTGCTTAGTAAATAGCCAGAGACTGCTAAACTAATGTTTATTCTCTGTAAATTTTTTAGCTGACCAGAGACTGCTAGACTTTCGTCTATTCTCTGTTTATGCAACGTGTCATTGGCTTGAACGTTGAATTTTTAATGTAATGAATTTTTTTTTAATGTAATGATTTTCTGAGGATATTTACATTGTTATTATGAATATCACCCCTCTGGTGTCTCTTTTCCGACGGTAATGATTTTTGCACCTGTACATATGATGTGTCATTGTTTTTAATTCTCTAAAATGTGTATTGTTTTTAATTGTTAAAATGTACATGTGCTTGTTTGATTGAGTATGTAAATTTAATCGGTTTTTAATTATATGTTTGTTTGTCTTGCTTTTATGAGTAATACTCGAATAAAGCACTTTTGAATTGAATTTAGGATTTTAGAAGAGACGTAGGATCCTCAATGCTGTGCAGGTCAAGTGCTGGAGGCTTGGTTGAGCAGCAACTGGATGCCTTGATAATCTGGGCAGGCCAAATCTTGGCTCGGAAAGGCACAGTGCAACGGAGCGATAATGTGGGGGCAGCGCAGCTGGTTCTTGAGTTGGACGGGGAACAGTGGGTCCGGTAAATGTCTCATCCCAGGCAGCCTTGTTGGCAAGATGGCTGGCTCCAGCCGAAGAGATCAGGAATGCACAGTGGGATGCAGAGATGGAACCGGGAACTCTGTGGGATGCAGGGAGGGAACCAGGCGCTTGGCAACTGTTTTTCTTGCTCAACACCCCAACCGTGCACGCATCAGGGTACAGTGCAGTGAAGTGACATTGTAGGAGCAGCATCATAGAGTACTGAAATGGCGAGGAGCGCTGGACTCCTGCAAAAGTTCCGATGGAGTACATTGTTGGCAAAATGGCAACTCCTTCACCGTCGATGAACCCCAAACCTCCAGCCAGCACACCCTATACCTCTGGGAGGCCCCACTGGAACGTGGGTTATAGCCAACTTAATTGAGACATGCTCACCGTGGTCAGCAGAGGGATGCGTCCCACCAGTCAGCCAGGGGTTGAGAGCCTCTGGGATTTCTGAGTGAGCAGTGGATGATCCCCACCAGTCTACCAGGAGCCGGGGGTCTCGGGGAAGTTCGGAGAGTAGTGTCTAGGGACCAGTTCGAGACCAAAGACGATCAAGATGAAGCAGGCATTTAGGTAAGGAAGTTGCTGTCAACGGAGGGTCTCAATGGCCGGCTAAATCAGGGATGTTCACTGAAAAGTGATCCAAGTGCAGGAACCTCTACAAGACTCGACCACCCAGTGGTCATCTTGAGACATTGTCCTTAATAATAATAATCATCCTCATTATCATAGTGAACGGCATCCTAAGGTGAACATAATTCGCTATGACGGAGGAGAGTCGCCCCACTGCTATTAAGCAGCGCAAATAAAGGAAACATAAAATGAAAATAACTTTGAGTCATTATCATTTTATGTTTCCGAGCTGCTTTGCGGGTGGGCAGGCTGACGGGGCTGCTTTGCTCTCGAAGTAGGGCAGGGGTGGAGTTGTTTTTCCACTCCTAAGTGCACATGATTGTTTGGCCGGCTCTCAGGAACTGGCCAAACAGTTGTGCACTTTCCATGTTCTCCACGCAGGCTGCATACAACCTGCGTGGAGAACATGCCCAGGTCCCCCATTACCTGGCTGAGCGTCGAACCACAATTCTCAGATCTATCACAATGCTGGCTGTGCTTCCTGTTCCTGGAGTCGGAAGGAGGAGAGCAGGAGCAGAGACGCGGAACCTGGCGGCAAGGTAAGTGTTTATTTATTTCTACATTTACATTGCCCTCCTGTGGTGCCCCTACACCTCCCAGCGCATGCGCCCTCTCCCCCCACACTGCAACCCGCGAGCCGTGCCAGCCACCAATGATTATTCCTGGTTGCATCATTTGGAGGAAAACGAAAGAATACCCACTTGTCCATCAATTTCAGCCACCCATGCACTCACTCAACCAGTTTTACATTGACTCCACCATTCACTGAGGCATCTACTCTCCCATCCTCTCCTTCACTCACTCAATCCTTAATTCACTCATTCATCCTTCCACACACACTCACTCTCCGATTCATCTATCATTTAAGCACTTACACATTCACCCATCCCAGCACTTATCACCCATACAACTATCCATCTATGCACTCATCAGGCTATGCACCAACTTGCTTACCCACCCACTTGCTCAAGCACTCGGCCATTCATCCAGCCAGGCACTAACTCATCTATCCATTCATTCACCTGCTGACTTATTCCCACATTCACTCTCTCACCTAACAACACAGTCACACAAAAACTCACAGCTCTAAACAAAATCTAGACCAACTGGCTTTATCACCAGATTCCTAGGGATTCAGCAGAGACTACTGAACGTGAGGTGCTGTGCGCTTTCACCTGTTCCATAGTACACCAGTCGCCGGAGTATGTACAGGCGGCGGAATGTTTGCCTTCTAGGAACAGTGACAATTGCTTACTGCCCCCCCCCCCCCCCCATTCCCCCCCCCCCCCCCCCCCCGTGCAGTTGGCCCTTGTTTGAAGCTTCTTGTGGCATCTGATGACGTCTAGCTGTATGCCATAAATTGTCTTTCAACAAACAGCAAGGCAAGATCCGGCAAAGTCACAGTGTCCAGTGACGTCAACGCAGGATATGCTAATTCGAAGGTATATTTTCACATTGCAGCTGCTTTTCAACGGGCATTTCCGGCTTGGGCCTAAAATCCATAGCAGTGCTGCGGTCACAATGGGTCTTATTTGTAAAATAATCCCCATAAGTGTCAAAAATGTAATAGGTATTTGCTAAAACGCAAGATTTCTAATCCCAACTTTCATTAAATCCTGGCTGTTCGTTTGCTTATTACCCTTGGCCTTTTATAGGTACTCGGTGGAAAGTACTGGCTGTGAGGAAAACAATGGGATCTGTGTATTTTATAAAGTGGCTGGGCGACCGTGTCACCAACTCCAGTGCCGGCTCACTGCCTGATCTCAAATGATTACATCTTGTCCTGTCCGGTTTCAGATGTTTGAATCACACCCCACAACTTGCTCCTGGTACGTATACACAGATACACATGCGTATTTTGCATGCACACGGGTTCCTTTCGGCGGAAATAGTAATCCCACTAGAAAACCGACAACAAAACAAAAAACACTCTTTTTGGGAGATCCTTCAAATTGAGTGTCTTTTCCCCTTGAAACTCACTCCCTTGTGGGCTTCTGTATATCTGTCTGTATGAAGAAACTTATTGAAAACGAACCACTATATATAAACAAGGTTTTGTGGCACGCTTCTCCGGACGAATCCTTAAGGGAGTCCTATAGAAAAGGCCACTGGAATTCTGCTACAGCTAAGTACCTAATTATACGGCACGGCCTAGGAATGTATGCGACAGGAAACAGAAGATTATGCGGCGTAATGCAGCACATTTTGTGACAGTATCAGTACATTATTTTTTTGTTTTTTCACATTTAACACTGTCTGGGCAAATTTACCACCTCATTAGTAACAGTTTAACACACACAGTCAGTAATTGTGCTGGCTTGTGTGATATCTACCAATCTGGAGGGATCATACCCCCAGATTCATCAAAGTAACGTTTTGGGAGTCCTTATTAGCGAATTTCAAGGATTCGCTATTTAAGACTAGCAAAACGGGATGCATGTAGAAATCGCAATATTTTATGCGATTTCTACTGCTTCCTTATTTACGATTCGCCAATTCCTAATCGCAAATAAGGAATGGCTTTCCCATCCATTCCTATGGGCCTAGAGGCCCATAGGAATGAATGGGGAGTCATTCCTTATTTGCGATTCGCAATTAGCGAATCGCAAATAAGGAAGCAATTTCAAGGGTGCCAGGGTGTCCAAAGGACACCCTGTAGCACCCCTGAAATGGTAATGTAGACTGGTGTTGCGCACACACATGTCCAAAGGACATGTGTGTGTGTAACATACAACTTAGAAAAATGCACTAAAGTGCATTTTTGTAAGTTTTTGCTATTTACTACGTAGTTAGACTTCACAGTAAATAGCGGCCCCAGATTGCGAATTCGCAATTTTAAAATGGGTCATGAATTGCATTTAAGGAATCTCAAATTGAGATTCCTTTAATGCAATTAATCGCAATTTAGCGATTTCTAGAATTGCGATTTTTGCATTTAAGATGATGAATACCAAATGGAAAAATAGCGCTTGCAAAGGGCCAGATTCTCAGAATCTGGCCCTTTGCGAGCTGATTTCGGCTTGATGAATCTACCTGTTTGTGCCTTAAATGTCTCCTCTGAACTGGGGTGGTGTGGAGTGCAAAAAAATCGATGGATTTAGGCCCAGATCTCTGTACTGGGATGAATGTATGACAGTGTTCTGCATTCTGTCCATCAATTGTTGTTTTTAAATGTATCCACCAACACACTGGTTACACTTAAGGTACCACTGAATACGGAGCGGGGTGACTATTTTGGAGCATTCTCCTCAGCACTTCTGTAGGATGAAACCTCCTAAGTAGAGGTTTCATTCTCCAGAATAGAAATAAAGGGGCAGATGAACTGTTATTTCACACGTGTCGCAGCAAGGGAATTTGCTGTGATGCATTGGGAGAGAGCAGAAATGCTCTATATTATCAACAGCATGGGGCTTTCTGCTCTCTCTTTGCGCTAGTGCACTGTGTGCTGCCTATTGCCAATGCAGACACCATTCCACTGTTATGCAAGAATATCTGTGTTATGGGCAGGATTGTTTTAGTACAGGAAGGGGTACCTCCCTGCACAAAACAACCCAAAGAGACATTTTCCTCTTTCCAAGTGTGTAGAGAAATTAATAAGAAGAAATACTGGGCCTGAATATGATGGCGGTCCGACCGCCATCTGGCAGGTGTCTGACTAACTATATGTAGGCTGTTCCATCTAACCGATTACAATGCAACCTCAGGCGTAGGCAGTCGTAAAAATGTCTTTTACCATTGAGGCTTGTGCTGAGGCCCGCAAAAGGGTCACAGCACAAGTCGCAATGATAAATGGCATTTTTCATACATCTGTGCACCGTGTGCCTGGCACATGGATGTTTTGGGGGGCACCACAGGTGACCCCCTGAGCCCATAGCAGAGGCCCACGAGGAATGTGGCTTTGCTTCGGGTTCTCAAATTCCCATTCCGACTTCCTTTGCATGGTGGTCGGTATGCCATGAAAAGGCAGTCAGAAAAAGGCCATTGTAATCCCTACGGAGCTGCCTCCGCAGGCACCGCCCTATCTGTAGGGATTACAGTCGGACCGATGCTCCGACAGGCTCCTTGAATCTATCAGAGGCTTCAGTCTGTCCCTCCAACGGCTGCGTACCAACTGACTGCATTGTAATGTGGTGGTTGGACTGCTTTTCTGGATACTGGTGTGACCGCCACCGACGGCCTGTTGGTTGCGGTTCCACCGACATCATAATCGGGGCCAAAGATGTTTCTCCTCGTTATGCCTATGTTGGGTAGGCACTTCATTTTGGCACAAACCAAGGTGTACCAGCCTTTGTAAATCTGGGTTTGCATCAAAATACATGGATGGATGCATAAGAATGCTTACATAATGCCTACCTGACATGAAGTAATGCAAGATAGCTGCATTGCGTTGCGTTACTTAGTATTTACTAAACCACGCAAAGCCATGCAAAGTGGATTTGCATGGTTTAGTAAACCATAACATGATTTTGCAACAGGCTGCACTACAAAACCGACACAACCCAGAACCAAATCATAGTAAATCTGGACCAAAATGTCTGTGACAAGCGGGGAATTTTCTCCCTACGCGTCAAAGACATTTTCCAGTTTTCCTGCCTAGGACATCCATGTCTTCCAGGACAGCAAAATCAGTGGTAATTCCCCACACTAAGTATGGCAGGGTTACTGCCTCTGCCACCCAGATGCCCTTTGTTGGTTGTTTCGATTGGCTGGTTCAAGCTTCCCCTTGCCGATGAAAATCCAGCAGTTCAAAGTGGAGATGAGAACTGCGAGTTTGGCAGTCACAGCTCTGCTACTTTATGTCAGAGCTTCCACTTCACTAACCTCTAAAGGACCCCCTGTCAACAACATCCCATGCTCGACTTAAAGTGACAATACCCTGGTGAAACCCTCGTGCTGTGCATTAAACTCCCATCTGCATCAATCCGTTGTGACGTACATGATATTCCATCAGAAGCTACCACATTCACCAACACTTACGGTCTGTATAGAAACCATATCAGACTACAAACCCCAAATTTTTCAATGTACAACTTGCTTGGTCTGCTGATTTCGCAGCTCAATTTCATGATACGCATGAAACCCCACCTGAAGCTACAGCCCACATCCATCTTACAATAAGTAGGATTCCATCTCACTCAATAACTGCTTAAAAAGGGGTACTACCGTTCTCCGATTCTTCTTTTGGAACAGCCCAATGTTTGTCCTCCAGTGAAGTCAACAGATGTGCAAGGCCACTGATGGGGAAACATTGTTTACAAAGCGGGGATTACATCGCAATGCTATTACATCACGGTTTTCACAACGCAAGTCGTTACAAAGACTTGCGATAGATGGCGCTCTAGGTCAAGGAATAGATCCATTTACTATCTAACACCTTCCCTAGTGTATGTAGACTGGAGTTGGAATAGTAAATTATACTACTCCTATGTCCAGCGCCCTCCAACGCAAGTCGTTGTAATGACTTGCATTGTAAAAACATCGATGTAATGTACCGCAATGTAAATGTATGCGTTAGAACATCATACATCCCCACTGATGGGGCTGCATCTTTTCCCTTCCAGTAGCGGCTGCAACTGAACCGGGGTGGTGGGATAAAAAATAAAATAAAAGGACTTACCTGGTTGCCGCCGCCCGCCGCCTCGCCTCAATCGTCTTCTCTGCGTTGCAACAGGAAGCACACAGGCTCCCAGGATCCCCTGGCCAATCACGAAACTGCCTTACAGCAGCGTTGTGATTGGTCCACTCGACGTGTTTCAGCACTCTGACGGGGACAGGGAGACTGTGCATGTTCCCCACCACGTTGTGTAATGCAACCTGGTGGGAAACATGCAAAGAGCGCAGGACTTTTTGGCCGACCCAAGATGGCCGTCCAAGCCGTCCTGCGCACTTTAGAGTGTGCTTGACACTCCTCCCCCTGGGCCCTGCTCTGGCCAGCCCAGCACCACCCACCACAACCCACTAGGCCCCACACCTAAGCAGGAAGGAAAACTAAAATGATAGTACCAACAGTATTATCATTTTAGTTTTCCTTTTTGAACTGCTCGCAAATCAGTGGGGCAATGCTCCTCCGCCTCAGCGGTGGAGTGTCCGCTGTTCCCTTCCCAATCAGCTGTGCTCTACATATAGGTGGACTCCCAAAGTGTTCTTACCTTCCCATTGACAAAAGCGCTTGCCTCATCATCCTACCTGAAGCTCAACTCCACCAATACACAATTCCTGTTACTTACCAAAAATAGTGAGCAAGAAATAGTGCAAACCTGGCTCAATGACGGGAACCTTGGCAGCTTCAAGTCTGAACTTTCATCAAATGCCAAGTCACTTAAATTCTCTTTTGACGTCAAACTTACGTTCAAGGACGACATTGCTGGAAAACAAATAAGCCTCGGACCAGCTTTCTAAAGAAAGTGGAACAATTTCTTAGTTGTGAACCCTGATGTTCTGCTCCAGGCTGGAAGTAGTAAATGCCTGTGATCCACTGGGTAGTATGGAATCAATAAATACCCCTGCCAGTATAAAATCCTGATAATAGTCACTCCTTCATTGAATACAATGCTTGTTGTATGGTCATCTCTGGGTAAAGAGTTGTGGGTGTTAGCCCACAACTTTGTCTTGAGGAATAGGGGGAACAGCTTTTACAACGTGGGCCTAAGTACGCGTGCTATTTCCCCGCAAGCTGAACAACGCTTGCCTTAACCACGCATATGCCTTAACCAAGCATATGCATGGTTCAGTCAGTGTTCTAGCTGTTTGAGCAGATGGGTGGGGGGCTGGTTTTAGTGCTCCAGGCGGGGGGCTGGGAAATGGGTAGTTTTTAGGGCAGGGGCCGAGTTTTAGGGCTCAGTGCAGGGGGAAGGGGTAGTTTTCAGAGCCGGGGGACAGTTTTTAGGGCTCAGGAGGGGGATGCTGGGTTCAGGTCGTTTTTTGGGTCCAGGGAGCAGGGTGTTAGGGCTCAGGGTAGGGGCTTGGGTCGTTAAAAGGGCTGGGGTGGGTATATTTTAAAGCAGGTGTCCTCATTTTAGGGCTCAGGTCAGGGGGCGGGTGGGGTGGGGTCTTTACCACACATATACCTTTAGAAAGCATACCTTTACAACCAAATTCGTTGTAAAGGCATGTCTAATAAAGACATGGTGATTGCATTACAATGTTGAGAGGCCATTTCACTATAACTTGGATTGTGCCAAGTGGCAACCTCCATTATCAGAATGCTGGGTGAGGCCGTAATTGATTCTGGGTACTGGGCAACGTTTTTGGCCTGGACACTACCATGAGACTTTTTAGGTCTCGCTAGCAAACGGGGCGCATGCTCCTCTTCGCATTGCGAGACCCATTGTTGCCGCTTTCTGTGCCGTAGGGAGACAGGAGATGTGCACTCCGTACGCGTGCACATCTCCTGTCCCCGGAGGCTGGCAGCACGCACATCGCACGCTTTCAGTTACCCTCCCCCGTAGGCTCCACGGAGCTAGCTTGTTTACAATAATAGTGCCGCTTGTTCTTCTGGGCATGGCTGTCTTTTCTCAGTTAACTGTTTCTAGGTCACTTAGGTAAATGGGCATTTGACAGCTCGTGGAGCTGTGTTTCCAATGGGGTTTTATTAGAAGAAATTTATATATGCGGGGTTTGTTTCGTTTTTCACTGTCGCACTTTCCACAGACACAACTGCACTCTTGTTCGTCATTCATTTGCCACCGAGGTACAGCTAGTAAACTAAAATATTCAGCAGAGTTATTACGATGAAAGTCAGAAAAGAAACATCCCAGCAGAAGGTGAGTAAATATGTGCTGCAAACTTGTGGGTTTCTCTGAAGAAATTCACAGTACAATGGGAGTGATTGCAGAACTTTTTTTTATAAATTACCTCGGTGTCTGGCGTGGAGTGCAGTTTACATTAGCATATTTTCATCATAACTGTTGCAAATTCAAAACACGGCTGGCATCGGTAAACTCTGTCTCCAAGTTAGGGGGTATCAGGGCTGTGTTTATTTAGTAATGTTGTCAGTTGGCGGTACCGAGCTAGAAATAATGCCATGCTTCTTGTATAGTGTGGCGAGTAAATATAGCTATAGATTGCAGGTAGTTGAGTCACTTCGGCTGGAGTGTGCCGCAGCTACTTCTTTAGATCAGGGGTGGCAATCTTTAAAGTCCACCCCAGTTGAGTGCAAGGGGTTCGTAAACTGCGGGCAGTTGCAGTACTAATCCTGGCTCCCAGTAAAGGATGAAGGACACATCCATGGCCCTGGAAGATTAAGGGGGCCACAATGCATGGTGTACTGATATGAATTTGAAGGTCTCACTTGTGCCTTGCCTGGTACATGATTGGGAGCGACCTGTGTACTTTGATGGCCCACACCAGAATGATCTTGCATACGCTGAAGATATTAGGTGCCAACCGGGAAAGAAAGCCCACAGGCCATCTCCCTTCCCCCACTTCTCATTCCTGTCGGGAGCTCACTGCTAAGCCACCTCTCCTTCTGTCCCTTTTCTCTTCCTCCCTCTTTCTGCCTCTTCCTTAGCTGTGAAGGACTCCATTTTTTTTCTTATTTTTACCTTTTCCTTCTCTTTCTTTTTGCTTCTCTCCTTGCCTTTCCCTAGACTATTTTCTATACTGTCCCCTTTCCTCTTTGTTCCTACGTCAACATTCTTCTTTATCTCTCTATTTCCATGTCCCTCTTTCTCTCCTCCCGACCTCTCCTCCCTCTTTCTCCATTTTCTTCTCTTTCCACTTTTCACCCCTCCCTTTCCATTTTCTAGCTGACTCTTTAACCTGACTGTTCTCATTTGTTTTTTTCTCTGCCTTCTTCCCCCCTCCCTCTTGCCGTCTCCTTCCTCCCTGTCTCTCTCGCCCCTCTCTTGTGTGCTCTCTCTTCAGCGCTCTGTCTCCTTCCTCCTCTCGCCATCTCTCTATACCTTCTTCTCCCTCAAACCCCCATTGCTTTTCCTCTCCCTTCTCTCTCGCTGCTGAACTCCCCCTCCCTCTCCTTAGTCTCTTTATGAGGCGCCATCTCCCCTGCCTCTCTTTCCCCCCTGCCTATCTCCTCCCCTGCCTGTCTCCTCTGCAGCCCGCTGTCTTTGGCACCGTACAGGTACGGCACTAAGAGCCAGCTGCCCAGATGCACACTGCAGCCTGTGCCAGCTCATGCAGTGACACGCGCTCCGCATCTCCAGGCATCAGAGGAGGAGCTGCTGGACCCGCTCTGCCTCCCTCTGCCAGGGCACGCGCCTGACGGCCCTGGAGATGCTGGGAAGAAAAAGAGTAAGACAACTGTAGGTTTTACTTGAAGTGGGTTAAGTCTGCACTGTGTAGTGGAAGGCTGAACCTACAGGAGTCTGGCGTGTACCAGGGACGTATTGACATGCAGCCTCTGGAAGGGTACAGTACCCTGGGCCAGTGGCGTAACACAGGCCTCCGCAGCACCCCACGGTGCCTGACAGACATCTCTATGCCCAACTATGCCCCCATAGAAGTGTAGTCTACATTAGGGCTATGTTTACATTTATATGTACAATTGGTGCCTATAGGGTGTTGCATACAACTGGGATATGTATGGGATTCTCTACATAGCCCGCAGTGTATCCAAGTTCTAGGTATGCAGGGGTATCTAAGGTCTGAACCTCACATGCATCTGCCACGGAGATAATTAAGAGGAGGATTCTAGAAAATGACACTTCAGCCCCGAGTTTTCTACACAGATGTAATACCATTCATATAGGCCTTGTCCAACTAGGTCCCAGCCAGATGAATTTCCCTGAATGAATAACCTTAAACTGTGATAAAAAAATACTTTTTATAAAAAAACACACAAACTCATATTCAGGAGGCTTTGGACACAAATGTATACCGTGTAAAATTGCTATATATCTTTGCCACCACTAGGGACACCTTAACCTATACTCCAATGACTATTCATTGTTAGTATTACCTCAATCCATATTTAGAAGTTAAATGTCTGTCTCACTGGTTTGCAGTCCCTGTGTGCATCGTGTGGTGGCACGCACAGATGTACGGGCGGAAGGCCAAACACAGGGAAGTCAACATTTGTCTTCAGGCCAACTTTAAGAAGTGTCACTGATAGATTGTAATTTTCCTGTTACAGAATGTCCTAATGATGTAGTGAATATGTTAGTCTAATGTGTCTAACCAATATGCAGTTACAGCCTATTATTCATGTGCTGCAACCCACTGAGCTATTTTTGTAATATGCAAGCTTCAGTTGGATAGAATTGTTTCTGTAATGGTTAAGCTTTTGTCTTATTTTGCCTTCTAAGTTAGAAGACTTGTTGTAGTACATTGCCTTCTATCTGTTAGGTTCCCATTATTGATATTTTTGTATACTTTCCTATAAGAGAGAGAAGCTTGTCTATGGCAGACAGATTTCTGATGCTGACATTTGCTCTGCAGCTCTAATGTCTCATGGTACAGTTTTCCCCCCTCCCTTATGAGCAGAAAGTCCCTGTTTCAGCATTTCTTGCCTCGAGTTAGTTTTGCAGAAATGTTTCCATGCCCTGGAGTAGCAGAGCTTCGGCTCTGTGGCCTTGAGGGGTGATAACAGTGTTGCCTTCGCAGGTGCAGATGCCTCATGTATGAGTTCATTGTTCACCCTATGCTGAGCCCAGTACTTTTCCAGTCTGGGCGTGGTTTTACTCTGCCATGCTATGTGATAATGCATTGCTGTGATGAGAGGAGTCAGTCCTCTCGATGCACTCCCTGGGGTGTAGACCTGACAGGTCCCATCTGCAGATGAATATTATGGCCAATAAAATATATTTCTAATTCTTCTCCACTGCCTGGCTGGCTTATTATATGAGTATGATAGATGAGTGAGGTAAATCGCTCAGGTGGATTTGAGCCACTCTTATCAGATGGGGCCCGAACAGGGACTCCGCGATAAGGATCTTTCTCACCCGTAGGTGGGTAGCAGAAGGCCGGGGACCCTCTGGTGGGCACGGTGGGTCTGGGTACCCACTTTGATGCCGAGCTTGGTTCTCGCAGCGCTGCCCCACCCTGCTGATCAGGAGAGGTCCCGGTTCATGATCCTGCGCCGGGGTCCAGAAGGCGGAACTTTGGAGCTGACCGTGTTGGTCCCAGCAGCCGGCGAAGGAGAACAGTGGATGTCGGGTTCCGTGAACAGGAGGTGAGTGGTCCGACTGGTGATTGAAGGAGCTAGGGTGCTCCAGAGACCGGTGTGTCTCCAGTGATTAAGAGGCCGGTGTGTCTCCAGTGGTAAAGGAGTCAGTGCGCTCCTGGGGCTAGTGTGCTCCGGGGAACTCAGAGTGCGAGTGGTGCTCTGACAGACTTAACGGAGGTTGGGAGGACATTTGTTTGTGGTCATCCGACCGGGTGGTACTGTGGTGGAGGCGTGGCTCATTGCGGGTAGGCTCCTGAACTCACCCCGAACCCCTAGGGTGGCAGTTCAGCGGTAGTGGATCCTGGGTCCCCTGTGGTAAAGTGCGCAGCGATCTGTAGTGCCACCCGGGTGGCGGATGTGTCCTCCATCCTCAGAACAGTTAGTGTACTGTTCGGTCTGCGGTAGGGTCCAGGTTCTCCAGGACTTGGTCGACGGGCCTTGTCCCATTATGGTAACACGTGTTTGGCAGGGACTTAATGCATAGGATGTATGTGCGTGAGCGAATGTAAGTGGTTGTGTGTGGAGATAGTTGCTTGGTCTTTTGTGTCCGGGTATGCGTGGGTTCTTTGGCGGTATCTGATTGAGTGAGTTTGGTGGTGTTTGATTGAGTGTGCAAGATGCCGTGTTTCAGTAAGTTGTAATGTTTTAGGTGTTGCTGCAGTTCACTGATGTCAGATTGGCCGAGAGCCAACCCGCTCCTGTAAAAGACTCTTTTAATTCTGAGATGTATGTGAATATGGATTTATCCTGATTTTGTTTAATATTTTTGATGCAGTTAAGATAGATTACTTGTAGGAGAGACTGTTTGCTATGCACAGCTGTCAGAGCATGTTTAATTCCCTAAGGTTGTGGCAGAAAGAGGTTCAGCAAAGACAGATGAGAGGACTTATAATAGCCCAGAATATGGACAGATCAACAGTTTAGTTTTAGAAAGACAAAATGTGTACATTTGGAATGTGCAGGGTGTTCCCATTTAAATTTGCTTGTAATGGCTCAGGGGGCCAATGTGAGCAGTGATTAGGAGGATGGGGTATGTATTTCATGTAATATGTTTGATTTGGTTATAATTGGTTTGGTTTGAGAGCAGTCTGTGGGTTGCCTTTTGTTTGTGTAAATGTTTGTTTAAATGAAGTGAGTGCATCTTTTTGCATGAGTTAGATTGTCTGGTCCTCGTGAGCTACCTGAGATGGTTGTGCCTGGCTATCAGTGTGTTTCTCATGTAGTTTAAAAGTGCATGCAGGGCTGTGCTCTATGGAAAAGAATTTGGTTTCTTTCATCCCCTTAATTTGTGAACAGTAGAAGATGAAGAAAAGAATAAGGATTTGATTACCAGTAATTAGAATGTATATTAATAAGAATGTAGAAAGAGTGTAAAGTTAGAAGGAAGTGAAAAAAAAAGAGAAATGTATTTTTTAAAATAGACTTATTGGCTTTGTCAGCGCCAGAACGATGAGCACAGAGTGCGAGGCAGATTTGGCCTTGGTGATGGATGCCAGGGGGGCCAGGGAGGCTGGCTAGCAGCCCAGAATTCTTAGCTCTTAGAAGATGGTAAGAGTGAAATGCATTTTCTGAACGGCAAAAGAGGCCTCCAAAGGGGGTGGAGAGCTGGAGTTGTTTAGTTAGTTTTAAAATGACCTGTTGAGTGGATGTGTTTCAGTCCACAATAAAATAAAAGGGATTGTAGAACTCTGGGCTGGGAAGGTTTAGAATGACAGTGTGTGAATTCTATTCCGTTCTGGAAGGGTTAAATAGAAAAAGAGAGAATGTGAGCAGGGCTATTGTGGAAGATTATGTAGAATGGAAATATAGATGCTTGCAAAGCAGGGCAACTTCCCTACCCCTCCCAATAAGAGAGGGAGAAGGGAGGGGGGATAGACGAGCAGAGCAGTTGTGACATTGTGTGATAGCAGCATTCCAATGGGTTCGCAGAGCACAGACAGAAGATTATGGGGGGGGCTAGGAGGCCCAGCTATTGGCAAGGACAGGCAGAGATACACAGTTGGAGCCATGAGAATTGTGAATTTGGAGCGAGTCTGCATAATTATTAGTGCAAACTGCTGGTTTAGACTAAAGTATAATGCAGTTGTTCAGAACACATGTGATTTAGTATCAGGAACAAACTTATGAATAATTTTCAACAGGTTATTCCATTTGGACATAGAGAATTACACTTTACAATGGCCTAGTCTGAGAAAAGAAGGATTGTTTTGAGAAAAATCAATTTACTAGATATGTTAGTGAGTGTTTCAGATGCAATAGTATAAGAAGAAAAAGCGATTTATTGGTTGTCTGTTGTGTCCATTTTTGTTGTTGATTTTTTTTTGTTTCACTGTTGGTCCATGTCATAGTATGCAGGTTTTCTATTTAAATAAATATTGAGTTGGGGGGTCACTGATTGGCATACTGATTAGTGTTTTTGCTAGTGGATCCCTAGTGGAGAGAACTGATCATGCGAGGGTAGGTATCTAATATTGATTGTGTTGCTCATAAGAGTGGTCTGGTGGGAATGTATATATGTGTGTATATATTGGATTTGTATAACGGTCTTTGTATGCAGTTTGTCCATGGGACACCATTGCAGTGGGCCCAGTGCCCCACCCGCTGAGTAGAGGTGCAGAGTGTGTTTGTGCAAATGTCAAAATTTTAACATAACACAGAGCTGTGATTTTACCCAGAAGTAAGATGCCTTTTTGTTTAAAGATGAGAAAGTGCATTGGTTATAAAAATGGCCCATTTAAACAGGGTAAGATGTCTGTGCAGAAATAGATTTGGTACCTTTAATAACAAGAATAACAAGTTTACGCACAATATGGAAATTCCTGGTTCATGACAATTGAAAGTTGTGAAAGTAAATGTATATCTTTTTCTCTTTTTAATGCTGCTAAATGTTTTGTCTTTTTGGCTGGAGGTTAGGGGCTCGTCCTGTCTAAGACAGCAAACAGGGTTTTTTTTTTTAGAAGACAACTTGGGGTTCTCTTTACATTGAAAGAATGTTAGGGTGTGAATGAGCTCCAAGCATAGGTTTTAAAGTAAGTATTTGTATAAGGTATTTTTACTAAGTGGTTGCCTTTCTGTCCAATATTTTGTGTGTTGTTGTTTTTTTTCTTTTGTGGTTTGATTTGTTTCGTTTCAGTGCAATGGGAAATATTATTATCTCTGTGTTATGGTGAGTATTGATGCAACTTTGTGTTAGACAGATTACGTGTGCACTGACACCGCATGATGCATGACATGCATGAGAAAGATATAGTTCTTTGAGTAACTAATATTGTGTTTTCCTTTTTGTGGCTTTTGTGTTTGGTATATGTATTATTGCGTATTATTTTATGTTATACACATGTAAATATTGTGTGTTTTATGTTTTCTTTGGCTTATTGTGCATTTTGGTAGGTATGCTGATCGATCTTAAGACTGACAAATTCAGGAGGCCAGCATACTGGGTTTTGGGCTGCAGTTTCACTGTGCATGAAATGCATGGCATTCTGTTGTTTGTCACAGCTCCTTTGCATGTGCTGCTGGGATTTGTCTATGCTTTCTGTGCTTAGCACAGCCAGTATACCTGCTGCCTTGGTATGCTTGTTCTTATTTTATGTATGTTTCTGTTTTGTGTTGTTTTGACAATTCTATTTTTGATACTAGTACAAGCTCCTCTGTGGGGAATTTGTTCTGGTCCCTAAATTTCACAGACAACACTTCAGCAGTGTATGTCTATTTTGTTAAATGGTATAGAAGAGAAAAAAAAGAAGAGTTCTACAGTGTACTCATGGTGTTGTGTCACAAGCCTGACAATTACCTAAGTAATTTTTGTTCTTTTATAGATTTCCCTTGTGCCGCCATTTCCCTAATGAATGTCGCATAGTGCCTGGTTATAGGGGATTTTTACCATTTCCTTTTCCTTACTCCTTCATGGGAATAAAAGGCCTCAAAAGAAGTAGTGTGTTTTGTAATAGATAAATAATTATAATGAATTCTCGATATTAATAGGCACACACATCATTTTATGGCAATGACATTTGTACATGTGCTAAAAGATGTTCTAGCCCTCTCAAAAGTGCTATGTATCTCCTACAATTTTGTTTATGCCCAGTGCTACACCTGGGGGTTGATGGTTTTGACTGAAGTGAAATATGTTTCAGCTCCCCGCTAGCCCTCCTATAAATTAGGACTCGGTAACATGTATATTGCTCCCTCCTCCTCTCAAATTTTTATTAGCCTGTCCTGCTTTGCTCTAAAAGGGGAATTAGATGTGGGTAGTTTTGTTCTACAAGTGTTGGGTAATAACACCATTATTGTAGTCGTGCGAGTACATTGCTAGTTCTTTATTAGCTAGTCTGTGAAAATAAATTGATAGTCTTTATTAGAGAAGACGCCCCAGACTAATGTTTCCTTATTTGACCTTTGAAGGGAACAATAGTTCTGTACTTTTTTCTTGTTTCACATTCCTAGGTAACAACATCATTATTGTGCAGCACTGAGTAAAGGTGCACAGGTATCACAAGTCTCTTATCTTTTAGCCTGTATAGTTGAGCTGACATGGTCTACATAGTGAAAAAGGTGAAAGATGCGTGTGTGATCCTCAGCAAAATATCCTCAGCAAAATATTTTTTCTGTTGAAATTATAGCTTTGTAGAAGTTAGTTTCCTGCTGCTTCCCATAGTATGTGAGCATGGTCATGAGCAAAATATAGTTGTTTTGAGTAAAAAAAAAAAAACAAGAGAATATTAGAAGTGTTTGAAGTTTTGCACAACAGTGAAGGTTCACAAAGCAGACGCTGTGTGCATGCTATAGGAATAGCGGTTTGAAATTCCCTTTTTGAGGGTTCTCAAGTGAAAATGCGGGAATACAACATGTCTGTTTTGTTTTATTTTTTCTCTTCTCTTAGAATTAACACATACGTCAGTCCACAGGTAATACAGTGGAAAAGTCAGATATGTAATGTATTACCTATTGTTAGCACAAATTTATTGATAGGCCTGAGATGTTTTTTTATTCCAATTCACACCGCCTAGCAAATGTTTGGGGTGTCCCAAATTGTTTTTCTGATATTGAATACCCTTTGTTGACAGACTATTTGTATGCTTTGACTAAAGATCTTCGTTCCCTTCATCAGCAGGTAGCAGACACACTGAAGCCGCAACCGGAGGGGCCTGGACACAGCATCCAACATGGGGACTGAAGATACCAGCGGAAGTCTTGCAGGTGCTGGTTGCCACCCAAACCGCACTCAGGATCCGGGGCCATAAGTCGTGCACCCATGCTAGCCGTGTAAAGAGAGTCCAGCTTCTGTGGCTCTATGATGAGTGGGTGAGAAAGGGCGTCGCTGATGACAAATACGCTTCTCAGATGCTTTGTTGAGAGGTGAGGAGCCTGATCAAAAGGAGAAGAGGCCGGCTCTGATTGCTAGTGGTGAGGTCTCTCTTGATCACAGTGAGCAAACATCAGCGGATAAGTCCCCTGCCATTGAGCCCCCCCATTCTGTTCACAGATCCAGAGGTGCGAGGGAGCACTCGATACAATCTGTGGCCCAGGAAAGGAGAGCAGGGCACCGGAAGAAGGGCTGAGTAAGGGAAGTAGGGAAGGACTAAAGAAAGTGTTAGGGATGGACTGCTGGAAGAGCCCTGGTGCACTGTTGAGACATTGTCAGGTGGGACACTAGGATTGCGCCTGGGCCCAGATTAAGTGCTCCTCTGAGTCGTGAAGCTGTGCGACTCCGTCGTGGGAGTTAGGGAATGAACAATAGAAGCCTGCCTGTGAGGCTTTAACAGATACAGGGAGAAGATCCCTTGAAGGGAGAAGATCCCCTCTGGTTGGCCTCAGTGTGAACTGTTTTTCCCCTAGTTTATTTTGGACTTTTGGCTAGGAAAAAGAGTCCCTTTGAATGTTCCTATTCCCCAGGAGGAGCAGCCTCTGAGGCTCCTTGTCCAGATGCCCCTGCCCATATTTGGTTCACATGGTCTATACATTTAATATGGTGTTTGTTTGTATCCTAACTATTGCTTTCATATTTCTCTTTAGAGAATTAGTTTCTTATTGCTTGGCGCATACCCTCATGAGTACTATTCCAACACCACATGAGAGTGACCCTAGTTCCTCACGAGGAGGAGCCCTGGGAAGTTCATTAGGATGATGTAGTATTCCATTGTTGCACAAGACACATGTTACTTATAGTACTGCAGATCATTGGGTGTGTGGGTCATTGTCTTCAAACACACAAGGGTGAAAAAATGTTGCTTCTATTCTTGCCCTATGGAAGTAGCTGTGAGGGTTAGTATACTTTGAGTAGTCTAGTAAAACAAAATTCTCAGCCCGATACAGATCTACTTCATGGATGTTAGATACAGGTCCTCGCTGATAATGCAAGTGAACACTAAGTATATAATTCAATAGGGTGTTTTCTCTGATAATGATAGTTTGATATTATTTGCATTAATTCCTGCTCATGACTTGAACTGTGATGTCTTTTTAAGTTGTCCGATCATGACATAGTGTTATAGAGCAAATTGTACCCCGAGAACATATGCTTAGATTAGTCAAAAAGGAGGGTGCCTCACACCCAGAGAATAGTTATTGTTTTAGTAGGTATTGCAGGGGTTGTTCTTTTACTTGTTGCCTCTGCACTTCCTGTCCTATAGTATGCTGCACTACTTCTATGATCATGCTCATCCTAGTATTTCCTTCCCCGACCTTTGATTGATGAGTGATGCCGTCCCCGTTCTCTCCTTTAGAATTGTACAGTCCCACCTTTGAGCATAAAGGCTGCACTTATGTTAGCCACATTAGGCTAAAAGGAGGGTCTGATAGATTGTAATTTTCCTGTTACAGAATGTCCTAATGATGTAGTGAATATGTTAGCCTAATGTGTCTAACCAATATGCAGTTACAGCCTATTATTCATGTGCCTCAACCCACTGAGCTATTTTTGTAATATGCAAGCTTCAGTTGGATAGAATTGTTTTAAGCGTCACAAGCACTAGGAGCTCTTTACCCTTATAATTAAAAAAACTCTACTCATATTTGCCAGCTTTTTTGACATATGATAAAGTACACCAATACGACTATTGTAGTTGTCAGTCCTGCCAAGTACCATGCATCAGGCATCACACTAATGCATCTGTTTGGTACTCCCCATTACTGTTATGTTATGTTAAAATCATTGGTAAAGCGCACTTACACCAAGCGGTTTCATGGCGCTGTGGACGGGATGCAACAGTAGGATGGTAACAGAAGCTTACTCATATGCCTGAGAAAACAGAAGGGTTTTAGGAAGTATTCTGAACTGGGTGTAAGAGATTACTGATCTGAATTTCATGAGGAGGGAATTCCAAAATTGAGGGGCCAAGAGGGAGAATCTAAGACCACTATGTTTTTTCAGTTTAATAGTGGAGATGATGAGCAGGTTCAAATGGAAGGAACGGAGTTCGCGGACAGGGGTATAACGATGTATCAGAGGAGATAAATGCCGGTCCGAGACCGGCCAGGGCTTTGAAGATGGTACATCCCAGTTTAAATGCACCGCTTTTGGCCACCGGGAGCCAATGAAGGCTCTTCATCAAAGGGTGGACGAGTTGGTATCTGGGTTGGTGGAAAATAAGCCTGGCTCCTTGGTTTTGAACCAGTTGTAGGCGATGAAGTTGATATGCCTGGATGCCAACATAGAGTGAGTGGCATAATCGATGCGAGAGATGAACAGGGCAAGAAGAACTAAAGTTAAAGCTTCGGTGGTTAGGAACCTACAAATTTTACGGACTCTTCGTAGGTCGAAGAAGCAGGATGATACTATCGTGCCAATCTGGGATCTCATAGACAGATATTTGCTTATTATAACTCCTAGACATTTTACAGATTCAGCTGGGCAGGGAGGATTGCCCAGGAGAGGAGGCCAGAAGTTAGAGTTCCAAGGATTGGAAGTGCCTCCGGTCAGGATCAGCTCAGTCTTGTCAGGATTGAGCTTTAGTTGGCTGACATACATATCCATTGAGAATAAACAAGGGGAACCCAGTTAATGGCTCGGGACCATGGGTATCAAGTATTTGAAAGGGAACAAGTGGTCCTTAGCTTATAGGAATACAAATAGACAAAAGATAATATATGAACCACAATGGGCTAATATATAGTTCTCATTCCCTTGTCCAGCCGGACAGGGAGTATTTATTTATTGAATGAGTTAGTACAGTGTAGGAATAAAACAAGTAACCAGAAACAATAGAGGTTACTGAAGGGCACAGTCCTGTGCCGTACGTGAAAGAAGAGTGAGGAAGACAGTAGGTGCAAGAAATATCAGGCAAACATAGGGAGCTTTTAGGTCACTGATATAAATTTAAATTAGCAGTGTACCCTGGAGTGAGTCAGCCATACCATGATATATTGAATTGATAAGTATGGGTCACTCTTAGAGGAGTCGACGTTTCGATCCCAAGCTCGGTTGTTAAGGGATCATCTTCAGGACTAACAACATTTTTTACTTTTGCCTGAATAAACCCTTTATCATGCAAACGCCTGTTTTAGGAAAACAGAAAAAAGGGGGGAAAAAGAGACAGAAATACAGTCAATATAAAAATAGTTAAAGCAATGTACAGCACTCACTAGTCAAATACAGTATTCGGAATCGCAGTGATAAGTGCAGCCACTAAGGCGTGGACATACCATGCAGTTCTGTGAAAAAACATTTGTGAGCATTTTCTAATTTACAGGTGTTTCTAAGGTTTTTGTGCACTGCGAGTGATCAAGGGATATAGTACTCTTGGCGTAAATGATTGAGAAGGAGTGATGGTCTTAGAATGGTTTCTAAGGGTTAAGTATGGGGGTGGATGGTAGTTAGCATTGGGAGGTGCATTAGATGAGCCGCGTTTAAGTAAGACCTACCGAGAAGTGGTAGGTAATGGAGTTTTAGTGGAATCTCTCATTGTCTGGACTGCCTCACGTTGTCCTGTATGGGAAAGGGTGAATCAGTATTTTTGTTTTTATTATAACATGGTATAGGGGAAGTCGGGAAAATTCATTTACGCATTTACCATGTTTGAATTTTCTTTGGATGTGGAGGCTTGTGTTCTGCGCAACAGGGATAAGGCTCGCGTCAGGTTTTTCACACTGCTGAGAGTGAGGCTTTTCTGCAGAAACAAGGATAAGTTAAGTGAAAAGCCGTCTTTATCTGGGTTGAATTGTCAGGGGATGCCAGGATTCAGTGGGGGTTTTTTACCATTCAGTTCGCACTTGTCGTGAGGACAGTTATCCTTAATTGGCACGTTTTCATTGAAGATTGCGCTGGGAATCACAAAGTTTTATGTTGTTGCGCATCAGGTTCATACCAAGCTATAGAGGGGAAAAAAATGATAAGCTGTGTTGGGTTTGGGCGTGATGTCTGCCGGTATTAAGATCAAGGGATGTGCTCCCGTTCAGTCTCGTGTTACCGTTAGATCTCGGGTTCCGAGTCTATCTTAGGCAAGTTAGCCGTCTCGGTCGCAGCCAAGTAAAGAAGTTTAGCACTAAGGGGTGTGAGAGAAGGAAACTGCATTAGAGTAATGTTTAAAATCATAACTGTGGGGGAAGCGCGAGAGTCAACAATACTTAACCATCAATGTGGAGTGGTTCAGTTGCAGCATTGGCAATAGTTCGGGTAATTCTTTTTGAGCGCCAGAGGATGACTGGTCCGCTAAAGTAAAGAAATCGTCGCAAGGGGATTAGGGTAGATCTAAATTGGAGGAGTATTTGGCTTTTTGAGCCAAAATTGCGCGCCGGCTTACCTCGAGAGTAGCGAGGCTGGTAATGAGCTGATGTCGCCTTGCAGTATGCTAGATCGCTTCCGCGTTATGGAACAGGCTGCTGCTTATTGGGCATTAGGTAGTCACGTGACAAGGGATTTGCGATGTCCACGACGGCTTCTGGTTCAGGTGTGGCCGCCATTTTGGAGTGGTTAAAGCGTGCCTCTCTTGAAAATTCTTTTATGTAGTAGGACGGTTAAAGACTTATAAGTCGTAATGTGTACTTAAAAATATATTTTGAGGGCCGCCATTTGGAGTAGTTAGGGCGTGCTACGTTAATGGAACTTAGTTTATGTAAAATATACTTTTACAAATTCAGATGAACTGGGGCCATGAAATGTCAGCACTATAGTCATGGGCAATATAAGCTTGAAGTTGTCACTTGGGCGCCATATTACAGCGGTGATCATGTGAACCGGAGCCATGAAATGTCAGCATTATAGTCATGGGCAATAAATGCATGAAGTTGTCACTTGGGCGCCATATTACAGCGGTGGTCATGTGCAGAGTTACAGGGGTGTTGGTGAATTATTTGTTAAGTGCAGGAAAAAACGGTGACATTTCGTGTTTTGGAACCAAATTTACAAATGAATTGCTAAATGAATTAAATAAATCTCAACAGCCTGCACAGCATATAGAAAATGCATTGTTATCACATTATGAAATACCAAAGTATAACAATTATATTAGGGTCGCAGTGTTGTTTCAAGACTTTACATTAGGAATTGATTCTGTTCATTGTTCGTTCTTTGCGAGGGCTAAAGGAGGGCTGTCCAGTCCTCGCTCCTGTTCAAGCCTGTGTGGATGGTATCAAATTGAATTATAGTCTTAAGTTCCTCGCGGTTAAGAAGTTGCACCAAATTGCCACCCCTCTGTGGGAGTTTGACTGTCTTGAGGATTGTCCATCTGATGTCATCCGCAGAGTATTTCAGTTCAGAAAAATGGTCGACAAGGGGCGCATTCACTGTACCACATCGGATTCGACTGCGATGTTGGCATATGCGTGTCTTCGCCTTCTGGGTAGTCTGTCCCACATACATTTTTGGGCAAGGACAGAGGATCGCATAAATGACGTTGTGACTATTGCAATTGGTGAAACTTTTCATTGATATTGTCACTCCATTATGACTGAAAGTCCTTGATTCAATCGTGAACTCGCATACTGTGCAGCATCCACACTTAACGTGCCCTAGAATAGGTGGAAGGCCCCAGTTGGCTTCAATTGTGGTGGTGGTCGCAGTGGAAGGGAGGGCAGCTCTGACCAGATGGTCCCTTAAGTTCTTGCTTTTCTTAAATGCAAAAACGGGCCTTTCTAGATTTATAGGGCCTGCATTTAGTGTGGGCCAGTGTCTAAGAATGGATTTGCGAATTTTGTTGGATATGGGTGAAAAAGTAGTCACACATGCTATTCTTTCAGTTTTGTCCCTTGCCTTTGGTGTTAGGAGAGCTTCACGAGGGCAATACCAAGCCCTTTTGAAGGCTGTTTTAATTAGTCTTCTAGGATAGCCTCGTGCTTGGAGTTTATTAGCAAGGGTACCTGCTTCCCTGAAGTAATCTGCTTTTATTGAGCAGTTCCTCCTAATTCTCAAGAATTGGGAGTATGGTAGTGAATCTTTCAGGGCTTTAGGGTGATTACTGTCATAACTCAGGAGGGTGTTACGTTACGTTGGTTTCCTATAGAGACGAGTCAGTAGTTCATTATCATGATGGAAAATTGTCAAATCAAGGAAGGCTATTTGCTGTTTGTCAAAAACAAGAGTGAAATTGAGGTCAGCACAATTATTGTTTAGCCAATGATTAAATGAGTGCAGTTCTGGGATGCCAAGATTCCAAATGAGAAAAATGTCGTCAATATAACGACGCCATAAAACAATGCCTGCGTGGAAGGGGTTGGTCTCTGCTAGGATGACACCAGTTTCCAGGGTATCCATGAACAGGACTGCCAGGTTGGGGGCAAAAATAGCCCCCATTGATGTCCCCTTTATTTGTTGATAATAGATGTTATCAAACAAAAAGTAATTACGAGTGAGGCATAGTTCCAGGAGCTGGAGGATGAAGATGGTTGGTACCCTGTGAGGACGTGGTCGTGAGTCTAAGACTTTCTGGATGACCAGAAGAGCCGCTGTTTGGGGGATGTTAGTATACAGCGACTCTACGTCCATAGTGCATAGGGTGTGGGATGAAGGGTCAAATGGGAAATGTTCCACCAAGTTGATCATTTCTATACTATCCCTCACATAGCAGGAAGTGGATGGTACGAATTCCTTTATAAAGAAATCTACATATGCTCCCAAAGGCTCTAGAATAGAGCAACAGGCAGAGACTATCGGTCTACCAGGGGGGGTGTCGATGTTTTTGTGGACCTTGGGGAGAGTATAGATTACTGGCTGGCGAGGGCTTTTAACATTGAGGAATAAATGTTCCTTCTTACTCAGAAAGCCTTCTGAGACTGCATTGGTTGTAAGTTTTAATATAGTCTCTTGGATGCTTTTGGTAGGGTTACCAGGTAATCTTTGATAATGATTAGTATTTCCCAGTTGTCGCTTAAGTTCTGTTTTGTACGACTCAATATCCTGGAGGACAATTCCTCCGCCTTTGTCGGCACTCTTTATAACCAATCCTAAATTGTTTTTAAGGGAATTTATGGCGTCTTTTTCAACTCTAGAACTGTTATAGGGAACATAAAGTTTTTTCTTTTCTAGAGCACAGAGGTCTTTATGTACTAATTTTTCAAAAGTTCTTACTTCCGATGGGACCATATTGGCAGATGGAAGGAATGTTGACGGAGGTCGAAAGGGGGTGTTGGCATTAGAAATGGTGGATGGATGGAGTTAAAAAAAGGCTTTGAGTCTAATTAGTCTGAAGAATCTGAGTAATTCTGTTTGTAACTCCATAAAGTTTGGGCGAATGGTAGGTACAAAAGAGAGGCCTTTCTTCAAAAGGGCTATCTCTGGGTCCTGTAATAGGTGTTGGGATAGATTGAAAATGGGTATCAACTCAGAGGAGCTATTTGGGGGAGAGGGGTAAGGCAAAGGTGCAGTTGCATCAGGGTGATCTACCACTGATAAAAGTTGTTCCGGGTCTTGCGCTCTCCTGGGGCATTGAACCATCGTTGTGGTTTCTTTACGCGCCCCCTTTGGGGAGTGCCTGGTTGACCCCTGGCTAAAAAATTAGTCTGGGCCCCTCCTCCGCGTCTCTGGTTGCTCGCTCCTTCACCTGGGTCAGAGCTGTCGGATGATTCTTCTGAAGTGTCTGAGAAGCCAACTATATGTTGACGTCTATTGTATCTACCCCAGGGTCTGCTGTTGGGATTGAATTGTGGCCTGTTGGTGTAGAAGTCTTTTTGGAGGTATGGGTAGGTATTCTCGACGTTATAATTTTTGATGTCTTTTTTAATTTTGTTAGATTTTTTGTTTTGTTCGATTCGGTGGAATTCTGCTACCGTTTTTTCTACCTGATCCAATAACTTTTTACACTCTGCCGTGGGGTCTGAGTCGCTAATTTGTTTTAATAGCTCACTGATTTCTATTTCCAGTGATTTCAGGGTTTCACTGGCTATATCAATACCCAGTGCAAGCCAGTGTCTAGAACATGTAGTCCCTATATAACTGAAATTGGAGATATATTTCGGGTTATCAGTGAAACTTCCAGGAATATTTCGGACTTGAAGTCCAACTGGGATGACGTCAGCCTTTAAATAATCTGTCAACATCAACACCATAAGCTGTAGACGGACCTGTTTCTTTTTCAGTTTCTCTAATTGCTCAGGTAATGAAGAGTTGGTAACTGTTGGTACATCAGGAGAGTCAGACAGGAGGGAGGGCCCTGAACATAGTTGCTTGAGATATTCTGCAGTGTATAGAGGAGCATGGGCTGACATTACTTCTAAGATTTGGGGAATATGAAGTTGGGAAAGAAAAGTTGTAAATGTGAAAATACAGTGGCACTAGAATGGCCAACCCCATAGGATGGGGATTAAGGTTTAAAGAAAACCCTACAATCATGCGATTGTGCTCAGTTCATTGAGAATAAACAAGGGGAACCCAGTTAATGGCTCTGGACCATGGGTATCAAGTATTTGAAAGGGAACAAGTGGTCCTTAGCTTATAGGAATACAAATAGACAAAAGATAATATATGAACCACAATGGGCTAATATATAGTTCTCATTCCCTTGTCCAGCCGGACAGGGAGTATTTATTTATTGGATAAGTTAGTACAGTGTAGGAATAAAACAAGTAACCAGAAACAATAGAGGTTACTGAAGGGCACAGTCCTGTGCCGTACGTGAAAGAAGAGTGAGGAAGACAGTAGGTGCAAGAAATATCAGGCAAACATAGGGAGCTTTCAGGTCACTGATATAAATTTAAATTAGCAGTGTACCCTGGAGTGAGTCAGCCATACAGTGATATATTGAATTGATAAGTATGGGTCACTCTTAGAGGAGTCGACGTTTTGATCCCAAGCTAGGTTGTTAAGGGATCATCTTCAGGACTAACAACATTTTTTACTTTTGCCTGAATAAACCCTTTATCATGCAAACGCCTGTTTTAGGAAAACAGAAAAAAGGGGGGAAAAAGAGACAGAAATACAGTCAATATAAAAATAGTTAAAGCAATGTACAGCACTCACTAGTCAAATACAGTATTTGGAATCGCAGTGATAAGTGCAGCCACTAAGGCGTGGACATACCATGCAGTTCTGTGAAAAAACATTTGTGAGCATTTTCTAATTTACAGGTGTTTCTAAGGTTTTTGTGCACTGCGAGTGATCAAGGGATATAGTACTCTTGGCGTAAATGATTGTGAAGGAGTGATGGTCTTAGAATGGTTTCTAAGGGTTAAGTATGGGGGTGGATGGTAGTTAGCATTGGGAGGTGCATTAGATGAGCCGCGTTTAAGTAAGACCTACCGAGAAGTGGTAGGTAATGGAGTTTTAGTGGAATCTCTCACTGTCTGGACTGCCTCACGTTGTCCTGTATGGGAAAGGGTGAATCAGTATTTTTGTTTTTATTATAACATGGTATAGGGGAAGTCGGGAAAATTCATTTACGCATTTACCATGTTTGAATTTTCTTTGGATGTGGAGGCTTGTGTTCTGCGCAACAGGGATAAGGCTCGCGTCAGGTTTTTCACACTGCTGAGAGTGAGGCTTTTCTGCAGAAACAAGGATAAGTTAAGTGAAAAGCCGTCTTTATCTGGGTTGAATTGTCAGGGGATGCCAGGATTCAGTGGGGTTTTTTTACCATTCAGTTCGCACTTGTCGTGAGGACAGTTATCCTTAATTGGCACGTTTTCATTGAATATTGCGCTGGGAATCACAAAGTTTTATGTTGTCAGGCATCAGGTTCATACCAAGCTATAGAGGGGAAAAAAAATGATAAGCTGTGTTGGGTTTGGGCGTGATGTCTGCCGGTATTAAGATCAAGGGATGTGCTCCCGTTCAGTCTCGTGTTAACGTTAACGTTAGATCTCGGGTTCCGAGTCTATTTTAGGCAAGTTAGCCGTCTCGGTCGCAGCCAAGTAAAGAAGTTTAGCACTAAGGGGGCGAGAGAAGGAAACTGCATTAGAGTAATGTTTAAAATCATAACTGTGGGGGAAGCGCGAGAGTCAACAATACTTAACCATCAATGTGGAGTGGTTCAGTTGCAGCATTGGCAATAGTTCGGGTAATTCTTTTTGAGCGCCAGAGGATGACTGGTCTGCTAAAGTAAAGAAATCGTCACAAGGGGATTAGGGTAGATCTAAATTGGAGGAGTATTTGGCTTTTTGAGCCAAAATTGCGCGCTGGCTTACCTCGAGAGTGGCGAGGCTGGTAATGAGCTGATGTCGCGTTGCGGTATGCTGGATCGCTTCCGCGTTATGGAACAGGCTGCTGCTTATTGGGCATTAGGTAGTGACGTGACAAGGGATTTGCGATGCCCACGACGGCTTCTGGTTCAGGTGTGGCCGCCATTTTGGAGTGGTTAAAGCGTGCCTCTCTTGAAAATTCTTTTATGTAGTAGGACGGTTAAAGACTTATAAGTCGTAATGTGTACTTATAAATATTTTGAGGGCCGCCATTTGGAGTGGTTAGGGCGTGCTACGTTAATGGAACTTAGTTTATGTAAAATATACTTTTACAAATTCAGATTAACTGGGGCCATGAAATGTCAGCACTATAGTCATGGGCAATATAAGCTTGAAGTTGTCACTTGGGCGCCATATTACAGCGGTGATCATGTGAACCGGAGCCATGAAATGTCAGCATTATAGTCATGGGCAATAAATGCATGAAGTTGTCGCTTGGGCGCCATATTACAGCGGTGGTCATGTGCAGAGTTACAGGGGTGTTGGTGAATTATTTGTTAAGTGCAGGAAAAAACGGTGACATTTCGTGTTTTGGAACCAAATTTACAAATGAATTGCTAAATGAATTAAATAAATCTCAACAGCCTGCACAGCATATAGAAAATGCATTGTTATCACATTACGAAATACCAAAGTATAGCAATTATATTAGGGTCGTAGTGTTGTTTCAAGACTTTACATTAGGAATTGATTCTGTTCATTGTTCGTTCTTTGCGAGGGCTAAAGGAGGGCTGTCCAGTCCTCGCTCCTGTTCAAGCTAAGATAAGGACCACTTGTTCCCTTTCAAATGACATACATATCCAGTCACTGATGAGATTTATGGTTGATCGAAAGTTGGAGACTGAGGTGGTTGTAGAATCAATATCAAACACCAACTGAAGGTCATCGGCATAGTTGAAAGCGGCAACTTTACTGTTGCGAAGTGACCGGATCAGGGGTGACATGTATAAATTAAAAAGAAGGGGTGAAAGAGAGGACCCCTGGGGAACTCCGCATGTTAGCCTAACCTTCCCAGCCGAGAAGTTAGCGAGACAAGCTGCCTGGAAGCGGTTGTCCAAGAAGGAGGAGATCCACCTCAGGGCCAGCCCCTGGATGCCAGCATTATTGACACAGTCGATCAGGAGATCATGATTGACCGTGTCAAAGGCAGCAGACAAATCCAGGAGTACCAGAGCTTGGGTGATGTTTTGGTCGGCCCCCTCCCCAAGTTCATACATGACTGCTAGGATGACCAGCTCCGTAGAGTGTGCTTGTCTAAATCCTGCTTGCTGTAAGTCAAGAAATTGTGAATGTTCTATAAAAGAGCAGAGGCAGTTAGCTACATGAGCTTCTAAGATCTTACTAAGGTAGGGAAGTAACGAGATAGGGCAGAAGCTGCTCAATATCAAGGGGTCGGCATTGGGTTTCTTTAGTTTGGGAGCAATTTCAGCAAGTTTGAAAACATCAGGGACAATGCCTTGTCTGAGTGAATTGTTGGAAAGTGCAAGTGGGGGTTCTGGGCAGATGGAAAAAGCTTCTTGTAAGATATGTGGGGGGCAGCAATCTGTAGGGGAGCCTGAACCAACTTTTTTTAGTAGGGCCAGGAACTCCTCTCTAGAGATCAAAGGTATTTGATCCATCACCTGGGAGTTTTTAAACAGAGAGGCAGAGGTTGTTGGACAAACAGTAGGAGGGATGCTGCTTTTTATGGTGGCAATTTTCTCCATGAAGTACGAATTTAGAGAGTCACAAGAGTTTGTGAGAGGACAGGTTTAGATATCCCTCTGTCTGGTTGTGAAAGTTCATCGACAATGGAAAAGAGGTCTTTAGTCTTAGAAGCTGAGTTTGTAATTTTCAGGGAGAAGTATGATGTCTTTGTCTGAAGAATGGAATTTTTATAGCCTTTTAACAGAATAGTGTAGATGCTTTTTTTTCGGGCCATAATCATGCCTCCATCTACGCTACGGTTGCCTAAGTGTTAATTTCTTTGTTTTCAGCTCGTCGGAGAACCAACGTTGCGCATCGTGGGGCCGTTTAAGATTTATTCTTTTAAAAGGAGCGACGATATTGATGGCTGATTCAAGCCAATGCTTGACGCTTGTTGCCTGATTACGTAGGGAATCCTGTTCACTAGGGGAGGAAGCTTTTAATAAAGTACAGAAATCGCTGATATTAGCCCGATTCGAATTCCTGGCTAGGTGATTCCTCGTAGGTGAGGGTTTTGTGGGGGGGAGGCAATCCAAGGATTACTGTACTAAAATGCATTGTCACACGTTTGCATAGTGTCTGTTAGTGCTGCCTAAACCTTAAGTGGTGGAGCTGGCAGCACGCAGCCTGTGGCGTTTGCTCTGCTCTCCCCGGCTTGGGACTTGCAGCTGAGCTAAGGCTGCTCAGTGCTGGCAGGCTCATACTCCCTGCTAAGGCTACAATGTTTCATTATTATGATTTCCTACGGTGCGGCTCTCACTGTCAGCCTGATGTCACAGGGCCCAGTCAAGTTGTCTGCTACACGCTGGCGCTGCAGGGAACGTCACATCCTGCGCGCTGCTGTGGGAGGCAGGCGGCTGGTTACTGAATTTGCTGTGCTGCCCGCAAACCAATCATAGTGCCCACAGCCTCCTGCTGCAGCTCGCACTGGCCCGAGCCACAGCGTGCTGTCAGCTGTGCTGAACCCTGCCAAATTCAGTTCTTGGCACAGCTGAGGTAGACGGAGTGGAAGGAGTCCGTTATCCAGCTTAGTGGCCGCCAGGACAGTCTGTCACTGGGCGGTCCCACCCGGGACTCACTGGACAGCCTGGACTAGGACTCCAATCTCAATTAGGAAACCTGAGTGATAAAGTTGAATTTTGTGAATATATTTTAACATTTACTTTCCTGCATTTTCATTTTGCCAGGTGATAACGTTTATTTTCTGAGAGCTAAATGTCAACACAGAATAAAGACTAGTGGAGGAGCCACCCCCGAACATGACTGCAAAAGCTTATCTTTAGAACTAAAAAAAGACTGGCAGTACAATTTGTATTTGGTTGCACTACGACCTGGTTAGAGTGAAATACCACAGGGTTTTGTGCTAGTGCTTCCCAGCATTCCTTTTAGGTCGAGCCTGGGTAGCGCATGCACTGCTCTGTGAGGCATGCTGTATTCAGGTATGGATTTGAAGCTCCACACTCCGCCCATATTTTGCATTGGCTTGTGTCATTGTCCTGTGAAAACTGTGGCTTTTCATTGGTCAATAGGCTTAATAGTCCCGCTTTAGTACTGCCTTGTCTCATTTTGTAACCTACCATGAGGACCCCCCTGTTACTTGTGTTGTTACTCTGTAGGCTTTAATTACAGCCTCCGAGCACCATTTGCTTAAATGTTTTTCTATACAGCAGGCAAGCGTTTCCAGCCTCCGGAGCCAGGCATTGCTTCCCTATGGGCTGGTCGGAGGAAATTGCCAGGGCTGCTTTGGGTACACAGTCCGGCCCTAATTTCAGGGGGCCCCCATTCAGCCTAAAGCCAATGAATATCTGTGAGACATGGGATATCAAGGGCCCTTCTTCATAGTTAGCAGGGGGCCTCATCACTTTGCGATCCACCACTGGGAACTCCTAAAAGCAACAAGTGTCTAAGCTCTAAAGAGTCCATGAGCCAAAAGGTGTTCTATTGTTTTTTGGGACATGGTCCCCAGACAGGGCTGCACAATTATTCTAAAGGATGCGTCTAAAAAGGACCTGTGAGCTGGGAAGGTGATTGTCACAGGCAAGTAACTTTCTCTCACTTGTGCAAAATCACCCTAAAGAATATATCTACAGATATGTTCTAACACAAACATATGTACATACTCTGTGGCGCATACATGCCAATAACATTTCCAAACATGCTGCAAATCAAAATAGACTATTCTAGCATATGTTCATATAGAAATATTCTCATATGTCACTGAAGAAGGACCACACTCTTACTGATGGCAGATGTACTGTAGCCAATTTCCAATGCAATAGGTCTTGCATTTATGCAAGTTTAAGCTATTGGCATTGTAAATGACAATGCATTTTATTTGTGTTTCAAAAACCTAAACATAAGTAAAAGGCATTGTCATTTACAATGCCAATAGCTCAAACTCCCGAAAAATGCGAGACCTGTTGCATTGCAAATCCTTGTTTGGGGATACTGGCTACAATTTGAAACTGAATCCTTTGCAAGAGTGAGGTATGCATGGACTGGACCTCTTTCAGGGACTGATTGTGAATCATCACATCTGGTATCCCTACTATCCCTACGAGAAAATCAGGGACTTTGGGACATGTTGGGCTCTTTCTAGAGCAAGTTTTTTTGCTTCTGCAAAACAGCATCTCCAATGAGGAAAAAAAAACTAGACAGAGCCCAACAACCCTAAAAGAACCCGATTCTCCAGTGTACACACAGCCAAAAAAGATCAAATTGGATGTTAGGGCTGCTTAGCTACCAATAAATAATAGGTGTATTTTAAAATATTAGCACTGACAGAACGTTGATGCTATTTAGTTTTAAGTACTGTGCTCACTGTCCCTGAGGTTCCATCCCCTATAACTTCGTAGGCCAAGCCTTGACAGCTCACCCCCTCTACCCAGAGTGAATCAATTCACTTGGAAAGCTATAGAAAAGGGTGACCGTCAGACACCAGTGGGGAATGACAGCAGAGACACAGTATACTGTCCAGTAGCCGCTGCCAGCTGTACCCTAAACTATTTGACAGAAATACCCAACCTTTAGGATGTATGCAAGACCCAATTTCATGCTACCTCAACCAATCATGATAAGAATGATACCATAACGGTGTTCCACCTAAGTCTCGACCTCAAAATATCACCTGACCATAATATTGTGGTCATAATACACTGAATACAAAACAGTGTGGACAAAAAATAGAAGGAAAATAGATCATTTTTTAGGCTGGTACCATAATATGAAAGGTTAAAATATTGTATGGTATTATGTTATTTTTGTTATGCTTTTTTATTGTATTGTATTGTTTTAATTTTTTATTTAGGTTATTGCAACATTTTTTAAAACGATTGCTAAATATATTATAGTTGTTGAGTTTATTGGATCAATAGGTGGGTACTGTTTTTCATATACAGTATGTATTAATACATGTTATCTAATTTATATAACTATTTAATTTTTGTAATTGCTATTTATTTGTTTGTATGCTTATTATTTTTAAAACATATTCCTATTTCTAGTTTCAAGTTGGGTCAGTTCTTGTGGCGTTGGTTGGGTAGCGTTTTAACTAAAAAAATATTAATTGATATAAAATGATTACTAAATGTATTATTTCAATTTTAAATTGGATATTATTCTTTGAGATATTTAATTCATTTTAAATAAAAAATATTTCTCAAAATGTTTTTTCTTTTATAATTATTGTATTGTGTTTTAGATTGCGGATTGTATTAAGGACTGGGTGGGTACTTTTTTGACCGTCCTGATCTCATCAGAAGCGGTCGCTTCTCATGCTGCTCCCTGCTCTGCCTGCCGCTTGTGGTATCGAAGCGCTATACTGCAGATTGCTCTCTGCTAGCTCGCATTGCTCCCACAACTATTATTGCCTGATTGCTTATTATAATTATATCGTAGCGCTATATTGCCAAAGTGCGCTTTCACGATCTTTCAATTGTGCTGTGCTGCCTGTATAATTCATTTGTGCCTGATTGTGCCGGTGCCACTGCCATTTTCATCGCGTTTATTCAGATTGTGCCCCAATCCTGTTTCGCTTTTGGCTTGCTGCCATTTTGTTGTTGTTGTTGTGCCTCCCTGCCCGGCTCTCCACCCCGCTCCCGCCTCCCAGCTGCTCCTCCCTCGCCCCTCCCCCCTCCACTATCCACATATGACTGATGCCTCTGCGTGCAGCGGTCACGCGCAGCGGTCGCGCCCTATGCGCGCCGAAGGTGCGCCAAAGGTAAGCCCGTCTACGCCCGTCTGCGCCTGGACCGCGCCCAGGGCCATACCCCCTGGCCCCCGCAAAATCCATTCCGCCCGCATAACTTACGATGCCGCAACCCTCTCAGCCGTTAACCCCGGCCGCACACCACAATGCTACCAAGCTGTCCCAGGACACTTCCATGGACCCTTCACCTGCCACTTCTGCAAATTCGACTGCATCAGGACCCACACCAAATCCACAAACTCCAAACAGAGCTCCGACACCAACCATCTAAAGTGCATCCTGCTCAACACCCGCTCGGTCCACAGACACTCCATTGAACTCTGGAACCTACTCGACACTACATCTCCGGACGTCGCCTTCCTTACAGAAACCTGGATGAATGCCTCATCAGCGCCAGACATTGCCATAGCCATCCCGGACGCCTACAAGATCATCCGAAAGGACCGCACCAACCAAACAGGAGGAGGCATCGCCATCGCCATCGTCCATAAAAACACCATCCGCCTCATGACCAGTTCCGACGATAACACCTTCACTTCCAGATCCACACCGACCCCAAGACCACACTCAGAGGCACCCTCATCTACAGACCACCAAGACCCCGCACACAATTCAACGAAGACGTCACTGACTTCATCAGCCCACATGCCCTCCCCTCCGAGAACTACATCCTACTGGGAGACCTCAACTTCCACCTGGAAAAGAAAAACGACAGCAATACCACCACCCTTCTGGACAACCTGGCCAATCTCGGACTCAAACAACTAGTTGACACCCCCACCCACTTTTCCGGGCACACACTCGACCCAATCTTCACCTCCAGCAAGCACATCTCCTTCGATCACACCACAGCTCTCCATTGGAGGGACCACAGCTGCGTTCACTCTAACTACAAAAAGACCACGACCCACAACCCTCCACAACCTATTCCACGAAGAAACTGGTACAAAATTACCACCGACCAGCTCTTCACATCGCTTCACCAAAACCCTCCTGCCAAATCATCGGACCCAAACCAAGCAGCCACCAACCTCACACAATGGATCACCCACAGCGCCGACGAACTAGCACCCTTGAAGAACCATCAAATCAAGCAAGGTAGCAAAAAAGCCCCCTGCTTCAACGATGACCTTAAGAAATCCAAGAAGCTCTGTCGTACCCTCGAGAAAGCCTGGAGAAAAAACCCAACCACTGACAACCTGGCCACCTTCAAGAACGCCACCCGCAAACACCACCAACTCATCCGATCCACCAAGAAATCAGCATTCAAGGATCGACTTGACAAAAACGCCCAAAACAGCAAGGAACTATTCAACATCGTCAAAGAATTTACCAACCCCACGGCCGGCACCAACGACATCACTCCCTCCCAAGACCTCTGCGACTCTCTATCCTCATTCTTCCACATCAAAATCGCCGACATACATAACAGCTTTGAAAACCAGTCCGAAGACCAGTCCACTCCACCCACCCCCGAACCAGAACCGCACTCTAACAACCTTTACGCCTGGAACCCAATGACCACCAAAGACACCATCCGCCTAATGAACTCCATCCACTCAGGATCGCCAACCGACCCATGTCCCCACCACATTTTCAACAAAGCAGACTCGATCTTCGCACCCCATCTCCGCGATGTCATCAACTGTTCCTTCAACTCCGCTACCTTCCCGGAAAGCTGGAAACATGCCGAACTCAGCGCCCTCCTGAAGAAACCTACAGCAGACCCCACTGAACTTAAGAACTACCGCCCCATCTCGCTCCTCCCATTCCCTGCCAAAATCATTGAGAAAGCCGTCAATAATCAGCTCGCCGCCTTCCTTAAATCCAACAAATCCCTCGACCCCTCACAGTCCGGCTTCCGAGCCAAAGACAGCACCGAAATCGCCCTCATCGCAGCAACAGACGACATTCGCACTCTACTGGACAACGGAGAAACAGCCGCCCTCCTCCTACTTGACCTCTCCGCAGCCTTCGACACTGTCTGTCATAGCACCCTCATACAACGCCTCAGCAACGTCGGAATACAAGGAAAAGCATTGGACTGGATCATCTCGTTCCTCGCCGGAAGAACCCAAAGAGTCCTCCTTCCCCCTTTTAGATATGAGGCCACCGAAGTCATCTGCGGCATACCACAAGGATCATCACTCAGTCCCACCCTCTTCAACGTATACCTGAGCCCCCTCGCATCCATCGCGCGCCAACACAACCTCAACATCATCTCCTACGCAGACGACACCCAGCTGATCCTCTCCCTCACCAAAGACACAAACACCGCCAAAACCAACTTACACGAAGAAATGAAAGAAGTAGCCCAGTGGATGAAGAACAGCCGTTTAAAACTAAACTCGGACTAAACGGAAGTCCTCATCTTAGGTTCATCCCCCTCTGCCTGGGACGACTCATGGTGGCCAACGGCCCTGGGAACCGCACCCATACCTAGGGGTCACGCACGTAACCTGGGCTTCATCCTGGACTCCTCCCTCTCGATGACCAGACAAGCTAACGCCGTCTCATCATCCTGCTTCAACATCCTGCGCATGCTCAAAAAAGTCTTCCGTTGGATCCCCACCGAAACAAGAAAGACGGTCACCCACGCACTGGTCACCAGCCGACTGGATTACGGAAACACCCTTTATGCCGGAACCACAGCCAAACTACAGAAAAAACTCCAACGCATCCTAAACGCCTCAGCCAGACTCATATTGGACAACCCTCGTCAAGCTCACATTTCCGGTCACCTAAAAGACCTCCACTGGCTCCCCGTCAACAAGAGAATAACGTTCCGTCTCCTCACCCACGCACACAAAGCCCTCTACGACCTAGGACCCGAATGCCTCAACACGCGACTGTCCTGCTACACCCCCACCCGCCAACTACGATTGTCCAATCAAGCCCTCGCCGCAATTCCGCGCATCCATAGATCCAGCATGGGGGGAAGATCCTTCTCCTACTTAGCGGCCAATACCTGGAATTCTCTCCCCACCCACCTCCGCCTTACACAGAACCACCTCTCCTTCAGAAAGCAACTAAAAACTTGGATATTCGATAAGTAAAAGCACCCCCCTCCCCCAAGCGCCTTGAGAGCCTCTGGGTGAGTAGTGCGCAATACAAATCTCTGAACTTGAACTTGAAAGTATATATTAATTATTCTAATTGCTTAATATCTTCATTTTGTAATTGTTTTCATATTTTAAGCTGTATAACTACATGTTTGTTAATTTAATAACTAATTCTTTTGGGGGTCTGCCGTATGTATTTGGGGTTTGGGTGGCTTGGCAGTTCAGGCTGGACCGCTCCTATTGGATTTCCGTATAGCTGGGTCTAACATGAGGTGGCATAGTGGGCAACAGTATGATGGATTTGGATGCAGCCTGAATAATTACCGTTGAGATTAATTCAAGCATTCGGTTCATCATTTTTTGTACTTCTCAGTGCGACACCCTAAGTGCTACAGGGAGGCTCAGATGTGGGTCCCATGCTCACTATGGCACTGGAACCAACTGCGCTCGACTGATGAGGCCAAACTTGGCGGAACCCTGTCTTGGACTGCTTGTGTTCCAGTTCAGAGAGGGCCGACTGATTGGCATATGACTGAGTCTAATCTGAGGTGGCAAAGTGGGCAAATAATCAACGGATTGGGATATGGTTAGAGAAATTACCCGTGACTGAGATTAAATCAAGCATTACTTTTGCATACCTCAATATGACTATATTTAGACACTTTTCATATGTGTAACATTGACTGGGAAAGGCAAGGCATCATATATACAAATAATAGATTAAGCAACTCCTTATGAGCTCCTGTAGCTGTAACTTGTGACTCCGCTAACTTAGAGATGCCAATATCTGGGGTACTGGTAACTCTGGGTGTGGTAGTGGTGGAGGCAAGTAATCCGAAATTATGAGTGGCACCTTGTGGTTACCCTAAAAATTGAGTAAGTACCTGGACAATTTAATTCTCAATATAATTCGTCGTTTGCCCAGTTTTCTTCTTTTAGAATGTGCAAGTGAAATCTTGTGGAAGGAAAACACCGGGTTCACGGTAATTCCACAACCTTGAAATGTTGATGGTACTTCTGACAACAGTTACCGGTCCCAATGAAATTAAAAGGACACTCGTAATGAGGTCTGAAGTCTGCAATTCCATTTAGTTCGCCTGCGCTGATCTGATGTTCAGAAAGATGCACCTTAGAAAAGTGGGATCTAAAATGCTACAAAAGCCAATATATTTCATTTCCAGCCCCTACTTAAAAGGGAAAACAAGAAATAGTTGTAGGCACACATCACCCTGGAATCGATCACAAGGTAACTCAGGGATGAATCGCACTGCACTGAAATGCCAGGCACCGCCAGTTGCACTGGTGAACCCTGGGGCAGAGTTCTCCATTGGAATGCGACTGAGGTTTCCATAGAAACCTGTGGAATGGATGAATAAGTAAACTTTCAAGGTGCCCACGTGTAAGCCTGACAGTAAAACTTTTTTTTTTGCCAGCTCTCATGTTTGTGATTTGAGGGAGGGAGCTTTCCGACCGCCCAACTTTGAAGTACTTCAAGTACCCTTAGGATAGCGGTGCGTTCACAATCTCAGGGGCATATTTACAAGCCCCTATTGCCACCATAAAGTCACTTTTTTGACATTGTGGTGGCGATATGTGTTTTGTCTCATTTACAAGGCAGAGTTAAGCCACTTAACGTGGCTTAGCACTGCCTTGCAAATAAGGTCGGTGGGCAATGGGTGTTGCGGTGTGTGTTCCGAAGGCAACACCCATTGATGTGCCAAAATTAAGACCAAAAAAAGCCTGGTCTTACCCTGGTTAAACAAGGAGACACGAATTATTTCTCCTTGTTTTTGCTGTTTTTCTGTGTGCTGCATTGTGCAGCACACATACAAACAGCAAAACGCTATGCATGATTGTTTTTTTGTAGGAAGGTGTTCCTTCCTGCATATAAACAATCATTTTAAAAAATGTCAAGTTGCAACTTTTATGTGTGCTGCACAAAGCAGCACACACAGAAGTTACAAATTGCCATTTAACATTGTTTATGTGCAGGAAGGGACACCTTCCTGCACATAAACAATCATTCACTACAACGCAGGCACCCTTGCACTATGTGTTGGCACAAGGCAGCTAAATTTAGTGCCACTGCAGGGGGAAACACAGGGCTGCACCGTATTGTTGTAAATACGGTGCAGCCCTGCGTTTCAGAAGTGGCGGAGCGTGGCGTTAAGCTAAGAAGGCTAACTCCGTTCTCCATCACTTCCTTGTACTTATGCCCCTCTGTTACTTGGAAAGTACTACAGGTGTCCTGTGTTTGTTGTAATTTTTTCTCACTTTTAAGCTGCACGTTCGAATCCCCGCTATAGAGACTTAACCTATGAGGCACAATGCAACCATGGGCCTGCCCTAACAGAGCAAAGGTTGATACACAAGTTACGATGTGACTCTACATTGGCACACCATGGGCAGGGGCTTGGTCCGAAAGATTGGGGGGGGGGGGGGAGTTTGAACATCAGATTTTCCAACAACCATGCTGGCATTTAATGGTAAAATACATTATACAACAAGGAGGAGGGGAGAGGAATGCAGAATGGAAGGGTTACTAAGTTACAGAAAACCCACGATTTTGTAAAAATAACTAACATTTTGAAGACTTTCAAAACGGAGAGAGGGAAAATTGTATGTGCGTTTTTGTCCGTGAATATGTAAAACTCTGTGGACAATCCAGCAGACACTTCACCACACCCAGCTGAAACTACTTGTACCCAACTATTCATCAGATATATGTTTATTAGGGGGGTGTAACACCCCCTGAAGCTATGCCACTGACCATGGGTAGACTGGGCACTAGGTGACCTTCAGAAGAAGCGGTTGGTGATATATGACACCAGTTTCTTTGAACTAGCATTCACTGCTCAAAATGCCCGAATGACAAGGCACCACGAGAGTACCTATGTAGTCCAACTCCAATCACCATTTAAAGTTGGACAAATGCCTCATATTATATATAAGGCATTGTCTCTAATGATCATCAGGTAAGGAAGTATTGCAACGGTGGTGCAAATATGTTACTACTGTTGAAGTCGATGACATCATCCTCAAACCCCCTAATGAGAAAGCTCTCAACTCACCTGAAATTCTGCAGTGTAGTGATGATATGTCTGTTCCCCCTCCTGTATGGACCACACCATTCAACCATCAACAAGTTCCTTCAAGAGGGGGCACAACAAAGAACCATAGCCTGTTAAAGGGGAATCAGCCGTTACACCGCATGCATTACAACACATGATTTTACCCCGCATGCCATTACAATGAAAATGGCTTGCTGTAGGGGGTATAAGGTGTTGGATTTAACTCCAACACCTTCCCTACTGTTGCACAGACTGGGGTTGGAATAGTAAATTATACTATTCCAACATCCAGCGCATCCCCGACAGCAAGTCAGGGAAAAAATTTGTGTTTTATTGGCATGCAGGCTAAAAGTATTTGTTGTAACGTCCGACAACCGTGATAAAGCACCAGTACTTTACGGATGATGGGTAGGTACCTGAAAGCTATACACTTAAGTGATTCCTGGTTGAGCTATGCAGCCCCACACTTTTCTGTGCTAGAGACACCATATGCATTGTACCAAGTGTGCATCAACAAGACTGCCATCAAACACAACACCCAACACTCCACACAAAAGTCACACGACAACACATTGCTCTACTGATCATGCATCAAAACATTCAAGCACGGCCTTTCGGGCCTACATTAGTGGTAGCGTTTGGTTATACAAATGCTGGAAACATATAAATACATTTAACCCTTTAAGTGCTGCCGTCGCGAGCACTACCTTGCCAGTGCTGCGTACGACCATTGGCCAATGGGCCAGCACCTGTTATTCGAACGTTCAGCACTGGGCACTGAACGTTCGACGCTCTTAAGGAGTTAAAACTGGTGGGGGATGAGATCAGACGAGTCCAGGTTCAATGTTATCCTGATATCATGTACTTTAACCCTTGCTCACAGTGGAAGCTTCAGTTTCCAGGACATAGTTCAGCCCTCCTTTGGTAAATATCTTTTAGATCCCCTTAATATATGCACAAGTGCCATGTCAAAGTTCTCGAACAGGTACCCCTTAAATGGCTTTAAGATTATTTATGTGTCTATGCCTCTCCATCTCATCTCTGTGTAGTTGTTGCCTCTCTGCTTCTGCACTCAAAAAGCCCACAGAGTAAAGAGTTTAACCTCAAGTGAAATTTTCACATAGAAAAGTAACTGAAACGGCAACTTATGTATCTGTACTAATGTGGTAGTTCTTCCACCCAACGGCGCTTGTGTTCACATCCGGTCTCTGGTGTCACGAGACCTTCAGTGTAATTTTATTGTATTTATTTGCAATTCTATCAGAAGCGCTGTACAGAGTGTCAACAGTACAATATGTAATTGGTGGAGGAATGGTTACATTCAAAGTTGGTGACAAAGGGCGACAGCGTGAGCGCAAGTATCAATTTGTTAGGAAGAACAGCTTGTACTGTACACTGGGAGCCTCGCCTCTGGACTCACAGCACAAAGTTACCAGTTGACCAGTTGGAAATTGTAGGGGACATCTGACTCACTGTTGAAATGTAGGAAGCCAGAACAACATCAGGCTCAAGGACAAGAATGGAAACAAAGAGCTAAGTCTTCTCAAGCTACACACCCACTATTGGAACCCCATCCCCTCACACACGAGGAACTATTTGCAAACCAATCTCCTAAAGCCAGTGGGACTCAAGAGATACAGGGGCATATTATAAAGGATGTTTATCTCTGCTTTTTTGGCTTTAAAAGCCAAGAAAGTGGAGATAAAATTATCACCCTATTACCTAGCTGTCGCTAACACCAGTTAGCGACAGCTAGTAGGAGATAGCGACCATCTTGGGCCCCACTTTGCATGTCAGTGATATTTATCACTAATGACATGCAAAGTGGGCGTGTCAAGATGTTAGTGACTGGAAACAGTCGCTAACATCGCTATCTCCTATTACCAACTTTTGGAGATATTCGCGCTAAGCGCGATTATCTCCAAAAGCTAACACCTGCCCCTGAGCAGTTCTCAGCCATGTTATCCAATGGTAGGTGGATAACATGGCTAAGAGCATTTGCTCGGTAATGCATGAATATCGCGGACTTTTCAGCGATATTCATGCATTTCGGACGATTTTTATCTCTTAGGAGATAAACCTTGATAATAGCAAGGCTCCTAAGCGATAAAAATCGCCACAGCTCGGCGATAAAAATATCGCCGCTAAACCAACATAGCGATAATTATCGCAAGTTGTTGGTAATATGCCCCACAATACCCTGGTCTGTGCCCTTACAACTCCTCAGGGTGTCATAGGCTCGCAGAACTTCAGTACTGTGATGCATGACAGAGAGCAATGCCTGCCTCCTGCAAGAGCAGTTTGTTGACCAAACCATAAATGTGGTCCATAGTCTGAAAATCACGCCATTTAGCCCGCTCAATTCCATGACTGCATGCACTTATGTGGTATCTGTTCGTGTGCTAGCACTTAACTTTTTTCTTCTCCCTCACTCTTTTTAAAAGACTACTGTCCACCCAAGAATTCCTGTACATTGGAAAGACCTAGGAGTGAGAGGTTGACATAAAACTTGGCTGCAGTGTTAAAACAGAGATTTCTATTACTTGCAGTAAAGCTATGTTTTAGGCAATATAAGAAATAAACGTGTTTTTATAACAAACCCAACTGAGTAATAACGACTTCTAAGGGTTCTCGTCTTGATATTTCAGGCACATTAATCATGAAAAAGTTCTGTGTATTATTTTTTGGTCCTTTAGTACTGGCATGTGATCCTTGCTGATCGGAATTTTGTGTTTTGCCCATCTCGAGCTTGACTGCAAGACCTGGGCTTAGTCTTTTGCACTGGGGGTAGAAATGTATGGTTCTGCTCGGTGAGTGCCTTGACAGAGGTACCCTTCAAGAAGCCAAGGGTACTAACTCAATAAGGCCATTGCCTCCTCACCGTTGCTCCTCGTTCCAGTGCATGTGAATGAAGCGTAGCCTTCAATGCAGTTCCCTCCCAAGCCCAGTACCTATGGGTGGTCCTTTCTTTAAGCCCCCTACAAGCCAGTTATGTTGGTGCTATGCTGGAAGGGTGGATCGGGGATTAGGTTTGCAAGCAGGAGCTCCTGATTTGGAGTAATTTTTTTTGTTTGAATATGTTTTATTGAGGACTTAGCAGTAGAATATCACATATTACAACCATTCAAGTAAGTCAGTCGGAGGTAACATCATACTGGGCATCATGATAAACGTATACAACATCAATATTACATAGTGCAATAGTCTCATGCCTTAGGTATCAGTGCTGGAAGTAAGGAATCAGAAATGTAATATAGCAACTCCTCATTTTTTCAATATGAGCTCATGCTCATTATCTCCACTGAGTGCTGTGCCAGTTATAATGAGGCTGATATTTCCATTCTGTCTGATTCACAACAATTATTGTTTAGTTATGCCCCTACGTGCGATGTGCTAACATGTCCGGTAATAATAAGTAGCGGTGGCTGCATTCCCAACTATAACAGGAGTGTGGCAATATATAGGTGCTCCTATAGACAGGCGTCTCGGGCCGTCCACACCGCGCTATGCGTTTTTGTTACAAATGCGTCCTGCGAAGCCAGTATGTGGGATGTCCCCGTGATCTCTGTCACGTGTGCCAGTAGTCACTGCCAGTGACATCTCGTGTCTGTCCTAATGTTTGTCCATCGGGGTAACTATGGCGTCCTGATGTCAATTCTTTGCTTATCGTCCAACTGGGGTAATTTGGGAGGAGGATCAGGAATAAGAACTGGGCGAACAGGAAAGGGAAAAATGACATAGGAGGAAACTCGGGGTGAGGCTCCCTGCCATGTTTGAGAACAAGTGAATCAAAAGGGGAAAAAGAAAAAAGGACCTGAAAGGAGGGAGGGAAAGAGCGAGGGGGATACGCTATCGAGATATGTCTGGTAGGGTGTGAGTGTGAGTGTTGTGTCTGTGTGCCGCAGTGTGGGCGTAATCGTGCATCCGTATGGGCTGATGCTTAGCAATCAGGGAGGGCGGCCCACTCCGGGGCAGGGGCAGAGCGCGGTGGCTCCAGTAGGCGGTGCATCTGGGGGGGGACCTTTCAGCTCAAGATGGCAGCGAGAGACAGTCAGTAGTCGCGTCGTGAATGCAGCACGCCAGTGCCCCTCCTTGTCTCATCATACATTCCGGTCCTCCGCCTCCATGGCATTGCTATCATGGGAGGACCAGCAGGGGTGGGCGGTGTTTGAGCGTTGTCTTGGTCGGTGTATGCCTGGCGGAAAGTCTGTAGGATATCCCCCCATAGTTGCACTATAGGTATGGCTCTCAGGCCTGCTGTTTCCTCTCTGCACAGGGTCACCTCCTCCGCCACCGCCCAGTTGTTAAAAGAGGTGTACCAATGTCGGAGTTGTGGTGGATCTGTGTGTTTCCAACGCTTGGTGATTAGTCGCTTGGCGGTGATAAGGCCTAAGTGCCAGAACCTTGAGTGGGCTTTGTTGTGCTTCGTTCTCCTAAATAATCCAAGTAAACAGGCCTCCCACGTGTGTGGTAGTTCCGCTCCGGCCGCCTCGGCCAGTAGTGTCGTCACTGCTAACCAATAAGCGTGTAATCTGGGGCAGGCCCAGAGCATGTGGAGTATATCTGCTCCTACCAGGGAGCAGCGCGGGCATTCCGATGTGGCGATATCAAAGTATTTGTTTATTCTGTCCGGCGACAGATATGCTCTATGCACAACGTAGAGTTGAATGATCTTGAACCCGGAGTTACGGGGGATGTTGCTTGGTCCCTCCAGGATCCTTTCCCATTCCTTGTCTGACCAGTCCCTGACTCTATCTGCTGTCCATTTCTCTCGCAATGACTGAAGGGTACAAACAGTGTGCGTCAACAGTGCTTGTGTTAACCAGTGTACCACATGTGTCCCACCCCCCATGATGTGTAAGTATTGTATTAGGAGGTGAGTCTGCGGTTCTGCTGTCCATTATTCTCGCAATGACTGAAGGGTACAAACAGTGTGCGTCAACAGTGCTTGAGTTAACCAGTGTACCACATGTGTCCCACCCCCCATGATGTGTAAGTATTGTATTAGGAGGTGAGTCTGCGGTTCTTCCGTCATGTCTCCTCACGTCGCCGTACAGGTGCGTACTATGAGACGTGTAACAAGAACTGTCCTGCTGGTATTCCTGTATCCGCTCGTAGCCCATCAAACGCGAGAAGGACACCATCTGTATATAAATCAGCTATCGTTTCAATCCCTGCCTGCACCCATTGTTCTATCATGGGTGCCGAAACGGTCCCTCTGTTGCTGGGGGTTCCCAATAGTGGAAGGGCAGGGGCATAGGGTGTTACCGCTTGCGTGAGCCACAAGCATCACTTATAACATCGATACGCGACAGCTTAATGCAGCTGTGCCGGGCGAGGGGCCCTGGTCAGGGGGTGGAACAATGCGAGAGCTTGTGTGTGTGTCAGGGCCGGGCCAATGGAGGACGTGTCCTCCAGGTTTCTTCCGGCTAGCCAGCCGACCACCCATTGTAGCTGCGGGGTTAGGCAATAGAGCTCCTGGTCAGGGACCGCCAAGACCCCCGCCTTGGCTGGAGCATAAAGCCTTCGCAATGCCACTCTGGGCCGACCTGTGTTCCAGATGAGTCCCCGTGTCATGGTTTCCAGTTCCCGGAAAATGTGGTTTGGTACATATACCGGTAAATTGGAATAATAGTATAGGAGCAGGTGTAACACGATCATCTTTGTTAGGGTTACCCGGCTTGGTACATTTAGGGGGAGCGTTCTCCAGAAGGCCATCTGAGCCCGTAGGGAAGAAATGGCCCTGACCAGGTTGCCCTCCAGTATATCTTCCGGGGTACGGTAAATGTGTATCCCGAGGTAGCGGAGCGTGGTGGCGTGCCAGGCCAACCGCTCCCCGCCGAGTCGTACCTCTCATTCCTGCATGCCGGGATTGAAGGGATACACATCGGATTTGCTCCAGTAGACTTTAAGTCCCGAAAGGGCTGCAAAGTCTTGCAGCGTGTCTGAGAGTCCCTGCGGCATCTGAGTGAGATCATTTATATAGAGCAGCAAGTCATCTGCGTACAAAGAAATTGCATGGGTCCCGTCCGCCAATGGAATACCCCACGTGTCATCTCGGCTTCTCAGTAGCGCCGCCAGTGGCTCAATCGCCAGGGAGAAAAGCAGCGGCGACAGTGGGCAGCCCTGTTGCGTGCCCCTTTGTACTCTTAAGGCTGCGGACAACAAACCTCCGGTGCGAACACAAACCGTCGGCGCTTGGTATAACAGACTAACCATGTCCGTAAAGTCTTCTCCCAATCCGAACTTTAGCATCGCCTCCCTGAGATAAGGCCATTCCACGGAGTTGAAGGCCTTCTCCAGGTCAAGCACCAAGCACCCCGATCTCGCCCAGTGGGTCGTGGTGTATGCCTATACCCTAAATAACCGGCAAATGTTATAAGAAGTGCTGCGTGTGGGCACAAAACCATTTTGGTCCCTGTGTACCAGAGTCGGTGTGAAAGGGGCCAATCTCTGCGCTAGAGTAGACGCCAACATTTTATAATCGGTATTGAGGAGAGCAAGGGGCCGGTATGACCCCATCTTCTTTCCATCCCTGTCAGGCTTAAGGAGGGAGATCAAGGTAGCTTCATTAAGAGTGGGTGGGAGTGATAAGTCGTCTATTGCCGTTGTGTACATCCTAATCAATTCCGGAATCAGCAGAGCCGAGAACGCCTTATAAAACTCCGCTGGTAGACCATCCGGGCCCGGGGATTTGCCATTGGAGAGTGCGGCTATGATCTCTCGGAGTTCGTCTGCCGTGACGGGCGCCGCCAATTCTGTACGTTATGCATCGCTCAACGTCGGTAATTGTATGGCGCTAAATAATCTACAATGTCATGGGTAGGGGCCTGTAGGTAGAAACAATATAGCGTGCGATAATGAGCGGTACAGGCGTTGTGGATTTCATGTTTTGCATAAAGCATGTCTCCCCCATCTGTCTGTATTGCCGTCACTGGGAGTGTCCGATCTTCCCTGCTAATTAGCCAGCTAGCCTGGCTTCTCTCCCCTGTGGTGCGTGCGTGCCGAATGAGCAGCGTAATTAAGGCAAAATAACCACTCTAGTAACTGCTCATGTTTTTCCCTGAACTCTTGCGGGTCGCCCTCTCCACCCTCGGTTGCAACTTGCTCCCTTCGCAATAGTTCTGTCTCAAACTTTGTTAAGTCTCTCTCCAACTGCCTCCGAAGATTCACCTCTGTGCCTAGGCAATGCCCCCGAATCACTACCTTGAATGCATCCCACTCCATCTGGGGGGTGGATGCCGTGCCCGTGTTGTCCTCGAAGTAATGCCCTATCTGAGCGGACAAGGAGTCCCGGAACGGGGCGTCTAACAATAGGTCTGGCTGCAATCTCCAGGTGGGAATGGGCGGATGTGCGCGTGTCCACGCAAAGCTTAGGATATGTGGATTGTGGTCCGAATGAGTGCGACCCATGTAATGTGCATCTGTCACCTGCGGAAGCAAGTCGGTTGTGAGCATGAACCTGTCTAGTCGCACATGTAGGTCGTGTGCGCTCGAATAAAAGGAATATATGCGGGTGTCAGGGTATCGACTATGCCAGACGTCGTGTAGCTCCCATTGGGTTGCCCAGGAATAGAATGCTTTCATGGCCCCTATTATGGGTGCCCCTGGGATAGATGGGAATGAGCGGTCTAGCGTGGCGTCTATGATGCAATTATAGTCTCCACCTAAGATCCAAGGGAGACCATGCCATGGGGAAAGGACCTCAGATAGTTCCGCGAGAAATCTCTGCTGGTCTACATTAGAAGCATATATCGATGCCAACACGATAGGGCGCCCATCCAATCTGCCCTGTATTATCACCAAGCGTCCCTCCCGGTCTATGTGGGAATGGTCTACTTCAAAGGGGGCCCCTGGCCAGATCCATATGAGCGCTCCTCTGGCGTATGAGGAGTAACCTGTGGCGTAGAGTTGCCCCCGCCATCTGCGCCTCAGTATGTGTGTCTCAGTGTCATTCAAGTGGGTCTCCTGCAGGAGCGCTATCTGGACTTTGTGTCTTTTCATATATGCGTATATCTGATACCTTCGAGAGGGTGTATGCATGCCTCGCACGTTCCACGTGCATATCTTGGACACTGTCATTAAATTAGCCTAAGTGGCTCCTGCTATACCCGCTAAGTGAGTGCGCCAACCCTGCTCCCAAAGCACTCCGCCTCTCACCTCTGAAACACAAACACAATCACCTGTTGTAAGGAAATAAAGGTACAGCATGTCTGTAATGAGCGTATCTATATCAGTGGAACTAGGGGAACAAATACAGGATAGAATACCAAAAGGGAGGCTGCCAAACGTGCAGCTGTCCAAACACTCAAGTGAGATAACCAACATTCAAGTCTAGGGGGGTTGCTTTCCGCTTAGCAGATCAATAAGTTCAGCATCAGGCAGCAGACGTGAGCGAACAGGTTCCCCCCCGGGGAGGTAGTTGTCAGTTACAGAAGGCAGTGTGTCGGGCCAGTTAGGTGCTAGTAGGGTGTAAGTATTCCGCGGCACCTCATCCCCGGTGTATGCCAGTCTCCCATGCGAGGGATCGGTGTCCAGGCGGCACTTGACACTCTAAGCGGGGTGGCAAGACAGGCCCCGCCGTCTACTATTATCTCTGTAGCCAGCCGCCAGTTCATCCGCTCTCTATTATATGGTTATGGGTGGTACTCACTGTGTCTCTCAGTTGGTAGCTGACTCCCCCTGCAAGCAAGTCGCGGCACGGAGTCCCTGTGTCCGCAGGCCGCCAGTCTCTAGCAACCAGGCGTCGATTTCTCAATGATCAGTGTCCGGCCTGGCAGCGGGGAGGGGGCGAGCAGGAGCAGACAGGAGGGAGGTGGTAGTGTACCAGTCCCTCAGCCAAACAGGTCCACCGTCTGGGGTGTGATGTCTGGAAGATCCGATGATTGCTGTGAGTCCGATATCCCATATATTGCCTCATCTTCGCTTTGCATGGCACCGGGGTCCGTTGCCAGGGGAGACCGCGTGGCCGGCGAGCCGCTGATCTCCGCAACCACTCGAAGTGCATCGAGTTGCTCCAGGTGCATCGCTTCCTCCGGCGGGCCAGCGCCCGGCTGCTCGCGGTTCTCAGGCGTCAGTGGCAATTTCTTTCTACGCCTCCTTCTGGATCCCCTGTTACGCCTCGGGTGGAAGGTGTCTGTGTGTCTCGGTTGGGTTTTATCTGTGCCGCCGTCCAGCCAAGACTCTACCTTCAGGGTTGGAAAAGAAATGTGTTTTGTCCTGTGCTACCACTCGGAGTTTAGCCGGGAATAGAAGGGAGTATTTGAGTCCCAATTGGCGTAGGCGTCGTTTCACCGCTAGGAAGGAGTGTCTCTGGCGCTGTACCTGAATCTTGTAGTCCGTGAAGAACATGACGTGGACGTTATCAATTTGGACGTTCTGGAGCTTGCGTGTTTCCCTCAGTATTGAATCACAATCCCTAAAGTTCAGAATACGGATCAGCAGCAGGCGAGGGTTTGAGCCCGTCGGGAGAGGCCGTGTCGGGACGCGTGTGCTCGTTCTATCACGAAGTGGGGGGACAGTGTCCCCTCCGGCAGCAGGGCACGCATCCAGTTCTCTACAGTCGCTATGGGGTCTCTCCCCTCCCATTTCTCCGGCACTCCCACTATCCGTATATTGTTGCGTCTCGCCCGCCCTTCCGCGTCCTCAGCTTGGTCCTCCAGGAACTCGACCCTATTGAGAAGGTCTCTCACGTTTTTTTCAGATTGAGTGACTCGAGGCTCTAGGTCCGACACAGAGGTCTCCAAGGCGGAGGTGCGGTCTGCGAGCTTCCTGTGGTAGGCTCTGAGGTGCGTGAGGTCAATGGCGACTCCGTCTATTTTCGCTTCCAGGGATGTGCGTGTGGACAATAGCGACTCCTCCATTCTTTCCATCGCCGCAAATACAGTGTTCAGCTTGGCCAATACTAGGTCAGCTTCCCCTTGCTTCGAGATCTTTCTCATCCTGTCTCTGGACTGCGCCCCTCCCGTCCCGCCCGTGCGTGTTTTGACTCCTCCAGACATGGGCAGGCGAGTGAGCCTCCTCGGTGTAGTTGTATAGGGCCGACGTCCAGCGATATGTCCAGTGAGGGCCGTTCGCCTCGTCCCCCGTGAGCACTAATCCTCAGAAACACTCAATGGCGGCAGCGGTGGCAGAGCGCCGGCAGCAGGCGCCACCCGTGTAAGGCCCCAGGCCGTACCCCCATGATTCAGGGCTGGCTGTCGCTCCCAGCGGCGAGCGTGCCTCGGGGAGGCCTGTATCTCAACACTGGTGCAAGTCCCAGCGTCAGCACCGACGCTCCAGTGTTCCTCTCTGTCCACGGCGGGCCATACTCCGGGCCCGTAGTGTCTGTCTGTGGCCACACTCCAGGGGTCACCACCACAGCCCGCCCAGAAGGGGATCTCCCAACAGTCAGCTGGTGTCACTCTGGACCCGAAGTGGGCATTTTCACCCGACGGTGTGGCTCGTAGTTCCTCGCCACAGCCCACTCCAAGATGGCGCCCCAGGTAGCCTCCAGCTCTGCGCCGCCCCTGTGTCAGGGCCGCAAGTCCCAATGTCCGCGGTATCCTTGTGTTTGCTGCAGTGTCCGGCTGGGCAGCGGTCCCCTCAGGCCAGGGTCTCCCCACCGGCCCACAGCGGCCTCCCCCAGGTGCCGTGCACCGGACTCGCAAGCAGTAGATGTCCCCACAGCCGGGCCCTTGCAGGCCAAGGTGTGGCGCGCTGGATCAACGCCCGAGGCTCCCTCCTACCAGCAGGCATGATCCTCCCGGTCCGGCACGCACCTCTGTCCGCGGGTCCCTCGCCCAGAGTCGGCACCGAATCCAGGGGGCGCCGTGTCCATCTTCCGACGCCTCCCTCCACAGGGCCTGCACTTCCGGCGCAAGCCACGGCTTCTCGTACAGGCGCCCCACCGGCCCAGTGTGCAGGTTCCCGGCTCACCTCCGGCCAGATTTCCCGCTGCGGTTCGGCGGGTCCCAGCAGCGCGGCACTCGGATGGAAGGGATGTCTTGGGTTCTTTTATCGGCTTCCGAGTTTGTGGCCCTCTGGTGTAGGGCAAAAGCAGGATAATCGCCCCGGGAAGAGGAGCTCACGCCGGAGCTCTACCCGCGCACGTCTTGCTGCATCGCACGCCTAGCCATGCCCCCCCTGATTTGGAGTAATGAAGAGAGTACCAGGAAGTAATACGTTCATTTTCTCCGCTCTCTCTGGCTTCATTCTCTTCCTGGACACTGACTGAAAAGGGATTATCTGAGGCCCATTGATTGCGCAGGGATTTCTTTCCAAGGATGCCTTGATGGTATCTGGCATCTTCTCTACCTCATCTTTGATACTCATGTATTTCCTTTCTCTGGACTTCCACCACAGGCCTAAGGTCCTCATAGAGTTGATCCAGTGGGGTACGCTGGGTATTGTCTACTACAATACAGGGGGGTAAAACAGGACCCCGCAGCCCTGTGGTGAGGTGGAGATTCCAGGTTACTCCATCCAGAAGGGCCTTCTCTGCAGGATGCTTGCATTACAGTTGATTGAATGTTGCGAGTGCAGAGGGGCCCAGCACAATAAGGGCTCATGGAGGGGGGAGGGGGGAGAAGGAGAAGAGAGAGAGAGAGAGAGAGAGAGAGAGAGAGAGAGAGAGAGAGAGAGAGAGAGAGAGAGAGAGAGAGAGAGAGAGAGAGAGAGAGAGAGAGAGAGAGAGAGAGAGAGAGAGAGAGAGAGAGAGAGAGAGAGAGAGACCCCCCTTATGGAGGGCTCGAGGGGGAGAAGGAGAAGGAGAAGAGAGAGAGAGAGAGAGACAGAGAGAGACAGAGAGAGAGAGAGAGAGACAGAGAGAGAGAGAGAGAGAGAGAGAGGGAGAGAGAAAGAGAGAGAGAGAGAGAGAGAGAGACAGAGAGAGAGAGAAAGAGAGAGAGAGAGAGAGACCCCCCTTCTGGAGGGCTCCAGCTGCTAAGCTGAGCCTGCTCTAAGAAGACAGGGATTGAGGGTCCTCTTCATGGCTGCCTGTAACCTGTCACGGGAGGGGCATAACACAGAGCCTTTCAGCTCCTGCAGTGCAGGGGGAGCCTAGCCTTTCAGGGGCCCCCAATCCTTTAGAGGGGATCCCTGTCAGCCCAAAGCCAATGAATATCTGTGAGACATTTTGCGTTATGCCACATGTACAATACAGTGATTTTCTCTGTTGACAGGAGACAAGAATAAGACAAACTTTTAGTTGACCCATCAAACAGGGACTGATTTTGATTGGGTACAGATGGAAGAGTGCCCCACTCTTCTAAGGCTCTTCTTTCCTTGATCTCTCAGCAGTTCTTGTCCAGGACTGACGGTATCCTCAGCTCCCTTTTCTCAAATCTCTCTGAAATAATTTGAAACTTCTTTAGACCTTCTTACTTCATCTCACTTCCCTTCGATCCCTCCACCTCTTTGTGCAGCGTGGGCAGACTCTTTGCAGGCTGATGGACGACGCTGACTGTGGCCGATCCCAATTGCAAAGCAGAAGAGACCGCTAGCTGCACCATTCGAGTGCAAGTTCCTGACACCACAATAGCTCCTGCTGCACTCTCCTACCTTCTGCAATACCCATTCATTCATGCATTCATTCATTCCATCGCACTAGAACAATCACATAGGACTGTACCTCGCCAACATTCAACATGTGATGCAGATATGGAGACATGTAATCTAGTGGAGAAGTGTGGCTCACTATTTAGAGGAGGCAGACCTGGAAGCAGAGGTCAGCCCGGGACCAGGGTTCAATTCCCGGCTCGGCGGGGTCTTGAGTCCGAAAATGTACATGGACTCGACAATTCTCGCTCTGGTGCCTACTCGATTCACGGGTTCACACTCTGCGACTCTGGGCAATAGCTTGCTTGTTCTCCACAACAGCCCCTCGCGGCGGGATGCCTGGCTTTCACCTTGCGGATACCCATCCGGGGTTATCTCACAGGGGAATACCAGGACGGGTTCCCTAAGCAAGCGATTAGAAACCGCTCGGTGATTTGCGCTATATAAATTCCTGTACATTTACATTCATGAGTACTACAACACACAGACAACTGGAGCATTCGGGTCAGGAAGATTTCTTATCATTAACCCCTTCGCTGCTGATGACGAGCTCAGCTCGTCATCAGCCACTGTGGTCGTGTGCGGATGACGAGCTGAGCTCGTCATGTAAAGCTGCTTTTCATAATTTGCCGCACACAGCGGGAAAACCCGCCGCAGCGATGCGGTTAAAGAGAAGTGAAGATGCATGAAACGTGCAGCCTTCTTGCAATCAAAGCCTTTTCAAAAGTCCACTTTTCATTTTGACATTCCTTTAAAACTGCAAGGACTAAAATATACTGCATTTGTAGTACAACAGTGAGATGTGGGCAGTTGTGTGAGACTACCCCTGTGCTGGCCTCCGAACAGTGCTTCTATTGCTTGCCTCTTACTTCCATCATTCTATTAGCACAAATACCGTGCCGGATTCTTATCATGATCATTCATCCCAAATTAAACAACAAGCCAAATACGCCAGACTGCATTTGTCGACTGCCCCATATGAAGAAATGTCTGCTTCGTGTCTTTTCTACAAAATTCATCTTTGCGATTTGATTTTCATACTTGAACAGTACTAAACTATGTGGAGTGTGGACTCCATTTTGTTTCATCACAGCTTCCTCTTGGTTCTGGTAGATGTTTGGGGCAAGTGGGAAAGTAAAGCTCGAATAACCTTGAATGGTGATATAGAGAGGGAACAGGCGTGGATGTGACTTTAACCCGTTGCATGCTCGTGACGGAACCGCTCCGTCACAAGCCACGGGTGAGCTGTGCTTGTTCACGGCCCGCTCGCCGCGCCTGCGCGGCGCGAATTTCGCGCTTGCGCTGACTAATTAATGAACGGGCGGGTTCGTGGCGGAACCGTTCCATCACAAGCACAGCTCACCCGCGAGCCGTGACGGAGCGGTTCCGTCACAAGCACGGGACCGCCGCGCGACCGCCCCCCCTTAGTGCTGCGGCGAAATAGCCGCCGCAGCGAAGGGGTTAATAAAGCCCAGTCCTTCCCAAGTGGGGAGAGGTTTCTTGGGTGTGCTCTTCTCTTTGAAGCCTCACCCACCCACCAGTTATAAAGAAGTGCTTCCATCCAATTCACAGGAACAGAAGGCTTGTGCTGACTCTAGGGACCACATTTATCACACCTTCATGAAGAGCAGCAAGCCACCTGCGCTGCGTGAAGGGGCAGGTATGCCCCGCATTTAACATTATATGGCACACTCCTGTTCTTTTCTTGTGCTGGCACACAAGCTGCTGCATAGCATAAATGCAGGCACCCTTGTTCCTTGGTGCAAGGGTGCCCACATTGCAGACAGGATTGTTTTTGTGCAGAGAAGGACATCTTACTGTATAATAACAATTCCCTGGCGCATTTTCATCTTTCTATGTGTGCTGCAGAAAGCAGCACACATAGAAAGAGGAAAAAACAATAAAGATATTTCTCCTTGTTACGCTTCACCCCGGGATGCGCAGCATTTTGAAGCATTCCCTGGTCTACCAGTAATGGGAAATCTGGGAATGTGCCAAAATCCATGGGTGGATGCGTGGGAACACCCACACTCCACCCATGGAACGCATCCCTGGGGTAGAGTAACCCAATGGAGCAATAATAATAATTACAACATGAATGGCAGTGGCTAAAAAACACCGGTCAGCACCTCCGTACTGTTTACCAAAAGTCCAGTAAAAATGTTCTGTAAATAGGCGTGCTCAATGTGAAACACTGTCCTACTCACCCAATGTTATCTTGAATTGAAAAGACTTTTCCCCATACACTTCTCCGTTTGAAGTAAGACACGTTTCTATATGCCCGGCTCTGTACAGCAGGAACCCTAATGTTGTACCACTATTTTCACTAATGAAGTTTGGGGCTCGTTCGACTTCAATACGAGCATTTTTGTCTTTTTTACTCTCTACGCATCACAAGAGCTCATACTTGAAAATTGGACAGACTGAACTTTAGTTACTTTTAAACACGCTGATATTTTATAACTTTCGACATTGGAAAGTGTTTTGAAGTCCTACTTTGCTGCTAAAGAACCTAAGTATCTGGCTCACCGTTACTGCTGTGGTATATCCCGTACTATTGAGAGATCACGGGGATTCATGCTCCGACTCTTTCAACTGGTTTTCGAGCCTTGAAAAAGTTGTCTACATGACGAAACACGTGTCAGCTGTCTGCATCAACAACATTTATTCCGTATCAACATAATGAAGATTATACAAGTTTTATTGCTTTTCTTTAACTGGATTATTACTGTCTTCATTGTATACACTGAATTGTATTTATGTTTATTAAAATGACTGACAACAAGGTCAGTTGTGAAACTAAATAGTGGTTGTGCTCTGTAATCAATACATTTCTGTAACCCAATGGAGCAATTTGACCTGCATTGCGTTACTCTAGATTTATCAAGCCTTGCAAGGCAACGCAAGGTGGCCTTGTGTAAATTGATAAATCTAACTTAGTAGTTGCATCACCCTTGTGCTCCATTGCGTGGTGCAAGTGCAAAACAACTGCTTGATAAATCTGCCCCCAGTTTTGGGTCCCGGGACCTCTGTTTCAGGGTTTGTGTTTTGGCCCCAGGAGGCCATGTACCCCATTTTACATTTAAATCCACCCGCCAGATTGAAAGCACATATCCTAAACTTTTGCAGAGGACCGAAGAGACCCAGTACCAATCCAATCTTCTCTTTTATTCTAAACACAAACTTAGGGAGACATTTATTACCTCTTTCAATTTCTATAACAAATTTTATTTGTATTATTACACATTTTCAGATGCCAAAGTTTCAAAAAGAAAGCTGGAGTACTGCAAAATGTTATTGAATTTTTATAAATGTTAACACCATACAATTCCCTGACACCCCTTCCATTGGCCAATGTTCCCTTCTATTGGAGAGGATTGTCCAGCAGAGTGTATGAAAGCAAAAGATGTACACAGATGGAGGAAGGGAGAGATAGAATACAATACAATGGCATTTGTAGAGCACATGGTTACTTCTGAGGGAGCGTATCGGCGCTAACAGCTGAAGTATCAGCGCTAATAGCTGGACTGCCCTAAAGAACAGAATGGAGCTAACCCTTAAACAGGTGGGTCTTTAGGCCTTTTCTGAGGTAGCAAGATGAAGGTTGAATGGAAGCATATTCAAGAGCGTAGTCATCAAGAAGGTGTAGGACCTCCCCCTGTGTTGCGCCCTATGGATCCTCTGATATGCAGGAGCATCTGGCCGTTAGACCTGGGGATCTGCTTTGGTGGTAGGGCTTGAGCCTGCATCTAAGGTATAGAGGTCACTTGTTCTCCAAGGCTTTACACGTGCAAATTAGCACCTTGAATTGGATCTGACTGCTCACAGGGAGCCAGTGAAGCTCGTGAAGATGTATAGACACGACTGCCGAATCGGGATCGGAGAATAAGGCAGGCAGTGGCAGCATGCTGTATAATCTGCAGCTGTTGCAGAGGGTGAGCCAGCAATCCCAGGTAAAGTCTGATGGCATAGTTAAATTTAGTGGTGACAAGATCATGGACCACAGTCTTACGCAAAGTCACAGATAACTGGTGTAGCATCCTTCTGAGAGATTTCAGAGTAGCAAAATAGCTAGCCGAGCCTGCTTTGACCTGCAGTTCAAATAATAGGGCTAAGTTGAGTTTGATTAATTCTGCAAACTCCAGTGAGGCAGACTCAGTACTGTATCCAGTCCAAAAGCCAGACTGTGTATAATAAAGGAGGGTGCTCGATTCAAGGGACAAGCAAATCTGCTTATTGGCCGTCTTCTTCCGCATGTTGACTGGTTCCTGAAAGAAGAAAATCGGTCTAAAGTTACTGAGTAACATAGGGTCTGTGTTAGGTTTCTTTAGCAGTGGAAGTAGGAGGTCCTGTTTCCACCTCTTGTGCACCATAGCAGACTCTCAGGAGGAGTTCACGATGTTGCTGAGGATTGGATTGATGACAGGCAGGACTGACTTCAGTATATCAGGCAGGCAGCAGTCCCAATGTGATCCAGACTCAGTTAGCCAGAGGCATAGCCGAATCATCAGGGGGAATGGGCTCGAAATCCTCAGCACCATTCGAAAAGACAGTGCCTTCACTGGGCGGTCTACTGCTAAGCCCTGATTTTGACACTGGTCATAGATTACATTGATTTTGTTCACAAAGAAATCGGCAAGCTCCTCACACAGACGTGTTGAGGGTGTATGAGAGCTTTGCATCACCCAAGGGAAGAGGAAGGCGTTAACAGTGCTGAAAATTGCCTTAGGTTTGTTAGCAGCCAATAGAGCGTGGAGAGAGATGGCAGGAGAATGAGAGAATCTATGATGAATGAAACCTGTGCCACTTAGCCGCACCTCTTATGTGCTTGAGGGAGTCTTGCGCAGCCGTTGCTTGTGATATACTTTTTTGTGTTTTAGTGAAGCATGAGCTGCTGCTGCCCGTACTACAACGCAGCCGTCATATCTGTGTCAATGTGTGTGTGTGTGTGTGTTTGTGTGTGTGTACTTGATTTGCTGCCACTTGTTCTGTATGTTAGGCACATCCACACTGGTGTTGCCTGTACAGTACTTGTCTTGTCACTGATGATGCCTATATAGTAACTGCTATGTGTGTGAAACAGGAGCTACTACTTGCAATGCTGCTGTCTCTGTTGTAGGGAGTCAGCGTTTGTGTTTGTCTGAGACAACCACTAATGATTAAATGAAATGAAATGAAAATGGGTATTTAGTTAGTAGAGCGCACAGCTACTCAAACAAGAGTGTCCTGGCGCTTATGCAGCGATAAGAGAGGAGTGGAAGGGCCTGTATTTTATTGAAACAACCATGTCTTTAGGCACTTTCTAAAAGAAAGCAAGTTAGGGTCAAGCCTCAAAGATTCCGGCACGTTGTTCCATAATTTTGCACCCAGGAAACCAAAGGATCTGCCCCCCTGTGCGAGTAAGATGTATTTTGGGCAGAATGGCCAAATTAGTATTGGAGGACCATAAGAGTCTGGACGTTGAATACCAGTTGACACGTTTATTAAGGTACACAGCACAGCCTTGTGAAAAGCTTTAAAAAAGATGATCAAGGCCTTAAAGTCAATCCGCTCTTTAATGAGGAGCCGGTGCAAAGATTTAATAACCAGGGTCATGCAGGTTCTAAGACTAGATCGCATAATGGCTCTGGCAGCTGCATTTTGGATCACTTGCAGACGCTGGGTCAGGAATTTTGCGATACCAAGGTATAGATAATAGACATAGTCGAGTTTAGATGTCACAAGAGCCTGCACAAGGATCCTTCTGCTCTCCACGGTAGGAGCGGCAAGAATTTTTTCAACATTCGGAGTAAACCAAAGCAAACGCCTGAGAGGTGTTGAATCTGAGGATGCATCGACAATGATTTGTCAATGATTATTCCTAGATTTTTTACTTTCTCTTTTTCAATGGGCTGAGATGGCAAATCCTTAGGCCACCAGGAGCTCCAGTCAGGTGTTTAGTGACCACCAAAGAAAACCACTTCAGTCTTATCCGGATATCATTTCAGCTGGTTTACCTTGAGCCAATTAAAAACCTTCGAGAGGCAGGAATTAATCAATGCCCGATCAAAGTCAGAGCCTTTGTCACACAAGAAAATAAGCTGTGTGTCTTCAGGATAAGAGCCAATTTTTGGGCCTGCTTCCTCCACCAAGGATGCTAAGGGAGAGAGGTAAATATTATAAAGGGTTGGGCTAAGAATAGAATCTTGAGGGACGACAGCATTCATAGCAGGGACTGGAGAGGAGAAGGGTGAAAGCCAAATGTCCTGAGATCTATTTTCCAAATAGGAAGACATCCACTTGAGGACGGTCCCACCGAGGCCAATGTTCTTAAGTCTATTTAAAAGCCTATCATGTGGGACTGTATCAAAGGCCACTGACAGAGCAAGCAATATCAGAACGGCCTTGCCTCCCGCATCCAGTCTACCCCTGATACACTCAGTAACTTCCAACAACGCAGACTCCATGCTGAAGTTGGCCCTAAATCCGGACTGGGATTCATGTAGAAGCTTCACTTCTTCAATATGTTCTTGCAAAACTTTGTTTACAAACTTCTCCAAGACCTTTGAAAGGGCCGGAAGCAAGGAAATTGGCCTATAATTGGCTGGATCTGTTGGTATCCGCGTTAGTCTTCTTTAACAAGGGCACAATCTTTGCATGCTTCCATGATTTAGGCATTATTCCAGTGGAAAGGGAAGTATTAAAAAGCTGATAAGCAATCGGATTGATTGTAGAGGCAATCTGAGACAAAATATTAGTTGGACAAGGATCAGGAGAGCCTGACTTGATACTTTGAAGAAGAGACAAAGATTCTTCTAGCCGAAGCTCAGGGAAAATGAAAAGGAGTGGAGGATCAGAAATGTGGTAGTTACAGTTAACATTATTGTAAAAATTCAACTCGTCCTCAGTTATGCTAGGGAGTGCAAATTGGATGAAGGAAACTTTCCTGTGAAATAATGTGTCAATCTTCTTTTTCCATTACTCTGTGCAAGGACAGGCTTTCGGAGAAGTAAAGGATTTGACTATCCTGAAAATTTCTTTGCTCATGTTATGGGCATTATCGATTCTAGATTTATAAAAGTCGGTCTTGGCCCTTTTAATCAGAGTATGATAAGGCTTTAGGCTATCTTTATACGCCTTCCTGTCTTCGGGAATACACATTTTTTGCCACTTCTGTTCCTTAATTCTGCAGTTCCTTTGACTTTTTAATAAGGTGATTACAATACCAGGGAGCCGGAGGGGTTGACCTTCTCGGAGAACGGGAGATAGCCGGAGCAGCTCCCTCAATGTTGGAGCGAAGCCAACGGTCCCATTGGAGAGCATCCTGGTCAGCCGTGCACCTCAGCCTAGGTAAGGAACAATTTAGGGCTTCTGCTAATGCAGGAATAGAAATCTTATGAAATGCCCTGTGAATGGAGGATATTTGCACCGAAGTGACTGAGGAAGCAACAGCAGCAAGGGGGATGTCAAAGTTAAACAGAGTGTGGTCAGATCAGGTGATAGGAAGGGGAGAATTGGCCGTTAAATCTGAATTATGAAAAATGTGGTCCAAAGTATGACCCTTCACATGAGTAGCCAAGGAAATAACTGGGAGCAACTTAAAAGTATGCAACATTTCCAATAGAAGGTTAGCATGGGGATCTTTATCATGATCCATGTGTATGTTAAAGTCCCCTAAAATAAGACAGTTATTGAATTTTAGGGCCAACGAAGAAGTGGCTGAATTAAGTGAAGGAATAAAATTACTAATGGCACCCGGGGGCCTATATATCAGAAACCCAGCAAAGCTCTGGTGAGGGGAAATGATGCAACGAAAACGTAGAAACTCTGTGGACTCTATAGTTTCAGTAGAGATTTGGGAACAATCTAAGTCATGCCTGAAAATTATTGCCACACCCCCCCCTTTCCCCAACGATCTGTCTTTCCTAAGAATCTTATAACCCGTAGGGACAGCCATAGCAATAGTGGGGTTAGAGACATCAGAAAGCCAAGTTTCAGTAAGAATCAACAAATCCAGTTTTTCATCAGCAAGTACATCATTTATGTGTGTAGCGTGTTTTTGCATGGAATGACAATTAACCAGGGCAGCCCTGATACCCCGTTTTTAAAAAAATGTTTCTGCCATCTCGATCACCACAGAGGATCTTAAGAGCTGGTGATGTGGCGAGAGGAATGGACCACCTACAATTCTTGCAACAAAAATCTGACAGTGAGCAGAAATCAGCACCGCACTGCCCTGTAAATGTTTGAACATAATTCAATAAAGACTCCCTATTATATTGTATATCCTATATGATGCCGGGTCTATATCTGTTCTGTGTGTATGGGAATGTCGACAAACCATAAAACTTCAAGCCTGGCTCAGGCTAAATGGCTGACTCTGACTCAGTGCTTGTTCAATGCAGATTGGTGAGCCAAATTACAGTCAAGTTAAGCATACCAGGCACTAATTTTTCCCTCCCAAATGCAGTTTTAGAAGACAAAAAAAGGCTAGATGCAAAACAGCTGAGAGCACAAATTTAAATAGGTGCTTTTTAGGTCTCGCCTGAGACAGTGCATGCGCTCTCACTTGCAAGAGATATTGTACACAACAAGGGGCTTGGAGCACGCCCATTGCTTAACATTAATTTACTTTATTGTCTCTCTAAAGTGCTACCTCCAAATTGGACAGCGCTTGCCGGCTTCACTTCCTCTTCTTTTGTGTGGAGTATGGGTCAAGCCCTGATCCATTTCTTTATAGTTGCCCTTCCTCTGGTTACACTCATATAGAGCTACTTTTGTTTTCCCTTCCACTCCGTTGCTTTTTGCCATTATCCCTCTTACCCCGTCGCTTGTTTCTTTTCCCTGAAGCTCTTCATGAGAGTGCATATTTTACCCAGCTGTCTCCCTTGTATACTTCTCTACCCCCATGTCGCTCTCAAGCAGACTGTGCTTCTATGCACGCTCTAGTTTCACAGGATGTTAAGCCAACACCCGTACTCCAACCTTGCTCCCCGGTTCCAAAGTCAGCAGGTCTGGCTGTAACGCTATGCCCTTCAGATACCCCTCTGGTTTTACAGCTTAGCCGAATCAATTGAATGTCTCTTTAATGTGCGTGCAATACTCACGCTCTTCACAAATCTAACGCACAAGTGTCTTTTTTAACAAAAAGGGTGAAATGGGACTACATTTACCTAAATTAGTTTGATGTATTATGTCAACCAGATACCACTGTTATCCAGCTTTATGTTTGTTAGAGAGGCTTCTTATACAATAACAAAATATTCTCCATGAAAGTGTTCTGCTGCTACTTGGCTCTAGTTGTGTGTGGCATCTATATAATCTAACACTTCCAACATATTAGCTTTTGTCCAGAGCTGGGTTCCCATGACCCCTTTACCACCTCTCACCTCTAAAAATCAAATGAGAACTATTTGCTTGTGTGAGCTTGAGTGAATGAGTGTGTAATAAGAAACCAGGAAGTGGAAGGTAGAGGGCCTAAAGCAAGATTCTGTAGGAAGCAGTCTGAATGGACTGATGCAGCCAATAAGAGGGAATGTGATACCGGCGCTCTTGCAAAAGTAAATGCAGCCATTCATCTGCACATGTATTTTGTGACATATTTGGATTTGCAGACATTTATAACTTAAAATAGTGACAGCTTTGTATGTAAATTCAGAATTTCGAAATTGCTCACTTGTTTACTTGTTTTCTAGTCAAATATTGAGTGTAACGTGTGAGGAAATAATTATTGAAAGATGCCTACTTGCTACGGAAGGGATACATAGCAAAGGGGCACAGGCATCATTTACCTAGGGCTTACTGTTGATGCCCCTGGAATAGCCTTCCCTAACCCTGGTCTCAGGGGCTATAAAAGAAGTCTTAGAAATATAATGTAAACATGCCTTACTTTGACCATACCATACTATACAATACCAGGCCATATCATACCATGCTACACAAAGACAAGCCACACCATAACATACCATACCATGCTATATATTAGGACAGGCCATAACATATCATACCATTCTACACAATACCAAGGCATACCATACATTATCATACCATACTATGCAATGACAGGCCATAACATTCCATACTATACAAAGATTAGCCATACCATAACATACTATACTTTATTTAAAAACATGCCATATAATAACATGCCATACCATATGTTAGACCTGACATCCTTGGTGTGGATCCTAATGACTTTTTGCCTTCAGCTGCTGGCTTTAGGACCCTGTGTACTTTACCACTGCCAACCAGTGCCAACGTGCATGCGTTCTCTGCTTTAAACATGGTAACATTGGTTTGTCCAAAATTGGCATTGTTAATTTACTTATAGGTCCCTAGTTTGAAGTATCAGGGACATCAGGAATTTCCAGCTCATCTACCTACAGCACCTGGGCTCTGCCACCTGAATGTCTTGCTCTCCAAAAATTTGCCAATCTAGTCCTGGTTCCTTGGAAGTGGGTATTAAGTGCTGCAACTAGCAAAATCCACACATCACCGCCATTGCACTGCTTGGAACCGCGCATCTTCATCAACACCGATGCATCACAGCAGCAGTGAGGATCAAGGACACTGCATCTCCATCAAAGCTGCTGCGAGCATCAAAGCAATCGCATCGCCGATGGCGCTGTACATCTCTTCCATTCCCGACACATATCTGAGCCTACATCCTAAGGACCAACGCTGATGCATGGCTTGCTTTGCTCCTTGCATCATGTCCTTGGCATCAACTTAACCGTGAGCAAAGGTACTGTTTAAGCGAGCCAAGACTGGTCCCTGTACTCCACCCGCGCTCCATTGCGGTCAGGCTGAACTTTGAATTTGACACTATCTAGCGCAACCAGATAGCCCCGGTGGCTCATTATGCTTTAAGCAGTACATTTCAGTTTATTCTTTAAAAATTCATAACTCCGGTTATACTTATTGCATTTTTATTCTTTTGGTCTTGTTTTGTTCAATACATTGAGCATTATTTATACTTCTAGGTGTGATATCTTTTTGTGATGCACAAATACTTAACACATTGCCTCTTAAGTTTAACCTGACTGCTATGTGCCAGAACGTGAACACAGGTACATTTAGGTTATGTATCTGACTTACCCTGACTAGGATTGTGGTTCCTACTTGAACAGGGTGCACACATCTATCAACCAGAAAAACAATTTCTAATGCCATACTATACAATAACAAGGCATACCATACTTTATCATACCATACTATTCACTGACAGGCCATCCCATAACATACCGCAGAATACTCTACAATGACAGGTAATATCATACTATACCATGTGACAGGTCATGCCATACCATAGTTTACCATGCTATTCTATACAATAGAAGGCCATATCATACCATACTAAACACTGACAGCCATTGCATACTATACTATTACCATATCAAACTATACCATACTATTACGGGCCATACCATAAAATGCCATACCATACCATGACAGGCCTAACAATATCATAAGATATCATACAACGTAACTAAAAGAATTATACAAAGCCAATACATTTTGCAAAGGCGCAACCTATCGGCTTTGACCATGCTCATTTTCTGTATATATCTGGGAGCCAAGCTGAGCTCTAACTAATATGTGTCTGCCACACTGAAGACCTGCTCGAGGTCAGAGTCCTTTTTGTTCTGCTAATCAATGTAATTGCCATCACTGAGGTTCTGACTCTCTTAACCTAGCAGACAGCACAGATGTCTGGTTTGCTAACAACATCTTATGGACATTCAGAAAGCTTCCCTGGAAATGCTTCTGCCCATTACTTACCAATGCCTTTGTGGTTTGTAACTCACAATTGCTTGCTTTCTACTTGCTGGTTGTATTTGTTTAAGACTCCCCACCTTGAGTTTGAATCTTCCCTTGCCCAAACCCTATTTACTGCATCTTTCCATCAGTACTGAATTTCTGTAATCGGGCTTTTAAATCTTGTTCTTTTCATGTCACATTTGCTGTACATTCAAATGTAAGGCTCTGTCTTCCAGGGAGCTTGGTGTTTACTTTTCTTTCTCTGGCTTCAAAGTGAAAAGATTTATGTGACAATCATGCTGGCTACTAGGGTGTGCTGTCCGAACCGATATTTGTTCCTAACACAAAACAAATGTAAGTCTGTAAATGAACTGTGCAGATCTTTCAAAATATGGAAAGCACACTGTTATAAACTGTATGTTTGTGCAAATGTAATGGTCATTTTAATTGAAGATGTGCTATCTGTAATAGCAGTGCCCTGCCACACCATGCACACTCCCCTTTACCCTATTCCACCCTCCTCAGCACCACTCCACATTAGGCCACTCCACACTGCGTCACTCAACTATAATCTGCACCACTCCACACTACGCCACTCCACTCCACTCCACTCAACGCCTCTCTACTCTACACCACTCTACTCTATGCCAATGCACTTTATTCTACACTACTCTGCACCACTGCACTCTTCACCACTGCACTGTATGCCAATCCACTATAAACTACTCTAATCTACTCTGCACCACTGCACTCTACGACACTCTACTACACCCTACACCAATATACTCTATGCCACTACACTCTATGCCACTCTACTCTGCATCACTCCACGCCCCTCTAATCTATTCTGCACCACTGCACGCCACACAATTCTTCTCTAGACCACTGCAATCTACGCCGCCCTACACTCTACCCTGCACCACTCCACTCCACCCTACACCATTCCAGTCAATGCCACTTCACTCTACTCTGAGACAGTGCACTCTACCGCACTGCACTCTATGCCACTGCACTCTACACCACTCTACTCCACTCTGCGCCACTACACTCTACACCATTGCTCTCTATGCCTCTGCAATCTACTCGGCTCCATTCTACTCTATGTCACTGCACTCTATACCACTTTACCCAAAACCAATGCCCTCTATGGCAATCTACTCTTCACCCCTGTACTTTATGCCACTTCACTCTAGTCCACTCTAAGACAGTTCACTCAATGACACTACTCTCCAGGATATTGCGCTCTACCCATTAAACTCTACTCCACTCTATGCCACTCTACAAAACTCTATGACACTACTCCCCTCTATGCAACTCCCTCTATGCCACTTTACTTCAGTATATTCTATGACACACTACTCCATTCTATGCCACTCCTTTCCACGTTAAGCCACTACACTCTTACAATCTATGCCACGCCTCTTTACTCTATGCTACTCAACTCTGTAACACTCTACACCATTCCACCCTACTACACAACTCCACTCTATAACACTCCACTACAATCTACTCCGCTCTGTGTCACTCTACTCTACTACACTCGATGAAAAAACCCTCTTTGCCACTCCACTCTGCCCTACACCACTCCACAACACTCTATGCCACTCCACTTGTCTCCACTCTGACACTCTTCTCCACTCTACACGACTCAACTCATCGCTACTTGACGCCCTTCCACTCCAGGCCCCTCTACTCCCTCCACTCCAGGCCACCCAAATCTATGCCACACTACACTATTTTTCACTGTCGGTGAAGGGAAAAAAGAAAGAAATATCCAATAGCTGGACAGTGCAACTAGGAACCAGAGTACAAACACCAGCTTCAGCTCTGATCCAACCTGTGTGATTCCATGGAAATCACTTCAGTGAGACTAAGAAATCTGATGTAGGCCGCATGTTCAAGTGGGGAAACCACAACCCTAACTTTTTAACTCAATTAACACAGCCACAAGGGCTCAGATACTTTTTATTTTGCAATCTTTTTACACAGCTTTTTTGTGATAATCGAATTACAATGACAAATGATATGTACCCATCTGTGCATCACATTTCTTCTACAAAAGCTTGCATTGTATAATCATAAACACATACCAGAAAGGAAAAAAACAAGGCTAACTTCGTCCCAACATCAAGTACAGTGCAGTCACAACCCCCCAACTGGCTTCCTTCTGGTCCTTTTGGGATATGTATTTTTTTCCTAGTTGACCCTAGTGTCGGGCCACATTACGATTGATTCCCAACCCGTCACAGTTCTGAACCTATTGATGATCAATGCGCTATCTGTAAGATACATGTACGGGTATGTTGGGCTATACCTCTTGTGTGTCCCTTTCCTGTGAGCTGTCACCTTACTCAGCCGCAGCTCCATTCTCCCCTGCAACCTGAGACATACTACCCATGAGAGCCGCCCACTCTGTTAACTCCTCCTCCAGCCTATCATCTCGACGTGCCCTCTTTATATACACTTCCTCCGTCTAAGCCCATTCCATCATGTCTTTGTGCCATGGCTCTATGGAGGGCGTTCTCAAACTCATCCATCCAATGGCCACTGTCCGCTTTGCCAAAGCCAACTGCAGGAATTTCCAACATATCTTACCCTCCTTTAGTTTCTTAGCTATGCCCAATGGGTAAACCTGCGGGGTAGCACTTGGATCTGACAGGTCACCTCCCTCATGCGCTCTACCGCTTCTGCCAATATTGCAGGACCACCTGGCATTCCCACGCCATATAGAGAAATGATGCACTGTCCTCTCCGCACCTGGGATACACTGCTCATCTCCCCAAATACATCCTGCTGAGTTTAATCTGTGTTAGGTACGTTCAGTGCAGGTAGTTAAAATGTGTCAATCTAAAACAGGCATTACAAGACACCTTGCACTCCAAACCACATCCTCTAAGGGGCCTTCTAAATTCTCCTCCCACGCCTGTCTAGCAGGGATCTTCCTTCCCACCCCCCTTTCTTCCAGTAACGTTTTGTATGGGAAGGTAACCATATGCCTCCAGGCTCCTGCCCTTAACAGTAGTTGTAAGATAGCGGTTTCCCTTTGGGCACAGGTACCATCATCGGCTACAGGTTATGCCACAAAAGCCAAGAAACATGGGCTCATTTGTTGTGTTGCTGCACCGTTCTAGATCTCCAACAGAGACTTTTACTAAAACCGTTTTTTGTCCGAGGAAGCACCGACTTACACACAGGCTTCCTTTATTTGCTTTAATAACAGGTCAAGAAAAGCCACAGCTCCCCAGAGAGGTCATAGACAGACCTCAATTACATCTTTCCTGCCCAAATGTAAGAACTAGGTGGTCCCAGGGTCTAGTACTGTTGATTCTTTCGATTAGCCAAGTGTCTCAAAAGGGTTTAACTGTTTACATTTTTTTGTTTTTTATTTTTTAGTTTTACATAGTGTGAATTAGACCCGAAGATATCAGAGCGCTTTACACAAGCACCAGTTATGTTACACAACCACACATTCATTTTTTAGGTCTCGCCTGAGCCAGTGCGTGTGCCGGTCTGGCGAGACATTTAGTGAGTGGGCTTTAGAAATCCGACCACAAGCTTTTGCTTGTGGACTAAAGCTTGCAATTATGCACATGGACACGCGTGTAGCCGCCATCTGGCTTTCCTCGCTGCACCCTTACAGCGCGCGATCAGGTGCCATCTGGCTTTCTTCTTGCTTGCTCTCCCAAGCGCCTCGTTCCACCCCTCCCCCACCACAGAGCGTGTCTTGCGGCCGGCAGTCTTGAAAAAGAGATTGTACTTCAACTTTAAAACAAAAAATACCAAGAATGCAAAAAGTGAGCACAAAGCTTTGTGGAAAGATTTAATACTTTACAAAAACAACTACACCCGAATATAGATACAGTAAATGTCCTTCCGCAATTCATTATTGCATGCACTAACCTGTCTGTGCTGTGCGAGTTTTAATTCTTTGGTTAAACGATTTAACACTGTAAATGTAGTACACAAGTTCTACCTCTGTTACTACGTTTGCTTATATTATTTTCGGGATACAGTGCCCCAGGACGGTATGGTTCATTATGTGGCTCCCTGAAGACTGGGTATCAGACTTCAGCAAATATGATTTTCAGCTGCTTACACTGCTTGATACATCATACCACTGAGGGCTAATTAGCTTTTTATGTATATTCTTTGTTGGCGTTCTGTGCCTACCACAGAAGAGGATGGAGTAAGTAGGAACATATTGAAGTGCTTTTTGCTGTGTTGTGCTTATAGTGAATATCTTTGTGCAATTTACAAGTGGTGTCAATGATTAATGGCTTTGCATTTCTTTTAATTCAATTCAAGCTACGTCCTGTTGAGTCTCCTTACAATGTGTCTCTGTCTTTCATTTCTTGCTGGGGTCCCCGAACCTATGGTTTCTGCAGTTTAATTATGGGTGAAGGCAACAACATTGCATGAAGTGAGCACACCATTACTGAAGGTATCTGCCTTGCTCTTTAAAAGATGTTACCTACTTTTTTGGTTAAAGGTAAAACATGTGTAACGTGGCTCCGCTCCCCCACCCCCTCCCCCCGCACCCACTATGGTGAAGTTTCATACATTAGCAGTAGAAGGATACGAGATAAACAATGAACTCAACCCATTTCAGTGCCCATTTCTTCACATACTTGGTACAAATGCAAGCGGTATTAGCTACTCAACCCATTTCATGTGCCCATTTCTTCACATACGTGGTACAAATGCAAGCGGTATTAGCTAATTCTGTAGGCAAACACAACATTTTTAACCCTGTTGAATTAATTTAGAGTCATCGTTTTCTGGGGCCTGTAGTTTCCCATCATTTTACTATTGGCTTGGTTTGGCTTTACTCTTGGCTTGCGGTCCGGGCATATTTCTTCAGCAGAATTTTGTTTGATCCGGCACATTTTACATTATGGACTTTATAATACATAATTATAATGTTCACAATGATCCGATTTACAACGTGCAGTGTTGCTGATGCTCCACAGTGTGTTCTCGGCTAGCATTAGTAGCAAGCCTCTATTAAGAGAGATGCCAATCCAAAGTCTAGGTTTCTATTCAGGTGAGGCACTGGGCTTTAAGCACTTCTGCCGCCTTGTCCACACCCCTTTATGCCACATCTAAACATGCACCCTCCGACATCTGACAGTCCTGTTTCCACTTTCCATGAGTAGGCATGTGCTTTTTGTGCAAGTGAAAGAATAACCTATTGGGCGCCGTCTACCTTATAAAAAGTCTCTTGGGCTACCGCAAGAGCATAGAAAAATAGGTTTTTATGTCTGACTAGAACCTGGTGAACAAAGGTAAAACGCTACATTTTAGAGGAAGGGTATTTAATAAAACGGGGCACACCACAGCATCACTCAGCACCACCACAGCATCACTCAGCGACACCACATCATCATCACTCAGGGCCAATAATGCATCACTCAACAACACCACAGGATCATTCAGCACCACCACAGCATCACTCAGCACCACCGCAGCATCACTCAGCACCACCGCAGCATCACTTAGGGACACTTCAATATCACTCAGCGCCACCAGAGCATCAGTCAGCATCACCACAGCATCACTTAGGGCCAGCACAGCATCACTCAGCACCACCACAGCATCAGTCAGAACCACCACATCATCACTCAGCACCACCACATCAGCACCGCCACAGCATCACTCAGGGTCACCACAGCATCACTCACCTTCACCATAACATGACTGCAGCACCACAGCATCACTCAGGAACACCACAGCATCACTCAGTACCACCAGCATCACTCAGCAGCTTCACATCACCAATCAGCATCACCACAGCATGTCAGCACAACCACAGCATCACTCAGGGCCACCACAGCATCACTCAGGGCCACCACAGCATCACTCAACGCCACCACAGCATTAGTCAGCACCACCACGGCGTCACTCAGCACCACCACAGCATCACTCAGGACCACCACAGCACCACCACATCATCACTCAGCACCACCACATCATCACTCAGTACCACCACAGCATCACTCAGGGTCACCGCAGCATCACTCAGGAACACTGCAGCATCACTCAGTACCACCACAGCATCACTATGCGCTATCACTGCATCACTCTGCAGCATCACAGCATCAAAGAGCACCACCACCTCGTCACTCAGCACCACCACAGCAGCACTCATGATCACCACAGCATCACACATCACCACCACAGCATCAGTCAGCACCACCACATCAACACTCAGCAGCATCACTCAGCACCACCACAGCATCAATCAGGAACACCACAGCATCACTCAGTACCACAACAGCATCACTCTGCAGTGCCACAGCATCACCATAGCTTCAGTCAGCACCACCACAGCATCACTAAGGGCCACCACAGCATCACTCAGGGCCAGCACAGCATCACTCAACGCCACCGCTGCATAACTCAGGGCCAGCACAGCATCACTCAATGACACCACAGCATCACTCAGTGCTTCTTATACTTTTTAATTACAACTGTTTAAAATGCTGCACAGCAGCCACACATCTCTACAGCACAGCTTCGAAACATTGGCAAAATCAATAGCTCTACCTAAACACTTATAAGGCCCCCAATGAATAGCCAATAGGTCTCGCCTTTGGGGCATTATAAGTGTTTAGTTATCCAGCACAATATCCTTCATTAAACAACATCAACCGTTGCATGGCTAAACACTTATAAGGTCCCAAAAGCGAGACCTATTGGCTATGCCAATTCTTGTTTTGTTAGGCATGGGGAGATTAAGTGATTTGTCCAGAATCGGGGAGATTAAGTGATTTGTCCAGAATCGCTGGATGTTGATCCTCCCTGCTGAGCCTCGAACCGGGTTCCCCAGCCTTGTGGTCCACAGCTCTAGCCGTTAAGCCACACCCGCTCCCGTCAATAATGCTTTAACGCTGACCGTGTATTTTAAAACGTTTTGTAAGGGCAAGAAAGTACTCAACCAAGAACATTGAAACAGCAGGAAGAATTATTTAATGCACATAGGCACTTTAGCACAATGTCAGATTTTAATTTTATGCCCAGCCTTTACTTCCATGCAATATTCAGGCGGTCCAAACGGCACCCATTGCAAATTCTTTTGTCTCCTTCGCAGAATCAATCAATCAATCAATCACAGAATTTGTAAAGCTTCCTTTTATTTTCAGGTTTAAATAAGGTTTAATAGGTCTTACAATTGCTTGTGAAGTATTAGGTGTTGCTAAGGATTAGCAACGAACTATTCATATAATGCACAATGGCACTTTAGTTATGTAGGAATGCGAAGTAAAGAACGGAAGGTCTGATTATGTCGTGTTAAGGCCGGTCAGGATCCTATGCATTCAAAGTAATCTGTTCTGTCTGATAAATGTAGTTGCGATTGGTTTTCTTTGCCACAAATGTTAAGGTTTTAAAGTACTAAACAATAATCTTAAACTTGAAACTTGGATGCATGCTATATAAAAAACTCACGCGCGTGGTTTGATAGATAATGTTGCTCGACATATAACATCGGGGGTCATGCATACAGTGCACATGATAAATTGGCATCTCTTGGTTCGCTCCTAGAATTAAAATGTTAATCTGAAAGTCTATATCGCGTTTTTACGAGACTTTTGCTGTACATTTTACATGCAAAACCTTTTATGACTCGGCTCGTGTTTTGGCTTTTAGAGTCAAGCCAGACCCCTGGCTGGCCCTGCCTCTGCTCTCCCTGTGAGCTTCCTATCTTGTCCACTTGTATGTGTCCTGAGAGAAGCTTGCCCCGTGGACAGCTGATCCTGCACCTGTCCAGTGTGCCTGAGGGAAGCTTGCTTTGTGGATGAGGTACGTTTGTAGTGGTGTTGTCCGTGCAACAGCTCGCCTGTTGTGGTTGCATCTGATGTTTGCACTAGGTCTACCTCTGCTGGGCCTAGCTGCACGTAAAGCAAGCTCCTTCTGTCGAACTTTTTCCAAGGGTGGGAAGCTTGCACCCCTGCTGGCTTCGCTGTACCTGTTCTTTGAGTGTTATAAAAATCTTCCGAGTTCCGACTTCACAAGAGTCCCAACTGGTAACTTTGACAATGGTTGTCATTAATTTACATACGTTATAAGAAAGTGGCTTTTCTAAGTGATTGAAATGTTCACAGAATACAAATCTAACTAACCAAGACAACACACCCAGTGCCTTCCGTGATAATCTTACAGAGCAGCCCTGAATCACACAGTGCACTCTAGTGCGAATGCTGTGATTTTTAATGGTTTGCACACTTAACAATTGTATCCGCTTGCCTAAATCGCTTGCCTATACGCCAGGTCGCCAGCCAAGCGAATATCACGCTCTACGCTTGGGCTGCGGACGCTATGGCCGCTATATGTTCCATGGAATAGCTGAGACCGCAGGCAGTAGTTATAGGTATGCAGCAGGTGTAGACGCAACTCTATTTTCCAGCTCTTCAGCGCAGTCGTCCCTGTTGAGCTTCAAGGCACCTGCAGCCCCCCCCCCCCCCCCCCACCTAAAAAAAAACTGACTGAAGTAACTCACCGCAGAAGTAAGTGTTGGGTGGTCCCGGTCCCGGAGCGAGCGCGTCTTTGATTTTCTGGTCTGTGCTGTTTGTATCCAGCTTCCCTGGCGATTAGTGGGCCCTGGTTTCTTAAAAAGTGCTACGTTTACACGTATCGAAAATTCCCCGTCAACTTAGTGGCCCGGCTCCTACTGCGCTGGGTGCCAGCCAACTCGCTTCTCGCTGCCTGGAAGAGGAAATCTCTCGTTCGCTCGCTTCTTCGGCCGAGTTGAGTCTCGGGATCCGGAGAGCTGTGTTTTGTTCCAAAGCGGGAAGAGGCGGAGGAGGAGGGGGGAGGAAGGAAGGTTCAGCAACTCGGGCCTTTCTTTCACGGGAGGATTCAGCTGCCATCTGCAGCCGCTCCGCGTGCGGTGACCCGGCTAAGAAAGTCACTGGAGCAGAAACGAGCCTGCCTGCTATTTTACGAGTTATAAGGACTTGTTGCGGCGCGAGGGCAGACGGGCCAGGGTCTAATTTAGGAAAACCCTCTCTGCACGTTGAGGCCGCATTCGGCTGGCTACCGGGCACAAGGGGTTAATTCCACGCAGTGTCACCCATTGTGCGGGGAGGAAGACAGCGCTCGGGCCTCCCACTGCAGGGAGACCCCTCCCTCAACCCCTTCCTCCTCCAACTACTGGGAGGCAGCAGCTTATTTCCTGAAATACACCCAATAACTTGATTGCAACAAGTGATGGGAAACCGAGGTAATAGGAACATTGCAAGTTTGGGCTGGATTGAAAAACAAATCAGTTAAGTAAAAATCAGTTACAACTCAGTTAAGATCTTATCAATAGAGGCCCACATCAAAAACTCTGCAAAAAGTGCTCTTTTCGCTCCAAAACACCTCAAGAAAATGAAACCTTTTCTACCTCACGATGACCTCAAGACAGTGGTCCAATCCCTAGTTCTTTCCAAAATCGATTACGGAAAAGCCATCCTTACAGGGACTCCTAAAGCACACCTAGCCCCTCTAAGAGCAGTGCTGAACATGTCAGCTCGACTAGTTTCTGAAGTTAAATGATTTGAACACATCACTCCAGCTCTCAACTGCCTCAATTCGCTTCCCATGGAAGGCAGATGTATCTACAAATTGGCCTGCATCACACACTAAACCCTTCACTCTCCTACCCCCCAACTACTTAAACAACAAACTGTTTAGAGCAGGTCAATGCAGAACACTAAGAAGCACCAACTCACTCCTCCTTATTCCTCCAAAAGTGAAAAAGAAAAGTACCCAATACCGATCGTTCTCTGGCAACGCTCCCAGGATATGGAACGCTCTCCCTGGAGTCCTCAGATGCAACCCCTCCTTCTCCTGTTTCAAAAGGGACCTGAAACTCCTTCTCCTAAACAAATACTTTCATGACCAACGTCAACTAACCCAGTCTTCCTTATCCAAGTTGTCTCCCCTCTTCCTGGACTCTCATGGATAGTGGGTGACCCGACGATGTCGTTCTCGCCCTTTCTTTTGCTCTCTCCCCCTCCGCTGTACTGCAAATTCATTCATTCCCTTGTTTTATTTGGATCTATGGTTTGCTTCCTTACTGTAGGCCTACTATGTAATTGTAATATCCTCCTGCTGTGTACTGTGTGTCTGTAAAGCGCTCTGATACCTACAGGTCAAGCTAGCGCTATATACAACTTTAAATAAATAAACATTAAGAATTCTGAAACATTCAGTAGCACAAGACATTAAAGCTACCCTTTCAGGATGGTATTTCAGTGGAGGTGGCCTGATACCAAATGAGATCCGTCGCTGAGGCTCAGAAAATATTGGGGTTTGTGAGCCCTGCCAGAGCTCTAGCTCACCCCTTCCTTCGGAGACAACACTTGCAGGAAACAGGGGCCCTATCTCAAGCATATGGAGGATGTTAGACCTGATACGCTTCAGGTCATTTTTCCCTAAACTTTTTGCTTTTTACTACAGGGATTTACTGATTCTCCTGTAGTGGTCTTAGGCACGTTCCCACTGTAACCACACTTGTGATTACTTTCATCGTTGACCTCTTTGTTTTCAACTTATTCAGTCCAGACTCTACCCTCCCATTTCTTGATATTGCCTATTCCGCTAGTTTTGTTTTAACATTATTTTTGACTTTTATTGGCTTTCCCCCTCTACTCCAATGAACTTGTAAAGCATGCCCCCCCCCCTTGTCTGGTTGCCACCTATATATTGTTATTGACTTTATTGTTATCGCCGTGCTGCTCTCTCTAAAACTGTAACTTGGTAAAGCGCTCTGATACCCCCAAGTGTCAAGTTTGAGCTATAAAAAAATATCTAAATAACTTAAATGCAGTGCGAACATGTTTGCTCTCTTCCTATGCACGTTAGGAAGTGGTGCTTACTTGATGTTTTAAATTTTTTTTCCAGCCTGCCATTGCAGGCTAGTCTGCGCACACACAAATGATGTGCTTAAACATGTGTCCAGCCTGTCATTGCAGGCCGGTTTGCACACATGCACCTATGTTTTTTCTAAACATGTGTCCAGCCTGCCATTGTAGGTCTGTGTGTGCTCAATGGCGCTTCTGCTCAGGCTGGCCTTTTTAAATCACTGACATTGAGTTGCTTTGAAGACTGATGGGAACAGGACCTCTGTTGTCACGGGGGATGGATTTCATGAAAGAGGAATGGTTGGGACTAAGTTCCCTGGTTAGGGTGGATGCTTTTTATTATAGGAAGGAGAGTGATCTGATTGTCAAAAAGGAGAAGCAATTTAACAAGAGAGAACCTTTTTGAGAGGTCTTCACGCTTGGCATGGAGGGAGTTGATTTTGATCTCAACTTGCTTTGTGTTCATTGAGTGGAGACGGACAGGAGGGTGTGTGGGGGGAGCCAGTTTGGGGCATCGAGGAGATTGGGAGATCTGGGGAGTTCATGTGGGTAGAATGATTGAGAGGTGTTACCTGGTAGTATGACATGTTTTGAGTTTGGGTTGGGGGGTGTGGAGAGGTGGGAGCAGGAGTGCTACAGACGTTGGGTGGATTCAGGGTCGGGATCAAGAGTGAATCTGGGTGCATGTGGGGTTGTGGGTGTGCAAAGTAGGGCAGAGAGGTAATCCATCATTGGAAATGTCAGGCCCTGACTGAGGCAATGAAGGTTGTGATGGAGGATGGAAATTGAGTTTGTAGTGGGGTCTGAATAGGAGGCAACTGCCTGGAGAAGTGGGTGTGCAATGGTTAAGATTGTTAAAGAGTTGTTTTCTGGGCTTGAAGAAAGTTCTGAAAGCATTGATAAAATCTCCCTGCTCATTGTCCGAGGACTGGACCATTATGTTCCCATTATGGAAGATGGAGATGGTCATTCTACATGGCCAGTTTGGGGATTAGTTTATGGTTAGTCGTTTGTCATGGAGGGTGCTCCTCCTCCATGCCCCTGCGTGTCTCTGGCCCTTTACTAATTCCCCGCTTTTGTCTTATGTACCATCAGCGCTGTAGATATCCACAGTGCAACAGGATACCTCTGATTATTAGAGAAATTATCATCCTGAATGTGCCCCCTTTATTAGTCCTGTCACCCTTACCTGTCCCAGTGCATGTGTCTCATTCTGCCCCCAATGAATATGGTTTAGCTGCTGCCAATATGTATTCTGTGAGCAAAACACACAAGATGATGGGCGGAATGTTGCACAATGGCAAAACATTCACCCCCAGTCACAGATCTGGGTTTAATCCATCGTTATTTTTCTCACCAAGCCACCCCAGTTCAGACATGGCCATTTGCAAATCAGTCTTGACCCTGTGCCTCACAGGAACAGTCCAGATCGAACTGCCAAGCCATGTCTTCCCTGGACCGGAATCAAGCATCCTAGGACCTGTTTCTGGCTATCAGCCATCATCAGCCTGGATAGCTTGACTCCAGTGGCGTAGTGAGCACGGGACCCACGTCTGGGCATACCCTTCCCACATAGGGTGAACAGCAAAACACACAAGATGATGGACAGAGTGTTGCACAATGGCAAAACATTCACCCCCAGTCACAGATCTGGGTTTAATCCATCGTTATTTTTCTCACCAAGCCACCCCAGTTCAGACATGGCCATATGCAAATCAGTCTTGACCCTGTGCCTCATGGGAACAGTCCAGACCGAACTGCCAAGCCATGTCTTCCCTGGACTGGAAACAAGCATCCTAGGACCAGTTTCTGGCTATCAGCCTTCATCAGCCACAATAGCTTGACTCCAGTGGCCTAGTGAGCATGCGACCCACGTCTGGGCATACCCTTCCCACATAGGGTGAACAGCAAAACACACAAGATGATGGACGGAATGTTGCAAAATGGCAAAATATTCACCTCCAGTCACAGATCTGGGTTTAATCCATCGTTATTTTGCTCACCAAGCCACCCCATTTCAGACATGGCCATATGCAAATCAGTCTTGTCCCTGTGCCTCATGGGAACAGTCCAGACCGAACTGCCAAGCCATGTCTTCCCTGGACCGGAATCAAGCATCCTAGGACCGGTTTCTGGCTATCAGCCTTCATCATCCAGAATAGCTTGACTCCAGTGGTGCAGTGAGCATGGGACCCACGTCTGGGCATACCCTTCCCACATAGGGTGAACAGCAAAACACACAAGATGATGGACGGAATGTTGCACAATAGAAAACATTCACCTCCAGTCACAGATCTGAGTTTAATCCATCGTTATTTTTCTCACCCAGCCACCCCAGTTCAGACATGGCCATATGCAAATCAGTCTTGACCCTTTGCCTCACAGGAACAGTCCAGACCGAAATGCCAAGCCATGTCTTCCCTGGACCGGAATCAAGCATCCTAGGACCGGTTTCTGGCTATCAGCCTTCATCAGCCAGGATAGCGTGACTCCAGTGGCGCAGTGAGCACAGGACCCACGTCTGGGCATACCCTTCCCACATAGGGTGAACAGCAAAACACACAAGATGATGGACGGAATGTTGCACAATGGCAAAACATTCACCCCCAGTCAAATGGAGCAAATGCCTATTAAATATATGGGAACCGAATTACCTCACACGCTACGGGCAGATTTGGGCCACATTTGGAATAATGTTAGCCAAGTGGAATATAGCACAAAGGTGGGGAGGGATAGAAGTGCCTACTTTAACATCGTGGAGTAAAGGCATGGATGAGGCTATGATCACTGAAAGGGCAGTGTTTGGTAATAGAGGATGCCCCAAGAAGTTGACTAAAATCTGGGGGACGTGGAATGAGTACAGGGGAGGTATTTGTGAGCACCAGTGGATAAAGACAGTGATGATTCGGAAATGGAAGAGGGATAAAGGGTGGTGGGTGGAAGGACGGAGCCAAAATGACATGTGTAAATAATTGGCAGAACAATGTATGTGTACTACGTGCAGAACTGTGTATTATTGAACAGTGGAGTGATTTAGACTTATGTATAAAATTGGCTCAAGCTACTGACATGATGGGAAAAATAAAAAGTTTTTCAAAAAAAAAAAAGATATGTTTTAAGCCCAGTAGGGTCTGTCACGAACCAATATCTGGGACAGATCCTCATCAGATGTACTTATTGTGCCCCGGATAAGTCATGCCTCTAAGGCCTGCTGTGACTGCACATCTCCAATCCCGACCCCAACTTTAGTGCCACACTCCATGCTGGTCCCTGGAACTTCGACGGCAGTGCTGAATCCATCGACACCGGACAAGAAGATACCCATTGCACTCCCAAGTCCAACTTGGAGCTGGTCTAACCTCGACCAAAGCTACACCCAACAACAGTTGAGATACCACTTCCCCAACTTTATCTGACTCCTCCACAAGGTAGAGCACACACCTTACATTCCCTTTTTAGCTAAGACTAGGACTATGATTGTGACACGAGCAATGATTTTGCTTAGCCCTAACAACAAGACAATGGACGCAATGACTTGCAGAAGGCTAGTGGTCTCTATACCTGCCATAAAACAGGTCTTCTCTCACACCCTTGCCCTGCCACCAAGGAATCTGCTTCCACTGCCATGGTCATGTGCAGGGCGGACAAAGTGTTTGACCTCCATTACCCCACCTTGGAAGTCAAGACTAATGTGGGAAGGGAAGCCCTCCAGCCGGGGCACACATGTTCTGAGCCCCTGTTTTAAAGGCAAACTAACAGATTCCTTGATGGGGTTTGGGCCAAACCTTGCTGTGGCCCCTAGTTAACAGACAAATGGCGAGACACCATTACCCTGCCCCAGGTGACCACAGGTGACCTCCACATCCTTCCCCAAAACATTTAGTGGTGCAGCCAACCACAAGCAGATCTAACCCGAACACTTTTCTGACTCCTCCTCCTAACAGGGCGTCCAAACAGGGAAGACGTATAGGAAACAAGCTTTCTATTCCATCTGCCTGGCCCTCCATTCAGTAAATGCCAGTTGCTTCCTGGGATGCTATTGCCCTGAAGTGTTTAAGTCCTCCGTGGAGCCCACAAAGATCCCTGACCTGTCCTTGCCAAGCCATTCAAGATGGTGATGATGTAGCCAAGTTCATAATTTGTTGTGACTTGGACATCACCAATACCATGAGGCGAGCCATTGGCATCAGTGTTTTCATTCGCCACTATGTGCGGCTGCACTCAGTCAGGTTCTCAGGCGATGTCCAGTCCACCCTTATGGACATATCATTCAATGAGACTTGCCTGCTTGGAGACAAGGCTGATTCTGCTTCAGAGTGATTCAAAGAGAGCAGGACTACTGCATGCTCTCAGGACTTATCAGTCTGATTCGCATGCCGCCTCAACTTTATTGATCTTTTTGCTGCTTTTGTAGAGCTATCCCAAACCACCCGAATGTCCAACCTCAGCAAGCAATCCAGCAGTTTTGTAGTCGATGCAATGGTGCACAGCACCCCAGCGGCCAAGGTCGATGACCTGCCCAGTGTAGTGCCCCCATGCACAACCACTTGTGGGAGGTAGGATCCAAAGATTCATCCCGAGTTGGGAAAACTATAATTTCAGGTGGGTACTACAGTTTGTTTGCATGGGATATGCCTTACTCTTCCTCTCTGCTCCACCGCACCTTCCAAAGTCTACCAGTGACTGATTGAAGGCAATCTCTCCATTTTACTGAAAGAAGTGCAGGCCATTTTGGCCAAAGGAGATGTTGAGAGGGTGTCAGCACCAGAAGTAGGAAATGGTTTTTATTCTCATTACTTGCTAGGCCTTCGTCTTATTTTAGACCCTCATACTCTCAACGAAAGGAGAAATTGCAAATGCTCGCCCTGGCTCTGGTCTTTTCTGCCTTTGACCCTGGAGACTTGATGGTGGCTTTGGACCTGCAGGTCACATATTTCTATATATCTGTCCTGCCAACCGCTCAACGCTACTTGCTGTTCGTGGTGTGACAGGACCGTTTTCAGTTCGTGGTGTGGCTGGACCTTTTTCAATTTAAGACCCTTTGGTCTCACCAGTGCCCTTCGGGTGTTCATGAAAGTGATGACGATGGTGGCAGTGCACGTTCAGAGGTCAGGGGTGCCAGTGTCCCCCTACTCCGATGACTGGCTGCTGTAGGCGGGCTTGTTCCAGTCACTCTTCAACCCCCTCCAGGCAACAGCAAACTCTCTGTGATCGTTGGAATTCAGTACTAATTGGACCATGGCTTTCTCAAGGCTTTTAAAGTCGGACAAGGGATTTTACCCAGGACTTGTTGCTCTCTGATCAAGAACAAATGATGGTTATTTTTAGATTTGCTCGATGCAATACCTGTTGTTAAATATTTTACTACATAATAATAAACTGCCTGCTCAGACTTACAAAGGCTTGAGAAAGCCCTGGTCCAATTGACCAATAAAGGGCGAAACACATGTCGGCTGCTGTAACATGCAAAAAATTATCTCTGTAACACTTTGGAGAATCATGCCAATTTATGAATCATGACATGAACATGAAGATTATAAGCAAAAAAATAAAGAAATAAAAAATAACAAATACCAAATTGGGACTTCGCAGTTTCCTTGATCAAAAATATTAACTAAGGAGGAGTATGTACTCACTTGTTTCCTTACTTTTATAATAAGAGGTTGGTAAGGTCCAGCGCCTCGAGTTAATCTCTTCCCCTTACCTATAAAAAATTGGCAATATCATAGTGCGGTCAAGGGCCTTGTGCAATGCGGCCTTGAGACTCTGAAATGGCTGGACGATGAAGAGATCTTCCTATTGTTGAACCACCTGACCGAATCTTTCAATGCCAGGGTAAAGAAATTAAGCCATCAACGTCTGATGGATCATGAGTGGCAATTGCAGCAAGAGGTGGCGCAAAGTCTCTTCCATGAATTGGGAAAAGTTTGGCTTTTTCTGTTCGCCCCATCCAAGAATTTGCAATGTCAGCACTTATGCACATTCGATGCTTGCAGGTCCACCTGGAAGATCTTCGACTCCAGTATTACCATGGGAATCCAGAAAATAATTTGATCTGCCTTTTTCGTCATATCCTATCAGAACTCTCAGAGAAAGACATTGTCCTAGACCACACACATAGAATGGGCCCCCCATCCAAAGCCCCGGGGCGCCTCAAGACTTCCTGACATGTATGCACCACTACTGCCAAAAGGAAGCCACAATGTCAGCAATAAGTGATCACGCTCGTAGAAATGAAGGTGTGGCTATATCAGGACTTATCCACCATCACGCTGCAATGTCATTGAGTGTTTAAGCAGGCCACTTTGTTTTTGAAAGAGAAAAGGGTCAGTTACAAGTGGGGGCACCCTTTTAGACTTGTCTTTGCTTGGAACAACGAGAGACATATGATCCACACCATGTAAAAAGGCCCAGCCGATCTTGGGCCTGGAGACCTACCAGGAGGAGAGTGCTCTCTCCTCGTTGCCGTAAACCTCACCGACCCTAATGGGTACGAGTGGGTGCACTCGCCACCCATCATGGAAGAAAACAGGCAAGCCCATGGGGGGCAAGGGCAGCAAGAGTGATCAGCCTTGCTTCAACAAATCCAATATCAAAGACCTACTTCACCCCAGGACTCCACCTAGAGTACTGTAGCAAGGATTGTGAGCCTATCAGCGAAAGAGATGTTCGTGGTACCCACACTGTTAATGGTGCCTCCATAAATAGGATTAGCCACATTTGCCCTTCAACTCAATAATCTAACAACACTGGGGCAGTGGGGCTCCAACACCCCGCTCTATGTCCCATTGCATTTGCTCACCAGTGGTATGAGCCCCGACCATCTACATCTAATCTTTCTACCTCTTGGGATGGGAGTGATTGAAATTCCCAGTTTCGTTAAACACCCCCAACTCTTGCTCGACGTCCAAACTGCTTGATCACCTACTTTACACTGAAATAGACTGTCTCGATTGTCGAGGGGGAGCCATTGACAACCAACTTTCGCTCTGTTCCACTAGCAGTTCCCCCACCCTAGTGGGGGAGTATATGGTTAAAATACTAAGCCTGAACGTTTGCAGACTCAACACTCTAGCAGAATGACTACCACTCCTCTCTATGCTCAGAGACTCCAATTGTGGCATCTGCCTTTTACAGGATGCCCACCTCCATAAGGGAGACTGGAAGTATATAAGATCTGGCTGGTTTGATCGACAGTATTTCTTCCCAGGACCAGAAAAAAAGGCAGGAGTGGCAATCCTACTAGCAACCCACTTCCAGGGTCAGGTTCACCTGACACAGGTGTCAGTGCCGGGCATCCTCTTTCCTTGACATTTTTTATGCACAAATACATCCTTGAAAGTTTCCAAAAGTTTACGCCCCTAATGATCACCAAGAGGAATCCATCCTGAATGCAATAGGACAAATACTAACCACCCCAGATGCAGACATACCCATGTGGGGGGGGGACTACAATCTGGTCCTAGAAACACTTTTGGACAAATCAGCACACAGGAAAGGACAAACAGGGGCTTACCCAGCTGCAGGCCTCAGCTGGATAAGGGAAATTGGATTAGAAAATGTGTGGTGAGTTTTTCACCCTACCATGAAAGCCTTTACGTTCTTCTCAGCATCCCACCAAAGGTATGCTAGAATATACTACTTCCTGATGTCTTGGGACTGCCACCACTCAAACTGACAAAGGCACAGCAGCTCTGTCTGCAACACAAAATGATGATGGATGGAATGAAGAACATTGTCAAACATTCACCTCTAGTCACAGATCTGGGTTAAATCCATGTTTTTTTTCTCACCATTCCACCCAGGTGGATCCAGCCATATGGAAACCAGTCTTGGCCCTGCTCCACCTGGGAACAATCCAGCCCGAACTGCCAGGCTAGGTCCTCTCTGGACAAGAAAACAAGCATCCTGTACCGGTTTCGGGGTATCACCCCATATCTGCCAGGCTAGCTTGAATCCAGTGGCATAGCGTGCTAAGGATCCATGTCTTAGCATACCCGGCCCACTTAGGGGGTCTATAGCCACACAAAAAGAAGATAGACGGAATGCTGACCGTTATCAAACATTCACCTCTAGTTACAGATTTGGGTTAAATCCATCATTTCTTTGCTCACAATGCCACTCCAGTTTGGACACAGCCACATTCAAATCAGTCTTGATCCTGCTCTGTCTGACCAATCTCCTATCTCAATTACTTTGCATATCCCAGGCCCAAGCACATCTCACCACACATGGTGCCTTAATTCCAAACTACTAACACATGATTGTACTCTAAAAGTTAAGGAAGCCCTTCACAATTTCCTCTGCACAAATGACACACCAGACACCTTCATATATCTACTCAGGGACTCTTTAAAAGCTGTCCTGAGAGGCACCTTCATAGCCTTTCCTCCAAGATATATCAAAGACAGAAAGGATAAGTGCACCAGCCTGGAAAAAGAGGTAAGGGGCTAGAAGATGCCCACAAGGAATCTGGCTCTCATAGAGCAAGGAGACAGCTGACACTGGCCAGAAAACAACTTAAGGCACTAAACATGGAAAAAGCTGAGTACACTCTGCTCCATACCAAACAGAAATATTGTGCAGGGGGTAATAAGGCAGGGCTACTACTCGCTAACTAATTGAGGGCCCAAACATACAAGAAGAGCATAGCCGAAAACCAAGGACGACAAGGCCAACGCAGGCATCATGACCTTACTATAGCACAGGAATTTGATCGCTTCTATGATGATTTATATTCAGCGGAAACGCTAAATTATGTGGATGCCACACATTGCTTGGCTCAAATGACTTCTGAGTGCCTACCATCGAAGGATACTCTTCAGCTGGAACTGGATATATGAGAGGACAAAGTCCTTACAGCTATAGCAAGGCTCCAAATGGGCAAGGCGCCAGGGCAAGACAGATTCACTTCTGACTTATACAAAACATTTGTTGCTCAACTGGCACCTATCCCTGCCTGTCTCTATAACTCTTTTAACGATAAGGGCACACGATGAAGGGGACTACCATCACTGGGATTCCTAAGCTGGGGAAATATCCTATTTTCTGTTCATTATACAAGCCCCTTGCCCTACTTAATGTAGATGACAATATCTTTACTTACAAGCAGCCCAACTTGGCCCCTACATGCAGGGGTTTGTCAATCCGGACCAGGCGGTGGTCGTACCCGAAAGAGGCTTTAGAGATAATACAAAACGACTCCTGCATCTTATTTATAAAACAAGCCGCTTCTGGATCCCAGCCCTCCTGCTATCAATCAACACATAGAAGACATTTGATTGTGTGCACTGGCCCTTTCTCTTGCTCGTGCTTGTTAACGCTGGCCTGGGCACCCATTTTCATAAATGGATATGGTGCAGCTACACACAGTCACAGTGAGGGTTAACAAACTGATGTTTTTATCCTTTAATAGCGCAACGGTAATGAGACAGGGATGCCCCTTGCCACCGCTCTTATTCGCTTTCTTATATGGAACCTCTAGCTGAACGGATCTGAATAAACCCCCTAATCACAGGAATCTCGAGCCGCCTCCAGGCACATAAAATTCCATAATATGCGGTTGACATCATGATTACACTCTTGCATCCCAACTCCTACCTGCCACCACTCCTTTAGGAGCTTGAAGCTTTCTGCAGGGTCTCTGGATCCAAAGTTAACATAAAGAAATCTCAGGCTCTTAACCTCACTATCCCCCAGTGCGACAGAATTTAACTGGAGCGCCTCTTACCTTTTTCCATGTGTAACTCAAGGGGTACCGTACTTGGACCTTCAAATACATTATCCACGGTAGAGAAGCAAGATGACCTCAATTATGCTACCTTGCTGGCGTCCATCTGTTCCAACTTACTGTCCTGGAGGGGTGGTCCCATTTCTTTGCTGCGAAGTATAGCAGTACTTATGATGACCCTCCTTCTAAAGATTCTCTACATAATGCAAACCCTTCCCCTACTGACCCCCACATATACTTGTGAAACTGCAGCACTTTTTTGAACACTACATATGGGACGGCAAGAAGGTACAAATGGCCAAGAAACAAGCCTACTTGTCTGTGGTGGAGGCACAGGCATCCCCATCTAACTTGTTATTACCTGTGTAGGAAGCTGGGTTTCTGTTGCAGTAACCCCCCACTTTTTGCCAGACTACTGATGTACTTTGACTTAATGTGCCCTGGGTCCCTGACAATCAATTTCACAGGGCTTTGTTCTTTCCCCAAAACTGTACCTTGTACCCCCAATTGGCATCTCTCTGGCCACATGTCAGTCCCTTGTAAAAGGTACCATGGGTACCAAGGGCACTGTGGCCAGGAAATGCCTCTAAGGGCTGCAGCACTTATTGTGCCAACCTTAGAGGCCCTGTACCTTTACACACACACACTGCCATTACAGGCTGCATGTTTTGGTGCAGAACAAAGTGAAGAGTCGACATGGCACCCATCCCTGTGTTACATGACTTTGTCATTACGAACTCCACAGCACCATAATGGTTTTGCTGAAAACTGGGAAGTTTAGTATCAAACTTCTCAGCACATTAAACCCACACTGATGCCAGTGTGGGATTTAATGAAAAATGCAATCAGAGGGCATCCTAGAGATGCCCCCTGAAAAACGACCAGCCTCTGGTGGGTTCCCTGACTGGTACACACCAGCCTGCCACCACGAGACATGTTTCTGGACCCCTGGGGTGAAAGCCTTCACTCCCTGAGTCCGGAAACAAAGCCTTTCCTGGGCAAGGTGTTCTCACCTTCCCCAGGCCAGGAAGAGGCACCCTTTGTAATGCGACCCCCAGCCTCTACTGTTATCAGGATTACAGAATCATAGGGGTTTGCCGAAATCACCCTCCACTACCAGGGCTAAGGAACAACACATTATACACAATGGTAGTGTGGAGGAATGGATATCTAAATACTACCCATAGGGTACATCAAATTACCCTATTCAAGGTCCATCGTCCAGTCCCAATTGTTAATGCATCAAAACCACATACCACTACTACTTCCTTGTTGAAAGAATTCTTCATTGCATTTTGTAGAAAGATTAAACCTAGACAAAAAATATTTTACACAAATATGTACATGTATTCTCTTAAGCAGATAAAGTGCATATCAACCATACATTAAACAACTCATCTTATGTATATTGTCGCCTAAACCCCGATTTTTTAATATGTCAGTGTTCGCAACCTCATTAATAGCAATACACTGCGAGGTAATCCCGTATACACATGGGGTATCCTCTACAGCCCCTAAAACATTTTGTACATATGTATCTCCACTTAAATGTAATTATTATTCTCGATTTTAGTTGATTCCTCCAAACGTGAAGTGTTGACCCGTTTCAGCCCCTATTTTTTTTGGGCCTCATCAGGACAAGGGTAAAGGGCCTCCCACAGGCCTTATGTCTCTGGGTTGTGGCCCCCTTGCTAAATGCTGTCCTCACAAAAATAATTTGGATCCCACTGGATGAGATCTGGTACACTATGTTGTTACAGACCGCCGGACCTTCTCGAACTATGCTGGGCACCACCATGTTCGATACAATTAGTTCCTCAATGTGATAAAAATTTAATTAAAGCCCTCAGCGTCCTCCGATGGGCAACGCACGGTTTGAGTTAAATCAGTCTGGCCACTTCCTGTATGCTCTGTGACTGAGGAACACTAAAGTGCTATCAGGTGCAGGTCCCCTTCATCTCTCCCCTTATTTTTGGCAGGAAAAATTAGCCAGTCCAGAAGGTGTGCCCACCGCTGCCAACACGACTCCTCAGGTGGGGGAGATGAGGTGAAGCCCACTTGTAGTTGCCGGTCATCTTGCAGATGGCAGGCACTCCCCAGTCAGGATTAGGGAATGTGCTCACTCCCCCTCGTGGTGGGAGCACACCGATGGTGTAGTCACCCTAAGGTCAGTAGCCCATTGGCTGAGACCCCTAAAACACCCCCTAAATACAATATTTAGGGGGCAGCCCTGAACCAAGAAGTCAGACAAGAAACCACAAGAAGAAAAGAAGAAGGACCGAACAGCCATGCCGAAGCTAAGAAGAGGAGGCCGCCCACTGACTTGGCCTCAGCCCTACAGGTATATCCACACCTCAAACCTGCAGAAGCAAAACTCCGGTCTGTCCTGCAGCCAGCAGTCTCAAGAAACCTGAGGACCTGCCCTGCCTTCAAAAGAAAATACTTTGTCTCCTGTTAAAACCGGATTTGTTCACCCACAGACTCCAGCTCCGGCAAAGTCCACGAGTCTGCACCACTCTCCACCTGACGCCCGCGGCCCGAGTTTGAGTGCCCAACACCATGATGAGGGCTCCCCGGCGATCCTCACCTGAGATCCGGTGACCCCTGACTTGCCTCAAGCCGAAAGGCCAATGCCTGCAGCCTCAAACCAAAAGGTCTCCCCAACCGCGACCAGGAACTGGTAAGAAGATCTGACCCTAAAAGTCTCCCCTGCACTGATGCTCCACGGCCTTGGGTGGCCCAACCAATGGTATCTAACCAACTCCCAGCATCCCATCTTACCTCTCCAAGTGGTGCTTGCACCCAGAAGACCTTTGTCCCCGAGCCTGCAGTGTTTGCAAACCTGAGAGTCCCTATTGAAAGTAACAGGGCACCCGACGACAAAACCAGCACCCTGCAGTCGGCCGCCCTAGTGCCGCTGAGGGTGCACTTTTTATGCTATTTTGAGTCTCCGTTTGCCCTAAGCTCAAGTCCAGGAGCTTTGCTCCCACAACCTTGCGGCCTGCTCATAAGTAGCCACCAACCGGCGGCCCTCTTTTCCCCGTTGGATAACATTGGGCCTCAGCACTCTGCACCCGGCCGCCTTCATGCCACTGAGGGTGTAACAAGAGTGCATCCTTGACCATGGAGGACCCCTGAGTCTAACCTCAGAAACCCAGCTCCCACAACAAAGTTCTTACATGTTAACCGATAACACTATTTTCTCCCTTAGGATAACTGTTTTTCCATGACAAGTTTTTAAGGGTGGAGTTGACAAATCTATGAAAGTCTTTAAAACTGTAACCAAATAAAAAAAACACTTTTACTTATCTGTTTACAGGAAATGTCCCAGTATAGTATCCAGGTATACTACAGTGTGTAAGAAAAGTAATCTGTAGAGTGATCTACTTGACATTCCATTGAAAGCCAATGCAACGTATGTGCACAATATTTAAAAACATTGTATTACCAGTGATTCTACTGTAATCAAACCAAAGTATATATACAACTGCAATTCAAACTGTAGTATTACTGCAAAGAATAAATCACTTACCTGTGGCAGGCTTGCTTTGTTCTAGAAAAATAAAATAACTAAAGGAATATTTTTTATAAAAACAAAATTGGTCAGTTTTTGAGTGTGTGACAATCATTTGCTGATTGAGTGTGTACAAAAAATGCTTAACACTACCCTCTGATAAAGCCTTACTGCTCGCCCAAACTACTACAAATAGATAGTAAGGTGCTATCTTCTTTTACCTCTGCCTGATTTTGGAGTCCCACTAGACACTGTGCTGTGCATACTATACCTCACTTTGGTATAGTATATACAGAACCAGCTTCCTACAACCAGGTAGCCCTATTGAGATATAGTGGAAAGGAACATGACACACACAGAAAAACACTGGTGCTTCATTGATTAAGCGATCGCTGGAATCCATTTATGGAAAATCTCTTGCCTGCCAAAAAACATCATTCACCAGGAGTGTATATCCGACCAGTTGTTGGCCACGAAGTTCTGCACTCACATTTCACTGCAAACATCCATTATAGGGAACCACAACTTTCATCCTGCCACGCAGGGTATGGTGTTCGTACCATGGCAAGATGCCAACTGTTAAAGGGGATTTCTTTGATCATCATGGCCTTATAGACTTTCCACAAATCAGGTCCAGCTATGGGGTACCGGACAGCGAGTACTGGCACTACGTTGCTATCAGACACTGGGTGGGGCATCCCCACAACGATTTTGCCGGAATGCTAGCAGGCCTCTCACGTCCTTCAAGAAGTTGCTCCTCATCCGCCAGAATGATAATGGCTTCTTCTCTGATGTCTATGCCTTCCTGAACAGCCCCACGGCTTCCAAAAAATCTTTAGTCAGAAAAGATCGGAATTAGACTGCGATTGCTCCTTCTGTCCCAAAGAGTGGTCAGACTCTTACACAGATCCCACACCTCTGCCTATAGTGTCTCCGGCAATGAGACCATACTTAAAATGACACACTATTGGTTCTACACCCGAGGCAGAATGGCTAAATGGAAACACGACAGAGACATTAGTTGTTGTCTCAAATGCAGCCACCCATGTACACTGACGCACTTTCTTTGGCATTGCTCTAAACTACAACAATATTGGACAGACAAGCTGTATGTTGTATGTGTTTTCTGGTTTGGTCCCTTAGCCTTTGGTTCTTTCTGACACTGGCAGCGCCGGGACGCCTCTTTGTTGAGGCAACTGTGCGCTATATAAATCAGTTAACATAACATAACATAACACATGCTGGCAAACATAACAAAATGTATGAGACAGATATACCCAAATTTCCTAGTTACATACTAATATGCTCCCCAACTCTCTGACTTACCCATTTCGTTCAGCGTCAGGGAGGGCAATTACCCTAACGCTCTGTGCGCTACTGGGCATAGAAAAATTTACAGACACCGTAGAACACAAAACCCCACAATTTGATAAGATATTTGGCCCGTTCATATAATTATTTGTGTGAGACTTTCGTGAGATGTCCTCCATGGGGTACCTGTGAGTACTTCGACTCATGAACATGAAACAACGCTGAGTGACCGAATTACCCAATGAGAACAAACTATGCACATTAACGCTCACCCCAAGACCCCATGCAATTACTCACTAATGGTGGTAGGAATGATTGAGTAGAACCTTCTCCCCTTTCCCCAGACTTTATGTCCCTTTCCCCCTCCCCCATATCTCCAGATAATTAGACTTGATCCACTGTACCTCCCCTAAATTCTCTTCACCCACCACCTTCTACCCTTAGTTTGTATATCTTCCTACCTTCAAAATTCACCTCATTTGCCAATGGATGTAGGTAAACTAATGTTTTGTATCTTTTCTGTCTTTCTGAAACCAATAAAATGTAAACCTAAAAAAGAGGAATGTGCAGAAGGTACTCATGGGAAGGGTTGCCCAAAGAATGTGATTTGAGAATTTAGATTCATTGAATTTGTAAGATATATATCTCTAAGACAAGACCGGCACTGGAGTAGTTGGTCCTTATTGTCACAGGGCCAAGCGAGACACTTTGATACTCAAGTCAATTAACTTAGTTTGAAAGGGGAGGGCAATGGGTGTGGCGGTTGGTGTTGTGTGCAGGAAACAATCTTCCCCTGCAACGCAGACACCCTTGCACAATGCTGCAAGAGTGCCTGCGTTGGCACTTGGCAGCTAAATTTAGGGACAGCACAGGGGTTAACACAAGGCTGCACCATATTGTTGTAAATATGGTGCATCCCTGCATTTCAAAAGTAGTGGAGCACGGCGTTAATCCAGGGATGCTAAAGCCACGCTCTGCTACTTCTATTGTAAATATGCCCCCACATGAGTGATAAGTACGATCAAGAAGGGATATAAGTATTTGTGAAATATTGACTGGCAGAAGCAATAATGCTGTGGTCTAAGGATTAGGAGACAATATAAGCCCATTTCAGAATTGTAAAGAAGGAATTAAAGCTTTTTCTTCCAGACTGTTGAAGTTGAAGGGGGAATCACTGCAAGTATATTGGGTATCACTCAAGTTCAGAATATACTCCTGTGTGTGCCATGTCTGGTGAAATCAGATCACAAACCCATGGTTCATTTATTTATTCTGAATAAATAAAAACATCTTGGAGACTCTGTGAGCGGAAGGAGGAGGACTCTTACTTCACTGAATATGTGCACTCAGACATCTGCCAAAGGCGTATCTGCTGTGGGGTCAGTAAATGACTCCAATCCCACACCCACATTGATCTGCAAGCTGCTTCATTTGATCTGCCCCTCAGGGTGGTCAGATATTTGCGTCCATGTATTTTTGTATGTGTGTGCTATTTCTATTGTGCAAATCTAGCCAAATTGCAGCTAAGAGCTGTATAGAGTTAAGGCAAACCCCATGTCAATCAGAGATAGACTTCTTTAATGAGGTCTATTTTCAACTCTTTCCTAAATTCGAGAAGCGTTACAACGATTCTGATAGATAGGGAGATGTTTTTCCAGATCCTGGGTGAATAGATGAAAAAGGCCTGCTGCTTGTCTTTTCTTTTCTTTGCTTCTTATTCTGCAATCCGAAGGTGTCCTAACTATGAGTGTGCGGAGAATCACTAGAAATGGTGTGCTTGTCTGCAAGATAAGCGGGCTGCTGGTTAGGAGGATTTTGTAAAGTATGCAGTTGGTTTTGAGGATGGTGCAAGCGTAAAGATGACCCAATTGAATTCCATCAGGATGGGAGTGACAGAATGGGGATATGTGCATCTGTGAGCTTGTGACAGATCCTAGTGGAGAACCCTTCCTTGGATGTCACCTTGACAATGGTAGATAAGCATTATTTCTACTCTAATCTAGCTACACTTAATCTTGAGGTGGCATCAAGGGTCCAAAATAAAAATTGTGTCAGGGTGGGCAAAATAAATTTTTCATGCGGATGGGGGTTTGTACTCCTTTTACTGACAGGGGGCCCTCCTCCTTCAGTACTAATATTGAGGCACAATGTTTGTGACCTCCTGTGAAAATACATTGTCGTGATGTAACTGATTAGTACATCATTCACTGGTTGAAGCTTGTACGCTAACCATTCGGTGTGCATTTTGCACAAAAATTGATTTGTGAAATGAGCTTAGTAAATCAGGTGTAAAGTATGGTATAGTAAAGGAATGGGTTTCAAAGGAGTGAAATATACAGTTGGGGTGCGGCGAGAATGAAGAATTGAAGAACGATGAACTAGGGTCAATGTCTATACACAGAACTAGCCAAAAATGTTGTGGGTTGGAGGATCTTAGATAATGGAATAAAAGTCAGTTATTTAAAATTGCAAGAGAAGGTGGTGAGGAAAGGGTTGAACACAACATGTACTGATGCTAGGAAGGAAGGTCAAGGAAAAGGTTATTCACGAATGGAGAGAGTGTTGTACCAGTTCAAGGAATTTTGTGTGTGGTGAATGGTTCGTCGAAGTGCCTTTTTATTTAACATTCTTGGGTTGTTTTGTGTATAAGAAGAAAGGGGGCCGTGTAAGATTTATCTTGGAAAGTTGAATACCAGTCGATAGGATTCTGTGGAATGTAGGTGTGTAGAACTGGCTTGTAGTCAGTTGGTCTGGGGAGCTGTACTGAAAGAACTGCTTGCCAAGACAGAGCACTCCGTGGAATTAAGTAACTGCACCAAGATACCGAATATAATTTTTTTCTTACCTCTCCTCTCAACTACCTTGCTTGAAGAATAACTTCCTAATCTAGTTTAAACTTTTCTGTAGAGAGTCTGACAATGTAACAAAATGTTAGACACAGGAGGGTCAGGTTTATCAAAAAGCAACACAGCACAGCAAGTCACTTTGCTGCACTGCATTACAGGTAAAGGGCAGGAATGAGCCGTATTTATGACAATACGGCGCATTCCTGCCTTTTCCCAGTGCTGGCACTGCCTAGTGCCAATGCAGGCACTCCTGCACCATGGTGCAAGGGTGCCTGCCTTGTAAGCAGGATTGTTTGTGTGCAGGAAGGTACACCTTTCTGCACAAAAGCAATCACCTGAGGCATGTTCCTCTTTCTATGTGTGCTGCAGATAAAAAGAGGAAAAAACTAGGCAAATTGATATTTCTCCTCCGCACGCCTCTCCTGGGAAGGCAGAGCATATTGGCGTTTTTCCAGGTCTCATAGTAATGGTAAATCTGGGAATTTATCAAAATCCAAGGATTTTCCGTGGGAACACCCACGCACCAACAATGGAACGTCTAACTGGGGCACAGTAACGCAATGACGCTATTTGCTATTCGTTGCGTTATTCAGGATTTATCAAACCACTCAGGACCATGTAAGGGGGCCTTGCGTGACTTGATTCATCACATCTTACTGGTTGTGTTGCTTTTGCACCACGTTGTGTGGTGCAACCGTGACGGAACCCTTGAAAAATCGGACCCACAGTCTCCACCCAGGATGGGAGTGCTTTACTGACCATTAGTGTTTAATAAGGAACATAACCTGTTGAGCTTTCATTGTTAAGAATTTGTATTACTGTGATCTACTCAGCTGAACATAGTACATGATTTAACATACTAAGGGAATACTATGCTGACCCTCCCAAAAAAGAAAACCACCACATTATATTACAGTAATTGAAAGTTTACGTCTGCGGTAAAACTTGGTATTTTTCATAGAATAATGTAAATAATAATGTTACACATTTAATTTTTTTCTGATCAGGCCCATCATAACCCAACAACAACAGGGTACAAAACATATTTCTTAAGTGTGGAAATGTAATAACATATATACTACATGTACCATTTTGTCGCTATGAAGACATTTGCTCCCTTTGATTCTAGGATGAAATAATCTATGATGGCAATTCCACCCTCACCAGGACTATAGTGGAATTCCTTACATCATAGGGACACTAGGACTATACTACAGAAACTGGGGTAGCTTTCTAGAATCCACATTACAAGTGACCTTTATGATCTGAAAGGTTTATCCCTGCATCCTAGTGACACTTGTGTGCAGCTCCAAGCAAATTCTGTATGATTTATGCAACTATCAACCAGCCTTTGCCAAGGTTTGTTCTTTACACAAGAGCAATGGTCTGGACTTTCAAGGCGTTCTTTGAATCTGGTCCTTTTGTGTGATGAATGGCCGATACGATCCCCCCATATCATGATTCAAGTGTCCTTGTATCTGAGCAGCCCTCGGCTACATTTTTATGTCTTCTCTGATTAAATGAAATGGCACAGATTGGAGGATGTTCAATATACTGAAATTTACTTTGGTAAGTAAATCGGATTTGACTCTGTAAATTATATCTACAGCTGTAATTGCATTTATATAGTGCTTACTACCCCGGACAAGGTGTCGACGCACTTTTCGGCGAGTAGTTCGCTACTACGAAACCCAAAGAGGATTAGCGGTGAATTAGTATAGGAAAATTTAAAATTAATTTGAGCGGTGGACATGTGAGTTTGTTATGTTGACAGAAAAGGTATATGAGGGAAGGGCTTACATTTATATAGCGCTTGCTACACCTGATGAGGTGTCAACACACTTTTCGGAGGGTAGAATGCTATTCCGGAACCCATGCAGGATTAGTGGGGAATGAGTATAGCAAAATATGACATTAATTTGAGTGGTGGACATGTGAGTATGTTTGTTGGATTGAAAAGGATAGTGGAGGGATATAAGAGGGAAGGGTCTAGAAAGGGTTTTTTGGGAGATCCTTGCAGTAGGAGGAGGTTTGGGATGAGTAAAAGGGACACTGACACAGGCAATCACAGGCACTGCACAGTAAACAGCAGTGCAAGCTCCACTACCTCACAGGCTGTCACAGGCACAGCATAAAAATCACGCTGGATGCTGATTGCTGATGGATTTCAGGTTGCGTTTACTCAAGGAACAGGTGAAATGAAACAATCAGAGGTATCTTTAGGAGGACAACGAATGTCTTGCCAGGGTAATTTTGCTGCCCAAATTGGTATAAGGATAATGCTGCCAATCAACCCTGCCCAGTGGCATAACTTGGCTTACTTTAATGCATTTCAAAGAACAGTGGTCCCTAGTAGTTCAGGGATCTTGAAGAATGATAGACATACGCTCAATAGTAAGTATGACCTTTGTTCAGCCGGACAGGATTTTTAATTTAAGTAAGTTGCAAAAATAACACAGGGATTTTTTACACAGTGGGTACAACCAGTAACCCACAAGGGAAAAGACAAAACAAGGGAATTTGGGTAAAACGAATGAGGCAGTCTGTATGCTATTAATTCAGTGAACAGACGTAAATACATTTCACAGCATCATTGTATTCTTTTTCCACAATTTCCTGTACATATGATGATAGTTTGTCGACAACGTTTTGATGCCTAGACTGTGATAATTGGCATCATCTTCAGGACAGAGAAATATATTTTGCTTGTCTTGAAATTAATTGACATTTTAGCTTTTTAGGACGGTTCTAGACCAAGCGCTGTATATTTAGGGGAGGGATGGTATCCAGTATTCTAGACGTCGAGCGGGGTGCTTAAATGTTTACCAAACCAGGGCAGGAAGCCTCTTTATAGGAGACCGGACCGATCGAGTCTCCTTCCTGGTCGGTTGCACGATGACAATTCCAGACTCAGATGTGCGGGGATCTTGGACTAGAACCATCCTAAAAAGCTAAAATGTCAATTAATTTCAGGAAACCAGTGACAAACGACCTGAACCGCCATGGTTGGAGTCCAGTAGCCCCTGTCTGCCCTGTGGGCCTCTTAAAATATTGCCTTTAGTCAGGGCTTTAATTGGGATGAAAAAACTGGGAGGGGTCTCTCAAAGGGGCATGGCCAGGGTAATTAAGGGCGTGGCTTAAAACATGTAAACTAAACATCTGTCCTTAGCATAGTGTGCCGCCCAACTTGTATTTTGCAGTTTCTGTCATTGCATCCAGATATATTATACAACAAGTAAAATCATTCATATTCGGCAAACCTTCCGGAGTCAGTGACTGCGCTGGAGTCCCCTTGTACGATGGAGAATGGATTGGAGGCACTGGAGGAGACACTGAAGGTGAAGGAGAGATTAAGACATTTTCTCGACGTCGAGGTGCCGGAGGTGACCCCGAAACCACAGCCTTTGACAAACGGCGCAGAGATCCATGCCTCTTCTTCTTGTGCTTCCTCTTCGAGTCATGCTAAGTCGACGACCTCGGCTTCAAACGTTTTTGACCCCTTTTTTTCTTTACTCACCTTAGCCATGTACAACTTGGCTTCCTGTTCCTTCAAGGCCTTCAGGTTCATTTATCTACAGCAAGAACAGCCCTCAACATCGTGATCTGATGACAAACACCACAGACAGTCCTCATGGTGGTCAGTGATTGACATATGACCCCCGCACTCTTTACAGGGCTTGAAACCCGACTTCCTTGGAGCAGACATGGCAAAACCACAGAAAGAAACAATCCAAAATACAAAGTTTCAAAACGAAAGTATGGAGAGTCCCAAAAAAACTGTTAGCGTCGACAGCGCGGAAAAAAGGGAACTGACGTCATCAAACCGACATGGTCCTCTTATGGCTCCAGTGACGTCATGCAGAGCCGCGAGCGGAGCCACGGTATTGTGACAACCATGTTGATGTGGAGAGCTAGGAAAAAGTTTCCTTGGAATGCTGGTGCAGAGGATATTCATGAGGTGAGGAATCCACAGGCAGATGTATCCATCACAAAACCGGTTACTTTCAGGGAGTCAACTGCTTAATCCTTTCTGCAGCAAGGCAAAGTCCTCAGGGCTGTAATTCCACGTATGCAGCAGGTGCCAACCTTCATAGTGCAATCCTTTGGGGTGCACAACAGGGTTCCAGCAGGGCAGTAATTCTTCTCTCCGTAGTTTCAGGCAGCAGATCTGAGTTGCTATGCAACTCTCACATATTTATCCAGTGCTCAGGGGCAACAAGTATGGCAGCACCCCTGACCAATGGGGCACAGGGTGCCACCCAGAAGCATGACAGCTTCCTCCAAAGTGTGGCATATTCTTCTCACACAAAGCACAGGTACTCCAAATTCAAAATGAAGAATTTCTCTCCTTGGGAGTAAGATCTGGCTAAGCCAATCTACTGGTGCTGCTCATTTCCATTGAAACACCACTTCTAGACCTCCTGCAGATTCCATTCCCGGGGCTCTCATCTGGCTAGGGGTGAGACCTGCCGGGCTTAGTGTCCTGCTTCCTTTGAAGACCAGTTTGTTGACCCAGCGCCCTTCCTGGCATGTTCTCTGGAGCTGCAGCGCTCCACCCGTCAAATAACCACTGTTTCTATGCAGGCCATATATCACCTTATCAAAGCAGTTTGGCCAAGCCTGATAAGGGCTGGTTAATCAGAAGAGAGCTGCTAGAAAGCTGGAGCTTGGTTCACAGAATAGAAAGTTCTATAACTTCTCTCCTGTATTAGTTATGATAAATTCAACAATGGCAAATCGTTGGATTTGTCTTTACCAATCTTTTAAGTCTTTGAAATATTATCTTAGCTCATTCCTACCAAACGTTACACTGTTTTACAGTATCCCCAAAATGGGATTGGTAGTTTTTCCATCACCAGGGCCTATAAAACATATTTTAAAATGTCCCAAATTATGTTTACATGGCACCCAACCTTGGAGGCACCTAGGGTAGACCTTAGGGGTGACTTATAAACAAAAATAAGGTAGTTTAATACTTTGGAAGTACCTTTAAATTCAAAGTCGAATTTGCATAAGGTTTCAATTTAAAACCAGCTTGCAAAGCAGGGCTGACTTTTAAAATGACTGCAGGTATCACAACAGTACACACTTAAGTGCTTCTAAAGCTGCTAGGCCTCTAAACTTAAATGTCCTACCATATACTAGGAGCTTACAGGTATGTTGTCAGTGGCAATTGTAATTTCCCTGAATTACTACATACATTTTTAATCAGAGCACTGGCACTGGTTTAGCAGAGCTCAGGGCGCAGTCAGAGTCAATTACCACCAGTATCAGTAAAAAACAAACAGGAGTGATCGGGGCACAAATGATGACTTTCTCACAGGAAGAGGTTTTGATTCTAGTAAATCATCTAATAAATGTTCTTCCTCATCTCAGCTGCTCTATGTGCCTTTCTCAACTCAATTTTCAATTTTATCATCAGTCTAACTTTTTCTTGAGTCATTGACCATTGTATGAAATACAACCACACCAAACATCATATCCTCTCCCCACACTTTTCTCTGAAATTCCGATTTAGAATCAAGCCAACAACTCACAGTATTTTTAACCTGGCTCTTCATTGTTTTTCGTTCTTTCTCAATTGCTACACTCACCTATTCATTCAGTGCCACAAACGGTATGAGCCTAGGTAGCAGTTTTCTCTCATACATCATATGCCTCATGTGGTCAAAATTTCTCAGACTGAAAATACCCTCTAAAGAAAATTAAATGTTCTTATCATCTGATGTGATCTCATTTAATTCTTTTAACCACATACATGAATGAAGACCCAAATTCAATATAATTTCATACTTAGGGATTTTTTCTGAAGGAATCTTTCCTGCTTCCATAATTGAAACTTTACATTTCTTTAACGCAGTACCCATTTTTGCTGAATCTGACTCAACACACAACCATGTGATTTAAATAAAGACAACCAGCCTCTCACAGTGCGATTCTAAGAAAATCCCACCAATTGCAGCACAATCTACAAGGTCAAGTCAGCCAATCACAGTACCACACAGCAGTAATTAGCCATTCACAACCGGGCTCACTTTCATGATCAACCAATTGTAGCACAACTTACTTTGATGCAATTCGGAAGACACAGTAGAACCAGAATAATCACTAGCAAACAAATGATTAATTTCTTGTCTGCTTACTCAAGTAAACACAGAAAAGTAAATCAGTCAATTTCACAAAGGGATAGTAGCTTTCGGCACTGTCCGACCCGTACTAACTTACCCTTTGCTCAGCATGCATATTCCTGTACACCAAAGAAAAAACAACACCAATCTAAGAGCACATTAAAAAACATTTAGTAAATCAGAACTGTTTCTATCGTGACATGCATGTGACATCTCACAACAAACTCACCACTTTGGCAGACAAGCTCAACAAAATGAAAATATTTGAAGATCTTCGATTTTGACTATCCATTTACCATATCAAAGGAACTCAATAAAAACCACAGCAATTTACTATTTCTGATGCATGCCATCCCTAAATGTTTACAAGCCAACAACAAATTACAATTAAAGCACTTCACAGATATGACAAAACCATAATAATCAAATCTCCTAATGACACACAAATCAGATTTTCTTAACCCAAGAGCTCACGTGCAATATAGTTCATTACATCACAATTCATACACATCAAAATCTCAAAATACAAGTGCCATAATGCACCTTGATTAGCACCAAAATTGATCACATCCGTTTGCCTTATTGATATGTATTTTTCTTTGCTCAGGAACACTGCATATAATTGAATTTAGCATAGTGAATTATACAGAATGCAGCACACATAGAAAGAGGTAAAAACCAAGGACAATACAGATATTTCTCCTTGTTATGCCTCACCTGTGGAGGTGTAACACAGTGTAGTATTTTGACGCATTCCTAGGTCTACCAATAATGGTAAATCTGGTAATGCGCCAAAATGCATAGGTGGATCTTTGGGAACATCCAAGCTCCACCCATGGAACGCCTCCCCCGGGCAGAGTAATGCAATGCAGTGATTTGCATTACTTGCGTTACTTTAGATTTATCAAGCCACGCAGGGCCAGGTGGAGTGGTTTTGCATGGCTTGATGAATCTGACTTAGTAGTTGTGTCATCCTTGTGTTCCCTTGCATGGCAAAAGGGCAGTGCAACCGATTGATAAATCCGCCTCAAGAGTGTAGATCGAAATCCAGAAAGAGGAAAAAGTTTACATCTAGATCTTATCTAATCTGATATCTGCATTGCCCGCATTCTCCACCAAAACTGTTGGCACTATCTTATCTGATAATCTATAGTATTAGAAGGAGATAATATAAAGATAATATAAAGTGCACATGCAGGTTCTTAGACCATTAGCTTTAAATTGTATGATAAATGTGTCACTACAGATAATATTTTAAACAGCAAATGAATCAGCATAGTCCATTAAATAGGTTTTGAAACAAGAGGAGACTTGAAGCCTTATTTATGAGTAAAGCCATGAAGGTTTATTAAATAATTAAAGTGCATTACACAAAGCAAAAGAAATAGTCAAAGTGCATGATAAATCAGTATGGGGAATCAATCAAACGCAGCAAAGGAAATGACAGGAGTCAAGTCTCAGACGAAAATATTTTTTAAGTCCTAAACAAGAGACAACCTAATGTATATCACTTCCCAGTAAACCAGAATCAAGCTCACCTCCAGAAATGCCTCCTTTTATAGAGCTACTCACTTAAATTGCATGGTCAGTATAAGGTGATCATTCATCATTTCACAAATTGACAAATCAGAATACAGAATGTAACACAGCATCATCTATCACCAAATCAAAACCATACCTACCATGAAATTTAGAACAACTGCTGTTGACATAAAATAATCAGGTATGATAGCACACATTTATTTACACTCAAAACAATGACAGGCTCAATTTATGAATAAGGCTACAGTAATACAGAGAGGAAGGGCCTTGAAAGTAGCAAAAGGCTTTCTCCAGAGTTATTTGAGAACAGCGCGTCAACACAGAGTAACATGACAGAGCACAATTTGCTATGTGTGATTAGAGGAGAAATGAAAACACACATCGTGGCTGTGTTAGAGTTCAAGATGAAGTTTAGGCCTAGTTTAGACCTAGTCTAGCTAAGCACAGGAAATCAAGTTTTACAATGTACAGTTTTTTCGTTTTAGTGCAAAAATGCTCATAATAATAGTCGCAATATTGTAATAATCAGAAGCCTCTTTTATCAGTTCCATTGGAACCATGAAACTTCTAACACCTCAAACATACTGATTTTTTTCCTAGGTCTGATTGTTATGTTCATTAAAAATATGCGTATTTGTGTTGCACCCCAAAAGTTTTACATATCCACAAAGAAGAATTGAAGGGTCCTTATTTCACCAAATACAGAAGGATGAATTACTGTTTCCCTTCACCATGAAGTGCACCTGTCACACAGTGCCAGCATGTTGTACCAAGATCTCATGTCCATAAATATACCCTATGAGCCCTGGTAGCCTGTTTAGCTTTTTGAACTGCACATTGTACTATACAGTGTTAACTCCTGTGAGGAAAGCCTCATGGTAACTTCATACCCATTCACCCTGAGTTTTGGAAGTTCAGCACTGATCCGCTCTTCCATTTAGGTTAATATACCAGACTAATGATTCTTGTATGGTTGTTTCATTCCTTTCTAACCCAGGCAAGTATGTCTTCTATTTCCATTGATATTCTCATCTAAGATTTAACAATTGCTGGCAACGACTAATGAAAACTTATATTTGAATGCTAAGTAGATTTTGATGGTTGGATAAAATAGAAGGTTCACAAGTTAAGAATGACACTTTAGCAGTGCAAGGTCAGAAGTTTTAGGTGAGTGGCTGATTAGTTCTGACCTCGAGCACATTAAACACTGTGGTCCAGATTTAGAAAGATTTTGCGTTGGGTTTGGATTACTTTTTTTAACGCAGACCCAACCCAAAATCTTTTTGGGCATTTACAAACCAATGCAAACTGGTACCTGCTTTGATTTGTAAGGAACATCAGCGTAAATTGCTGCTTTGCGTTACTATGCATCAAGCAGGTGTTCCAATGGGTGGTATATTGTGTTACCATAGAACCACCTATGTTTTTTTACACAAACCCTATCTGCTAACAATAGTAGACAAGGTTATGCGGCAAAAATTAACTGCACTTAAAAGCAGGTGTTAAAAGGAGAAATGTTTTCACTTCTTTCTTTTCTGACTTTGCATGTGTGCTGAACTCTGAAGCACACATCCAAAGTAGGGAAAGTTTTAAAGTTGTCTAGGCATACTATTTTGTATTGTAAGAGAAACCTTCAAGTACAAAAACCTATGCTAGACTCATGCACAAACCCTCACACTATGGTGCAAAGGTGTGTGTGTGTGGCGCTCAATAACACAATTCTGCACCGATGCTAGAGAGAGTGGAGGAGAGTGCCATATCTCTGTAGATATGATTCTTTCTATTCTCTCTTTGTCATGCAATGCAATGCAGCATTAGTGGCTGTTGTGCTGTGTTGTGTGACACTTTTGTAAATCTGAGCCTGTGTTTCTCCAGTGTTTGCCAAATCGCCCCATGGTATGTGTGACACTGTCAGCCAATCTCTACTTTCCATCCAATAGCACTGGCCATTCTGAAGCTTGTTTTTCAGATGTTCTCATTTCAAGTATGCACCTATAGGACTGTTTGCTGGCTGAAGGTATCGCAACAACCGTGTGGTCACTTGGCAGCTATGTTGTAATACTCAACTGATCAAAGAGCAATGAAGGTGTGACATCTCAATAATCTAATACTTGTATATTGTGAAAATCTGTACAGACCACCACATTGCGAGACGTAATCCCTGGACCAACCCCTATTGCGACTAGGCAGTGAATACACATATTTTTTCTGCCACCAAGACTCGGGAGTTATCGCATTTATTATGGTGTGGGGGCAATCTGCCATCATGGCCACCCAAGGGTGTCCCCTTCTTTAAAGACAGATAATTTGTTGACCCTGTGACAGATGCCATCTCCTTTCCTTTCTACAGCTCACAGAAGACTCAATGTTGGCATCTTATGAACTATTTGAATTGTCAGGTGGAAGCTGACTGTTGCTGTGAGAGTCTAGAGTGGAAGAAATTGGCTTTGCTGTAGAACCACAAATATGCTAGTGGCTGCACTGTTCTTACTGTTGTTATGTGTATTGCTAGGCTTTGCTTATAGTATCTTTAACCCCTTAAGTGCTGCTGACGGCCAATGGTCGTCAGCAGCGCTACCTCCCCAGTGCTGCGCACGACCATTGAACGTCCATTCAGCACTAGTTCTAATGGACAGCGCAGCACTGGGGAGAAATGTTTACACGCAGCTAAGGTGTTAAAGACTGAATCAATAGCAAACATTGGGAGAGGTGTTTCAGAGCTTCAAAGAGTTAAAGGTGGCTTACTTGCAGGCAATACATAAAGGGCCACATGTATCAACATTTGTAATAGCAATTACCCGATTCCGGTTTTCTGCTAATCACAATTAGGTAATCGCTATTACAAATGTTTGAAACTCCAAGAGTTTCATAAAGCGATTCGAAGGGTGTCACAAGTCGACCTACCTCATTAATATTAAAGAGGTAGGTCATAACTTGTGACTCCAAAGGAATCGCTAAAATCACGGGAATGGTGGCCTGCTGGGGTCATCAGACCGCCATGTCTGTGATTGCTTTTAAATAAAGCAATCTTTTTATTTTGAATGCAGCCCGTTTTCCTTAAAGGAAAAAGGGTTGCATTTAGAAAATAATAACCAATAGTTCACTTTTCATTTTTTAAGAGCAGGCAGTGGTCCGTGAGACCACTGCTTTCTTTTAAAAAAGTTTTTGCATACATTCACAAAGGAGAAGCGGTCCATCTTCCCGTTTGTGAATGGGTTATCACCAACCTGAAGTTGGTGGTAAAATGCAAATGTTTTGCAACCGCATTCACGGTCACAAAACATTCATACATACCGTTACAATTTGCTATTTGAAAGGGAGGCCCTAAACACACCAATTCCAAAAACGGAATTGCAAACCCATTTTGCAATTCAGTAACTGGTTATGGAATCGCAAAATAGGGTTTGATACATGTGAAAAGCGTTTTTTGCTTTCGCAGATGGGCCGATTCCGAAAACCGGTCCATTTGCGAACACAAAAATGCTTGGTACATTTGTTCCATAGTCCCTATTGTCAGTTGAAAATTCCTGCCCTTAAAAACGGATTACAATCATACTTTGAATACACTGTCAGCAATTACAACTAAAGATAGAGTTAAGCAGTCTAAATAGTGGTGGAACCGAAAACAGAGAAATTAAAAAGAAGTAAAGATTGGAAATTATGTAAAAGCCATGTACGGATAAACCTAGATAAACACATTGGTGTTTATATCAGCAACTCTGATGGAACATCAAACTATAGAAGACTAGCTCAATGGCTAGTCACTCCTACATATTTTCAAAAGAACTGGGTGTATTTTTGAGTGTGGTGGGGTGAGAGAAGTTCTAAAAACCTGCAGTTCTTGCCCCATGGTATCTGTTAGACCTCTACTTACTAGCCAACAGCACATAATATTCTGCTTCTAGCATTTCATATTTCCCATTGTAAGAATTCTTTCATCAAATCGCACCATAATATGTGTGACACCTTCAGGCTTTTTCTACTTTCTAACCATTATAAATTGACATTATGCAACTTAGATTTCTCACACTGCAGGTATGAACTACAAGATAATACAAATGTGTTGGCTGGCTGAAGGTCTCACATAAGCTATGGGGTCAATCTACAGATATGTTATGTTATGTTATGTTATTGAGATTTTTATAGCGCAAAACAGCTGCCCCAGCGAAGGGGCGTCCCAGCGCTTTAGCTGGCATCAGAAAATATCAAAACACAACTAAACAAGCACAGAGAAAAACAGAAAACTATAGTGGGCCAGAAGGAAAGAGGAATGTTTCAATGGCTCTCCTAAAAGCATACAAGTTGTCAAGGGTACGAATATGGGCAGGTAGTGAGTTCCACTCTCTACTGTATGAGTCTCAACTGATGCAACAGCCTCGAACTTGTAACATTGCATGTGCATATTTCAGTACATTGTGTAGACCACAACGTTTTGAGAAAAAACAATGGAAGCCATGTTAGGACACAAGTGTTGCTTTTAATGCATGCCATTTAATCACTGTGGAGTCTTGTTGTATCAAGCATCTTTTCCTGGTCCCTCAGGGCGTTGGTGAGAGTCTATGGTCACATCCACTCCCAAGTTGGTAAGTATGAATCATATTAATGTACGCTTCTCTTCCTTAAGCTTCCATGTCTAGAGGTCGGTGGTGTCGCTGATGTCGGTGGTGTCACTGGGGTCGGTGGTGTCGCTGGTGTCACCGGTGCAGCAGCTGGCGACTCATCCAGGGAAAGAGGAGGCATTTTCACTCCTTTTTGTATCAGCTGCTGGTAGAAATCAGCTCGATCTGTAATCACCTTCTATAGAAAAGCAAGACAAAGTCACACATTTTTATTCTCATTATGCCAAAACCCTCTATATAACATAAGGCTAGCATTTCCTTCTAGGACATCAATTAGGAAAGAATGAATGCTGCTGAGTCTTTTATGCAGTGTCCTGTGAAGATAACTTGTCTTCTCCGCAATTGAAACTGAATGTGCCTGTGGTTAGGATTGATGAATAAGTAAAACTCCACCCTTAACTGTATTCCACTGCCGAGAGAACAGTCTAGCATTTGATTTGAGGCTCTTAAAGTAGTCATACTGAAATTCATGCTTCTTGCTTGGTCTCAAATGGAAATCTGTTCTGATCAATATTTTTAAGCGTAAAACATATTCCTCGTTAAGTTTCCGAATATCCCTGGTTTACTTGTAATTGTGTGTAACTCTGAAGGATATGCAGATCTGGGAGCACCATTTAGCACTTGTGTAAGTTCCTTCCAGTACAAATCATAAGGGCTTATGAGATTTTCAACATCCGATCTGGATTTAGAATGATTTAATCTGCCTTGCATATGTATATTTGGGATTTCATCAAAAGACAGGAGGCTCTATTATGCAGTCTCTCTTCTTGCGTTTTGTAACGCATTTACTTCGACCAGCAATAAAATAGGAAATTATGAATGAACTACTGATGTTTATTGGATGGGATGTCCTTTGTTTGTGTTAATAACCTCCTGCTTGGGAAGCAGGTTTGTGGGAGCTGTAGTGTTCCTTAAAGTGATGTACAAAATAAAACAAGAAGAGAGACAGCATAATATTAACCTCCTTCGTCTTTAATAACATTGGGATTATCTTTCAGTATTATCACGGAGCAATATATATTGCTTGGCCTTCAAGAGCTATCCTTCACACCACGTCAGGTACTTTTTAAATTGTTATTTAAGACAGTGCTTATTGCAGAACCACAAGGGCCATATGAGGATTTCTTAAAGAAAGACCCTTAAATAAGACCGTAATTGTAAAATTTAAAAAATACACATTTTAAAGATTTTTTATTTTAAACCTCAAAGGCCTTCTGAATATTTCACCAAGAAAGACCCTTAAGTAAGACCGTAATTGTAAAATGTAAAAAAAATATATTTTACAGATTTTTTTTCTAAAAAAAAACCAGAATGTTTTTCATTGCCTATAAAAAGGGGAGCTCGGAATCATGGGACCAGCGTCCATTACAATTGTCAGGCAGGGAATGACACACTGTTGAGTTCTGCAGCACTGGGTGGCAGTATATGATGCTGGAACTGACACACACCAGAAAAACAATGGGGCATATTAACAAGGGCCTTATCTCCGCTTTTTTGGCTTTAAAAGCCAAAAAAGCAGAGATAATATTATTGCCCTATCTACAACGGGATGCTAACATGCATTAGCACATGTTACCACCCGTTTTCTCGATGAGATGCAAAGTAGGCATCACTGGGCAGTATTGCTTGTAAATTATTGCTGATTTGCACATCGCGATATTCACAAGGAGGCCCACACATTTTAGCAGACGTTCGTTTTTGGCGAATAACGTCTGCTAAAATGCTGACTTTGGTATACTTACCATTGCGGGTGGATTATGCTGATACGACCACAGGGTCTTATCAGCAAGGTTATCGCCGTTTTCCATGGAACATCGCTGAAAAACCAGCGATGTTCCATGGCAAATATCGCTATCACTGGAATAATTATCGCCATTGTGCTATGCGTTATTAATACAGGGCTAGCATGGTGATAATTATCAGCGATAGCTGGCGATAAACATTTTCACGCTGTGGGCAGCCACCGATAATTATCACTGCTGCTTGATAATATGCCCCAATATCCTTTACGAGCTGAGTGCTATCTGCCATGATGTGAGGGACATATGAGGACCCTTTCATCGAGGCCTACCATGGATGGCAAGACGATTGACGACCGGTGGAAACAGTGTTGGTTTACACCAGCATCAGATCTGTGCAATGATTCCCTGAACTCTAAATTAAGGTAGGAAACCTCAATGTGAACCGTCTGCCTGAAACTGAGGCTGACAGTCTCTACGACTATGCAACTATTTCACTGCCTTTTTGGCATCCACCTTTCCTATGCCTCAGGTAGGCGAAGGTGTCCGTTTCTGGCACTTTGCACATTATGCATAAGTATTCCTGGCACATATTCACAAAGATCTAGGGAGAGTGGGGGAACACAGTACCTGCATGGCTTCCAGAATCTCGTTGTCGGAAAGTTCAGTATGCGGTATTTTCGTACCTGGCGTGCTGTAGGTCACCTGCAACATTTTACTTCGAAACCTTTCAAACTTAGATTGAAAAGAGAGGAGGTTACATTATTATGTAAATATCACGCCAGATTTACTTGTAAATGAAGCAATACAACGTAGAAAACAAAATGACTGCACAGTGTTGTAGTAGTGGCAGTTGATATGAGGGCAGAGTGGCAGGGCTTGAGGGGGACGACGAATGAGAAAAAAAAAGAAAACCACTAGCATTGTGCTTGCTGTATCACTGACTCTGTGCTCTTCTGGTGAACTGCACCGAGCCCCAAACTCCCCTGGGGCCATGAGAGCAGAGTCAAGATTGGCCTGAGCGCCCTCAATTGGCACTCCCGGAGGGTCTGTGTGCCTGCATGACTCCAACTCAGCAATTGTCATGCAAACATGCAGTGTGCATCTCGATTTGGCCATCCTGAGACGGCAGGCCAAACTGACATGCGCACGCACAGCAGTGCTAAAACACTCCTCCTCCAGCCTGTCATCGTCTGGTCCCGCCCCCAAGACTCATTTTAAAAATAAAACAATAACAAACTCAGGTTTTTATTCTTTTATTTTTGTGATTTTCGCAGCTGCTGGTAGGGGGTGATGCTCCTCCCCCATTGCAGAGCATCCCCATATCTACAAAGATATGGTGCTGCTGATATCAGTTGCTGGCACAATTTAGACGACCTTGTGCCAGGCACACATCCATGCACCATCGTGCAAGGTTGTGTGTGTGTGATATTTAGCATAGTTTTTGTACTGGAATCCAGTACAGAGTACTATGCTTTAATTTGTTTTTCTTTGATCTCTACTGATGAAGGATAAAATCCAGAAACGTGTCTAGAGATTTACAGCAGTATTTGCACCAACTCTGGTGAAAAACTAGAGCTAATATTCAAATAAGCGCAAACACTGTCCAGCATTTATCATAAGGCTAATGAGCAAACTGGGCTGTGATGTTAGGCAGTGTGCTCCCATCCTCGTTCTGTTTTAAAATGGTCCCTTGAGCCAGTGAGTTAATGAGCTTTAAGATGCACCAGTGCACCAGTGAGAGGCACCGAGACCTGATAGGACTGTGGCAGCATTCTAAGCAAACCCTGATGAAATTAGTTTTTCTTTGATTTCTACAGCTAATATTCAAGAAAGCGCACACACTGTACTGCATTTACCATAACGCTGAGGGGCAAACTATGATGTGATATGAGGCAGTGTGCTCCCATCCCCCCTCTACTATGCTTTTGTTTTTAAGATTTTTATTTTTAGTTTTGCATAACAGTTAAAACTTCTAGAAACAATCATGAAAATTATGTTGTGCATCAATGGAACAGCATATGCCCCACAATTTCCTTTAAATCAGTCCATATTTGCAGTAGTCTTTTCAGTTAGTCTGAGCGCTAGGCCCCCCTGAATCCTCTCCCTTATGCCATGCCTTGCCACCTCTCTTTGAGGCCCTTCTTCGAGCAATACACAGTACTTCCTCATACGCCCGTGCATGAGCATTTTTCTTTTTTCTGGAGATGGTCTCGGCGATACCCACAACCCGGACCCGCCATTTTTTCTGAACTTTGTTCCGTTCCATCTTCCCTCATGACTCCTCCTGATGACCCCTGATAGTTTTTTCTCTTTTTGCTGGGCGGCCTTACATTTATATGTATATGTAAATAAGTATTATATAATTGTCCAAGCCTAATTGATGTTAAAATGTGATCCTGTGTGAATTTACTATTTGTATATATAGAACTCTAACCACTAGTATATTTAGTAGACTTTGTACTTACTGACATTCCTGTGTGATTTTAAAGTTTATCTGTTTGTATCTCTTCCTTGAGTGACTTTCAACTTGTACATGTGCAATGCTTTCCTGTTTTTATCTCTTCCTTGAGTGACTTTACACCTTGTACATTTGCAATTATTTTCTGTTTGTATCTCCTATGTAACTCATGTAATCCAAAGTCCTTATGTAATACAACTGGTTCTTTTGTAAAGCGCTCTGACACCTTTGGGTAATGTTTGCACTATAATAAAATACAAAATCCTATGTTTAGATGCTTAGTTAAAAACCTTTCTAACTGTGTATATGTGATGTACAATAAATTACACTTGCAACATTACAAGAAAACTTTTCTCAAACATTACGCCTGCTCTTTGGCATAAAGTCCTGGCCACCTTTTTCAGTAGATCACAAACACAGGTACGGTAATGTCAGGGAAGTAAAGAGAAACCAAGAAGGCATACTGCTTCCTAATATTCTTGGAAGAGTCAGGAATCCAGAGTTTGGATATGACAGGACGTCTGCCACTCATCGGAGGAAAGTCATTCTTTATTGAAGAGGAAACCTCACATACACTAGTGTCATGCTTCATCATTGGCATCCTCTCCCCACCCTGGTGGGTCAGTGCCACTAGGGCGGACTCAACTTCCTTGAAGACTTAAAAGGAAGGAATTCTGAGATAAAAACTACTGGACAAAGACAGGGTCCAGATCTTACTAAAAATACCTCAGTGTTACAAGGTTACCCATTGAAAGCGGAATCTCTGCCGCCTACCTGTTTCGTTGTCTGTTTGCAGAAGTAAAACCTGGGATTTCAGCAAACCCTGCCAGCCCTCTTCCCGCCTTCCGCTGCCCGACTCTGGTACCAGCTGAGTCCTGCAGGCGAGCGGAGCGCGGTCCGAGGAGGAGTTCAAAAACTACAACTCCCATCAGCCTAGCGGCGCACGCCGCGCCATCCACGCGCCAGGAGGCGTACAAATTGCGCGACACCCCGGTCGAGGGGTGGGAAGCCCATTGAAAGCGGAATCTCTGCCGCCTACCTGTTTCGTTGTCTGTTTGCAGAAGTAAAACCTGGGATTTCAGCAAACCCTGCCAGCTCTCTTCCCGCCTTCCGCTGCCCGACTCTGGTACCAGCTGAGTCCTGCAGGCGAGCGGAGCGCGGTCCGAGGAGGAGTTCAAAAACTACAACTCCCATCAGCCTAGCGGCGCACGCCGCGCCATCCACGCGCCAGGAGGCGTACAAATTGCGCGACACCCCGGTCGAGGGGTGGGAAGCCCATTGAAAGCGGAATCTCTGCCGCCTACCTGTTTCGTTGTCTGTTTGCAGAAGTAAAACCTGGGATTTCAGCAAACCCTGCCAGCCCTCTTCCCGCCTTCCGCTGCCCGACTCTGGTACCAGCTGAGTCCTGCAGGCGAGCGGAGCGCGGTCCGAGGAGGAGTTCAAAAACTACAACTCCCATCAGCCTAGCGGCGCACGCCGCGCCATCCACGCGCCAGGAGGCGTACAAATTGCGCGACACCCCGGTCGAGGGGTGGGAAGCCCATTGAAAGCGGAATCTCTGCCGCCTACCTGTTTCGTTGTCTGTTTGCAGAAGTAAAACCTGGGATTTCAGCAAACCCTGCCAGCCCTCTTCCCGCCTTCCGCTGCCCGACTCTGGTACCAGCTGAGTCCTGCAGGCGAGCGGAGCGCGGTCCGAGGAGGAGTTCAAAAACTACAACTCCCATCAGCCTAGCGGCGCACGCCGCGCCATCCACGCGCCAGGAGGCGTACAAATTGCGCGACACCCCGGTCGAGGGGTGGGAAGCCCATTGAAAGCGGAATCTCTGCCGCCTACCTGTTTCGTTGTCTGTTTGCAGAAGTAAAACCTGGGATTTCAGCAAACCCTGCCAGCCCTCTTCCCGCCTTCCGCTGCCCGACTCTGGTACCAGCTGAGTCCTGCAGGCGAGCGGAGCGCGGTCCGAGGAGGAGTTCAAAAACTACAACTCCCATCAGCCTAGCGGCGCACGCCGCGCCATCCACGCGCCAGGAGGCGTACAAATTGCGCGACACCCCGGTCGAGGGGTGGGAAGCCCATTGAAAGCGGAATCTCTGCCGCCTACCTGTTTCGTTGTCTGTTTGCAGAAGTAAAACCTGGGATTTCAGCAAACCCTGCCAGCCCTCTTCCCGCCTTCCGCTGCCCGACTCTGGTACCAGCTGAGTCCTGCAGGCGAGCGGAGCGCGGTCCGAGGAGGAGTTCAAAAACTACAACTCCCATCAGCCTAGCGGCGCACGCCGCGCCATCCACGCGCCAGGAGGCGTACAAATTGCGCGACACCCCGGTCGAGGGGTGGGAAGCCCATTGAAAGCGGAATCTCTGCCGCCTACCTGTTTCGTTGTCTGTTTGCAGAAGTAAAACCTGGGATTTCAGCAAACCCTGCCAGCCCTCTTCCCGCCTTCCGCTGCCCGACTCTGGTACCAGCTGAGTCCTGCAGGCGAGCGGAGCGCGGTCCGAGGAGGAGTTCAAAAACTACAACTCCCATCAGCCTAGCGGCGCACGCCGCGCCATCCACGTGCCAGGAGGCGTACAAATTGCGCGACACCCCGGTCGAGGGGTGGGAAGCCCATTGAAAGCGGAATCTCTGCCGCCTACCTGTTTCGTTGTCTGTTTGCAGAAGTAAAACCTGGGATTTCAGCAAACCCTGCCAGCCCTCTTCCCGCCTTCCGCTGCCCGACTCTGGTACCAGCTGAGTCCTGCAGGCGAGCGGAGCGCGGTCCGAGGAGGAGTTCAAAAACTACAACTCCCATCAGCCTAGCGGCGCACGCCGCGCCATCCACGCGCCAGGAGGCGTACAAATTGCGCGACACCCCGGTCGAGGGGTGGGAAGCCCATTGAAAGCGGAATCTCTGCCGCCTACCTGTTTCGTTGTCTGTTTGCAGAAGTAAAACCTGGGATTTCAGCAAACCCTGCCAGCCCTCTTCCCGCCTTCCGCTGCCCGACTCTGGTACCAGCTGAGTCCTGCAGGCGAGCGGAGCGCGGTCCGAGGAGGAGTTCAAAAACTACAACTCCCATCAGCCTAGCGGCGCACGCCGCGCCATCCACGCGCCAGGAGGCGTACAAATTGCGCGACACCCCGGTCGAGGGGTGGGAAGCCCATTGAAAGCGGAATCTCTGCCGCCTACCTGTTTCGTTGTCTGTTTGCAGAAGTAAAACCTGGGATTTCAGCAAACCCTGCCAGCCCTCTTCCCGCCTTCCGCTGCCCGACTCTGGTACCAGCTGAGTCCTGCAGGCGAGCGGAGCGCGGTCCGAGGAGGAGTTCAAAAACTACAACTCCCATCAGCCTAGCGGCGCACGTCGCGCCATCCACGCGCCAGGAGGCGTACAAATTGCGCGACACCCCGGTCGAGGGGTGGGAAGCCCATTGAAAGCGGAATCTCTGCCGCCTACCTGTTTCGTTGTCTGTTTGCAGAAGTAAAACCTGGGATTTCAGCAAACCCTGCCAGCCCTCTTCCCGCCTTCCGCTGCCCGACTCTGGTACCAGCTGAGTCCTGCAGGCGAGCGGAGCGCGGTCCGAGGAGGAGTTCAAAAACTACAACTCCCATCAGCCTAGCGGCGCACGCCGCGCCATCCACGCGCCAGGAGGCGTACAAATTGCGCGACACCCCCGTCTCGCGGGACGCCGGGCGAAGCCCGGGCCAAGGGCGGGCCCGTTTTAGCCCGTTCTAGACAGTGAGAGACTGGACTGGGCCAACCCTCTAACTCCCACCCTCCAAACTGAACTGTGGCAAGGTAAAATACTTTATTATCTTCAGTGTAATTGGACTATCAGTGACGCACATTTCTAGGGCCTCGTTGCTAATAATTGTATGTTCAATATGTCAAAACAAAAAACGCCTGTCACCCCGGCTAATACAATGCACAATTACCTGGTCCAGGTAGTGACAAAAATTAATAATAATCGGAGGACCTCCCTGGGCAAGTCAAGTCAAGTCATAAAATTTGTATAGCGCACTACATACCCAGAGGGTTTCAAGGCGCTTAGGAAGGGGAGGAGGATTATTTGTCAAATATCCACGTTTTAAGCTGCTTTCTGAACGCTAGGTGATTCTGGGTGAGGCGAAGGTAGGCGGGGAGTAAGTTCCATGTTTTGGCAGCCAGGTATGAAAAGGATCTGCCTCCCATGGTGGTCTTGTTGATGCGAGGTACATTGGCGAAGGCTTGGCTGGAAGAGCGAAGTTGGCGGGAGGGGGTGTAGAAGGACAGTCGAGAGTTGAGGCAATCTGGTCCGATGTCGTAGAGTGATTTGTGTGCGTCGGTAAGCAGTCGGAAAGTGATCCTCTTATTGACGGGTAGCCAGTGGAGGTCTTTAAGGTGACCAGAGATATGTTCGTTGCGTGGGATGTCTAATATGAGCCTGGCTGAGGCGTTTTGGATACGTTGTAGTTTCTTCTGGAGTTTAGCGGTGGTACCTGCGTAGAGGGTGTTTCCGTAGTCCAGTCGGCTCGTGACTAGAGCGTGGGTGACTGTTTTCCTTGTTTCGGAGGGGATCCAGCGAAATGTTTTTCTGAGCATGCGAAGAATGTTAAAGCAGGAAGAGGATACGGCGCTGACTTGTCTGTTCATTGAGAGTGAAGAATCCAGGATGACGCCAAGGTTCCGTGCGTGGTCTGTCGGGATGGGTGCTTTTCCAAGGGCTTCCGGCCACCAGGAGTCGTCCCATGCAGAGGGGGATGTGCCTAAGATGAGGAGATTCGCCACCTTGTGCTCAAATTAATCAATCAGGGGTGTCTCAGTCTGTTACCGATGATCTCATTGTCACTGACCCTATTGAAGACCTAAATGAACATTCTGCAATTAGTGTATCAATGGCCTCAATGGACCAACAACTTGACCCCTTTACAGATCTGATTAATCTAGAAGACCAAGACAAATCTGTAACAATTGAGGAGTCAGCTATAGAGAGCAATACCCCCCCAACACCGGGCCCTGCTCCAAGAGCCAAAAAAGGGATCACCAAGGCGCCACCTAGAAGAGGCGGTCTACGCTCTTGCAAAAACAAACCTGTAACCCCACCTAGACGAGCAAAGAGAAAGAAAGAGGATGGGATAAGGGAGGAAGAGTATGAAAACGAAGAAGGGGAGGACACCCTCCTAATCAAGCTCATGGGTACACTAGAGTCCAAACTACTAGGATTGATGAAACCCCTTATATCAAAAGTTGACCAATTAGCTAATAAGGTCAACAAGCTAGAGTCCCTGTTAAGGAAAACCAATGAGGGGGTGGGGGAAATATCAAATCTAGTAGCATCCAAACTTGAACAAATGGAGACTGCGGGAAAATCACTCGGGGTGCACATGAACACTGGCCTACAGGCTCCATCAGAGCATGTCCAACAATTCAGCCCTAGGAACGACAATACCCCTGACCTGGCCCTAGTCTCAGATGCAGCCCAATTAGTGGGCAACATCAGCCCTGAGATTCTAAACCCAGAAACTGCCCCAGTTTAACTAATTGTTGAAGCCTCGCCTCTTATCTTAGTACTAGCTAATACACCTATGCTGAAAACGGGACAGATCGAGTCACCAGATTCCTTAAGAAACAAGGCTCTCCAGTGGCTCAGTATTAATATGCACATATCACCCTGGGGTAAGGAAAAACTATCTGACGATCTGCTTACAGCAAGAAGGGTTAGGTGGATAGGTACTAAGGTGAAGAAATTTCAAGGGGATTGTGTCGTCTTGAACTTTAGGGGCCCTGAGGTCCTGCCTGATGTCCTACGGAATATTCTCCCCCCACAACGTAGGACAGCTGAAATAGTTCCACTGACACTGGATTTCTTCTATAGCAGAAGAGGTCTAGTAGCCAAGCCGAGTATATTAAGAACAAAATGGACAGTTGTGGGAAACAGAAGGGCCAGGACTAACCCAGTATGTGAGTGGGGGCTAAATTTGGATAACCAATATTCTGTGCTAACTGACTTAAATGAGTGTGATTGACTCGCATGTGTCTCCCCTGCCACCCTAGATACGCAGCCGGTCCAAGAATATGTTAACATTTCCCTGATAGATGAAATTAGATTAACCCCAGGTGCACGCTGTACTTCCCTCTCAGAGAAAGAAAATAGAGTTCAGGTGGAACAGGAAAGAACATTGGAGGAAACTGAGATGCCACCAACATGGAGTAAAAATGTAATACTAGGAGTAGATCCTGCAGAAACATTAAATATTCCTGATAATGTCCAGATATATCCCCAAAAGGCTAAATCGCAATTATTAATTATTTCATGGAACATAGCCGGAATTACTAATAAATTAAATATTCCGGACTGGGTGGATTTTATTACCCAATACGACATTATCATGTTCCAAGAAACTTGGTCGCTTACACCAATTTTCAGGCAAGGGTATTTGAACTTTTTTGTCCCGGCAATAAGAAATCGAGTGGGACGTCCATCGGGGGGCCTGTTAATTTGGGTACGTCAAACTTTGAATTGTACGGTTAAGCAAAGGTCCATACCATCTAATGACATATTGGCACTTGATATTACCTGGCAAAATGGTCATCAGTTAGCCCTGTTTAATCTCTATTCGAGGGGAGTTGCCAGGGGTAAGCCATCTGAGACTCTAATGTGCCTCGAGAATAATATTGAACAGCTACCAGACCCTACCTATATAATAATAGGCGGGGATTTTAATACTACCTTTGAACCTTTGGGTGAGGAGGATAAAATCCTGGCCGAAGACGAGGATACCAAGTGGGGAATTCCCGAACTAGATATCCATGTAATTAGGAAATGGAGCACGGTAGCAATACAACTGAAAAGTTTTTGTCTCTCGAGAGGACTTAGAGCAGTAAATGGTCGTGCAGTGTCAGATTCTATGGGGAAAAATACCTTTGATAATGGTCGATCGGCCAGCAGGATAGACTACATACTCCTTGATATAAGGGCCTGGGATAAATTGGTAGATATGGAAGTGAAGGATAAGATTGAAAGTGACCACAATCCATTGTGCCTGACACTACATACCTACCATGACAAACCCGAGCATCCTAGAGAGGATTATGTGGTTACGCAGGACCTAGTAAGTTCAAACAACTCCCGATATTTGAAGTGGAGTATGCTCCTAGAAGATATTGCTAAAATAGAGCCTCTAAAGAAAGTTGTGGTGGACGAAGTTGCCAAGATTAAGTCTCATTATGAACAGTCTGATTTTACTGATTATATGATGGCTGCCCATGAGATATTTTTTTCTGTAATTCAAAGTTTCTTTCGTAAAAATATCTCCACAAATAAAACGAAGAAATTACAAGAAACTAGAGGGTGGTATGATAAGAGCTGTAGGACAGCACGGAATAATCTTAGCAGGGAACTAAGAACAGGGAGGCCAGAAGCAGTAAGGCTGGCGAGAAATCTGTATAGACAGGTCCAAAAATCAGCGAAGAAGCGTTGGGACGAGGATTGCTGGCAAGAACTCAAGGAGGTATGTGCCTCCAGGGACTCTAAGCGCTTCTGGGCTTCAGTAAAATGGGCAAAGGGTGGTATTGCACCCCAGCCGGCTAATAATGTCCCAAAGAACAGTTGGATAGAATACTTTCAACCACAGTATGCCTGTAACCCCATGTTTACTAATGTCAGTCCTCCTCCATTAGTTTACTACAAAACACCAATTTTTGGGGAGAGGGATGTGAGCATCGTGCTGGATTGTGTAGCAGGGGGGAAAGCTCCAGGCATGGATGGAATTCCGGCTGATATCTTTTTATCTGACCGGAAGACCTGGTGCAGTTACTTTGCAATGTTGGCCAATGCAGTGGCTATGGGAGGGAAAGTGCCTGCCTCATGGAAGGGTGCTGAAATAATTCCCATATATAAAAAAGGTGACCGATCCTTGGCTAAAAATTACAGACCCATTAGTCTGATTGATACGGCTCAAAAGCTAATGGGCCGACTAGTGCAAAATAAATTGCAGCAATGGATCGACGACAATAACATCTTGTCTCCTTATCAAGCTGGGTTCAGGCCCCTAACTAGTAGCGTCGACCAAGTTCTCCATTTTCTAACAATTTATTGGAGAAATGTCACCTTGAAGAAGGGGACATTGTATGCAGTTTTTGTAGATTTAAAAGCCGCTTTCGACCTGGTCCCCAGGGAAAAACTCTGGCAGACCTTGGCGGACGCAGGCTTAAACCAGGAATTGCTCACACTCCTTGTTCGCCTACATGAAAATAATTTTGCTAGGATACGATGGGGCAAACAAGGAGATGTAACTGACCCCTTCCCGGTCGAACGCGGGGTGAGGCAAGGGTGTGTCCTAGCGCCAACTCTCTTCTCCATCTATATTAATGGTATCGTTAAACACCTAGAGAAGATTGCTAGTGACGCCCCTGTAATAGCCGGCACTCGTGTCCCAGTCCTCATGTTTGCGGATGACACATTATTACTTTCCCGCACCCCTAGTGGGTTACAAAAAGTAGTTGATGCCTTTGGTATATATTGTGATGAAAGGGGCCTAGAACTAAACACTACTAAAACGAAATTTATGTGCCTCAACCAGCAGTCCTCTTTCAAGGGCGTAATAAAATACAAAGGAACACCGCTAGAAAGAGTGGACTCTTTTTCATACCTAGGTATCACTTTGCAAGAAAACATGAGCTGGAAACATCACATAACCACAACCCTACTAAAATTTAGACAGCTAGCAGGTGCCATCTCCTTAAAACACCGAACCTCACTGACAAAGCCTGTAAACTGTGTGATGGAAATTTATTCTATGAAAGTCCTGGGGGCTTGTTTATATGGCTCTGAATTATGGGGTTTCTCAAACTTGAGCGAACTGGGCCAAGCTGAAAACAGGTTCCTAAGAGGGATCGTAATGGTCCCTCAAAGTACACCAACAATCCCGTTAAAACTAGACCTGGGCAGAAAATCTGTTGTGGATATAGCGAGGCTTCGGCCCCTCCTATATTGGAGACGAATTATGGTGACCCCAGAATTAGGCCACTATGCAGCAGCACTGATGGATGTCATCAAATTCGACCGCTTCCACACCATCCCATGGTTAAGAGAGTTGCGGGGACTACTCAAAAAACTGAAATTGGATTATCTATGGGACAACAAAGACCCAGCTTGCTTTCCTACTAAGGAAAAGCTAAAAGATCTATACTGGGAAATGGTATATTTTACAATGTTTAGTGACAGCACAAGCGTAAATTTAACATCTCGCTTTTTAAATATAAAAATGTATCCCTCATATGAACCTTTTTGGGACCTAATTGAAAACCCATACGACAGAAAACTGTATTTTCAATTTCGCATTGGTACGTTACCTTTGAATGCGTTTAAGAAGCATTGGTCCCAGGCATGGGATGAACACTGTCACCATTGTAAAGAAGAAACTGAACACATCTCCCATTTCTTGTTTTGTTGTCCACTGTATTTGTCCCCTAGACGCAAGTGGCTAAAACCAGTTTGCTTAAAGTTGGGAACCCGAAGCCAAACTGAAGCCCTTAGGATACTTGAAACAGACTGTACAACAATATATGTGGTTGGTGTAGCAAAATTTTTGGCCTGGTCATGGCTAATTCGAACCCGATCACTAATGGCTACTGCATTATAATGAAATTATGTATATCCTTAATCTGTTTTTTGAGACATAGATCATTGCTTCTTGTATTTTAAACTTACGGAATGCGACTTTTTAAACTGTAATAATGTGCTGTAATCTCATGCATTTTTTACTATGTATTATTCGACATTGAATGTTTAATATGTATTTTTAGAAATATTTTTATAAGTAGTATTTATTGTATAGGGTTAGGTGAATGCTTTTATGACAAATGTCGAATAAAGCTTTATAAATTGAATTGTTACCTTTATTCAACAGGACACGGGGTATATCTAAAAACAATCACGAGCTGGTAATTTGAGGACAATGGCTCAGACCCATCTCTCATCTGCCAACATGTTTCTGTCCAATGATGGTAGCCTAGAAGGTATAGGGCATTCTTCAGGGTTTGTGGATCTCTTTAACTAGGTTTTGTGGCTTCAAGGGTCACTTCAATAGAATACTACTAAAGGTGTAAGCTACCTTTTCACCCTGGTGATTCCTACCTGGAACTGGAACTACTGTTCTACAAACAATCAATTTAGGAAGATACTGACATAAAATACATTATTAGACATAGTACATTAAGAAGGTAAGACTTTCCTACATCAGCATATACTTTTATTACAATTACAAATGTGGGCATGCAAGTGCAATCTCACAGCACACCACTGCAAATAAAAAAAACTTGAAGAGTGTGCGGGCTTGGCAACCCTCACAAGCACACATGTAACAGTGACAAATAACTTGCAGTGTGAAGAACACAGGTAATCTTAGTGGGTAGACCGACCTATTCCTTACCCTAGACTTTAGGGGACACCAGCTTCTTGGTCACAGAGGGGGTTAAGTCCTTTGTACTCCCACACTCATTTTTATAATGACAAAGATTAGTCCTTTCTGGAGGGTGGTAAACGTATGCTCATAGTGCTTCCTGCGGGTCCTAGAAAAACCTTGACAACAACACTTCCTTTATTGGGCATACATTATGAAAGGGAAGCATATAATGATCCAATCCTGCCTGGAACCTTTTTCAGTAGAGAGTATTTTTCATCAAAGTCCATTGGTGGTTGAATTGAAACACCCACGGGCTACTGATGAGATGCCCCCGTGACACAAAGTAGTGTAAATTGCTTGTTTGTGTTTTTTTAAAGTGATTTTCCAACGCAAATCAACAATTGCGCTGTGAAGTTAACCCAAGCTCAAGACGTTGTGTTTAAGGAGAAAGCTGGAGAGATATTACATGGTTCATTTTTTAGGGTGGGGGTTAAAGTGACCCCTGGTGGTGATTGCCATTGTAGCACAAACAGTGAGACAAACTGCAGGTACTGCCGAGCCAGGAAACTGGCTTTGGTGGCCTTTCTAAATGAAATAACCTTTCTTACAGTGCTTAAATGGCACCTTCTCCTGCTGCAACCATAATGTGGAAGATGCTAGATCCCAAGTTCCTCTTGTTTTTATACTTTTTTTTAGTGGTTTGAGTAAACTGAGGCTGACATTCAATGAGCAGTATCAAAAGAAAATATTTGCAAATATCATTACCTACAAACTACAAATATATTATTTTTTCATACTTCTAAATACATTGCAAACGTTTCTGAGGGGTTCCTTTTCTCACTGGCAGCATAAAATGGGAGAGAGTGAAAATTCTCCAGACCCGTAGCCTGTGTTTTTCACTAGGAGGTGAAGTTCTGATAAAAAAAATGTATATTTTTTTTATTAGTAGTACACGCCCAGTTCCTGACTCCACCCAATGGGCATATCATCTTTAATAATAAAACGTGGATTTATATAGCATGGATAATCACATCTGAGGGTCTCTAGGCGCTGTCCAAAGGCATAGAAGATTACATGATTTTCCCAGAATCACAGGATGTTGAGCCGACGCCGAGACTCAAACCTGGATCCCTAGCTCTAACACCGGCAGCTCTGGCCGCTGGGCCACACCCGCACCTCCTCTTTTTTAAATTGAATATAATGTTTCTCAAGGTGGTACTTGCCATTTAATGCCAGAGTTATCCTCTTTCCAAGTACTCCAAAGCGCTTCAAGTATTTGTGAGTTAAAAGGGTTAAATAAATAAACAGATGCAAGGACGAAAGTGTTTTAATAGGGTCAACTAATTTGTGAAATAGGTACCTAGGAACTGAATCTTCTAAATTCAGTGATGGCATAGGGATTTTTAGAGTGCTTTTTGACTGCTGCATTGCTCCCTATAATTTCAAAATCATCCATTTTATGGGCTAAAGTAGTAGCCGGGTACCTCATGGAAGTGATTGTTCTGCATAGACCGATGGGCCTGACCACCAGTCCACCCCTAACCTCTAGTGGCTTGATGTCTTGACCTAAAGCTCTTGCTTCTTCATCTGTGATTTTTGGCAACTTCAGGCTCTCTAGGTAGGCCTTCGTTCGCTTTGTTTCGAATCCCTCATCTTTTTTGTACAGCTCCATATAGAATTCCCTGAAGGTGCTAACAATGTCTTCGTGTCTGGTGTGTGATTTGCCTGCGGTGTCTGTGATTGAAGTGATGTTGTGTTGTCTCTGCTTGTGCTTGAGGTATGCTGCCAGTGATTTACCTGCTCTATTTGCTTCATACAGATTGATCTCTTTGTACTTTTTTATCCAGAGGCCTGCGCGTTCGCTGAGTACTCTATTGAATTCATATTTCTTTTTTGCGAGTTCCGTTTTGGTTGTCGATGTCGCTTATGTCCTCGGTCTCTAGCCTTTTGATGTCTTTTTGTAACTGTGCTAGCTGTGCTCTTGTCTCTATGTATCTTCTCCCTTTTTTTTCCATTAGTACTCCTCTTATGGTTGGTTTTAGTGCTTCCCACAATGTGCCGGGGTCTGTATCTGGCGTGTCATTCACTGCAATGTATTCTGAGATGGCTGTCTGAATCTTGGCTCTGTCCTCTTGCTTAGCTAGGGTTGTGAGGTTAAGTCGCCAACTGCGTGTTAGATGCTCATTGTGTCTACCTGCTAGGTGTAGGCTGATGCAAGTGTGGTCTGATATTGTTCTAGCTGCGATGTATGTGTGTTCGGTTAGGCGGGTGTGGGTAGAGAATATGAGGATATAGTCTAATCTGCTGTAGGGGTTGTGTGGGTGGGAGTAGAAGGTGTAATCTCTTGTGTCGGGGTGTTGTAGGCGCCATGGGTCTGCTAGGTCAAGTTTGTTGCACATGTTCTTTAGTACTTTGTGCGATGTCGGCGTTCGTGTCTTGTCTTTGGCCTGTCTGTCTAGCGTTTGGTCTAATGTCATGTTGAAATCCCCTGCCACTACCATCATACTGTGTGAGGCGCTATTCTCAAGGTCCTTGGTTACCTTCTACCAGAAAGGCGAGTCGTCTGTGTTGGGTGCATAGATGTTTGCCACTAGGATCGTCTCCTCTCCTCTTTTCATCTGCATGATTAGTAATCTGCCTTCCTCGTCTTGCTGTACCTTCTCTATGGTTATGTTGGATTTGCTACTGACTAGTGTGATGACTCCTCTTTTTTTCCCTACTGCTGGTGAGCAGGCGACTTGGCCTATCCATCTGGCTCTGAGTTTGTCTGCTTCTTCTGTGGATAGTTTTGTCTCTTGCAATAGTGTTATGTCTCCTTTCGTCTTGGCAAGGTAGTCTAGTGTTATTTTTCTTTTCACTGGATGGTTAAGACCTTTCACATCAAGTGAGATGACCCTTAGGTCTGTCTGCAGCGACTTGATATTCAACTGTGTCGTCCTTGGGATTGCATTTGGTTAGGTGTGGTTTGGCGCTGGAGGACCACTGTGTGGCTATATGGTGCTGTCTGTTACCACTGTGGGCGTGCGACAGCAAGATCCTCCTGCTTCTGCCCCTCCCCAGAAATCGAACCCTCTTTCTTTAGCCCACATACAAAAGAATGATACACTTCTTTCTGAAAGGATATCTGGTTGTTCCAGGTGCTTTTACTCCCAACAGTCTTTCTTTAGGTTGGCTTCCTTTTTCATTATTTAGACGTGTGAGTCACTGAGGTAGAGTTGTTGCTGTGAGGTTCTTGTTTTGCTTCCAACAGTCTTTGAGTCTGCTTCTTTCCTAGTGAGGTAGCGTCGTTGTGTTCAAAGTAGTCTCTGAGGTAGGATAGCATTCTTCACGTGTGATTAGTTTCCATTGTGCAGACCATGCGATTGAAAGTAGGGCTCTTCAGCTTTCCTGCGCTTTACCCACTATCGTTTACATTGCTGGGTGAGGCGCTTCTTTTTCCCGTCGGTGCCGAGTCTTCCATTTCTTGGGTTGGTGGCCCTTGTAGATAGCGTGAGAGTTTGGCTGGGTCTTCGAATGTCATGGCGATGCCTTTGTTGTATATCCTGAACCTTGCGGGCCCGTGAATGAGAAGGTAGTGTTCTCTTTCCTTAGTCTGTCTCAGAGGGCTAGGAATCCCTTTTCTTATGTCGACCTTTGGCTTAGAGAAATCCTGCGTGAGTATGATTTTGTGGCCGTTCCATAGCAGCTTCGGGGTTTTCTTCGCTACCCCGAATATGGCGTCTGTCTGGTGCGAACGTAGTGGTCTGCATATTATTGGTCTGGGGTTTGTCCTGCCAGTTTGTTTGCTCGCCGGTACTCTGTACGCGTTGCTAGTTCAAAGGGGCCTTCGAACTTCAGGTTGGTTAGCTTTGGGATGAGACTTTGTATAAGCGACACACACGAGCCAGCCTTGTCTTCTTCTCCTTCTGGGATGCCTAGGACCCTTATGTTGCCTTTTCTGTTCCTTTCTTCGAAATCAGCTGCTTGTCGTCGTAGTTCTGTGGTAGCTTTGCTATATTTCCTATGGCCTTGCCTGTGAGCTGAGACCTGTCTTCAATGTCGCTGACTCGTTGTTCGACAGCTTCAACCCTGTTGTTAGTGGCGTGGATGTCAGCTCTGATTGCTGCCAGCTCTAGGTCTATCTTGTCCGTTGTTTTTTTTGTTGATATTGCTAGATCGTGTACATCGGCCAGTTTTGTTGAGTATGCTATCTAGTGTCCCGGCAATGTCCGATCTGTTCTTAATTGGGGAGTCCATGTTGTTCTCGAATCTGTTTTTCTTCTGCTGCTGTGACATTCTTCTTTTTCTGCCTTAGTTGGTACTGTTGCTTTGGTGAGCTGATTTCTTTGGTGGTGCGCACAGGTCCTTAAATTTGTTGAGCTCCTAACATCTTTGTGCACTGTTTGTTTAGGCTTCCTTAATTTGTTTTATCTTTGCTGCTCCTTTACTCCTTGTCACTTTATGTTTTGTTGAGCTGCCTTGGCCGTTCACTGCTCCCAGTCGCGAGCTCACCCAGCTTTTGTCACTATGTGGTTTTGCCCTTATTCGCCCCTTTGGCTGATCATTGTTATGCGCTTCTTTGGTGTCCTTCTCTCCCCTTGGCCACGCCTTTTGTGAGTGTCTTGTCTTGGCTGTGTAACCAAAATGGCCGCCCCCTTGTGCATTTTACTTTCGCTTTACCCCTGATATGCCGATCTTTTGCCTCCTCGGCCACCCACTTTTTTGACTTTTATAAATAGCTGAGATTGATTCTATTGCCTTCTCGCTGTATGCCTTTGGCTGATCTTGGTGCTACTGGTAGATAGCGCTTATTCTCGTTCTTGTGTGCTCTGTACCCCCGCCAAGATGGCTGCTTTCTCTGTGCGATATCTCTTGCTTTGAATGGGTGGGGTTGCTAATGACAGCCTTCTTGACTCAGCGGTACTTGTGCGCTTGTTCTGATGGGTAGCTACGCAGCACTGCGCTTTCCGCCCCTCTCAACCCGCTGTTTTCTTGGATTATCGGGCGCCCTTGGCTACGGCTGCTCCTGGTGCTGCTGATAGATAGCACTTATTTGTTTCTAGTTTAGATTCCTTGCTCGCTTCCAATATGGCCGCGCCCTTCCACCTTCTGGTTGTTTATAAATAGTTGGGCGTGATACTATTGCCTTCTCGCTGTATGGCTTTGGTCTCTGGTTCCCTGTGCCAATCATTTTTTTTTTCGGGCACCTCTTTTCGTTTTTTTGCAAATAGCTGTCTGCGATCTTATTGCCTTCTCGCTGTATGGCTTTGGCAACTCTTGGTGCTACTGGTAGTTGTCGCTTACTCCCGTTCTTGTGTGCTTCTCGGACACCCCCTTTTTGATTTTGTAAATAGCTGGGCTTGATCCTATTGCCTTCTCGCTGTAAGGCTTCGGCTGCTCTTGGTGCTACTGGTAGATAGTGCTTATTCTCATCTGTGTGCTCTGTGACCCCGCCAAGATGGCCGCTTTTTCTGTGCAATATCTATTGCTTTCCTGGGTGGGGTGGCTATTGACAGCCGTCTTGACTCAGCGGCACTTGTGCGCTCTTTCTGATGGGTAGTCACATTGCACTGTGCTTTCCACCCTTCACCCTGCTGTTTTCTTGGTTCTCGGGCGCCCTTGCTGGGGTGCTATGCTTCGCTCGGACGCACTGTTTCTAGTTTCGATTCCTTGCTCGCTTCCAATATGGCCACGCCCTGGTGGGTTTTGCTTTCGGTTTGCTTTCTATGATGTTATTAGCTTATTTGCCATATCGCGTCTCATTTGGTGGCGGTGTAACGCTTGAAGCTGACCTTCGGCTGAGCGACTGACCTTTAGATCTCTTTGTGGTAGATCGTAGCCCTCAGATCGCGGACTCGCTAAGCTGCTACTGTGTTGCGCCATTTTCTGCCTGTTGTTGAGTGGGTTGTTCTTTTCGATGCTTGAAATAGTTGTTTCAGCTCCACTCTGCTTCTCGCTTTGCTTTCCGCTGCAGTCCTGTTCTTTTCCGATAACCGTAGCTCTGTTTGTTGGGCTGTTCGCTATCGGTACTCGCCGTTAGTTTAGTTCTTTTTCCGAGGTTGGACGGAGCTCTGGATTTAGGCGCCTAGTCCCCTTGCCATCCAAGCCACGCCCCGGACCACCGAGCCTTTCAAGGGCAGTTCTCCTGATGGACAGAGAGCCACGGGGCCATGTGGCAGTGCACTCAGCACACTAAGTGCTTCTGGGCAGCCAGTGTGAGTGTGGGTGGAGGAGTCCCATGGCAGGGCGTGAATAACACCTATACTACTCTTTCACACGTACAGGTCTATCACTCTCTCTCCGTGTTTCCATGCAGCCCAGTCTGCTATGCAGTAGGTATTTCCCTGAGACATACATGGCTCCGCAGTCATAAAAATCATTTAGAAAAGCAAAGCGTGCGTTAGAACTACTGTTGACTGCTACCGATCTTTTTAAAACGAACATACTGGCAGCAAGTTCACATGCATGTAGTAGCAGATTATTTTGTCCAAAGTGCACTGAAGAGAGTGCAATCAGAAACCAATGTGGCGACGATCATTTCTCACATTACCAAATTAACACACACACTCGACTGGCTGCATCACTCACTGTCTTACTTGCGAGGCTGAAGCCACAGCAATGGGTTTACCATGGCAGCGGGCCAGCACCCTTCCGGCTGCCTCCTTGGTTTAGTCCAGACCCCCCAGGATATAGCAGCATGGATTAGCAAATTTAGCGGCACAAATATGTAAATTTAGCGGCACAAATATGGAAATTTAGCGGCATTTTGCGGCACTTTATTTTGCAATTTATGCCTCCGGAGCTCGCCGCACACTGGGCACGCGACGGGCACCTCCTGGCATTTAAAAAAAACGGTTGTTGGGCCAGCCGCGTGCCCAGTGTGCGGCAGGCCTCGGGGCATTATGTTTTTGGGGCCCGCCACACACTGGCCATGTCCTGAGAGCTGAGTGTACCTGAGGAAGGTGTGCTTGTGGCTAGATGTGTTTGATGCTGGGTGCCCTCTGAGATGTGTGCTTTTTTGTCTGTGTGCACTTGGGGTTTGATGCGCTTGAGTTTGTATGCAGTTTTCGGATGGGGGAACTTGGTTTCGGTGCTCTTGGGTTTGACTGTGGTTGGATGCACTTGTGTCTGTGATAGTTGGATGCACTTGGGATTGAATGCACTTGAGCTTAAGGGTTCTTGGCACTAGATGCTTTTGTGTTGGGTTCACTCTGAGTATGCAATTGAGAGTGCTTGTGGTTAGGTACACTTGGGAGTTGGATGTGCTTGGGTTGGTATCACTTGTGGTTCAGGGTACTCTGGACTGGATGCACTTGGAGAAGAGTTCACTGGGAAGATGTGCTTGGCTGCGCTTGCAGTCAGGTAAACTTGAGGTAGGGTGTGCTGGATGATGGTGCCAGCTGGGGTTGGGTGCACTTGGTATTGGGTGCATGGGTAAGTTGCCTTTAAGGAAAGAGATGGAGACAGGTAAAGCAACAAAACATAAAAAGCCAGGCCCGTCACACATAGCGCCCTCGTGCTGAACACTGATACGTACACCTTTCAGTGACCACAACTACCACTAGAGAGTCAAGTGCCCTAAAAAGTCCCAAATAACTGTTGCAGACCTAGAACGTACAACCCCTAGCAGCAATGAAGACACACAGTATCGCCTTTGGGACTTCTTGGGACTCCCTACAACCAAATGCACCATGAGAGAAATTCTTGATATTGTCAAGGGGATGAGAATAAAAGGTTGTAAAATCCAGACTGCTCCCCTAATACCTTCCCTAATTGATGTCTTGCTTATGGATAGTAACAAACAAGGGGTGGCTGCATAAAACATCAGCAATCCAACCATGTAGAGCGGACGTAGGCGCTTTGGGGAGACAAGCGCTTCACTCTTTGTGTGTATGTGTTGTACTGCAGAGCCAGGCCGCCTCAGTGTACATTCCACTCTTAAAACACCCTTTAAATGCAAGGAAATGGGGCGTGGCCAAGATGGTGGGCTGAGAGGACGCTCTTGCCGTGAGCTCCCGAGCCCCTGGAAACCCTGCACCTTTTTTGACCGCTGATCTCCCCCGGATCGAGCGGAAAACGCACCCAGTGCTCCCCATGGTGGTGTGGAGCAGCCCGCAGCCCTCAATCTCCTTGCTGCGGCGGCGGAGCCGCTTGGGAACCGGCCTGCGGCGAGGGCCGCCCAAGGAACCGCCGGAAGGACCGGAGGCCCCTCGATCACGGGCCCTCGGTTATCCAGTGAGGGAGGCCAGTAGCACGGAGTCGACCAACGGCTTACGGGCATCCCGACACTACGACCCCGCCGTGGCCTGAAACGACCTTCCTTGGCGGAGCGGAGCCGCATTAGCGGAGAGTGAAGAGGCGGAGCCGACAGAAAGCAGCTACGCAAGCCCGGGGATCAGGTAGGCCGCAAGGCCTGGGCCACATGGCCCGGCCCTGAGCCCCGCCCTTCGCCACTGCCGGGCGCTTCCAGCCCTTCAAGCGCCCACAGTCGCCTTCGCGGCCCCTAACCCCTCTCCGGTCCCAACTGCGGAACGACTTGCACGACCGGCCTCCAGCCATGTGATAATCGAGTGGACCAACGGGGGAGGACTGCTGCAATCCCCGAGAGGGGGCCTAGACGGAATCACTGGATGTGGTGTTCTGAGACGATCATTAGAAGGACTGTCCAGTAGTGCTCTCTTTGTACCGGCAGGCCTTGACTTCAAACTTGAGCGGAGCGGAACAGCACATATTTAGCCCGGGAGACGAGACTACGCCACACCGGCGCTGGTTCCCCAGGCCGTAGCGGACGGCCATCTTGGACGGGAGCGGAACGATTGCATCGGACTCTTGGAGCGGCCCTCGCTCACGGCGATTGGAGGCGCCTCACTGGGATTAGGTCTGCATCAGCGCTTTAGAGCCCGAAGATTCCGCGAGCGGTGTGGATTGCCACCTCCTGCCGCACTGCTGCCCGGGCCTGTATTCCCTCCTCACCACAGCACGTGGGCTTTGGTGATCCCCCCCCCTCCGCGATGTAATATGCCAGAGGGTCGAAGAAGGGTGACCGGACCTTGCCAGACATGCTGGGCAGAGGCGCCCCGAGGCAAGACAGGAACCAGCCAGCTCCGAGCCCCCCGACTAGCTCTCGGGGTGCGGAAGGCGGGGAACCCCCGGTAACTAGATCTTTCCTGGAGTCACTGTTCAGCTCTTTGAGAGAGGACTTTCAAGCCCTGAAACAAGAGGTGGCCGGGGAGGTCCGGGAAGTCCGGAGAGAGGTTGACTCCCTGGGAGAACGAGTGAACACGGTGGAGGCGGCTGGCCACTCTAGGGATGAGGAAATCACTCACTTGCAACAGGAGGTCCTGAGGCTGAGAGACCAGCAGATTGACCTACAGGCCCATGCCGAGGACCTTGAAAACAGGTCTAGACGTAACAACATAAGGGTCCGAGGCGTTCCATCCAGCGAGGAGGGTGAGGACGCGGCCGCCTACTTAGGAGCCCTGTTTCGTGACATTCTGGGAGAATCTGAAGACTTCCCAATCCGGATCGACAGGGCACACAGAGGTGGTCGGCCCCGCAGGGCCTCAGCGACTCCTCCGGACATTTTGGCTTTCTTGCCGGATTTCCCCCTGAAGGAGCAGATTCTTCGTGAGGCCCGGCGACAACAGCCTTTACGTTTCAGAGATCACCTGGTGGCTCTATATCAGGATCTGTCCACAATAACACTGCAGAAACGGAAGGCCTTTAAAATTGCTACGGACTTCTTGAGGGAACATGGCACACAGTATTCGTGGGGGCATCCCTTCCGCCTCATCTTTTGCTGGAATTGATCTCTGCACCAGCTCTGGTCTCTCCAGGATGTTTGCGGAGTGCTGGGAATCACTGCATCGGATACAGACACTCCAGCGCCTCGTCGCAGGCGGAGCACGCGAGATGGCTGGCAGCTAGTTGGGGAACGACGATCCCCGCCGCCCACGAGACCCGACTGGCCTACAATCCGGGCGGAAATGTCCAGCGCCATACAGGAGGCTTCTAGGACTACGGCGAATGGTGATGTGGCCTTGACGGCCTGAACATGCTCCGGGGGGGAGACTGCAGTAGCCTATCTTCATCGCAGGTGCGGGGGTTCCGGGGGTGGGGGGTGGCGGGGGCGCTGGAGGTGGTGGCTAGACGCCCACTTGAATAACTTTCCACGGCCTTGTCCGTTGTGGACCAGACTGGGACAATGAAGTACTCTGCATGGTTTGGGGAGAGGGGGGTGGGCGGGAGAGTTGAATGGGTGAGTTTGGGTTTTGGGCGTTCACTGGGCGGCGGGGGAGAGGGGGGAGCGTTGGGTTCCAGGGAGGGGGTCCTCACAGTTGGGGGATTGGGGGCCCGGGGACTGTACTGTGCTATGAGTTGGTTTACTATCAATGTGTGCTGTGACCGCGATCTGATGTCTCTGAGTTTAGTCCGGCGGACCGTGCCCGCCTTGATGAGCGATGCTGGTATTCCCCTCACTGATGGCCCTTAAGATTGTTACCCTGAATGTGAAGGGGCTGAATAATCCGGTTAAACGGAAGGCTGTACTGTCCCTCCTGGAAGACTCACAGGCGGACATCTGTCTTCTACAGGAGACTCATCTTCTAGCTAAAGACTGTCAGAGGCTGGGGACCCCAAAGTTCCCCACGCAGCTCTTCTCTTCCTGCGCTTCCAAAACAGCAGGTGTAGCACTCATGATATCTAGGAGGTTCAAGGGGGAGGTAATGCAAAAGGTAGCGGAACAAAAGGGGAGGCTTCTGGCGGAAAGAGTCAGGGTGGGGGGTCTAGTGTTCACTGTGGGCTCCATATATAGCCCCAACGATCATCAGGATCAGTTTCTACACAGGGCCCTGGAAGACGTTACATCCACTCCTGACAGACACATCGTGATTGGGGGGGACTTGAATATGGTATTTGATGCGTCCCTGGACAGGTCGGCGCAAAGGCGCCTACAATCGGGAGAGATCTCGGGCTCGGTACGTTCCCGTTTGGAGGATCTTGATATGCATGACATGTGGCGCCGCCTCCACCCCACGACCCGCGCCTATTCATACTATTCTCACGCCCACAAATCCTATGCGAGATTGGACCATCTCCTGGTGACGGGCCCGATGTACGGGCTGGCCTCGGCCGCCGACATAGGGGTCCTGTCTCTCTCAGATCATGCCCCGGTGGAGGGCACTTTCCAGCTACCTCCGGTGTCTCCCTCGCGAGGGGTCTGGCGTCTCAGGGACACTTTGCTGCACAAACAATCCGTGGTGAAACATATCCGCGAGTCCATAGAGGAGTACAAGCATAATAATGACAATGATGACACCACCCGTGCGACGCAATGGGCCGCCTTAAAGGCAGTGCTCCGCGGCGAGTTTATATCTCCTCGGCGGAGAATAAAGACCGTCAGCTTAAAAAGGACGAACTTACACGCCAGGTGAGGGAGCTGGAACAGGTGCATCAACGGACGGGAGCCCCTCGAGTCTGGAGGCAACTTAAGGCTGCCAGAAAGCTCCTGTCCGCGCTCGACATGGACAGAGCGGAGTACGCTGTACTTCGCCTGAAACACAAATACTACACTGGCGGAGACAGGTGTGGCCGGCTTCTTGCACATAAACTCCATGTACAACACCAGCAGCATCGGGTGAAAGAACTGGCGGTCCCCACTGGGGGGACAGTGGCGGAGGATGGCCAGATGCGGACGTTTTCCGTGGTTACTACGCTGATCTCTACGCCGGAGCCCCCCCCTCAGCGCGAGCCGAGACTGACTATTTGGAATCGGTGTCGCTCCCGTCCCTCACGCCGGACCAGGCCCAATATCTTGAGCGAGAGATCCGGATTGAGGGGGTGGTTACGGCCATCTCTCGACTCAAACACGGGAAAGCCCCGGGGCCCGACGGTTTTATCCCTCTCTTTTACAAGACCTTTTGCCAGGACCTTGCACCACTGTTGACGCGCCTGTTTAATTCGTTCTCTGAACCGGGCGCTATCCCTCCGAAGTTCCTTCAAGCGACGGTGTCGGTGATCCCAAACCGGGCAAGGACCGGACTGAATGCGGGTCCTACCGCCCGATCTCACTTTTAAATTCAGACCTGAAGATCTTAACCAGTATTCTCGCGGCACGTCTGGCACTCCACCTCCCGGGTATGGTTGACCCGGACCAGGCCGGGTTTGTCCCGGGCCGGCAGACTGCCTATAATACTAAAAGGGTGACCCACAGACTGGAGAAGGCCTCCCGGATACCCGGGGAACGCATGCTCCTTTCCATCGACGCGGAGAAGGCGTTCGATAGAGTGCATTGGCCTTACTTGGAGAAGGTACTGAGTAAATTTGGCATAGGGGAGAGGTTTAGGCACCTGGTATTCAATTGCTACCGATTCCCATCCGCGGTGGTGAGGGTGAACGGTTGCAGCTCCCGGCACTTTGCGATAGAGTGGGGCACCAGGCAGGGGTGCCCACTATTGCCACTGCTTTTCGCTCTCTATATGGAGCCGTTTGCACAAAGAGTTCGCCAGAACCCCAATGTCACAGGCGTCCGCATGGGGGAGTTCCACCACACCCTTAGTCTTTACGCGGACGACGTGATATTGACGCTCGACGACCCTAGGAGGTCGTTGCCTGCTTGTATTGAGGAGCTGGAAATCTTCGTGACTGTAGCAGGTTTCAAAGTAAACTTTGGGAAATCGGCGGCCCTCGACATCTCGCTGTCCGGCGCCAGCAGGGCTGACTTACAGAGGCTTTTTCCGCTGAGCTGGTCTAAAGACCAAGTACCCTATTTGGGGATCCTCCTAGCACCCTCTCTTCCTGCTATGGTCACGGCCAACTACACGGCCTTAAGTAAGAAGATCAAGAAGGAACTGGCCCGTTGGGACAAGGGCACGTTGTCATTGCTGGGCAGGGTTGCCGCGGTGAAAATGACTCTCCTACCGCAAGTCCTGTATCTCTTTCGGGCCCTCCCGTTGCAACCCCCCAAGGGATGGCTCGGGAAGACCCAGTCTGACATAACACGCTTTGTATGGCAGGGTCGCAAACCTAGGCTCAAGAGAGCCATAGCCACGCTAGCGCCTGAGTCCGGTGGCCTTGGTATACCGGACTTGCACAAGTATTTCCAAGCTGCTCAACTGCGCTACCTAGTAGAGTGGAGCCGGTGGGAATCAGATAAACATTGGTTGTTTCAGGACCAGGCGGTGGCGGGTAGGACGCTGCAGGAAGTGCCCTTCCTGCGGAGGGCCCACTGCCCCCCCAACCTCTATGCGTCCTTCATCACGCGGGTCCCGCTCCGAATCTGGGACTCCGTGTCCACCAAACACTACCTTACCACCTTTCCTTCTCCCTTTACACCAATAATCGGAAACCCGGACTTTAGCCCTGGTATGGAACCGGGAGCCTTTGAGCTCTGGCGGGCAGCCCGCTGCTCCGCCCTATTCCATATGTATGGCCCGGAGGGTGCCGTCTCCTTCCAGGATCTTCGGCGGGACTTCGGTCTGCCCGAGACAGAGCGCATGAGATACATGCAGGCGCGTCACTGGGCGCTCCAGCCGCAGGTGCGAACCTCGGCGGACCGGAAACTCACGGCATATGAGCGTTGGCTGGTGACACGCTCCTCGGACGCCAAGCTTATCTCTGACCTTTATAAACTGTTGCAACCTCCTCCTTTTCACATCTACAATCCCGGGAGAGAACGCTGGGAGCGGGAGCTGGGATGATCGCTGAGCCACACTGACTGGGACCACATCTCCTACCAGGCACGACACTCTGCTTACCACACTGGGCTTACTGAGACTTTCACAAAAATTTCCACTTACTGGTATCGCACCCCCGAGAAACTTCACAAAATGAACCACTCAATACCCAAAACCTGCTGGCGAGACTGCGGACAGACTGGCACACTCACTCATATACTATGGGAATGCCCCCTACTGACTCCCTACTGGGAGGAGGTGCTGAATGAGATTGACCAATGCTTTGAGATTGAATTACCCCGCTTTCCTGCCTATGTTCTGCTTGGCTTGCCAAATGGTTTGATGTACCCCCTAAGATCTAAGAAGAGTAGGCAGATAGCGATCGCCCTGGGATCGGCAATTCAGAATATACTCATTCACTGGCACACTACCACGCCTTCTACTGTTGTTGGTTGGCTACATAGATTGTGGCATGTCTTAGGCATGGAGAAGATGTCCCTGGTGGTAGCGGGGGAGGTGGACACATTTGAGGAGCTGTGGTTACCATTTCACACACTGTTACGGTCAGAATTCAAAGAAATTACTTGCCCTAGATATCTCAGATTGCTACGGCTGACGCCTCCGTCAGCCCCGCGCGTCTGAGCTGCCCGGGTAATTAGCTAGAGGGGGGCACGGATGACTACGCTGCCATAGTGAAAAGAAGGAAGTTGAATAGCACAGTACAGGGGGTGGGGGGGAGGAATCGGGGGGGGGGGTTGGGGGAGCAGTTGGTTGGGGGGGGGTTTTGTTTTTCTGTCTCCTTTTGGTTTGTCCCCGCCCACAGGTGCACTAGCTATGTGACTCTGGAACAGGATGTGCCCATCGCACTGCACGAACGGATTTCAGGTCTATGTTGAACTGTAAAGACTATTTCGCGGGAGGCTCCTGTGGTTACTTGTTTGTAATGTTGTCCTTTTCTTTTAATGCTGCAATAAAATTCTTTAAACCTAAATGCAAGGAAATAGAGGCAGAGAACAAGTGGACTGAGACGGCCGATGGACACACCAGGTGTTGTTGAGAAATAAACTGTAAATGTACATAGGGCTGATTGTTTCCTAGCCTTCAGGCTGCCAGAAGCACCTGGTGCTGCATGTTGGCGCTATGTATAAAGCACTTGAACCCAAGTGAGGCTCACACATGTGCTAACAAACAGTGAGGATGGTGCTTCTGAGGGGGAAGAGTATATGTGTTTAAGAATAGCAGGTGCAGAGAGGGTCATCTGTAAGTACCCATTAGAGGACAGAGATAGATACGAGCCCGCTATTTGATCGTGACTTTTTTATGCTTTGTGTGCTGAGGATGCATGTCAGTGACACAGGAATACCTCCCTGCCGCCCAAGTGGTGCGCGTGGACGATTGCGAAGTCCAACCCCCGGCTCTGTGCAGGGGGCCCTGGCCTGACACAGCTTCTGACTTGGTCCATAGCGTGGGCCTCTACTTGTTGTGCCCTGCAGGTGCGCCTGCGTGTTTTATTTTGCGCGCGCCTCTGACCACCTGTAGTGTTACAGGTATTCTCAACTGTTTTTACTTTTAAAAGAGAAAACAAAGGAAAGTAGGTTGTTTTTTTACCAACTCTGCAAACTTTGCATCTTTACTGCTGGACAAGTAATTGCTCAAATTTACAGTGAATGGATGCTGTGGCTCCTTTCAGAGAAAATCAAAATGAAGTACACCAGCCAGCCTTTTCCTAGAGAAAGCGAAGACATTTAAGTGCCCATTTCATGGGTACTTTTGTAAAAATAGCGGCATTTTAACAAAAGTGCTGATTTCGCGGCAAACCACGAAATCGCAAAATCGCAAAATCTTGGAGGGTCTGCCTGGCTGCGGCAGCGTCACTCCCTCTGCAATTCGTGGTGGGGGTCACAATTTACTGCAACCATGGTAGTGCAAGCAGCGCTGCCATGAAGTGCGCCAATCACCTAGCCAGCCTTCCAGTCTCACAAACAACTGCAGAAGCCGGCGGAAGCACTAGCATGTGGTGAATTCACCATTGCGCGCCTAAAGAAGTCTGACTGCATCACACGACATGAGGTCAGTCAGAGAGGCGCCTTGGCAGGAAACCCCTGCTATATGCATACACTGTAGCAGCCAGCTGCTACTTGTTCAGCCAGCTGAGCCCCCACGTATGCAGGCACAGTGCACCCACGCCACAGAGCACTTCCAGACACTCCAGCTCTATTTTAACATAGTAGGCACCGCGAACAGCTTGTCAGCTAAGGTGCTATGACTTTAAAGCATGACAATGCGTTTCAATGCGGTGATGCTGAGCACCACACTGAAATGCGTTAGTCTAACGCCTGATGCGTGATATTTGGCATGACTGGTGTGAGGGAAGCATTGATTCTGGAACAGTTTTCAGAGTGGGGGTGCTGTTATTAATGTTACATCACTGAACTCCTAGGGAATGTGAAAAATCACACAAAGAACAGGTGTAGCAAATGAGTTACGCCCATTTGTGGTAAGAGTGCACTACATAGCTGGTGGTGCATTTTGGAGCACACTTTCACAATTATATTGTGAAAGTATTGAGTGTTAGAGCGCTGTCATTTATAGATAGCTCATTCTCCATTGAAATGGCAATGAAATTTGCAAAGACTTAGAATTTACTTATAAAACTATATAGCGCACAAACAATAACATGTGGAAATCAGGTTTGATGTCTTCATTTACGTTAATATCAATTTGATTATTTCAAAACAATCCTAAAAGCATTACGTATATAAATATCAACAGGTTTTAAAAACGTTTTTGTCTGAAATTCAAAATATTTACAGAGAAAGAGTTCCTGAGTTAACACAGAGATCTCATCGCACGGGCAAACTAAAATAGATGCTTTTTCATAGTAGGCCAAGGGAAAGCAAAGCAAAGATCTAATAATACCCTCTGGAATTTGGATAAGAGTGATCTTTTCCATGGGCTCAAGACCCAAGTCAAACATGGCCCGAGGTCTGATGACGTTTGTACAATAACCCAATCAAGCAGTATAGGTTTCCTCAACTCCTCTTGCTTCCTAGATGTCACACTATAGCCTTATAGCTCACCGCAGCAGGCTAAACCAGCTATTAAAGACCCGCTCCCATATTAAAGGCCCAAGCCGAAGGCGAGGGACTTTAACAAGAGAGCAGAACCCTGCTACGAAGGGCTAAAAGGCTTTTAGAACAGAATGTTCTAACAAATAAAACAAATGCTTCTCGAAGCTCGAGGGATTTAAATCCCCACGAGCTCCAAGAGGCCTTTGTAAAACATTGTAATGTTGCTCTGCAGGCCTTTACCGGCCCGTAGAAGCAGGGAGCACTTCATTGTCTTCAATGGAGTGCCCAACATTTCAATGTTCTAATATGGCTCATAAAAACATTTTTAACTCTATAGATATCAGCCTTGGTCAGAGAATGGGGGAGAGGTAAACCATTAATTTCATCCTATGGCTTTGGAGTAGGTCTGCACATACTATAACCAGGGGATAGAAGTACCCTTCTCACAAGTCGTACAATCTAAAACAATCTCCTGATTAAGAGTAGTGTGTTTGTTAGCCAAGACAGAAACCCAGAGCAATATTGGTGTGACCTTGACTAAATCAGGTGCATAGGCAAAGGCCAATTCCTCATGTAACAAATGTGCAGTGTCAATGGGGTAAGGTTGAGCAAATGCCGGTAAAATCGATTCTCCTCTGCCTGTTACTTAGTGACGTCCTGGTATCCCCAGATTCTAGCACCATATGTTAAAACAGGTAAACGTTTCTACATATAGATCTTCAGAGGAGGCTGAATCTGCTTGTTACCTACTCTTTTGGCCAAATCAAACAGGGCCCCAACAGAATGATTGAACCGTAAACAGCGGTTTGCTGCACAAGGCAACGATGAACATTTGGAATCAAACGTAATTCTTAAATAGGGAAAGTTGGTAACCCATAATCCGAAAGCAACCTGCTTGAACTTCCCTCAAGTTGTATATCATGCATTTGATTGTTGGAAATGTTAGTTTCCAGATCTAAGATGTCTATGAAAGCAACAAAACTGTTAATTGAGGCCCTCGGGCCGTTGGGTGTGTGGGACATCAAAACAGCATCATCTGCATAACGTAGAGCTGGTACTCAGATGCAGGCCCAGACAGGCCGCTGCGGGCACCGGGCAATCCCCCGGTGCGCCGCAAGGGTGGGGGCCGGTTTGGGCCCTGGGGGCCGTTTGTGTTACAGGGCCGCTTTTGCAGAATAGCTGCAAAAGCGGCCCTGTAACAAAATCGGCCGAAAACCGTCCCGGGCAAAGAGCTCGGTTGCACCCCCAGGGGGCCGGACGAGCACTTTGCCAGGGCCGGTTTTGGTTCTCAGTCCGGCCCTGCTCATATGGACTTATTCTTGGGCAAGTCCTTCCCTGAAGTTTGCAGAGAGTCATTTAATCCTTTTATGCACAGAAAAAAACAGGTGGGGCCGCAAGGACACAGCCTTGGAGTAAGACTCCGCTGCAAATTACAGAAGTCAATGTATTTGCCTGCCGGCCCATACCTAACTGTAGCACTCACTCCACAGTGTAAGGCCCGAAGGAAAACAACCAAATCATCAAGCCCCAGGTCTGAGAGTTTACTGCAATTAACTCTGTCAAAGGTGCTGCTTAAGTCCATGTAGGAGAGAAGCAGACATTTAGCGGTCGTGTATTTACTGATGATCAGGCAATCAGTAGAGGTTGAGGCATTGTTCTATGGTACCAAGACCCTCTCTAAATCTAAATTGCCTAGGAGAGATCACACTGTTAAGGTCGACCCAGTTCTCTTTCCTACTAAGGACAATATGCCGCATGATTTTAACTGTAGAATCTAACAGGGAAATTTGGTCTGTAGCCTCGGGGATCTTATCTGCATCCTTTTTAGGTCGAGCTGGCGTTGGAGCGCGAAGCGCTCCCGCCAGCGAGTTCTATAGTCACCGTGTTAACTGGCAAGGGAGATAGAGCTTTGCCCGAGCCGCTACTGGCCTGTGCACGAGCCGATTCAGCTCTGTGAACGCGCACGTCTCCGAAAGACGTGCTGCGCCCGAGCCGCCTCCCCCTTATTCTTTCAGCAAATATTCTCGGAGCCCTAGGGCAAAGTTACCGAACAGCACAACAGGTAGGCTTTTTACATTTATGAAGACAGTATGATAGGCCTCGTACACACACCTCCCCTTCCAGTGCCATACTAAATCAATCTAGCAGTGTACCCTAGGTATTGTTGGGTACAGAGTATTTGAGATCTTGCTGTTGGCTATGGGCTATTAACGATTAAAGTATTCTCAAGCTTTGTCTGCGCAATTACATATTTTTTATTATTATATTTCCTGTTTGGGTTTTTCGGATCCAAGAGAGGTGTTAACAGTCGATAAAGTTGATGTTTATAAAACTGTAATAAAGCGTCCTGTCTCTTATTGTGTTAACTGCTCATTTGTGAAGTTTGAGGTAGGTGAACTTGACTGCTTGTTTTTCACAGACGGCGTGCTGGAAATGTTATGCAACAGAATGAACTTGCTTGAGTGCAAAGTCTTCTAACTGTAGAACCTAATGTGTGTTTTCACCTCCCCTCAGTCCTTGATCAGGACACGGGGCTGCGACCAAGCGATGTGTTTAACTTATTCACAAATGGCTGCTTGAGGCCAAAGTACGCACACCCTCCTCCATTAATGGGTTCTGTTACACAGCCTGTAAAACGCGGCAAACAATGCCAGTGGGAAGGAATGCAGTTGAGTCTGGAAACTAAGTTCCACATAAGATTTTGGTATTCTGAAAATACAACCTTAGTAGGAGTGCTATTTGCGACGAGCTTCATGGTGGATAAAGTGTATGCATGTTTTCATTGAAAAGACAAACTCCTATATATTTTGAAATACAAATATGCTGCCTGGATCGTTGGCCTCGTAGGAAATACTTTACATAGAAATGCACTGCAATTACATATTTGGATGCGAAAAGGACAGATTTATAGCAAATAAGCAACGTTCTTAATTGGAGTGGACCTAAAGTATCAGGGTCATCTTGTCTGTTTTATTTTTCTTTTAGGCAACATCTCTCTTCCCTCCCCTCCCCGAGGACCCTTCGAGTCCCAACTCCACCCCCCATTTTCCACCCTCCAACTCCACCCTCCACCCTCCAACTCCACCCTCCAACTCCAACTCCACCCTCCAACTCTACCCTCCAACTCCAACTCCATCCTCCAACTCCAACTCCACCCTCCAACTCCACCCTCCACCCTCCAACTCCAACTCCAACTCCACCCTCCAACTCCAACTCCACCCTCCAACTCCAACTCCACCCTCCAACTCCACCCTCCAACTCCACCCTCCAACTCCACCCTCCAACTCCACCCTCCAACTCCACCCTCCAACTCCAACCCCACTCTCCAACCCCAACTCCAACCCCAACTCCAACTCCAACTCCACCCTCCAACTCCAACTCCACACTCCAACTCCACCCTCCAACTCCAACTCCGCCCTCCATCACTCAGGGCCTCCACAGCATCACTCAGGGCCTCCACAGCATCACTCAGGGCCTCCACAGCTTCACTCAGGGCCTCCACAGCATCACTCAGGGGCACCACAACATCACTATGCGCTACCAGAGCATCACTGAATGCCACAGCATCACTGAATGCCACAGCATCACTCCACGCCATCACAGCATCAATCTGTGCAACCATTCAACTACAACTGGCTCAAATATGTTCGCTCAATGTTTCAAGCTTTATTACAAATGTCACAAAAAGATGTTAATATTTCACTTCTGATCTTGGATTTTCATCACAATAAAATACACTGAACATATTCTTCACAAAAGTTATTTACAAATGTTTAAGCTATTGCCATTATAAATTACAATCACTTTTATTTAAGTATTATTTATTAAAAAAAATTAAAAGCCATTGTTATTTGTAATATCAATACATCTAAGTCACGTAAATACAAAACATGTTGCATTACAAATGCTATAGGTGTCACATTTGCGAAAGATATAACTATTGGCATTGTAAATGACAAAGCTATTAATTTAGCTATTTTCAAAACAAACACATAAATAAAAAAATTGTCATTTACAAGACCAATAGCTCAAACTTTCCTAATGCGAGACCTATTGCATTGCAAATGCTTGTTTAAAGACAGGAATGATTACAGCTGTATACTTAAAACTTGAGAGCCCACTGATGGTGGCACTGTTAACCAAGTTAGTAATAACAGGTCCCCAAAACCCGATGTTCTCCTTATGGAGCAGGACCCATCTGGCTTGGGGTCCTTCCTCGATGGACTAATGCTAATCGCCTCACACACCTCAGTTGGATGAAATCTAATATTCAAAGGAAAAGACAGAGGTGGGTCTGTGTAGCTATAAAGTGTGGGATCTGGGTACGAGTCGATGGCTTTAAAAATGGTTGACCCAGCACTCAGCACTAATGTTGGTCCCTAACCTATCGGTCAAAGCTTCAGACACTTTGGGTCCGTTCATAATTTTCCAAAAAACACTGTTATCCTTTACAGTGATAGTCACTTTTTTTGTATACGGCTTGAAAAGCAGACTATTTCAAATGCCAGCATTCAAGGAGTGGAATGCTAGAATTATGGAATTGCTAGGCTGATTTATTGGCATAAGGTATATCATAAATAGGGAAAGATCAGATTTAATCACTACACTGATGAGTTCGGAAAAATCCGCTTCCCTCCACCTTGTCCTTGACCCACGATCGTGTGAAGTAATAACCGTGGTTCCAATTAGAGGAAGAGGATAAGCAGTTACTGTGAGGTTAAAGGAAAGCTGAAAAGGGTTATGCTCACTAAAAGCGATAACCGGAACAGCTAGTGATTGAGCTAACCTACCCATAAGAGGAGAAACAATGGTGTAATCTATAGTTGTGCCCTGGCCCCTACCTATAAAAGTGGAGATGTCAGAATATATGGCTCCCAGTAATCCCATTGTGTTGTACAACCCTATCCGAGAATTTGCTCATACAACTTTCCCCCCTACGATCAAAAGTCCCAGATGCAGTATCCTCCTGATAAACCTAAAATGGCTGCACACAGTATAGTTAGATCCCAGTTCAGCACTTAAATCTCCCCAATTATAAACAAAGTAATTAAACAATAAAAAAAAGATCTTCTTCAAAGACATTGCACAATGAAGAACAGGTTGTCAATGTTACAAGTATTGCGGGAAGGACCAACGCCTTTGAAAAATATAATAACACAAAAAATATTAGAGTATACCAGCCAAAGAATTTGAATCCCTGTGTGTTTTTCAGGCACAGGGAGGATCGTAAAATCACATGTAGTACGGACAAAAAGCATTAAACCTCCACTAGCTCTACCCATATTGGCTCTATGTGCTGGACCACAAAAGCTCTGGTAGCCATCTTGCATGAAACGTTCCATGCACCAGGTTTCTTGAAGCATAATAAAGTAAAATGTTTTGACATAATTAAGATGATCCTCATCACCCAACTTAGTCATTAACCCTGATAGGTTTAAACAAATCAGTTTCAGCAGGTGGCCTAACATGCCTTCTTCAACGGGGCCGGGTGGGGTAGTGAAAGTAGCTAAGTTAGTAGATGGTTAGACCTTAGAGGCCTTTCTTTAAGGATAGTCAACCTGGGTTACTGAGCTACACCTTTCTCTATTGGGATCAGGTTGCCTATAGGCACAAATCAAGTCAACAGGATGCTGGAGACATCAGTCCATATCATTAAGGTCCATCTCCATCAGAGGTGGAATACAGTTACTGGATGTAGGTGACTTTTGGCTGATTAGAAAAAAGGACCCTAATGAGGACGTCGGAGCCTGCCCTTTTTGTAAGTGTAGTAATAAATCTAAAGGCAAAACACTTATATTTTCCTCTGTGGCCAAGGCCTGTCGGTGTTTATAAAGAACACCCCTTGCATAGTCATCATGAAATAACTCTACAGTAGGCCCAATCCATTCCACTTGTCGAACCATCAAACTGTTTTTGTAGTCCCAAACATTAAAATTCGAGTGGCCAACAAGCCAGTGACAAACTTTGGGGCATATCATCAAGGGCTAAAGATATAATTATCGCTGCTTTAACATCCGTTTTCGGGCGAAAAGCGGTGATAATTATATCGCATTATTTGCAAGGACACGCTAGGGCGTGTTTCCTTGATTTAGCTCCCGTTTGTACACGCCTCGCTTTGCATCTCTAATGAGATGCAAAGGAGGCGTGCCTAACAAAACACCATGGGAAAATATCCCTACCCCAGCTTCGTGCTATCATCAACAAGGGGTAGCGATATTTTAAATCCTGTTAACTATGCCTTAACGCAGGAATTTAACGTCTGTTGAATTCCTGACTAAGGCATAGCTTACATGGGAGGTGGATTATGGTGACACGATCACAGGGTCGTATCACAAAGGCTATCTCCATTTTGGCTGCAACATCACTGGTTTTCCAGCGATGTTGGCCCATTTCCCTGGAAGATTATCGCCCTGGAGTAACGCGTTGTTAATAACGCGTTACCAGGGCGATAAATTCCTGCGATAAATAAACAAGCGCTAAGCGCGCTTTGCGATTATTTATCGCCGTCCTAGTAAATATGCCCCATGGCATTTTAACTGAACGACAGACTGCTTTTAGGACCATTAACTGCAGAACATTGGCCAAAACTACAACAAAGGGACGACTTGCAGAGGGAAGGTTAATGCCTGGGAAGTGTAGGACGTGGATCAGGGTCAGGACTAATCTATGAGTGGCTATGATCAGGGACGTTGACCACACTACCCAAGGATGACTAGGAGGATTTGCCTCTGAGGAGGCCTACAGCAGGATGGTTGAGTTATACTGTTAACTGGAGCGGGTTTGCCCCCAGGCATAGAGGACGTGTGGTAGAGCAGCGGTGTGACTACTGGGGTGGTAGCAGAAGCCGCCTCAATGGGGAAGGCTCACAGGAGAGTTGACAGAATCTAGATTTTGCTGACTTCCGCATCATGTTTATCCAGTGTTTCCATCCAGGATAGAAGACATTCAATGAAAGCAGCTATAAGTTAAGTCAAAAAAGGGTCGCTGTAAGCGCAGGACAGATTTTTAGTCATGGCATCAGAAGAGCCAGGGGTATTTTTACAAGTCTTCAGCTCCAAAAAATGGCATGCTTGTACTTCCGCTTATGCTTAGCAACTGGGGTACAGTTAAGAGGCGACTGCTGAGCTGGGGAGTCCTGGAAAAGGCCAGGGAACATGGTGTTAGACAGTCCATCCTCAATATCCAAAAGGATCACAGATTTCTCCATTTTGGCAGAGCCAGGATCAGTGGGCATAAGAATGTTTGTCGAGCCAGCAAGTTCCAAGGAAAGACTTTTTGCTGCCAGGTCAATTTCCTTAGTGATGACATCAATAGCTCTGGCAAGTAAGGTCTCTATGACCATGCTATTGGGACCCAAGGTTGTTAGGGAATCAGGAGCCTTCCTTTTCCCAATGTTTAGTGCTGAAGAGCCTTGCTGTGGAGAAACCGCACTCCAAACTGGGAGTAAATGACAAATATAAACAGGTTGAAAAAGGGTAACAGCAAAATAGTCTATTATTAATAGTATACCTTACTTCCTTAACCCCTTAGGCGCGGCCGGCATTTTGCCACAGTGCTGCAAAATTCCACGAGTGCACAGATCGGACGGCTCCTGGCCGTCCGACGCACACGCCCACTGCGGCGTCAGACCGTCAGGAGCTATCCGACGCGTGCAAGGGGTTAAAGTCATAGACAAGCAAGCAGGGCCGGACTGGGAATAGCAACCAGCCCTGGCGATTGCTGTGCTGACCGACTGGCCCTAGGAGCGTGGGGGGAGGGGGTGATGGGTGTTAGGGAAACGCACTGCTCCTGCTTTTGTTACAGGGGGCCGATAATGCCGCACTATAATGCCCAGTGCCCACTATGGCCAGTCCGGCCCTGCAAGCCAGGTTCCAAGAACACCCCGTATGGAGGAACCAAGTGTTTAGGCCCGGCCCAGTCTCAAAGGGCTGCAGCCCAGCGCTCGTTGATCTCCTGGCGCTTAAGTGAATATCAGTTACATTGGAAAACCTCTTCCTAGGCTCAGAACATAATTCTGGGGGTTGCAATCTTCCATAGCAACACAGGAACAACAGAAAAGAGTGTCCTGTGGGTCTCCCAGCACTTGAGAGCGCCTTGGTGGCATTGGAATCCCTCCTCCTGGGCTCAAAAGAGAACTCTGGGGGTTGCAGTCCCCCATAGCAACAACAGAAAAGCGCATCCTGTACTTGCGGGCCTCCCAGAGCTTTAGTGTGTCATCAGCATTGGAGCCCCTACTTCTAGGCTCAATAGAAATCCGTGAGTTGTAGTCCCCCACAGCAACACAGCAATAACAGAAAAGCGCTAACCATGAATCTCCCAGCACTTAAGAGTGTGTCAGTGGCATTGAAGCCCCACCTCCTGGGCGTAATAGAGAATTCTGGGGGTTGCAGTCCCCCACAACAACACAGCCACAACAGATAAGTGCGTCCCCAATGCTTATTGAAACAGTAGCCCTCTTTCAGTTGTGCTGCATGAAGGGATGTTTCTGGTGGGTTTCCGTTGGCTTTGCCAAGTGGGGGGTCTGCGAGCAGAAGAATTTAGGCCTTGGGCTATGAATCATCACTCCCAGGCAATGGGGAAGCCCATCTCACCTGCCTCAGGACTTGCAGCCCCTAGCTACGTTAATAGAATTTATTAGGTACAACTAACTCACTCCAAATGTTTGTATCCCAGCGCAATAGCCTAAAACCAGGAAGATCCCCCCAAAACAAGTGTAATCAAACGCTCTCAGAAGCTGATGTCTGTAGTTTTCTTAGTAACACAATGATGGCGTGGTGTCCTTATATTGGAAGCATCTGAAGGGAAATGCCAGAGCAAAATATAAGATTCAGTTGTTTTTTTATGTAGCGAACAATATATGTTCGTGTGTCTCCTATTGAAAATGGCAATTCTAAGAATTGGATGAGGTGTGCTGATACCACCAGGGCGGACTCAACCTCGTGTTGGGCTGTCCTGAAGGAGTTCTTAGATATTCTTATTCTTTTCTGAATAACTAGAGTCCAGTTGCTAACTAAAATACTTAAAGGGATACCACAAAACTATCCTTTTATTACTGTGGTACCCTTGGTATAGACAAAAAGATCACCATAAGCTATTAGCGGGTATGGAGGGGGATACTATGATCCTTGTATACCCCTGGTTTTCAACCAACATGCCTCTGCCCTTTCCTAACAGCCTTCTTCACCCCTCCTGACCCCACCTCTGGAGCTCATAGTGGATTTCAGATAGCGCTGGGACGCTTCCGGGCAGCCATGCGCTCTATAAATCTCCAAAATAAAATAAATAAAATAAATAACAGATCTTGGGCATTCCTCAGGGTTAATAACTGACCCTCTACCCTATCAGAAAGTCAAGCTAAGAGGGACTTAGAAAAAAGAGAGGGTCTACCCCGCGAGGTTAAACATCTGATGTAGATACTTATATTCTGGTGCTTTTTTGCATCATGGTCTGTAGAGGGGGGACACCTCCTGCAGTCACACATCTGTGAAGGAGTGGTGCACTCTCGGATCCTACCTGTCCCCTTACCAACAGCTGACCGGTGGGCCCTTTTTAGCCTCTTTTCCTCCCTCAGTGTTCTAAGTAGTTTTCCTAGGCCATAATTGTCTTTTGGGGCACAGCGGCGGCAAGGACCTAATGTCCTAAAGCACGGGACAGATGGCAGGGTCTACTGAATCCATGGCTTTACCAAGCAGTTCCAAGCTGCCTGCAGACCAGACAACAACTCCTTCCTGCTTCAAATCCAGGGGTTGCAGGCCGACGACAGCGCCATGATCTACTGCTACTGGTGAATGATGGACTCAGGCAATTCCAGCAATGTAGTCTACAGAGAAGGAAACAGGGGGCATATTATCAAGGGCTGTATCGCCGTTTAAGCTGCACTTTTTGCAGCTAAAGCAGCAATCTTGTTATCGTCCTATTAGCACGCTGTCGCTAACAGCTGCTAGCGAAAGTTTACTGGCAATAGCACCCGTTTTTTTGCCGATTTGCATGTCAATGATATTTATCGCTAATGACATGCAAAGTAGGCGTTCCTCACTAAAAGTAAAGGAAAACAGTCGCAAACACAACTTCCCCTATTATCAATGCCCGCAAAGCGATAAAAAAAGTCTCGCTAACCGAGATTATCGTTTGATTTTAACGCCTGATAAAACCTTGACTTAGCCACTTGTCAATGGGGGGTGGATTGTTAGGTTAAGTACACACTTGCCTATTAGAAGCTTTTCATTAGCGCAGTTAATTTAGCGCTGGTATTTCTGTTTTACACCGCTATCACTGGATTTTTTATCACCTCTCGGTGATAAAATCCTGCGATAGACGGCGATAAAAAAAATGCCGCAAACCCGGGTTAGCGATAATTATCGCCTCTTCTTGCTAATATGTCCCCAGGTTCTGCATGTTTGGGGGTAAGTTGGATGAAGAATCACCGTTTAAAAAAAACTTTCTAACAGCATTTAGCACCAATAGGGCGCTACAAGGTGACCTTGTGGTGTCGCGTGGCACTCTGGAAACACTACATAACATGAGAACACTTGGTTGTCGTCACTGCAATTTTATATGCATTGACTCCACATATATATGTTCGTAAGTGTGCATGTATGTAAGAATGAATTACCACAAGCCCGCTGACGATCCTCCCTGGTTTCGTGTTATCGCTATATTAAACATATAAACAAATAGAGTGATAACATGTTTTCTTCAGATAAGAGTTTGGATGCATTAGAATGTCAAAGTGAGTTTTCCAAAACTCAGCTTCTTCTTAGACTGTTTATAAAAAAACAATGGTTGACTCTTTTTGTTTTGCCAATTAAATGAGCTTTTTTTAAATTAGGGCAAGGAGCAAAAGACCGCAGAAAAATACACTTGTATTTCATTTCATGTGTTTTCTTCTTCGCTGGAGAACAAGTTGAGAAGGCTATCAATAGCAAGGGTTCCCTGCCCGGTTTAGTAGGGGGGCAGATGACACCCCTCGTGGCAGATGTCACTGGGAGCAGATTTGCATGCATTGTGCCGAGATCTGTTTTCAAACCGGAGATTATGGATTTCAGGAGCAGATCTATTGACAGAGAGCAAGAAAGGAGACAGAGAAAGACCTTTCCCATACCCCCTGAAAAAAACACGTCAGCAAACCCTCAACAGGCTCCAGTTTATACAGAAACCTGATCTGATCAGGACCTGCAAAATGATTGCATTTTTGTTTATTTTTCCTATTGTGATACACAGGGTTGGATTGGGATAAAAAAAAAGTGGCCCACATTTGCGTATTGCCTTTCCGCAAAACACTGCTTCAGCGGAGTTTTGTGAAAAGAAAGGGGTGGGCGCATGTTTTATTAACTTCACTTAGATTTAAAAAAATTGCAGAGATTAGTTCACACTGCTGAGCCACATAAGAATGCAAGTGAGACCACTTCTGCTCAGGCCCCCTGCCCCCGCCCTATCAGCATACATTAATGGGTCAGCCCAGCGAGAGAAATCGAGTGATACCTCCGCCAAGCTACCTTTAGAAAGGCCACTCAGGCACCCACTGGGCCTCTGGCGGCATCCTAACAGCACAGATAGCCCCCATGATGCCCAAAAAAGCAGCCCACAGCTAGAACTAGGCTACCGGCCCTTCGGCCATTTCCCGAGTGCCCGCGTTACCAATCCGACCTTGGCGATACATGATGATGGACAATGGACAATACAATGAGTGAACGAGGCGCCCATGCAAAGGGTGAACTATATCCATACTATATCAACTACAAAAGCTTGCCACAGGGCACTCATCCCAAACTCTTACGACTCACCACTTTTAAATGTCACCACCTGCCACTGCCTTTCCCTGTCACGCAGTGCAGTGCAACAAGGTGACTGGCTGCGCTTCTCTGCGTTTGAATCTCATAAATGAGCCCAGAGGCTCTAAGAAAATTAATACCCACTATAAAAGATCACTCTTGCAGGAATGTGAGGACTGGAAATGAATGTATAATCAGAATGGCTCAGCTCTCTTTTCTCACATCTCAGTATAAATAACAACTTCTTGCATTCCTGATTTTCACAGTTCTTCCACACTAAACTAAGGAGGATAGGCACCGACCAATATAAGGATAAGAAAGGCATACTGGGCTAGATGTACAAAACACTGGTCCCAAAATGCTGGTTGCAAGTGAGCCCCTTCCCTTTTGTGAGTCGCTTTCATCCCATGTTGGGAGTAAGTTAAATTTCAATAATTTGTGACCAGAAAAACAATCTTTGGGGTTTGTACATTACAAAAATCAGTTTTGCTGTTACAAGTTCTGATTGAGAGTGTTTGTGAGCACAAAATGCTTTGTACATCTGATCCCTTGTTCCTACCAGTCCCAGTGCTGAAAGCCTGGTAACTCGCCACAAGTCCTTTTTAGGTCGAGCTGACCTAGCATTCAATGCGAAAGCATTGAATGCTGTCAGCAAGACAACTAATGTTACCCGTATTTGGGAATGTGGACAGCAATGTGCCACGCGCTTTTCCTTTCCAGTTTTCACCGCGGGAGCGCGCCTCTCAGACGCGCTTGCGCAGACACGTACACACAGACCCTGCTTTCGCTTGGCTTGCATTCAACACGCATGCGCATACCCAGACACACACACACACACGAGCACCCATGCACGCACCCATACATACAGAGAACCCACCCCCGCCGTCGCATACACACACTGCATACACACACGCTCCCCCCCTTACCTCACCAGAGACACACACACGCGCGCACACATACACACACGTGCCCGCCTGCCCTCCCGAATACAGTCCCACTTACCGCCAATCCGGTGTTCTGTAGCCTCCGCGGGGCTCTCCTTTGGGCATGGGAGCCCCGCGTCACCACTGCTACTCGTGCTAGGAACTCCGTGGGCGCTGATTCGCGCACAAGGCGGAAGTCCTGCCCCACGCTAGGTTTCGTTTTCAGGAGTGCGCGCGCACATCTTGTTTTTAAATGCGGGTTATTTTAAATTGTGTACAGTATCTGCTTTCTGCCCATTAAGTTTAATTTGATGCTGCACATCTCTTGGGTGCACCATCCTCCCGGCCCCCGTCCCCCGTCCCCGCAGCATGCCTCACATACCTGCCCCTCATTCCCGAGCTGCTGCCGGTGCCCATCGGTTGTGCAAGGGGGACGCTGTGTAAAGGATCTCGGTGCGCCATGTGCTGAAGACAAGTCAAGTTTCGGGCGGAGCTCCAGGGATCATAGGCGGGATAGAGGGGTCTTCACACCTCCTCATACCCTGTCAGGCTGTGCGCGGGGCCCTGACACTGACCTCTCTCATAGCCTCCTTGCTCCAGAACCACGGACCCCCGCCGCCGTGCCAGCCCAGTGCCGAGTAATGCCACTCTCATTGAGGGCAGAGGGTTCTGTCAGACACCCTCGCCGCACACAGGGAGACTGCAAGGACCATCCGACAGGTAAAGCGATGCTTTTTTTGGTTGTAGGGCAGTCTGTCTGTGAAAAGCAGGTACATCTTTTCGCGCTGGGCGTCACACGTTGTGGTTTTTTTTGTATTTGTTCAAAAAAGTGAAGAGGGGCGTACGTGTTAATTAAGGTTGTTAGTGACTTTTTGTAAGCAATGGTGGTGTCGGAAGCGTTACGTACCTCAAATAAAGGAGGCACCCACCTAATCCAGCTCAATGTAAAATATTGACCAATCGAGTTGGTTCTTAGAGAATATCACTGTTCAATGTCGGGGGTTTATCATAACAACTCCAAAGCTACCGAGTAGCGCAACAGCACTTTACGGGCCGTCGATTTTAAGTTCTTTCTTGCCAGGTTAAACAAGAAACTATAGGTCCCAGAATGAAATGAGTAGCTATTTGCTCAAAACCAACCACGTCCAGCATCTCACGTGTTACGTGGTATGTAGAGCCCTATATAACCCAGTTCGACTGGGCTGAGAAACACGGGTAAAACTGGAGAGCAAACAAAGGGGAATAATGTCCGAAGGAGTCAGGAAATGCACTGTCTGTCTGCGTGGTCTTTAAATAACGTTTGTGTGTGTAATGAAGTCCCATTGATTGTTGATTTGGGGGGGGAGAGATAGGTGATTTTTTTGCCACTCTAAATCTGTCATAAAATCTGTTTGGTCCTTGACTTAGCGTGCCCTAGTCATATAAAACAGGTATTAAACATATGAACAATTTTTATTATAGTTTTTGTCTGATGAACTGAGGCACTACAAATTGTTCTCTCCATAAAACCAGTCTGATGTCAGCATCGGACCAGTGGAGGTTGTGCGTGTCATATTTTCTGCATGACAAATGACCTTGTTCACAATTTCCATTGGAATACACTGAGCTAAATTGATTTTATGTGATAATCTGGCAGTATGACATGTTTGTGGCCCATCTGGTCTTAGCTGGGGCACCCTGATGAAATGTTGCCAGAACCCTGACTTATTTTGGAGTTGCAGTGTACACAGTCTTTTTGAGAGACTCAATGCTCAATATAATGTAACGAGGACAGAAGTTGTCTTTAATTTGAGCACTGGAACATGCAAAATATGGGACCCAAAACAACTGAAAGCAATGAGCTATTGCATAATAATTCCCCGCTCTGGCTTATTTAAATATGCTCTTCCTCTACATTGCCCTCAAAACAGCTCCCTCTGCCGCTCTTCCTCTACAGTGCCCTCAAAACATCTCCTACTGCCACTCTTCCTCTCCAGTGCCCTCAAAACAGTTCCTTCCCTCTGCCGCCCTTCCTCTCCAGTGCCCTCAAAACAGCTCCTACTGCTGCTCTTTGTCTTGGTGCCCTCAAAACAGCCCCCTCTACTGCTCTTCCTCTCCAGTGCCCTCAAAACAGCTCCCTCTGCTGCTCTTCCTCTCCAGTGCCCTCAAAACAGCTCCCTCTTCACACACTCCACACCCTCACACACTCCGCACACGCTGCAACACTCCCACTCTCCGCACCCTCCCACTCTCCGCACCCTCCCACTCTCCGCACCCTCACACTCTCCGCACCCTCACACTCTCTGCACTCTCACACACTCTGCACCTTCACACACAATTACACTCTACTGATTACAACATAGACTCCACACAATACCACTCAGTGCCACATAATTATATGCTACATAATTACACTGCGCACAATGCAACATACACTCCAAATACCACTCAGTGCCACATAATTACACTCTACTGAATGCAACACACACTCCACACAGTACCACTCAGTGCCACATAATTATATGCTACATAATTACACTGCACTCAATGCAACATACACTCCAAACAATACCACTCAGTGCCACATAATTACACACCACATAATTACACTGTACTGAATACAACATACACTCCAAATACCACTCCGTGCCACATAATTACCTGCCATATAATTACCCGCCACATAATTACACTGCACTCAATGCAACATGCACTCCAAATACAACTCAGTGCCCCATAATTACACGCCACATAATTACACTGCACTCAATGCAACATACACTCCAGACAATACCACTCAGTTCCACATAATTATATGCTACATATTTACACTGCGCTCAACGCATCATATACTCCAAATACCACTCAGTGCCACATAATTACACGCAACATAATTACACTGCACTCAATGCAACATACACTCCAAATACCACTCAGTGCCACATAGTTACACACCACATAATTACACTCTATCTATCGCATCACCACAGCATCACTCAGCACCACCACAGCATCACTCAGGGGCACCACAACATCACTATGCGCTACCACAGCATCACTCGTCGCAACCACATCATCACTCAGCACCACCACAGCATCAATCTGTGCAACCATTCAACAACAACTGGTTCAAATATGTTCTCTCAATGTTTCAAGCTTTATTACAAATGTCACAAAAAGAGGTTAATATTTCACTTCTGTTCTTGGATTTTTGTCACAATAAAATACACTGAACATAATCTTCACAAAAGTTATTTACAAAAGTTTAACCTATTGCCATTATAAATTACAATAACTTTTATTTAAGTATTAATTATTAAAAAAATTCAAAGCAATTGTTATTTGTAATATCAATACATCTAAGTCACGTAAATACAACACATATTGCATTATAAATGCTATAGGTGTCACATTTGTGAAAGTTAAAAGTATTGGCATTGTAAATGACAAAGCTATTAATGTAGCTATTTTCAAAACCAACACATAAATAAAAAATGTGTCATTTACAATACCAATAGCTCATACTTTCCTAATGCGAGACCTATTGCATTGCAAATGCTTGTTCAGTTAGGAAATGCCAAGTTAAGACCTGGTGAGTTTAGTGAAGAGTTTTTGGCCTACCACTGCATAATGAAAGTAAAGCCCTCATGCCAAAATCCAGGTTCAGATGTTTAAAATGTGACTTTCCACATCCTCTGGTTGAGAATAGAATCTAAACATTTGAAGATAAGGGGTTCAGAAGAGTGTTGATTCATGTTTAGACACTAAGGTTACAGAACACAATATCACTCTTTGATGTTAGATCATAACCCCCAGCCACCTTGGGTAATTATATATTACGTTTGCATTGAATGTGGGTTACCTTCGCATTCGTGGCTTCAAGTGCCACTTTTAATTGTGATTCTAAATATTCCAAGGCATCCGCTTTGTTCTGCGTCTCCCCACTGTCGCCCAGGACCTTGTTCAGATGATTGCTGAGGGAGGTGGCTTCGGCTTGAAGTTTATGAATCTCATTCTTCTGCTCACCAATGATGCTATTCCTCTTTTCCAATTCTGCAGTCAATTCTGTAACACCCTGATAAGAACACATATGTGATGCATCCCCACATGTACAATTTACAAAGGAAACAGGCCTAAAAGTAAACACTGAATCTCCCCACCGACTTACTAAATGGCACAAACTTCAGGATCTTGAGGGAGCCATCTTTATTTTCCCAGTAATATTGCAAATACTGATGTTTACTTCACAGTTCTCTGAAAAGCCAGGTGGACTGTCAAAGTGGGAAGCAGGAAGATATCCCAACAAGTAGATGCCTCTGAGAGAAGTTTTGGAGCAATACAACTGGAAGAGAAGCTTTTGAATGTGGCCTAAAATTTTTAGTAAAATTATTTTAGAGGTTTTCCTGCTGTCATTTGAACACCCCAAGTACTTTACATTGCTTGCCCAATAAAGTCTGCCTCTAGGCTTTATAAGAACACACACTTTGAATCACCAAGTAATCGGATTTACCTCTCGTAGACCATAGCTCTCCTTCTCCATAGCCGCCATCATTTCTTCATGTTTGCATTCCTCTCGAAGATTGGAGAACTACAGGCAAGGGACAAAAATCCAGTCAATATTTTTCACCAAATTTGCACTGAAGCCCCATTATGACATCAGAAATAGCCACTCTGCATGAATAAAAATGCAGTAATAAAATATTCCTAGGCAACATGATCTCCAAGACGTTGGAAATCGATCATGGGAAATGGTTTTTTGGGATGAATCAAAAGTTACAGGCAACCAAGATCAGTTTTCATCATGATTTTAGAAAGCTTAGAAATCAAGGAGCCTTTATTTATTTGAAAAGTTATATAAAGCGCATACATGACCCCTGCAGGTATCAGAGCTCTGTACAAAGTGTTGAAAACACGATTAAACTCAGTACAATAGACTAAGTAAGGTATATAAGACGACACATTGTCACACAAAAGGGAGAAAATAATCAAGTTCAAAGGCCGGGTAGATGTCCCAACCAGTCCAGTTTCAGACGTGCCCTAGAGTGACATAACATTTTAACAGAAAAGAGTAAAATAAGTCGAAACAACATAGTAAAATAAGTGTCAAATCTGTAGCCGGACCAGCTAGTACAGCTTCAGAGTCCAGTTTCCGAAGGCCCTAGCGTAACATACCAATTTAACCCAAGCATAAAATAAATCGAAATAACATAGTAAAATAATTGTCAAAACTGTGGACAGGTGGGCAAGCTATCTTAAAACGTATCCTAGCTTCAATAGACAGCCAATTACGTTGCATAAGGTCAGGTGTAATGTGATTGTGTTTCTTGGAGCCTGTGATGAGCCTGGCAGATCTGTTGAGCATAGCTCTGAGTGGGACCAAGCTCGCTTTAGGAGGTCCCGCAAGGGTCACCAAACCATATTCCAGTTGCGAGATAACCAGGGATTGTACTGCAGGCCGTATGTCTTCAGGTGGAAGGAAGGGCTTGATTTTCTTAAGGGCGTTAAGCTGAACGTTGGCTCCCCTGATAGTAGCACTGATGTGGGCTTGCATATTTAGGTATTTGTCCCAGGTAATGCCTAACAATTTAGCGGAGTCAACCACATGAGGGTTGCAGTTAAGAGCTGTGAATTGTTTAAGCCAGTCCAGGGTAGGTGCAGAGCAGTTTTGGGGGTAATCAGCAGGAATTCAATTTTGAGAGTTATAAAAAGAGATGGTTCTGGGGGCTAAACATTGTTGAGTTTGTGAGAGAGCCTCATTTAGAGTTTTAATGTAATCAGGAGAGAAGATCTTAAAGTATAGTTGCATGTCATCCGTGTACATGTGGTAATGGAGGTAATGAATGCTAGAATGATTCAGAATGACGGTAAGTGGTTCCATAAAAAGGTTGAAGAGAGTGGGCAAGAGTGTGGATGCTTGAGGCACTCCAGTCCTGACCGGGCTACATGTTGCAAGGAAATGGTTAACTTTGATCCTTTGAGTGTGGTTATATAAGAAAGAGGCAAACCAATTTAGGACCGGGCCTGATAGACCCATCCTATTTTGAAGAAGGGTAATCAAGTGTTCATGTTTGATGGTATCAAAGGCTGATGATAGGTCCAGAAGGATCTTGAGACACAGGACATTTTGATCGAGGGATCTCAGGGAGTCATCCAAAACGTGAGTTTGTGCTGTTTCAGTACTGTGCCCAGGTCTGAAACCCAACTGGTAGAGGTCAAGAAGTTGAAATTTCTCTATAAGGTTGCATAGCTGCTTTTGGACTCATTTCTCGAACAATTCGGCTAGAGTCATGATGCTGGTGATAGGCCTGAAGTTGTTAGGATCAGATAAATCAGAGTTGGCCTTCTTAGGGATCGTAGTGACTTGTCCCATTTTGAGGCAATCAGGGATCATCCTGCATAAGAGATTCATAAATGATCCTGGACCAAAGAGGTAGAATGGGTGAATTGAGCTCTTTAAAAAATGTAGCAGGAAGTGGATCACTGAAATGACTGGAAAGCTTTAGTGATGCCATATCGTGGCGCAGCTCCGTGAAATCTGGTAGGATAAAGGAATTCCATGAAGCATCGGTTTTGGGAGAACAACCCAAGAGTAAGGACATTGACGACAGATCCGCAAGGTCCGCTGATGATGCGTTGTAGTTCAGAGGTCACCCCACGGGAGTGTCAGGTTGCAGCTCCAGTAAAATGTTCCTCGTTTTTTCAGAGAAGTGCACTGAGAAGTCCTCACCACTGGGAAGCAGAGTCATGGGAGTCACGGTAGGGTTGGAAGAGTGGTTCGCTTACTGTTTGATGATATCAAAGAGCTTCTTGGGTCTATCTTTAGCGCCATTCTGGTCAGTTTTAGCAATTTGGATGTGTTTGTTGTAGGTACTTCTGATTTTTCTTAGCTGCCTGAGGCTTGTGGTGGAGGGCATGTTTCTCCAGAGCCTCTCTGTAAGCCTACGTTTATGACATTCATCATTTGGGGCACCAATAAACCAAGGTTTGGAATTTTTAAATGGAATCCTTTTGAATTACTTCAGTGCAATAGAACCAACAATATTATCCACAGTGCTAATGTAGTGATCAGAAAGATCGTCAAGGTTGGTCACGTTGGGGGGAGGCTGAAGCCTATTCTTTGAGATGGAAGTTAGAGCACTGATGTTGATGTTTCTCCATTTGCGAGTCCGTTTTTTATCTTTAAGCAGTTGTCCTTGTCTACACGTGACCTTTTCCAGTATGTGGAAGGAAATCTGATGATGATCGAACCAGTCACATGGTAGTATGTCAATCCAGTTGCATGATATTGTCTTTCGCAATAGTGAGGTTGAAGGTGGCGCCTTTGTTGTGGGTTGGCCCCTTACAGACCTGAGAGAAGTTGAGATCAGAAAGGAAAGCCTTAAAGGAACTGACTAGAAGATCATTGGTGTCATTCCAATGGAGGTTGAAGTCTCAGAGGAAGAGATGGTATAGTTGATCCGAACACGAGCTAATGACCTCCATGATTTGCTCTATGAAGAGCCAGATTATCACCCGGTGGATGATAGATCGTGTGCAGCATTCAGACAATCTTGCCCTTATTCCAGATTTTGGTAAATAGTTGCTCACAAGAAGATAGCAAAGCAATATGACACTGCTTTATAGTTAAGCTGGAATGATGAATGCAAGCAATGCCCCCCCCCCATTTTAACAGGACGATCGCATCTGATAATGGCATCATCAGGCGGGATTAAGATGTCGAGAACAGGGGAGGAGGCATAGTTGAGCCAGGTTTCAGTGAGAACCAATATGTCCAGATCTTGCGAAATGATGAGTGCAGAAATCTTCGCTGCATGTTTCACAGCTGAGCTGCAGTTGAGCAGCATCAATTTGATGTAATGGGGGTTGTTGACCACTTCATGGTGAGCTGTAGTTATTTGCAGCAGGTTTTCCTTATTAACTGATCTGTGTGTACCCTGGTTTCCCTGTCAGGGTCAGAGGAAATAGCAGGAATGTTGGTAGAGTAGTTAGAGGAGGCAAAACCCCCTGTGCCACTGTACGAGAAAACAAGAGCGATGGTGTCCTCAGCCGAAAACTGAGGCTGGAACCTAGGCGGCCTGGTGTGATGGTTAGGGAGAGGCCTAGAACTTTAACTGGACCTAATTGGGTAGTGGCTGAAGGACAGTTTGTCTCCACCACCAAAGACTCTTGGTGGATTGTGTTGATCGTACCCCGGTGAGGGGTGTATATTCCAGACCCTTCTCAAGGAGAACTGTAAAAAGGGTCTGCATGATCTCTTTGACAGCCATGAGATCCTGCTTGAGGTCAGCAAGCATTTCCTCAAGGTAAGGTCCATTAAAGCACTCATCGGCCACCCCAGAGTGAGAAAATGGGTATGACACCGATGTGTGTGGGGTATTGGAGGGTATAGTAAGTCCCTTATCCATGTTACAGGGGGTGATAGAGTCCCGCTTGAGAGTGGTCTCGCCGTCAACCAAGGAAGGAGTATTGGTTTGAAATGGAGTGAGATGCGGTGCAGGGAGGTGATGGGCCGATCCTACTGTAGGCTTAGCAGCGGGCAAGGTGGTTTTTAAGACAGGCGAAAGAGGAAGCGCAGGAGTTAGAGGTAGGCGGGAATGGGTAACGCGGAGAAGTACCGGGCCAACAGCCAGGTCCCGAGGCCTTGAGTTGGTAGTACCTGAATCTAGGGTAAGATCAACAGGGTAATCATGGTTAGTAGAGCTGGGGATGAGATGCTCATCCCTCAAATTAATGGAGCTAACAGATGGCAAGTGGGAAAAGAGGGTGATGCGAAATTAGTTGTCAGTAGTAGGAAAGCAGGAGAGTTACTGGGGACAGTCACTAGGTGGGGGCCATCGGATTAGTACTACCAAGGCCCTCCGGAGGAAGAACTGATATGTCTGTGATTGTAGTGTGGGTGATATACATATCCTCAGAGGTGTTGGAGAGAGCAGAGCAGTATATAGTTAAATATGTAGATGCAGTATTGGTGGAGGAAGAGGAGTAAGGTCCAGCAGGTTCAGATATTGTGGCTAGGCACCTAGGTAGGGATTGGGACACGGAATTGGAGGAGGAAGAGGTGAAAGGCATGGAGGGTGAGGAAATAGGGGGGAGACTGTTATGGAAGATAGTAGCAGAGATCAAGATATTAAGTTTGCTTTTAATTGTTGGAAAGATACTGTCAAGGCGTTTGAGGTTCGGCTCAAAGGCTTGAAAAAGGATGTTGCTCATTATTGTATAAGGAAATGGTCAAATCTGCCATAAGGGCAGGGGAGGGTACAGTGATTAAGCAGAAGCCGTGAGGTGTTTTGGTCAGTTGTTTGGTTCGTAGTGCAGAAGTCTTTCTCCACTGGGCTCTTCTGTTATTGTAGAAAATGAGGTCTGTCACCACAGAGCCCTTAGCGGAAATGAATTAATCTGAGATAAGCTTTTCCGGACATCGTTTGAGGATATTGTGTTTGAAGGTTTTTTCCCTTTCAACGATAGGTGTGCGAGGTAGATGATCTTACAAGAATTCAGACCTACCTGAGCAAGGAGGTCAGAGGAGCGAGAGGTGCATTAAGCCATGATTTGGGATGCGATCCAAAAGAGGTGAACTAGTCCAAGTAGAAGAGAGCCCTAGAAATAGAAGGAGTACAGTAGTCCCAAAGGAGAGCAGTTGGCACTAGAGGTGGTAAAGTAGTTGGATTAAAGGAGAGCACTCTGCAGTGTACAGAAGGGCGGAATCGAGGTTCTCACTTCCCTCCAAAGCTGTTTGTTAGAAATAGAGGGGGAATAGCTTTCAAGAGGAGATCACTAGTAAATAGATGAGGTAAAGAAGTCAGATTAAAGGAGAGCACTTAGCGGTGTATGTGGGAGTGGCTTCTCAGTTCTCACTCCTCTCCCTCGCTGTGAGTTAGAAGTTGAGGAGGACAAGTAGTCCAAATAAGAGGAGAGTAGAGTGTGTTGGAGAACTCACTCCCATCCCTGTCTATGTGTTAGGCAGGCTATCCAAAACTCAGAAGCGTAGACTGCTCTAGACCAGCCCATTGTAGTGAAGAATGAATTAGGATAAACCCGGAAGGGATTAAGATAAACCAGGGAGGCATCTGTGTAGAAAGGGGGCTAGTGTGAAACAATGTAAGCTCATAGATATGAAGTGGGAAGCTGGCACCTTTCCAAGATGGCTGCCCCCTTTGACAGCAGAGTTTGAGGTCCTCCGGAGACAGTCTTAGTCCTATTATAGTGTTCAGCAATATTTCAAAAGGACATCGTCCTAAGTTAATTTCCCTAGCCCCCAGAGGCCATCTTGAGCAAACAACCTAGGGGGGCAAGGGAAACGCGATACAAGCAGAGGAACCCCTAAAATGGAAGTTAAGAGGTCAGGTCAGAGGGACCCCTAAAATGGAGGCCAAGGATTCAACCCGCATAAATCAAGGCAAAGAACAAAGAAACAAACCTTTGTGGCTCTTCCATTGACAGAACTCCAGTTGTGTGATGCCCCATGCAAAGCAAAAACTGTAAGATGTAGGGGTTACACTAAACAAAAATTATTCAAGAAGAACATAGTTTAACCTAGGGCTTTACAAATGCATTCAATCAAGCATTCTTACCAACATATTACAAGTCTAAGATCAGCCCACACATCTATCCATTGCTATCTTTTCACCTGGGCATGTGTTCCGCCAACTGCAACATGTTTGATCATTGGAAATTTGGGATTACATATTATAAAATTTAGGTCTGGATTACCACAAAAGGCCTCAGACAATAAAACAATGTGTTGTGATACACTTGTGTTCTACTGTCCATCTTTGAAATATCTTCACAATTAAAGAGAAGTGGACTGATTGATGCATGGGCTCCAGGTACTGCATTCCTGAGTACTAAACTTGAATGCTGAATGCCCTTTAAACAGACAACTTGAGTATTTAGGACCAGTAGGAATATGCAACCAACTATGGCTTCCTAATCATTTGATGGCAGGCACTACTGACTCTATCTTTATTTGGAATAAAGTGCGGATGATAAGGCAGAGGTATCAGATATAGAGATGCTCAGTTTGTCTTTAAGGTTCAGCAGCTGTCAAGTTTGGCACTTACACAAATAGTACGTCATGTACAATTTCTAAGTAAGCAATGGCTGTAGTGTTAGTCTCTGGATGACAGCTGTGGGAGATGCAAACTTGGTCATTCTAGTACTTTGGGCCTTGATCTCTCTCTTTCCCACCTTGTTGAGAACTATGCATTACAGGCATGACTGATTTTTTTTTTGTTTTAAAAGTATTAAAATATTGGACCTTGTGCCCCCCAGTTTACACCCCATTTCCCTGCCTACAACTGTCAGGTTCTAATTAATACTTTCTTTTATTTCCAAACTGTATTGCCAACGCATGTCATGTACTTACCAAGGGAATGACTAGGTGGATGTAGGGAAGAAGTATAAACAGGGCACAGATTGATCAAACTTTGACGTAGAGCAAAGCAGTACGATCACATGATGCATTGCGTCAAATAGAGAGGCCAGGAATGCATGATATGTATCAAGTTATGGTGCATTCCTGCTCTTTCCTTGCGCTGGCGCACTCAGGGCAGCCTAGCACCAATGCAGACACCCTTGACCATGGTGTAAGGGTGCCTTCGTTGCAGGCAGGACTCTTTTTTGTGCCACTTATCCTGCACAGTTTTTGTGCACACTTAAAAAGTGGAAAACACCTCTAAAGGTTGCATTCCTTTAGGGTTTTTTCCGCTTTCTAAGGGTGTTGCAGTATGAAGCACACATAAACAGATGAAAAGATAATGAGAAATAAGGATATTTCTCCTCATTGTACCTTTATAGGGAAGGCATAGCATTCTGATGCATTCCCAAGTTTACCTGTCTTGGTATATCTTGGAATGTGCAAAACTACATGTGTGGATATTGGGAACGTCCTTCCCAGTGGACAGTATTCAAGGTAGCAACTTGCACTACAGTGTGTTACTCTAGATATACCAAGCAATGCCAAGCCATGCAAGTTGGCCTTGCGTGACCTGGTAAATCTGACTTAGGGATTGTGTTGCCCTTGTGTCACCCTGCTTGACGCAAGAGTAACACATCTGTCGAGCTTTATCGAACAAACAAAAGGCCTGGCTTATTACCAGTCCGGCTTCAGGCCAAAGCATAGCACCGAATCATCTGAATGTCATTGGATAAGGGGAACTCGATGATTCTGGTGCTACTGGACCTGTTGGCAGCGTTCAATACGATATCCCATGACATTCTGCTCAGTCGCTTGGAAGAGGTGGGTCTTGAAGGCCATGCACTGTCCTGGATGAGGAGCTTTTTATCGGGCCATACACAGTGTATTAGCATGGGTTTGTTCCGATCTGCTTCTGTTGAGCTCACCAAGGGGGTGCCACAGGGCTCTTGTTTGAGCCCAACCCTTTTTAACATCTATGTGGCCCCCCTAGCAGGCCTTATGAGAACACACAGATTCATCCCAGTGTCTTACGCTGATGATACTCAGCTTCTCTTCCCTTTTAAGACACTTAGCGCCACGGTCAAACAGTCCTTCGCTGAAGGTTTGAAGGCCGTGGCGAGATGGATGGCCTCCAATTTCCTGCAGTGCAATGTGGGAAAGACAGAGGTGATGCTCTTTGGGGAAGCCACATTACTGTGGACTCCGGACTGGTGGCCGGCAGACCTAGGCTCCGTCCTCACCCCTAAGCAGGTTGTGAAGAACCTTGGTGTACGGATGGATCAGGGTCTTTCATTAAAGGAACATGTAAATCAAACAGTTAGGTCCTGTTTTCATGTTATGGGACTTCTTCGTAGAGTGTTTCCTCTTTTCCCGGATTCTGTTAGAAAGACCCTTGTTCAGGCCCTGGTACTCAGCCGCCTGGATTATTGCAATGGACTGTTGCTTTCAGCAAATGATAGCCTTCTTTGCAGGCTCCAGGTGGTACAAAATACTGCCGCTAGGCTGGTTCTAAACGCACCACCCAGATCCCCCTCACGCCCGTTGCTGGAAAAACTCCATTGGCTGCCGATCTGTCAACGGATTGAGTTTAAGACCTGATGTGTGGTCCACAAGGGCCTACACGGCTTGGGCCCTGCGTATCTGGCTGGGAAGTTTGCTCCCTACAACCCAGTACGCAACCTGCGTTCCAACAACCAGTCGCTTCTTCAAATCCCAACCGTCAGAAGGGCCAGACAGGGTGGTAAAGCACTTTTCCTATCTGGGCCCATGCCTTTGGAACAAACTCCCTGACTCTCTTAGACAGTGCACCAATCATCTGACATTTAGGAAACTGTTAAAAACATTTTTATTTCAACCTTAGCACCCTCTCAAGCTCTCTAGTCCTTCCATCTCGATAGCTGTTCTCTTGTCTTGGTGCAGAGATACTCCTTCGGGAGTCGATTCCAGCGCGGTATAGCCCCATAAATAAATAAATAAATAAATCTAGTGATGAATCTGGGACAGTGTATTCTCACACAACTACAGAGGACAAATTGCTTACTCTGTCATCATAAGCTCCTTCTTTCTTAGAACGGTGGCCTTTTAAAATGCTTCTCATTGGCCTCATTCACTGAGGAACGGGTTTCATCAGGCCTATTGAAATAAGACACAATGGACCAACGAGAGAGCATGCCAGTCTTAATAAAAAATTATTGAACTCACTGCCTGAATCATAAAATACAAGATATCACCCAGCCAATCATTTAAAACTGGGACTGTCTTTTAGGAGACCAATAGCGAACAAGGGGCCTTTGCACCTGTATACACACCAAGAATATTTCTTCCTCTAGGCACACATGATTGCAATATTAGTCTAATCTAAATTTAAATGAGGGAGGTTTGGCGAATTGGCCATTCTTTCAGAACATAGAGATCTGGAACCTGAGTAAGTTTGGGAAGGTTGTGAGATGGAAAAGGGAGATCTAAAAATCCAATCTGATAGGACCAGAAGTGATCTGTGAGTCAAATGCTCACTGCGCTGCTCCATTCTGTAGCTGCTGGAACTCTGTAATTTCTGTAGAGCCTGATGAATCTGTGGAATGGTAAAACGGTTTCACTAATCTAGAAAGAAAGCCTCTCTAGAGATCTTTTTGCTAAATGATCAGCATGTACCACCCCATTTGCAATGCCCTATCAAATAAAACCATAAATAGCTATATGTTATGCCTCCAGTCGAATTACGATACCCAGAAATTAGCATTTTCCACTTCACCCTAAATGGGTACAGGCCCCAATACATATATGTTAAGGCTTTTTATTGGTATAGGTTAAAATGTGGGTGTGAACGGCATTCACAATAGGAAATAGGTGTGGATCTTTTTTGGAGGGTGAAAGTTGCCCAGGCTTTCCAGAAACAACCACACATTTAGGTATTCAAAGAGGATACCCTAAACCATACCAATTGAAGTGGCTTCTTGACATATTCCGTGTATCGGATAGTGGCAAAGCCCGGTTTACATAGTTACTCATGAAAGTTTACCCGGCTGATTAACATCCTTGTACCTGCATTCTCCAATGCCTGGCCTAGGAGCAGATGAAAGAACTTTCCCTAGTTGAGGTTATGTAGGGGTTTTTTAAACCAGAGAAACCTGGTCAGCTTTCATTTCCCCCAGTAGGGAATCTACAACAGAATTAGGCTGTCAAGCGTCCCATTTCAAGAATCTGTCTAGAACTGCTCTGGATTGCTGTTTGGACTGGTGTCTAGAACTCACCCAGCAATCATAATGTACTGTCTGATAGCCATATACCATGTAGGAAGCAACAAAATTACCCTGCATAACTGTTCATTTACTGTCTGACTTCTGGAGTTCAACGTGGTGTGCCACTGCGGGTCAGGGACACTTACAAGTGTTGGGAGGAAAGGGATAAAGATCTCCCACAGGAAAATCTGCCATAGAGTACTCCTAGCCTAGCCTTACAACCAGTGCTTAATTTATAGAAGAATAATTGCCAGGGTCCAATGTCTTTCTCAGTGGCCCGTCACCAGTGTTGCTGAATGTTGGAATTGCCAAAGACAAAGCTGTCTAGTTTTGATTGCTACCTGTGTCTCTTTCCACCACCACCACACACTGCATGTCTAATGAAGAGCTATCGATTCCACAGCTGACTAAATGTTAAGCACTTCAATCTTAGATTCCCATAAGTATCAAGTCCTGTGCCAAACGCTTCCGAGACCTGCTGTGGTTGGGTCCCACTGGAAATCCAGAAACAAAATTTCACGAGAAGGTGGAGGCAGCACCAGGCATGAAGTCACAAATCAGCCAATATTGTGTTTTTCAAAACTCTTTATTAAGAAGAATAAAGAGTTTTGAAAAAGACAATATTGGCTGATTTGTGACTTCATCCCTGGTGCTGCCTCCACACAATGCATGTCTCTTTATGTCACTGTTTCCGTTTCTTTTTCATCCCTAGCGTCTCTCTTTGTCACTGTTTTTCTGTCTTTCTCTTGCTCTGTCCTTCGCCTTTTACCTGCCTTTTTTTGTTCTGGGGCAAAGACTGATGATGGAGAAATAAGTCCTGGTCCTCAAAATTGCCCCAGCTGCAACCACTGGCTCAGATTAAGCATTGCCTAAACCATTTGCACGCATACAGGGGCCCTTCCTAGGCAGTGCCATCACCAAAGGCACACCATTAAGGTTGCAAAATACCTGGCTTGTTAGCCTGTCCACTTACACAGACTCTCTAATATAGAGAGCATATGGCGGAACCGCTCTTCTGAAAAGCACAGCCACCAACCTGGCTAATCATACATTAATGCTGAGTCCAGTGATAGCAAGGTTATACCCACAGTCCACCAGGGCACCCTGCTGTTGCTAGTAGGAACCTAGAGAGGTAGGTACACAGAACATATTCTAACATCAATTTTATGCCTCCAAGGGAAAGCGCTCAGATATACATGTTCTGCTTGTGCTAAATTGAGGCGGATTGTGAAAGAAAATAGAGCACAGGTGTGAAAGATATGCTTTGTTTTGTTCTAGATCACAGGTTAAAAGGTCAGCAAGGTCAGATTGCCGGACACCATGCAATAAGCGCTAATGCCCCGGTTACTTACCGGTAATCTTCATTACTCCGAGTATAGTCTTCCTCTCCACATGACTTACATAGTGAGCTTCAGCTCCACACCAGAACCCTCCAAAGCAAAAAGTCAGCCTCCCATGCCTCCCATCCCTTCCCAAGATGGCCAACCCATTACCACCTGACCTCTATAAGAGGCGGGCCGGCCCAACCCATCAGCCTGAAACAACCAAGCAACAACATGAAGCCGATAGCCAGACAGGGAGGGAGGGATGGGAACTCATGTGGCGAGGAAGACTATACTCGGAGTAATGAAGATTACCGGTAAGTAACCGGGGCATTACCTCCTCGTTAGTCTTCCTCGCCACATGACTGACATAGTGAGCACATACCAAAGCCAAGCGGCTTCATGGAACACACAAGAATCAACAGACCAGAAGGGGATGACCACGAAAGATGGCAAACCCAACAGACCAGCACGAGTGGAAGGACCACCCAGGAGAGAGGCAACCACGAGTAGGAGAACCAACCCGGGACCGAAGACACCGGGAAGGCCGAAAAACAAACCGGACCCCAGAGACACCAAGAGTCACCAGGAAAACCGCCCCAACCGAAGGAAGGCAGAGAAAGGCACGGGACCGGACCGTACGGAGCCAAAAAAGGCAACAGCAACCAGGGCCAGAACAGAAATGAGCAGGCCCAACCAACACACCAGGGCAGCCCAACAGGCAGCACAACGTGAGAGAGGAGCAAAAAGTCCAAAGAGAGGAACCGAACGAACAGAGGGCAACCCCACCACAGCGACCCAACAAAAAAAAATTAACAGTGGAAAAGGACAACCAGACCGCCCAACACAGCCAAAATGCAAGGGCGATGGAACCAGAATAAAACTGGGAAGCGACACCAGAGCCAGCCAACAGACAGGCAAGAGCCGGAAGAAATGGAAAAAGGGAGCCGAAAAGAAACAGAAGGGGAACAAGCCCCCGACACACAAGGGACCCCCCGAAGGGACCGCGACTCCAAGGAGAGAACCCAGGCAGGCACCAGGGAAAACGAACCCAGGAAAGAGCCGGAAACCACACCCCAGAGACCCGGAGGAGAACCAGCCGGGCAAAGGCGAAAAACTGAAAACCAACAGGCCTGCCCACGGCCAGAAGGGAGAAGAAGAGGCAGAAAGCAACCAACCGGTCAGGAACGGAAACACCCCGCACAGGGAGAAGCAAACTGACCCAGGAAGAAACCCAAGAAGGGAGCGAGCCACCGAAGAGAGTGCCCAGGCGGTCAAACAGACAGCCATCCCACAACCAGGCCCAGCATAGCAAGACAAGGAAGAACCGACTGGCACAGGAGCGCGGCAGCAACACACAAAAGGTGAGAAGAAAAGAAGGGCAGGGCAAAGACGAGTCCGAGCCATGACAAGAAACCCAGGGAGCCACCAGAGCCAACAGGACCCGGGACCCCAAAACCAGGGGAAAGAAACGAGGACACACCCACACCAGAAGCACAGGGCCCCGCCAGGAAATCCCACAGCACCGCCAGAACAAAAAACAGCCAACAGGCAAAGGGACCCCAGGAAGCGCAAACCCGGGAGCCCGGACGAGAAGGCCGAAGAGCCAAAACCTGAGACCAAAAGGAAGCAGACAGGACCAGACGGACCCAGGAGACTCCCGAACCAGGCACAAAGGAGGCCCGACCCATAAACCATCGAAGGAGAGCCGATGAGAACATGAGCACACAGGGCCAAAAAAGGCCGGAGCCAAAAAGGACCCAGGCAAGGAAATGCCCCAAAAGACAAAAAAGGGGGGAACCCCGCACACACCCCGGAGCACGAGGCAGGGGACAAACCCATCACAGTGACCAGCAAGCCCCAGCAAGGCAGTGGAAAAACCCCAGAGAAGCCTAGGAACGGCAAACAGAAGCCAGACGGGAAAAACGACCACAGGGAAATCTACCGACCCAGCACAGACCGGGGACCCAAGCACGGCCAGAGGAAGGCACCACAAACACACGGGCAGGAGGAACTCAGCCCCTTCAGGAGACAGAGCGGGAAGGGTCGGGGGAAAAGGAAACAAGGAAGGGCCAGAGGCAACGAGACCAACAGGAAGGGGAGGATCCGCAAAGGACAGACAGGGGCGAAAAAAAACACCGCCAGTCAACAAGACCCAAACCACGACCAGAGGAAGGCCCCACCAAGGCAGACAACCCCAACCGGAAAAACCCACGAACAGGACCCGGAGAGAAAGGAACAGCGAAACCGCCAAAAGCGACCCCGCAACAAAGAGGCAGGCGCCAAAACCCCGGACCGACCAGGCAGGCACCACCCAAAGGAAGCAGAGCCACCAAAGGGCCAAAGCCCCAAGGGCATCGTAAAACCGGAAGAGAAGGACCGCAACAAAGACCCAACCCCTAGGGGGCAAGGAGAAGCACGGAGACAGCAGGAAGCCGACAGGAAAAGGGTGCAAGAGCCGCCCGCCGAGACATGGAGCAGGAAAAGGAGGGAGCGGCAAAGCCACGGACCCTGACAAGACAAGGAGAGCCCACCAGGAGCAGAGACAGCCAGCAAGAAAACACTGACGCAGCCCAGAGACGGACGGACAGACCCCAACAGCAGGAAGCCCACGACAGACAAGCTGTAGCCCACAGCCCCCGGAAAACCCCGGAGGATGGTCAACAAGGAACCATCCGGGACCGACCCCACACAAAAACAGCAGGGTCAGGAGTTCATAGGACAAAAGGACCACAGGCCCAAAGCCCGGAAGGCATTACAGCAAATCGCGAAGCAGAGGGGCAATCCAACAATGCACCACAAATGGAAACCAGTACAACAACGGCAAGAGCCGAACCTCGGCCCAGACAATGGCGGGTACCACCAAAGGCACGAGACACACCACCGAGCCAAAGCACCACGGACCCAAGCTAAACCAAGGAAACCTGCGAAAAAACAGAGAGATCAACCCAATGGGAGACGCCAAACATGGAACGCCACACGAATATGCATCGCATCCCAGCGCAGGGGCCATGCTAATTCTCACCGTATAGTCCCAAAATCAGGAAATGCGCAGCTGAAGCAAGCACTGAGGAAATACGGAACGCACAACGAATATGCGTGTCAACCACTGGCAAACCGGCAACCCCAGAGCCCCCAGGAGGCAGCCGAAGCGAATACGCCCCATGAGCACCCGCTGAGCACGTGAACTATACACGAGGAAGAGGACGGAAGGGGAGCCCGGCGAGTAAAGGAGCAGGAGGAGGAGAAAAACACTGCCCGAAAAACAAACACCGGGGGACACGGACACAGCACAAGCGGGACTCGAACCCAGGCCCGTGCAGTAGCAAAGCGCCAAAAAACAGACAAACATTGCAACCAAACCCAAAGGAATACACCACACCGACCCCAGAAGGACGAAAGGCAGAGAGAACCCGCCAGGAGTAGAGCCCGTGACCGCGAGGCCGAAAACAGGCCCCTGCAGTGGAAGCATCAGACCACCGAGCCACCAGCACACAGTACCAACAGAATGCGAGAAGCACCCCCCAAAGGAGCCCACGCTGGCAGAAAAAGAAAAGAGAACAAACACCGGGAAGGCCCAAATGCAGCGCCAAGAATCACAAAAAGTGAGACAGCAGGAGCGGCAAACAACGACTCGAGGAAGAGTAGCCACTAAATGTCAAGAATTATCAGGTCCGTGCAATATTGAGCCCAAGACCCGCCGAGGCGGGGAATTGAACCCAGGACCCAGGCTAGACCTCTGCATCAGGGTCTGCCGCCCTAACCAGTGAGCCACACTTCTCCACTCCAGGGAACCAATGCAACCAAAGGAGGAAGCAGAGGACCCTCCATGACACAGCACAAGCAGGAGGCGAACCCCCAGCACACGTGACACCAGAGTTACATAATGCGACACCAGAGCGTGCAAATGGTGTGGACGGTGCCAGAAACCACTGAAAAGTTGCGCCACTGTCTTGTCAAGTTTACTGTCTGCGCCAATCAGTGAGTCACGCCGAAGCAGCGGAGACACCCTTGAAGGCCGAGAAAAAACGAGAGTCAGTAACCCCACCAGCGCACTCAGAGAACGAAGAGTGCATGTGCGAGAGAAAAACACCGCAAGGGGAAGGACAAGAATAGCAGGCACCACGAGCAGCGCTCAAAAACAGCGTATCGGGCACCCACCGAAGACGACCCGCAGGCCGCAGCAACAGGAGAGGATCCAGCGACACCGCACCCGACCACCCCAACACCAGCGGGAGGAGGGATTCGGGGCATCAGGAGCGGCGGCTAACGCCACACGGGGCCAACACGGGAAAGAAAACATGAGGCAAGCACAGCCAGCGCAGAGCAGCCGGGGAACGCCGAATGTGGGATCGCACGGAGGCAGCAGCGTGAGGCACCCTGTGCACGCCAAAACGCTTGCGGCAACCGGCAATGGAAAAGCCCACTCCGCAACACAACGGAACAGTCAGACCAGAAGCGGGCATTCAAAGACAGAAAGCGCGCCGTCAGCACAGCAACAGCACAGCCGCGCACCAACACTCAGACACAGCTGACAGAATGGACGCGAGCCCAGGGTGATCCAGGAGCCGCCCACACAACCACCAGATCGGAGAAGACCGAACAGGTGAGCCCGCTAGCGCAGGGCTGCCAGAGCCCACAAACACAGCCCGCTAGAGTAGGGCAGCAAAGGCAAGGGGGCAGTGTGAACATTTACCAACACCCGGACACAGCAGACAGAATGGACGCGAGCCGAGGGTGATCCAGGAGCCGCCCACACAACCACCAGGTCAGAGAAGACCACACAGGCGAGCCCGCTAGCGCAGGGCCGCCAGAGCCCACAAACACAGCTCGCTAGAGCAGGGCAGCAAAGGCAAGGGGGCAGCGTGAGGCGACAAGGCGGGGGATAACCTAGAACAGGAGCCCGCTCGAGCAGGGCCTCTTCCCCGGGGTAGTGGGACCTGCCAAAGCAGGACCACACCCCAACTTACCTGTAAGATGCTCAGGAGAATCTGCAACGCAGAACTAAAAAAAACAGGCTGATGGGTTGGGCCGGCCCGCCTCTTATAGAGGTCAGGTGGTAATGGGTCGGCCATCTTGGGAAGGGATGGGAGGCATGGGAGGCTGACTTTTTTTGCTTTGGAGGGTTCTGGTGTGGAGCTGAAGCTCACTATGTAAGTCATGTGGCGAGGAAGACTAACGAGGAGGTAATGATCCTGTTAATTCTCATGTTAAACCATTGCCGGTTTCTGGAACAAGGGTGTCCTGGGTGACCGGTTAATGTTTAAAGGGAAGATAAATACATTAGATACTGATGCATAATAGAAGTTCAAGGCCCATAGAAGGTAAAGGCTCAGCATCCTTAGGTTTGCTTCCTTCTGTGAGAGGGCTTGAGACCCTCCAAGACTGTCAGCGGGCTAATATAACTTAATTAGATGTTTTGCCCCTTTTCCTCATTTATAAAAGTCAAAGCTTTTGACTCTACTTTTGGGGTACTTGGAAGGACACGTTTGAAACTTGTCTACAGATAGTTTTTTCATGCATATTGATGCTAACCACCAGTGCTATCTATCCTTTAGTTGGAGAATGTAACTGCACCTCTTTGGTTCAAAGGGAAGACTTCAGAATATGCCACTGCCTTTTTGGTGTGCTATTTAGGCATAAGCAATGTGTTACAGGAGTGGTATTTGCAAGTTCTCTTAATATTTCAAACTCAACCTTTATTATATGCGTACATTTGCAAATATACTGAGCGTACCATAAAAAAAGATATTCTTCCTCTATGTATACATTTTTTATTAAATGCATAATGGTATTAAAACTCATCTACTTAGCTAGTTGCTTTTGGGGAGGGGTGGGTGGGGGGTTTGGGGGTTGGGGTTGGGGTATATGTGGGGTTGTTTACATTTTGATTTTAATTAATGTCCTAATTTTAAGCAGTGGTTGCATTTCGTCGTCAGTCTATGCGCTCTTTTCTTACACTGTCACTAGGAAGGACTGCATACTTGAATATATTCCGCTGAAGGTCATGCTTACAGCCAGTATAGTTGCTATCTTAGTGTCCACACAAACATGGGAGGTTTATCACGGTATGGGGTATTCCAGCGGATCAACAATGATAACAGGAACACCGACGAAGATGGGAACGACAAAAGGCAGGGTTTCAATCTACATAATTGGGCTACTGACGATCATACACTCTAAAAATGACTACACCCTTGCCAGTGATTAGCACACCTTTGGGAGTAAATCAGATGGGGAAGCTAAAGGTACTCTCCCTTAATGTCAAAGGCCTCAACAATCCAGTAAAACGCCAAAAAATCTTAGACTACCTACGCAGGCAAAAGGCAGACATAGCACTGCTCCAAGAAACAAAACTGGAGGCTAAACAGCTATATACTCTTAGGAATAAATTTTTCAGGGATGTCACAGGCTCAGATCCGATTGGGAAAAAGAATGGAGTAGTAACTCTGATCTCCAAAAAATCTAACATTGACCTTCTCTCATCTACGTCTGATACCAAGGGGAGATGGGTCACAACCAAACTCCTAAAAGATGGGACGGAATTCTATATTACAAACGTATACGTACCAAACACATGCGACTTGAAGTTCTGGTCGGACCTTACAAAACAAATCGAAAAGATACCGGACTTGGCAGTTCACATTCTAGCGGGGGATTTTAATCTACCATTTGACCCGACCCTGGATAGAGACTCGCGTTGTCCCTTCCGTAGTAATAGATCTCATAGAGCATTCAAAAACTTATGTGAGCAATTCCACCTGGTAGATTCTTGGCGCCTGCAAAACCCGGTAGACAGGGACTACTCATTTTACTCCTCGCCCCATGACTCATTCTCACGGATTGACTATCTATTTATCACACAGAACGCTACACCCAGAATAGTAGAAACCTCAATAGAACCAAGGCTTGTGTCCGATCACTCGTGCATTACACTCACCATCTCAGACATAAAACCGTCTACCCGTCAGTCAACATGGCGGCTCAATGATGAGGTCCTTGAACACGAACAACACCGAGCATCTATTGAAACAGCTATTAAAGAATATCTGGTCCATAATACTAGGGGTGATACCTCCGACTTAACTAGGTGGGAGGCGCTAAAAAGTACCCTAAGAGGTGTAATTATCAAGATTAAATCTGCCATGAATAAGAACCATAATGGAAAATTAGAGGAACTAGAGAAAGAAATAGCAAGCCTAGAAACTAAGTACTTGCAGGACAGAAAAGCTGAGTCACTAAATAAGCTAGCCAATAAAAAATACGAATATAATAAAATTGTAAGTGAAAGGGCTGGGGTCTGGCTCGATAGGAGGAAAAGGTTCAAACTGTGTGAATCAAACAAAGCAGGTAAAAGTCTGGCAGCGTACCTCAAATTTAAAATACAAAAGAACACAATAAATTCCATAGCTGATCATATGGGTGTTCCCCATTCCGACCCAACCAAAATATCAGACCTCTTCAAAGAATTTTATGAGAAACTCTACTCCAAGAATGCAGACGTGGAAAACCAAAAGATTAATGAGTATTTGAATAACTGCAATCTCCCTTCTTTGTCTGAGGAAGAGCAAACAGACATAAACGGCCCGATCTCGCTAATGGAAGTTCAGTCGGCCATTAAATCTTTAAAATGTGGTAAAGCCCCTGGTCCGGACGGCTTCTCCGCGAAATTTTACAAATGCTTTTCCATGTCAGTCGCGCAGCCTCTGCTCAACATGTTCGAGGAAATAAGCGAAACAGGGGAAGCTAAGGGCACCCTATCAGAGGCCACCATTGCAGTTATTCCGAAAGAGGGGAAAGATCCCACCCTAACTAAAAATTATAGGCCCATTTCCCTCATAAACCTTGACTGTAAGCTCTTTGCCTCTATCCTGGCGGCACGTCTCCAAAAAATACTACCAAAACTCATACACTCTTCCCAAGCAGGATTTATGAAAAACAGGTTGTCTAGTGACAACACCAGGACACTAGCCCATGTTTTAGAGAAAGCGAAACCCCTATCTACCCCCACAGCAGCAATAACACTAGATGCTGAAAAAGCATTCGATAAAGTAGACTGGAGGTATCTGGAGGCCGTGCTCCGTAAATTTAATTTAGGCCCCTCAATCATAAAGATGATCATGTCCCTTTACTTCTGTCCTGTAGCGAAGGTCAGGGCGGGTGGGTCACTCTCGTCACCTTTTCGACTACACCAAGGCACAAGACAAGGATGTCCCCTTTCCCCGTCACTATTCGTGTTGGCGATCGAGCCATTCCTGTATCAAATTAGACACAACAAGAATATAGCTGGAATCCCCTTTAACGACTGTGTCATAAAGTTGACAGCATATGCTGATGATGTATTGGTAGTCTCAGAGAAGGCGAATGAAGCGATACCGGCCCTACTTACGACTATTGATGAATTTTCAAAAGTATCCGGCTACAAATTAAAGAAAGACAAGACAGAAGTCAAGTCGCTCAATAATCTTGGGACTAAGGACATGATAGGGGAGCTCCTAGAGGGCTGGTCTCCTAAATTCTTATCCTGGTGGGGCAGGGCTGAAACCCTGAAGATGATGGTAACCCCTTTAGTCAATTACATAGCATGTATGCTCCCAATGACTTTCTCTGATGACTTTATCCACAGAGTAGAGAAGCTGTTTGGTACGTTTCTGTGGCAAGGGAAGAAGCCAAGGATATCAATGAAAAAGCTACAACTAGCTAAAGATAAAGGCGGCCTGGGTCTCCCGAACTTCAGACACTACCAAACAGCGTTCTTATGTAAACAAGGAGCTTTATGGTTAATCAAAGACTCAGACTATACTCCGCCGTGGATAGACATTGAAAAAGCGATATTGGGCAATATCCCACTCAGGGCCCTACTCACCATGGACCTTACACATGTACCCCACTCCAAATATATTTTTTTGAACACAAGAAGGGCTCTCCTGAAACTTGACCAAGTAAACCACAAAGGCCTAAAGATCAAAAAATCCACATCAATTGCTCTCTGGTACAACCCATTACTGAAAATCAACGGAGCACCGCTTCATTGGGCTCACTGGTCCGCGAAAGGTATTAACTTAGCAAGTGACCTTTTCGAGGGAACTGACCCCCTGCCATTCTCGTCCCTACACGCCACACATGCCCTCACACAATTAGATTTTTATGACTTCCTGAAGTTAAAAGCAATACTCTCTGCACGCTCCTTGTCCTCATCTGAACCATGGCTGTGGGGCTCTGTTCCACGCATCTATAAAACTGGGCATTGCATTTCAAAGGTCTATAAAATGCTCCTTCCACTTCCTCAGAAAGCTAATAAGAAGAATGAGACGAGATGGGAAGCAGAATCGAACACGACTGGTATGAGCTTTGATTGGGAGATAATACACACTACTGCATTTAGAAACAAAATTTCGCCTATTCTGTCACAGACTAAATTTATGTTAATTAACAGAACGTATTGGACGCCTGAAAGACTCTTTAAGACAAGCCTAAGGGACTCCCCAATTTGCTGGAACTGTGAGGCAGGGGTGGGGGACTTGGCACACATGTTGTTTAATTGCCCCTTACTGAAGGGCTACTGGAACAGAATATTTGACTGTATTACGCACATCTTTGGTTTCAATCCACCTAGAGAGTTTGCGTATGTTCTACTGGGGATTCAAGAGCCACATCTGGCAAATCCGGTGGATCGTCAACTCCTTGATCTCCTCCTCACCTTGGCATGCAAGGTTATTCTGTGTAAGTGGAAGAACCCTTCGGAGGTGACATTCAAAATGTGGCAAGATTGGCTGTCCTTCCTAAGAGGTGCAGATAACCCTACATTACACTCTTCGCCGGGCCGCATCTCCCATAAAAAACTCTGAAAGGCCCTGGATGCTTCCTCCTTTTCGTTCGATCCCCCTTAGGGCAATGAACTAGGCTCAAGTCATCCTGTTCTAATCTGCAACCCTCCGAGTTAAGACTTGTCCCTAAAGCGCGCCAACTGATGGTTTCGCAACTGAGATTGTATTCATGTATATATAATTTGTATGTCACAACATGACCACTGCTGATGTCTCTTTTTGTTATTTAGGTTTGTCCACGACACTAATGAGTCAATGATTCACCCACCATTTTCCTTTTCTTTTCCCTGCTTGTTCAGGTCTCGCATATGATGAATCATTGTAATATCCTTTTTACCTCTTTGATCCTTATTGTACTGTATTGTCTTGTACTTTGTTCTTGTTTTTGATTTGAAATAAAAATGATTTGAAATAAAAAAAAAACTCATCTACTTAGAAACAGAAGGCATTGTGTGTAATTTTTAGATGTATCAGGAAGGTGAAAAGGGGCACGAATTATTAATGAGGTGCAGATTTCTGAAACCAATTTCTGCAGTTTGGAGATAGTTTGGAGATAGTACTTGGATAGCTACGGCTAGTCAAGGACGGCTAGTCAAGGACCAGTCATCCTTCTCCAAAATAACAGTGGAGGAATCAGAGCTTGTTACTGCGGTCACCTAGAAGATGTCTTGCTAAAGATCTAATGGTACCTTGTTAGACATGGCTTGAAGCTGTATCCCTCTCTCCTTAAACTCTTTCAGCAATTTACTGTGGTTGGAATCTGCTTTCCGGAGTTGAGATTCTTGGCTGGCGCACTGCCTTTGGAGAGAGGAAACAACGCCTGAAGAAAGAGAGATATTGGCATGTTGAAAACATGTTTTCAACAGCGTGAAAGAATGTGTGACATTTCTGATAAAATAGGCTTATATGTGTAGCTTTCATCTGTAAAAAAAAACACAGTAGAGAGAAAATACTAGTAGTGCAAGCCCAAGCGAGAAACGTTGGCCTACTTAAACATTAGTAGACATTGAAACATTTTCTGACTTTCAGTTTTACAAATACAATTAGAAATTTCACATTCAGAATTCCGACTAGCATTCAAGCAATCAATTTCGATTTTCCTACTGCCTGCCAAGTCTGAAAGTTTCTTGGCTCATTACTACAGGCAAGGCAACACGCATTTGGGATTCTGAGAAGTAATTTGATAATTCATTTAGATTTTTGTAATTTTGTATCCAGTTATATCATTTTAGACATTTGAATAATCGGGATGAACAGGGGCAAAATCACAGTCTGTTTTTATTCCTGCTGTATCTGTTCAAGAAAAGATTTGCAAGGTGTGCATCTTGAATTACTAAATGTTATCCTGTATTCCTGCAGCATACTTCTGCATGTGCACTGCACATGACATACCCAAACAAGGGAGAGCAGGCCAGGCAAATAACTCAAGGCGCATCTGCAAAATGGGAGAGTCCAAGGTAATCTGTTTCAACATAAGAGCAATAGACACAAAGTGAACTAAGCCCACACTTTGTTGGTGGTTCCCCATGTGTTCTTGAACAAGTAAGGTTGTTACTGGATCATTAAGACGACAGGCATTTGACTGATATTACACCATGGAAAAATGCTGTCATATCTAGAAATCATACATAACGGAGCTATGAAAGTGCACATGAATTGTCATTCATTTTAATGAATGAACTTAATTTAGATAACAATAGTTGTATAATCCTTGTAACCATACCATTGTGCTTCGTTCTGCCATCATGCGTTACACCTACCACTAGTCAGGATGGAGATTGTTAGGGTTGGTGGATCACCGATAGCCAAACACTCAAATTACTTTCATATTTTCACTATACTAATTCACCACTAATTCAATATGGGTTCTGGAGTAGCATGCTACTCGCCAAAAATGCGCTTCGATGCCTAGTCATGGGTAGTAATCGCAATTACAATACAATATATTTTGGGTCAGTTATGGCAACACTGATGTGTCCCTGAGTATATATCAATAACCTGTACACTGCTACTCTGATTCAGGCATGTGATTCTATGAAAGATACCTATATTACTGGATAAGAAATGCGTTACTTACCTGTAACTGCAGTTATCCAGTATTGGTATCTTTCATAGATTCACATACAACCCACCCGCCTCCCCTGGAAGGGCTCACCTTGGTTCTCTCAGTAGGTAATACTTAGCACTGTCCTTACGAAAATCTGAGGGACTAGGGCTCCTTCCAAAAAGGTTCTAGAGGGTGGTGATATCTGATGGGCTCTTGGCCAAAGTTTAGTCCTTTTTACAAAAGGACATGGATATGTTACTAATGAGAGGCCTCTGGCCTATTACTATGTATGTCTATATGACATTACTCTTTTTATGTACCGGGGACTCCCACCCCGACGACGGGGAATGATTCAGGCATGTGAATCTATGAAAGATACCTATAATACTGGATAATTACGAGTTTCAAAACTTTCCCAAAAAGATATACATGAGGTGATGTCAGAGATTTGATCAGGCATCAAAATCCTAAACAGACTAAAATCTCTGGGGCATTTTGGCGTTTCACTTAAATAGTGAGAGTTCCACTTCTTGGAATTTCAACAATGCATGTCCTCCGCTCTTAAGTCTGTTTATTTCATTAAAAGCAGCTCATAGCCTAGGTTCCGGAAGTGACAACCGGCAGTTTAGGAAAAAGAACAAGCTCTCACATGGTTCCTGACTTGCACCCAAATGCAAACTGGGTTTCTGTAGAAAATAAAACTCCCAATTCCTAGCAAGATTGACGATATTTGAGAAAAAAATAGTGTGGGATGAAATTCTTGAATTAATCTGTGTCTTGCATAGAGATCATAGACATGCAAAACAGTCTTAGCTCACACTGAGGTGGACATCCATTGCAAACTGCTAGGCTATGTCCCATTTATACGTGGATGATGGCGACCCTGGATTAAAATAAATAATATCTTTCGTTTGTTGCATCTTCATTGATATTCGTGAGCCTATAATAGAACAGCCAGCTGATGCTCATGGAAGGGAGGGCAAAAAGAACAATTGATGGACAGAATGCAGAATAATGTCAGAAGGGAGGGCGGCAGGAAAGCCAGAAAACCCAGCACAGAAAAAAATCAAAAATATGTAACATTCTTGATCAAAAAGATGTCCAAAAGAAGCTTGTCCTGCTTGTGCATCTGCTCCAGAGTCAAGACAGTGGTATCTGGCAAATGTTTACTTGGAACACAGGTGGCCGCTTTGCAAATATTATCACTGGGAATATGTTAGACCTGGCATCTTTGGCGTTATTTCCCCCGTCTTTTACTACTGACCTCCTGTGTTTTTTTACTGTGTGCTGCATTTTGTTTTTGATGGTTTGAGGACTCTGGGCACTTTACCACAATTGTGCTTCCTGTGTAAATTGTATTGGTGATTGCTTTATCAATGATTGTCATATTTGATATACTGGTAAGTCCCTAGTAATGTGCACCAGGTGTGCCCAGGGCCTGTAAATCAAATGCTACTAGTGGACCTACAGCACTGATTGTGGCGTCCACATGAGTAGCCCTGCAAACAAGTCTCAGACCTGCTGCTGCAGTGTCTGTGTGTGCAATTGTATACTGCCATTTTGCCCTGGCAACTGCACGCACTTGCCAGGCCAAAACCTTCACTTTTACTACACGGCTGATAGGGGCGATATCCTTAAAACCGGTCCTAAGATGTTTGTTTACTGTCCAGCGAGGACTTGGCCTGGCAGTTCGGGATACACTGTTCCCATGAGGAGCAGGGTCAAGACTGATTTGCATATGGCTGGAACCAAACTGGGGTGGGTTGGTGAGCAAAAAACAATGGATTAAACCCAGATCTGTGACTAGGGGTGAATGTTTTCATTGGTTAGCATACTGGCCATCATCTGCTCTTTTTGCTTTTGTCACGCTAAGTGGGAAGGGTAGGCCCAAATAGGGGTCCCATACTCACTGTGCCGCTTGATTCAAACTAGCATGGCTGATGAGGGGTGATACCCTGTAATCGGTCCCAGGATGCTTGTTCTGTCCATGGAGAACCTGGCCTGGATGTTCTGGCTGGACAGTTCCCAAGAGGAGCAGGGTCAAGACTGGTTTGATATAGGCTGGCTCCAGATTGGGGTGACGTGGTAAGCGAAAAAATGATGGATTAAACCCAGATTTGTTACTGGGGGTGAATGTTTGCATTGTTCAGCACTACGTCCATCATCTGAGACAGCACAAGCGTTGTCTAGACGAGACCTAAAAAGGAGCCCGGCCATACCACCAGAAGTTTCCAGAAGTGAAATGATACTTGAAGCAAATAGCAGAGACAAAAATAACAGCAAGGGGAAAAGGCCGCAATAAAAAACCAGGGAACGAAATGCATTGACATGTCATAAACCCTTCTTTATACATACTTTTTATATGAATTGCTAATATAGGAAAACACTGAGCATCATCTTGGATTGGGAGACTCAGGCATCCTCCAGTAGATTGTTCAGCAACAATTCATAAGTATTGTTTAGCCTTTTTCCCATGTGCACATAGCTTTTGTTCGACAATGAAAAAGCCCAAGTTTGAAATTCTGCACACCATCCATATTTCTGAAGTTCCATTACCACTCTTTGCTTTCCACAAGATTCGCAGAAAACCACATTGAGTCACCAGGAGTGCAATAGTACCAGAATGACGCTGGCTGAAAAGATGCTAAGCAGTGGCGTCAGCATGGCACCTGACAATGCACTGATGGAGAGCCTGAGGCACGCTTTTACTCCTTGAATAGGCCATCTCAGGTTTTCTCTTGGAACTGCCCTCTCCACAGACCCTGGTACAAATGTAATGATTGGCGATGAAGTGCCTCACTATTCGTGAATAACAGCCATAGCCGTAAATGCCCCCAAGCTACCGAAATCAGCGTGAAGTATCCCTCAAATACCAGATTAAATATATATTAAAAATGCAATCACCTGGTCCGAAATCTCAGCTTGTCATAATGATATACTGGTTCACGTTCATTTGATGGTCCATAAATAAATTTGATTCTCAAAAGGACAAGCTGTCTTTTTGATGAAAAACAGCACATTTATCCAGAAACAACAGACTTTCATTGTTTACATGTTTTGGTTCCTACCAGCTAATTATATTTTTTATCAAACACTAATTCTTTTCGGAAAAGGGGCACAGAACGCTTTGTTCCCTAGACCCCTGTTTTTTAGGGCCCAAGGCTCGTGATGCAAAATATTCGTATAGATTTTGAAGCAAGTCTACTATTTAATGATGAGACAACTGCTGTTAAACCCATTTGATGACACCAGATGCTGGCACTATTGTGACATTTTTCTTAACGTTAAAACAGTTGCTTGTAAAATTTTGGGTCTTACAAGGTTTCTCTCACATGGCCCTCCAAAGTTATTACAAACCTTCCTAACACTCAAAAGTCCTACTGGCACCCATAAACAGTTTCTTGCTTTTATTCATAATCACCATCAAATACGCATGGACTTAGACAGGATGTCCCGAATAATGTCCATAGTATGGCAAGGATAGGCCATTATTATGGTAGCAATATCCACAGTGTTCCCTTAAATGCCCACAATATGTCTTTGATGGGCCACTTTCACGATAGAGGTAGGCAAAAGGGCACTACAACAAAATGCTGATAAAATATGTCTTGGGTGGGCCACCATTACGGTAGGGTGACATGAATGCACACAATACATAACGGGTGGGCTTCCAGTTTGCCATGTATAACCTGAATGTTTCTAAGAATCCCCACAACATGTCGTTGATCTATTGTGCCATGAGTACTAGGAATATTGGCAAGAATACCCGCCGTTATGTCTCAATAGGAACTCTTTTTCAGAAACATCTAGGATGCTGTCCAGGATGCCCCAATAACAGCTGTCAGGACCACAAGAAGCCAGAATCGTAATAGTCCGAGCTCCCCACTAGCTTTGCACTCCCATATCTCTATCTCTCTCTCTCTATCTATCTCTCTCTCTCTCATACATGCACACATAAGAAGACTCTCAGGCATACTCACAAGGGCTAAACACGCTTACTCACTCACACATACATATGCAAGCATATTCCCACATGCATGGGCCATGTGAATCACTCGATCTCAGTCCTGCTCCCCCCAGATTACCCACATCGCAGTAGCAGTGGTCCTGGCTGCCAGCTGCTCACAGTTATGACGTCCGGCTCCAGCATCTTATTAGGTATCTGTGGCAGCTGGTGTTCGAAGAAACCATGCATGAGCCATGAAGAGGCCAAGCACTGACCGAGCTGCAGGGACAGGCAGGTGCTGATATGTCGGGCAGTAGGCTTTCTACCTACAGCAATGGTTACTTCCTGTTCTGTGTCCTTCTCAGGTCAAATCTCTTGGTCTCAGTGGTCACTTCTTTGAAGGGTTGGCCAATGAGAGGGAGTTGGAGATCTGAAGCCTGGGCTCAGCTCATGTCGAGAACTCATGGTAGCCAACTGCTCAACCCGAGCCCTGGAAAACCTGTTGGTTTTGTCATCATCGGCCTGTCATCAAAACATTCACATAGATTGGGCATGCACTACCAAGGTGAAACTAAAGGTGGCCATCCTTGCAGGCTTTGTCCTGCTGCACTCCTATTGCCAGACTGTGCAGGAAACCAGTCTGTCAATGAACCCCCTGCTCGCTCTTTCTTTGCTGGTAGGGTATCTCCCACAATATGGGCCAGCAACCTCCAATGCTTACTCTTGCACCTTTTGAAGCCAGTCAGAGGCAGGCTGGAACCACATGAAAGCCATGAACAGCAGGATAACCATGCAAACATAGTTCTAACCCACATACGCAAACACATTTCTCTCATCCATTCCTTCCCTTGATCAGCACATTTAGACCTTAGATAATGGTTTTCCAAGTTCTTTGTTCAATTTCACCTAAATGGGGAAAAAAGATCAGGGACAGTAACTGTTAATACAGTTCATTGTGAGATTGCAGTGTCCATGGTTGCCTTAAAGAGGCAGAAAATGTTTTTTTTTTCATTTCTTTTAATAGGGCTTGGGAGGATAGCATCAGAGTTATACTTTTAAAATTGTTTACGATTGTAAATGGCTATTTAAAAAAAGAGTAAAAAATGAAGCACTTTTGGCTTATTTATGGAATGAATTGAAAGATTCTCACTCTTTAAAAGTATTCAGAGATCACGGACATAAACAGAGATGGTCAGTGCTCACGATTGTCAATAAAGATTAGAAGACGAGGAGCTGTTGCTTTTGACCTGTGACCTCTGGAGGGGTAAGTGTACCAAATTTGCAATGGCTACACTACTCCGCTCCAATCAGTGGTACAAAGCTCCTGGTTCCCTGCCCCCAACCGAAGCCCAGCAAATTGTCTGATAGTAGAGACACTGTGTGATTGGCCGTCTCTTCTTAAGCTGACACTACTTTAGGATTTTATCCGCTGCATTTGACACTGTTCACTACTACATGCTACTGCAACATTTTCACAATAAGGAAGTTCATAAAATTGTTTTAAAATGGTTTGCTTCTTATCTCAAAGACAGACAAAGTGTAGTCTACCTACCCCCCTTTCACATCACCTCCTCACATATCACACTGTGGCGTTCCTCAGGGATCCATCATATCCCCTCTATTATTGAACATCTACATAACCCCCTTACCACACCTGATTAAATAATTCAGCCTCACCTGTTACAACTAATACAACTAAGCAGATTACATCCATATCATTGTAACAGTGGATAGCACCAAAGACCTCTACAAATCAAAACTTGACCACTGCCTTCATGTTATAAACACATGGATGATGAATTCCCATCTAAAGCTTAATGGCGCAAAGACAGATATTATGACATGCGGGCCATGGCAAAACTTCCAGCCTCCCGCCATATGGCTTGTCCTTAAGGAACTTGAAGCCCCTCTGACAATAAGAGAACAAGTGAGAAACAAAGGAGTAACCTTGGATTCAGACCCATCCACTGATACTGCAGGCTGACAACATCACAAAGAGGGCCTTCTACACAATGAAAACACTACTTCAGATCTTCCAGTACCTTGCATACCAACACAAACTGAAAGCACTCCTCAGATTCGTAATGTTAAAGTTTCTCTAGCTAGCTGTGCTACCTGCATACCAGCAACAACGCCCAGAAAAGGTCACACTCTCAAGCACAATCCTCAGCTTCCAACTTACGAATTATAACAGCTCAACCAGCAAACTGCTTTCATTATGCTGGTAAGCAAAAAAGGGCTGACCTATGATTTGCCGTGGCGTTATAAAGTTATGTACTACCATATATAACAGTTATGGCTCACAAAAACACTAAAGCCATAATATGTACCATTCAGCAGCAAATTGTAACTTATACCTCATAAATTCACATAAGACATATCTGCTATGAGGGTTCTTCATCATCAGCACTGTACAGCCAAAAAAAAAAAAACCAAATGAACAGGTTGAAATAACTGAAAAGATTTGTCACACCTTACTGGACAATTTGGGGGACTTTAACATAATTCATTGACTGCAGCTCTCAAATATCTAAACAATCTGACCGCTTCTTTACATCTCATCAAGACACTCAGATATGGTATGATAATGAAAAATGTACATCCCAACACATCTCTCCACTTCTTTCTCCCTCCAACCTCGCCAGGTCAGGACAAGTATACACAAAATTTCAGAATGGATAACTCAGTGCAATAACTAGATATGCAGACTATATAATATGTAATACCATAAAGGTACATACAGAGCTGTTCTGAGCTAGCAGCATGCTGAAAACCATAAAACTGTCTGTCTGCCTCTTAAACTTCATCATTCAACACACTGTTACAATCTGTGGACAGAGAGACAGACCAACATGAAAACTGCACCTCTGTGGTCTTCACGTACAATGATGGAAACACTTCCCACATAGGACCAAAACAAAAACAGCATCCTTCTAATCACACACACTCTGCACGGTGTAGTGTGCTACCCAAATAGGCATGCACCTCTGCACCACAAATAGGGGTATTATGTGCTACAATACACTACAATACAGTACAAACTCTGGCCTGGCATCCCTGCCGGTAGCCAACTTGGGGTTGATGCTTCACCCAGCGACCAGAATGTTACCCTCTCAGTTTACTTTCTTTCTGTTCAATGAAGGGGCCTACCATCACCTCCATATATCCAAGATCTCACAGCATCCATGGCCACCATGTTTGCAAATCAAAAGGCCTACTACTGAACACCTGACTGCACTCCTGGGAAGAACAGAGAAAAATGACACATTTGACACATGGAACTTACAGTAGCACTGTATACAGTTTCTGGATGCTTAACCTGTTTCTACCATTTATAGGAATAAATGTATTTTCTCTAATATTTCTACAAGTTGGTTGGTATGGTTATATAAGGTTGGTAATATAGCTGGTGTTGTGCAAATGATAGGTTGCTTGTTTAGTTGCTTCTGATGTTTCGGGCATATTCCATTACAACCTCTTGCCTGTTTTAGTGTCTATGGTTCTCTGATGATGAACAATCGTGTATTGTCTTTCCCACATTTTGGTGGGAACCAATTACAGATTCACTGGAAGTTCAGCTATTGGATCCTTTCATACAGACTGACATAGGCACCCTGCCCATCATTGAGCCAAACACTTCTTGTTGAGCCTATAACATTTTGGATGACAGCCAAGCTCTTGAAGACAGGTTCAACTACTTGTGGGTTGCTACTGCTACACAATGCATGTCTTGGTAGTACAGAAAGGGATTTAAAAGGACAAGTCACATCCAAAACTACTGAAAGAGTTTGAGAGAGGTGAGCTAAGATAATGACAAACCGGCTGTAAAACAGAGAGAGATAGAGACAGAAAAAGAAACAGAAAGAGAGTGGGAAAGAGACAGAGATAGAAACAAAGAAAGCACGTATGTAGATTTGCACATGTTTAAGCTTTGATACAAAAAACAGATAGGCTTTACAAGCCCTTTGCGCTGCTGTTACATCCCTTTTTCCCATATTAAAAGTAACGCACTGGCGGCGCAAGGGGTTTGTAAAGAAGGCCATTATTTGTGTTGTTTTATCAATGACAAGTTGAGGTACACAGAGCACAATTATATGTTCTGATCAATAATAGCCAACCATCTGCGCAAAGAAATACCATAATCCCTCTCGACATCTGCATAAAGCACATTTCACCACTTTGTAATAAAAAAGTAGAACATTATAGCCCTACCACTGGCTTTTTTGCATATAATACTTAGCCTTCTCAGCACTAAACGTGCTGTATTCTAGCCCACTTGTGCCAATCCTGTAAAAGTGATGCTTCATCTTAATCTAAAGTAGAACACTTGTACCCTCCAGACCCATCCCAACATCTTCCCTCGTCTACGTAAAACCGAGCTCCACCTACCTGTGCATATATCATAATCTGTCTTCACTTTCTCCAGTTCTGCTACCAGCTGCTGGTTCAGGTTTTGCAAGATGCCTAGCTCAGCCAGTACCTCGTCCTTCTCAGTTTGTGTTCCTTTGCCAGTTGATTCACGTCCTGAGTCACCGGAGCCTGCGCTGCTTACAACTGAGCTGGGGCGCGGGGTCTCTAGATTCTTGGAGATAAAATAGATAGTCTAAAGATTTTAGAAATGTAAACAACTTAGTCCTGGGTCAAAATCAATAAATTAGTTTCTTAGCATGACAAAACTGTTAGATGTTCACTGTCTCCACAAATGGGAATGCCACAACAAGTTTAGTGCCACCACATTAGGTTGTGGCGTTCATTACACCTATAGAAAATAAAGGAGCACAAGAAAGTACTTCCATATTAATTTCATGCAAACCCCGTTATGTAGAATGGAAGTGAGCCAAGCATGTTTGTGACTTTGCTTATAAAGCCATCTGGAAAATGAATGATGCCATGTAGTCTCTTGAAGAACACAAGTGACTAGCCTACAAAGAGAGAGGTTTGAAGAAACTGTAGATTCTACATATTTTCTGCTAGTAGCCAAGTGGTCGCTTCTTCTAGACACAGCTTCAGCTGACTGGCTGAGAGGGGATGAGATAAAATCACTTATCTAGAATTAGGGAAGTGGAATGCGACCAGACAATTGTAAACTTCACATAGTTCTGCAAAGTAGCTAAAATATTGACTACCAATTTGTTTAAGATAAGATTATATATGGAAAGTATGGGTTTACTAAACTTAACTCTACACATATATAACTTGACATTACACATATATATATTTATATATATCTTTATCTAGGTAATCTATATATATATATATATATATATATACACACACATATATATATCTCCATTCCAATGATCTCCCTAGTCAAAGAGTCATCTGCACCAAACCAATAGAGTTCCACATGAGAAACACAGGAACAGTGGTGTGCTTTTCAATCCTTTATTCGTGAAACAACACGGAACACCAGGACACCAACAAGTTTCGGCTTGTGCCTTCAACTGGGCAACCCCTATTACCATGACCCAGGTGAATTTAAAGTAGTCCTTTGTTCATTGCACGTCCCAATTAACAAGCACTAGAGTGTTGTACAACATCCTGTGTGATCCGACCCGGTGCCATGACAGTAGCAAACACTGAGATAGACATAAACTTGTAACTTTAAAATGCTCCTTTGACTTCTAATACACTCATCATTATACATTGTATGTTGCAATACCCTTAATAATACAATACTGCAACAAATTGAAATACTCAATTTGTGCACATACGCTCCAGTGCAGTTATTAAAAATAAGTTCATCATCACATATACATTTCATAATGATTCAAAGATAAAAAACTGTGCCGTTTTCTCAGAGCCCTGCCAACTTAGCATAATGGTGAATGAGTCTTTAAATATTGTTCGTTGCAGTTATTAGTGTGTGACTAGATTCAACATTACAGATTTTTAGGTCTCGCCTGACCAAGCGCATGCGCTGCAGTGGTGAGTCTTTTAGTGAGGGCTAAAAAAAAATGCTACCAGGCCGGCCACCAGCTTGCTGTCACAAGCACGCACAATGTACACGGCTATGCCTCTCCTTTAGCGCGCACCACTCGCGTTTCTTTTAGCGCGCGCGCGCGCACTCACACAACTCCCGGGCTCTGTGCCTTGTGGGCAGCCAATGCTTGTTTATTCTTTCCTTTTTGCGCGTGCGGGCACACAACTCCCGATTCTCCCCCTCACCCACCACATATCGTGTCCCGCGGCCAATGCTTGTTCTTTAGAATGTGACACAAACTCGTTGCACAGAAACAGCAGGCGCTGTCGGCTCGAGTGCGAAACCCATGCTTTAAACATGAACACTGCGGATGGTCGCCACAGGAAAAATATGGAAAGGCTGAGCGAGAGGAACATTTTTCTCAGCGAGGTAATTGAAAATGCAGAACCAACGTCCTTCTGTCGAAAAAACCTTTTGACAAGAAATTGGGAGAAAAAGTGAAATACCCAGCGGAGCAGTGGAATGACAGCAGGCTCAGGATCAAACATAATAAACATATACTAGACGCTTCACACAGGTCAGCAAACAACGCCCCCAATCACAAATCACCGAGTCCAGTCACCTACATGGATGACCTTGGTCATTTACATGTAGGTATGTGACGTATCACTTGAGGACACCTTGCCTTTGGTGTTGAGAGCCTACCCCCTCACTTTTTTTTTATTGCAGGCATTTATGTGTAAACTACAATACCAACATTAATGACTCTAAACAGAAAGCAGTACAGTATTAGCGAATAATTTATGTTACAACAAATATTGACCTATACAAATTAGAGGTTCTCGCATAAGATCCATTATAAATTCCAGCATGTGTTTCTATTGCACATTAGCTGCTCTAAAAAAGACCCTATTCAATGGTGCCTTAGAGGGAAATTCGATACCCCAGAATCCTGAATTCACAGTATGCTAAAATTTTCTTTACTGAGCAGTTTTTGCCCTTCAGAATAAGGAAGCAAATGCAGGGTTTCCGCACCAAAACACGCATATCTTGGTATCTACCCGGCCTTCGCCACCACCCAGCCCACCCCTAAAGTATATTTCAGTAGATTTAACCTGCTTAAATTTTTCTAGGGCACAATTTCACGTGTACGGATTTTATTGCACCTGGCAATTACTGAATACGGTACACTAAACACATTTTATAATCCCAATCCCTGCGCACACCGGGTTGGGCAAGGGTCAGAACAATCGGGTCAATTTGTACACAGGGCCTATGTCAGAAAGAAGTAGGAGAAATCAAGACTGGGTAAAACAGATAAGGAAGAAAGGCAGGTGGCAGAGGAAGTGGACAGTGTAAAATAATAACTTTAATCCATATAGTGTAGCTGGAAACATTTGATTTCCAAAGGCTGAGCAAAATACATTCTTACTCCTCCCTTTTATTTGAAAATCTGTAGGAGGCCTTCTCTGGTCATATCCCCAATCCATGCTTCTCCTGTTGGTTTCCTACCAGTCTGCCAATGTTTAATAAGTTCTATTTTTGCACGTTACTGCTCTCAGCAATCACATTTTCTCAGTTTACTTGTACGTCTTAATATAAACAAGCTTGCATGTCATTTAATTTGGTTAGCAATATTATTTCCGTCCTTTCATACACGTAATTCCAGAAGTATATATTTTAGAGCAGGATCAACAAATATGTTGTAAAGTAGCATCGTCCTTCTACTATTCCAACACCACTCGAGTCTAGAAGTCATAATGTGCATTCTTATAGTGAGAAAACAATTTTTGTTTCACCAAACAGATCTTGAGATCGCTAGCTTACTTCTGGGTAGTACTAGGAATATTCAATCAATCATTCAAGCTATTGTCATAACCTACTTATTCTAGCCATATGGTCCAAGGAATCTCAGATTTAATTTTGCCTATGCTCCTGACTTTTTCTTATGCCTGGCTAGTTCGTTTGTTAAGGGTGACAACTAAGTGCATATGGCCTGCTTGAGCGGTATCACCCCAAATGTGCCCCATTTTATGCTTACAGAGCTAGAACTAGCACAAAAAAGCATCCCCTATTTGTTCAAGGGGCCGAATCACATCTGAAATTATTCAGCCGTCTTCTTCCGCTCACAATTTTGCTCGCGTTGCCAGTCAAACTTTAGGGCACTCTTGTATCAGAGTTTTCCTATCACTTTAAGGTTGCGGTTTCTGATTTGGCAGATTCAAACTCAAACATCAAAACTAACTGTTCACAACCGGAAGTGACTGCATGGACTCGGTTTGAGTGATGTAACATTATGCCTTTCACTTTTCCAGTGAACTCCTGAGAAAGCGGTTATTTCAAACAGTCAGCTAACCTGACAATTTGGACCTTTAGTTTCTCGGTTTATTCCTAGCGAAAGTAAATTATCCCACTTCAGCAAACCTTTAGGATAATGTGGTTTCACATAATCATGCTATTGTACGAAATCCATTGCACCCTTACATGCTTTACATACAGAGATCATGGATGGATGACTATTTTGGGTGAAACAGTTTTAGCTTACCAAAACCAAGTCCAGCGAATGTATTTTTATTCACTCGGTACAGAGAGAATAGATTGATTATACAGGTTAGACCAGGCATCTCCAGCGAGTAGCTTGTGAGATACTTGTAGCTCTCCAGCTATCTTTCAGTAACTCTCCTGTGTGCATCCCAGTCTTCTAAATTGGAACATTTTGCTTGGCCAAAATAACATATATATGACAAAAATGTGTATTCCAAGACGTATTTGATTCTGATTGATAAATTGTGAGCGGAGACTTATTTCTAATATTTTTACTTTTGTGCCAGGGGCACTGAGGCCGGCATGCATTACTTACTTATTGGCATTCTAAATCGACAAAGCCTTTTTAGGTCTCACCTGACCCAGCGCATGCGCTGATCTGGCGAGACTTTTAGTGAGGGCTCAAAAAATGCTACCAGGCAAATCGAATACATGCAAGCCCCTTCGCTGTCGCTCACTTTAGTTTACATATTTAGCACAAAATTTCGTAAGGCCCGAGCAGAATTCATGGCCACTCACCGTCACGCCCATTCACTCTCACCGCCCTAGCAGCGTTCTACGTGCGGCCAACTCCCCTTCGCTTGCCAGACCAGTGGCAGACAAGGCGCACAAGAGCCCGCCATGTTGTACCACACGGAGCAGGCTGAGTGTTCTCCAGCAGGAGATGCTCTGCAGCCTGGACCCCAGCCGAGCTGAGGGGGCGGGAATAGGTCCAGGTACTTTATCAGTTACTCATCCGGAGCAGGACTTCTGGTGTCAATGCAGAAGGAACGGGATAGAACGTGACTGCAGAGACATCTCACATACACTGCACCAGTGCTGGGTGTGTTTACACTGTAGAGGGGCTTTTTTCACCACTTGCAGAGCACAGTGTAGTTTGTGCACTCTCCTGGAAGTGCAAATATTTTGTACTGGATGACAGTGCAATCTTCAGTTTAATTTCCCTGCTCTAAACTGGGTTTGAGCGATGTAACATTATGCCTTTCACTTTCTAGTGAACACCTGAGAAAGCGGTTATTTCAAACAGTCCATTTGTCTGTCTCTTAGTCTGTTTGTGCAGCTAACCTGACAATTTGGACCTTTAGTTACTTGGTTTATTCCTAGTGAAAGTAAATTATCCCACTTCAGCAAACCTTTAGGATAATGTGGTTTCACATAATCATGGTATTGTACGAAATCCATTGGACCCTTACCTGCTTTACATACAGAGATCATGAATGGATGACTATTGTGGGTGAAACGGTTTTAGCTTACCAAAACCAAGTCCAGCGAATGTATTTTTATTCACTCCGTACAGAGAGAATAGATTGATTATACAGGTAAGACCAGGCATCTCCAGCGTGTAGCTTGTGAGATACTGGTAGCTCTCCAGCTATCTGTCAGTAACTCTCCTGCGTGCATCCCAGTCTTCTCAATTGGAACATTTTGCTTGGCTAAATTAACATGTATATGACAAAAATGTGTATTCTAAGACATATTTGATTCTGATTGATAAATTGTGTGCAGAGACTTATTTCTAATATTTTTACTTTTGTGCCAGGGGCACTGAGGCCGGCATGCATTACCTACTTATTGGCATTCTAAATCGAAAAAACCTTTTTAGGTCTCGCCTGACCCAGCGCATGCGCTGCACTGATTTGGCGAGACTTTTAGTGAGGGCTCAAAAAATGCTACCAGGCCGGCCTACAGCTTGCGTGCATGTGCTTGCGCACGTGCTTACGAGCAGAAGCGCCCTATGGCTTTCCTCGTCATGCTCCTTAAGTGTGCGCACACACAACTCCCGGGCTTGACTGCATCCAGCCGTTCCCTTTATTCGCCATTTGTTTGCCACTCGGTGCGCCCTATACGCACCTGCACCCTCACAGTGTACTCTCAGCCCGCCTCTTTAGTGTGCAGCATTAATATACAGGATCTTCCGGTGCTGATGTGTACTCAGAAGCTGCTTCTAGCAGCTAATAAATGCTGCATACCAATGAGTACTAGTAGGGCTGGCTCCAATCAGTAAGGCTGAGCCTAATAAGCAAAACAACAGTGGAGAGATGCCAATACTGATACTACAATTCATATGACAATTTGTCAACCCAATAAAGATTTCTATTCAAAACTGGGGGATGCTATTGAATAGCTGTTTATTTGACACATTTTTTACATCCTGCCAATTGTGGCAGGATGTGACTCTCTAATTGAGCCAATAGCCAAATATGTTGATTGCTTCTTGAAACAATTCATGGACTGTGTGTCATCGTATTTACAAGACACGACTGACTTTATTAACAAGTTGGAAATAGTGGATTTCAATAAGGGTAAGGACCAGTTAGTCACACTAGATGTGAAATCACTCTACACCCAAATACCCCAGGATGAAGCTGTAGCAACAATTGAACACTTTTTTGACCTAAGACCGAGCCCAGTCCAAGTGCCCACAATATTTCTAGTGGATTTAGCAACTTTTGCTCTAAAAAAGAACTATTTTTGCTTTGGGAATGAATTCTATCTCCAGGTCAAAGGAGTAGCTATCGGGTGTCCCTTCGCCCCTGAGCTGGCGGTACTGTTTATGTCTATATATGAAGACACTTATGTCCACAACAACAATCCTTTCGCTGAACATGTCACTACATGGCTACGTTTTATAGATGACGTTTTTATGATCTGGACAGGAGGGAAGGAAGAACTTATGTCTTTCTTTAATTGGCTGAACGCAAGAACACCAGACATACAGTTCAGCATATCCCACTCAGAGAGTAAAATAGCATTTTTGGATGTCGAAGTATTTCCGGCTGAGGGCAAACTAGCAACATCATTATTCATTAAACCTACGGATCGCAATAAGGCTTTACTCTTCTCCAGTAACCATACGAGGAGTTTAAGAGAAAATCTGCCTTTTAGTCAATTTTTACGAGTACGTAGAAACTGTTTATCCAATGAGGACTACAAGCTCCACGCAGAAAATCTGGTATCCAAATTATGCGATCGCGGCTACCCGAAAAAGCTAGTCCGCAACTCAATGAAACGAGCAAGGTGGACACCGAGAGAAAGTTTGCTTGAACGCAAGAGCAAACCTAAGTTAAAACTACAAGTTTGCGTGACCACCTATTGTCCCAATGCCAACAAACTTAAAAAGATTATCGGACAAAATTGGCATCTGATTAAAAATTTGGATGAAAGTTTACATACACCACCGTTGTTTGCCTTTAAAAAGGAGAATAGCATAGCCAATTATGTGGTAAGAGCAGCAACCAAAAAAGAGGCACAACCAACTATAAGACAAATGATGGGTTTGACTCCCATTGTTGGCCACCATAAATGTGGCACCTGCCTATGTTGTGACTTGACTATAGAGGGAGCTTTGTTCCAACACCATGGTATCTCGTGGAAACAAAAGACTTTCAGTAATTGTAAGTCCAAATTTGTGGTCTATGGAGTATTATGCCCGTGTGGTCTTTTATATATTGGTAAGACCAACCAGGAAATCCGCCATAGAATTTCACAACTCAAATCAAGAATAAAGAACAAAGTAGAAACTGCGCCATTGATAAATCACTGGAACCGATGTAAACATCAAATAAATGATCTTAAATGGACGGTTATATCCAGAGTTGAGAAGGACCCACGCGGCGGCGATTGGGATCTTAAATTATCCAAACGAGAGGCGCTCCTCATTGTTAAGTTCAATACGGCTGTGACAGGGCTTAACAAATTGTCTGAAATTTATAAACTGTAGGATTTGATGCATTTTCAGAATCCTTTAACTTTCAGTAATTTGTCCGCATCTCCACACTGCTACCCCCTTTCATTCTTACATTGCTAATGCCTTATCATTTGTCATTTTATGTCGTTATTCCCTCCAAAATACAGATTTTAATACCATCGTGCATATCCACTGCTCTTTGGACATTTATACCAGACACCACGGGGATGCATCTCCCTGGGCTCTATACACTTGCTTCGCGCAAGCGCGATTTATCAGTGCTCCAGCCGACTTAAATCTGAGGAACTCCATCAGTTCAGGACTTAAAGAATCGTCTGAAATTTATAAACTGTAGGATTTGACGCTTCTTCGGAATTCTTTACCCGTAGTAATTTGTCCGCATCTTCACATCACTACCCCCTTTATTCTCACACTGCAGTGCTTTATAATGTGCCAGTTTATGTCATTAATACATATATTAATACCATTGTGTATATCCACTGCTTTTTGGATATTTATACTGGACACCACGGGGATGCATTTACCCTCGTCTCTATACGCTTGCTTCGCGCATGCGCTAATTATCAGCGCTACGGCCGTCTTAAAACTGAGGAACGCTACCAGTTCCACATACTCGCATCGCGCATGCGCGAGTAATTAGTGCTGTGCGAAACGCCGATGGACTTTTGACATGGCTATACGGATCTCCGCATTTTGGTAAGCCAAACCGCCTGGGGACCCCCCAAGCTGTTTTTATATATGCAAATTGCTCCGTTAGTTACCGACACGTTACCTTACAAGCCCGTTCTTTCCTTCCCTTTTTTAGTGAGACAATTTGACGACCTGACTGAATCACTCCTGACTTTTTACGTCGCAATTGAAGCCCCTTTTTCAGCCCGGGACCTATGGTAAGATGCTTGTGCATAACGTGGCAACCTCTTGCCTTTCTACAACTTTGGGGACCTGCCACTGATTATACGCCTTATTCTGCAGGTCCCACGGCAGCTTCCATTCATTCTCCTGCCTCCTAGGACACTCTACCATCCTTGAGAAAGGTACTTGTTCAGGTTATTTCCATGATTAGACCCTGTTTGTCCTCAGGTCACATCATCCTTACACATAACTTTTTCCATTTTTCTTCTATTTTATCACTGCAGGATTCTTCCACTATGAATTCATTTTCTTGGATACACTCCCACTGGTAAGCTGTGTGACTTCAGGTGTTGTAGTGCTTGCAAGTGCTCCCTTTGTCTAAAAATGTGCATACATAGATTCTTTTTTCTGTGTCTTGCAGAGTGATCTGGCCCTGATGAGAATCCCTCTGACTACCTGGGATTCGAAACGTGTAGGCCCCCCTATTTTCCCCTGGTCTGCCCTTGGTTGTCCTAGTATCTAACAGTGTTACACTCGGACTAATAACTATACACTCACTTTTGTAATTTTTTTTGAAAAAGTTGATTTAATTTAACTGTAAGGAGTGTATTTTCTTGATTTGATATGTTTTTTTGTTGTACAGCAGACTTACTACTTCTCCCACTGTGGTATTGATTCCCCAGCCTGTGGGAAGTATTGTTGTGTGATTGTGTGAATGTTTGTTGGTACGACTGTGATATGTCTGATTTATAATTGTATGGTTGAGATTTTATCTTGCTCTGTGTCCTTTTTTCATTGTTGTCACAAATTCTCTATTGAAATTATGCCCTAAAGGTCAAATTCATTGTACTTTGCAATATATTTTGTAAAATAAACAGCTATTCAATAGCATCCCCCAGTTTTGAATAGAAATCTTTATTGGGTTGACGAATTGTCATATGAATTGTAGTATCAGTATTGGCATCTCTCCACTGTTGTTTTGCATACCAATGAGGGCCCGTGCGGGATAGAACGTGACATCTCACATACACTGCACCAGTGCTGGGGGTGTTTACACTGTAGACGGGCTTTTTACACCACTTGCAGAGCACAGTGTAGTTTGTGCACTCTCCTGGAAGTGCAAATATTTTGTACTGAATGACGGTGCAATCTTCAGTTTAATTGCCCTTCTCTTTATGGGCGTTTTTTTCCAGGTCTGTTTGCGTGTTAATTGTCAATCCATATATGTAGCATGTTCGGCACATAGCTAGGCCTCTATTCAATAACTAGGTACTTTCTTCGATTCATATTTATCACTGGACTAGACTCGCAAGTGCGCGTGCACTGCTCGCACTCAGCAGTCCCCCTGGGGCACAAGCAGGCATCCTCTTCGGCCTGCTGATTGCAAGCACGCGCACCACTCGTTTTTTTGGGCGCAAGAATATATTTTTTAATGCAGATGATCACAAGCATTGGCATAGCCAATAGGTCTCGCTTTTGGGACCTTATGAGTATTTAGTTATGCAACTGTTGCATAACTAAATACATATAAGGTCCCAAAAGCGAGACCTATTGGCTATGCCAATGCTTGTTAATTAATGTGTCTCACATAATGATAATAAATATGTTGAATATATAGTGTTGTGCAAATGTGCTAAAATGCAATTGGGGACCCAACTAGAGATGTCACATACAATTTCAAAGTCAAACTACAAAATATATATATTTCATACTGGGGTCGCCAGTAGGTAGTTATAGTTAGGACCTAGTTTCCATAGTGAAAGCATTTTTTGTTTTGCTAAAAAATTTGGCGCCATTTAATGAATCCTCTGAAAAGTTTCAAAACTAGTTTGCCAATCACTTCTGCTGTTGTTTTGAACGTTTCGGGATGTTCCGTAAAGCGTGGGCAGAGAAAAAGAGGGGGGTCTCAAAATGCGCTTTCCCCATGCAATTTCCCTAACGGGTTTTAGACATAATAACAGCCAGAACCGCTGAAAGGAATGACACCATATTTGGCAAAAAGGTAGCTATTGGTCCAGAAAGTGACCTTTTTATAAATTGGTTTAAATCCATTTGGTAGTTTTGGAAATATTAAGTGAAATCCAAATTTTTATATATAGTGACACGGATCCTTGGCGGATCCAACAGTTCCCTTGCGGAAATGTGAGTGGCTGCCAACACTTCAACCAGGAAGTATTGGCAGCCATCTTGGGACTCGGCTTCAGCCGAGTTGCAGAAAAACCTTTAATAAAATAAAAAGGGGGCAGGGTAGGAATACCCTGCACCCGAACTGTGGTCCTGGGTCTCCCTGTGACCCCGACGGGGTCAAAAAGCACTTATTTTTTTTAATGTTTGCCAAGGAAATTCAATAGAGCCAAGAATCCATGGCAATTGTTTTTTTTAAAAAAAAACAAGCGCGGTCTCTTGTGCTTGTTTACATTAAAGCCTCCAAGTGAGCAGGTTCAGGTGGCATGCCGGCTTTTTTTTTCAAACGGAGGGGCGAACGTGCCCCCCTCCCCCCTTTGACCTAATTATGCCCCAGGGCCACCACCTCCATGGGCCGTAATTTTAATAAGGTGGGGAGCTGCTCGGACCCCTCCCCCAAGCCCCGGGTACTACCACCTCCCGGGGGCTCTATATAAATTGTATAGTGGGGGCTGCATGGACCGCCTGAGCCCCAGGAACCACCACCTCCCCTGGGCCAAGTTAAATATGGCGAGGGGTCTATACGGGTCCTGAGCCGCAGTGACCACACCCTCCCTGGGCTTCACTACCGGGCCATTCTTGGACTCAGGGGCCACCACATCCCCGGGAAGGCCCATGCAAACAGAAGGCAGGCCGTGCAGCCCCTCCCCCCCTCCTGGAGCCATACATAGCCCTGGGGACAGCCACATCTCAGGGCTACTGCTATGTCCCGGGGAGCCCAGCCCTGGGACTTTGGGGTTTGTTTTTGCTTGGCAGGAACTTTGACAGATCCTGCTAAGAAAAAGCAACCATTCTAGTTCCAGCGGGTGGGAGCTGTCAAAGTGCTCCTGCCTGCTGGAAGCAGAGGTTTCATCTCTCTCCCTGCCCACAGATATGTGGGTAGGGAAAGAGATGAAACAATTGCTCCTGCATGGAGGGAGCTGCCTTTCCAGTAGCTCCCTCCGTGCAGCAGCAATGCCAGCTCCTGCAGGAGGCCGGGAGCCGGCTGGGACGGCAGGGGTCTTGAGTCTCCCCCACACTCTTGAGGAAAATAAGCAGAATAGGCAAAATAAAGGTTAGGAACGAGCAGAAAGAGACAGAATAAAGGTGAGAAATGAGCTGAAAGAGACAAAATAAAGGTCAGTAACTAGAGCCAAGAGGTAAAACAAAGGTGAGAAACAGGCAGAATAAAGGTCAGCAATGAGCAAAATAAGGCAAAATACAGATGAGAAACAAGCAGGAAGAGGCAAAAACAAGGTCAGGAACGCGCAGAAAGAGGCAAAATAAAGGTCAGGATGGAGCAGAAAGAGGCAGAATTAAGGTCAGAAATGAGCGGAAAGAGGCAAAATAGAGAAACAAACAGAAAAAGAAAAATAAAGATACGAATGGAGCAAAAAGAGGTAGCATAAAGGTCAGAAGGGAGCAAAAGGAGGCAGAATAAAGTTCAGGAGCAAGCAGAAAGAGGCAAAATAATGGGAACAGTGGGTATAAAGAGGCAAAATAAAGGTCAGAAACGAGCAGCAAGAGGCAGAATAAAGGACAGAAAGTAGCAGAAAGAGGCAAAATAACAGGCAGAAAGAGACAAAATAGAGGTGAGAAACCAGCACCAAGAAGCAAAACAAAAGGGGGAAATAAGCAGAATGAGGCAGAATAAAGGTCAGCAAGGAGCAGAAAAAGGCAAAATACCAATGAGAATGGAGCAGCCAAGGCAAAATACAGGTCAGAAACTAGCAGAAAGAGGCAAAATAAAGGTGGGAAATGAGCAACAAAAGGTGGAATTAAGTTCAGGAGTGAGCAGCAAGAGGCAAAATAACGAGCATAATGAACAGAAAGAAGCAAAATAATGGGAACAATGAGCAGAAAGAGGCAAAATAGAGGTTAGAAACCAGCACCAAGCTGCAAACCAAAGGGGAGAAACAAGCAGAATAAAGGTCAGCAATGAGCAGAAAACTAAAATACAGATGAGAAACGAGCAGCAGAGGCAAAATACTGGTCAGCAACGAGCAAAAAAAGGCAAAATAAAGGTGGGAAACTAGATGAAAAAGGCAGAATAAAGTTCAGAAGGGAGCAGAAAGAGGCAGAATAAAGGCCAGAAAGGAGTAAAAAGAGTCAAAATAAAGTTCAGGAGAGAGCAGAAAGAGGCAAAATAATGGGAAGAATTAGCATAAAGAGGAAAAATATAGAGCAGAAGCAAGAAGAGAAGAGGCAGTAAAACAAGCAGTAAATGAGAGGAGGAGGCAAAAAAACGAAGGAAGCAGAGGGTAGCGGACTGTAAGTAAGCTGGACAGGAGTACCATCACCAGGGGAGCTGACAGGAGGACCTGCTCCCATGTGCCATCCTACTTTACTGTGTACCCACAGCAGACCAACTCATATACTCATGCGCTCACTGACAGACTCATACATCCACTGACAGATATTCAGACACTCATTCACCCACACACAGACCTACTGAGAGACTCACACACACACTCACAGACCCACTCAGAGACTCACTCAAACACCGACTCGCACACTCATGCATCCACTCACAGACCCACTGAGACTAACACACCCACTCACAGACCCACTGATACACCCACTCACAGATCCACTCAGATACTCACACACTCACTCATAGACCCACTCAGATACTCTTGGACTCTCTCACAGACTCACTCAGACACTCATCCAAATACTCACAGACCCATTGAGACACTGATGTTCCTATTCACAGACACACTCAATGACTCATGCACCCACTCACAGAGTCACAAACCCAGTGACTGACCGACTAGGACACTCGCTCACCTACTCAAAGAGACTCACAAAACCACTCACAGACCCACTCAGACACTCACAGACCCACTCACCTACCCACTCAGAGACTCACCCATCCACTCACAGCCCTTCAAGGTCACTCATGCACCCGCTCACAGACCCACTCAGACACTCACGTATCTGGTCACACACCCAATCAGAGACTCATGCACTCACTCACAGACCTGTGTACTCACTCACAGATCCACTCATTCACCCACTCACAGACCCACTTAGACAATCAAGCACCTACTCACATACCTACTCAAACATTCCCAAATCCACTGACAGACCCACTCAGAAACTCTAACACCCACTCACAGACTTACTGAGACATTCATGCACTCACTCACACACTCACTGTCAAAGGTTAGTGGTTGAATTAAGGAAATAAAATTCAAAAACCTTAGAAATTAACTTAAAAAACCAAAGGTTACAGGGCCTGTATAGTTTGGAAATAGAATTGAAAAAACTTTAGAAATGCACTGGAAAAAGGCAAATGTTACAGGGATGTTATGGTTAGGCTCAGATTTCACTCATACAAAACCAGTGAAAGTTCAGCAGTTATGATTTGCTGAGCTGACTATAATTATGCCCCCGCAATGCACTGCTTATAACTTCAGATATTTCATCACTCATGACATGCTCAGTGACATCACTGATGGCATTATCCCCAGAAGCACCAACACACCCACTCACACCCCTTGACTACCTCTCATACACCCACTCACAGGCCCACAACTCAACTAACATACCCATTCATAGACCCTTACAAGTTCTCACACAACCACTCACTCATCCATAGAGCCACTAATACATCCACTCACTCACTAATACAGCCACACACACAACCACTCACTCTATCATACAGCTACTCATACAACCAGTCGCTTACACATACATCCACTCACACAGCCACACACTTGCCCATATAGCTCCTCAGGTATTCACTTGTTCACCCATAGGGTCTCTCAACACAGCCCCTCAATCACCCATACAAGCACTCTCAGACTCACTCACACACCCACACAACCACATATATACCCACTTGCACATCCATACAAGTACTCTCACATCTGCTCATTCTCCCACACAGCCATTTATACACACTCACTCTCCAATACAGCCACTAACACACCAACTCACTTAAGCAAACACCCACTCAAACAGGCACTCACTCACCCATACTGGTACTCACTAACCCATACAGGCATTCACTCACTGATGTAGCAACTTACACACCCATTCACTCACTCATACAGCCATTCAGACACCCACTCACTCACCCATACAGTCACTCACACATTCACTCACCCACCCATACAGCCACTCACACACCCACACATGCAAGGATACACACAGTCACTCACATAATATAGATTAGAAGTAGTACCACTCATTAGTAGTGTACCTAGCACACTAATCTAACTTTTGTAGTAGGTTAGTACATGTCTTTAACGCTCATAAACTCTTAGAAAACACTTACACTAACAGGATGAGGTCATCAGTGATGTCATTTAATACGTCATCCATGATGTCATCGGTGATATCCCTGACCATGCCATCATTGATATCTCTGACCATGTCATTGCGGGGGTGTAAGTTATATTTAGCTCAGCTAACTATAACTGCTGAATTTCACTGGTTTTGAACGAATTAAATCTGAGCCTAACCATGCCATCCCTGTAACCTTTGCTGGCAGCCTTTACACATCATTCTTGCCCTAGCCGCCCTAATGGTAGAAAGTAGAAGAGCACAATGTAAGTAGTTATATTACAGAGGTTGAAGTAGGCGAAATATGTTGGTCATGACGTGCCCACACTTTTTAAATTTAACAAAAATAGTTACCCTGATTTTTGTTAAAAGACAACCATCCTGGGACTGTTAATTCCTACTGTTGAGATGCCTCAGCTGAAGTGGAAAGGAGGGAGTTTCCTGTGCTGTGAGTCTGGGGAAGGGACACCTAAACAAGAAACTCTACTTTTTTGCGCTTCATGTGACAACCTATCCTATATGGGCAATAATAGTACATTTCCCACTGATTAGTTTAATATGCATTTATTTTCATGTGCGTTGTGCATTATTTTAATATGGAATTACCTAAAGGTTAAAGTGCAGTTCTAAGCTTATATGAATGTGTCTCTTGATTACTTGAACGGAATCTTCTGCACAACTCACTCAAACTTGGAAGTACAGTTACACAATTGTACTGTTGTTCAATTATATTTATATGGAGATTCATATCACTTACCATACATGAATCCTCTTTTAGTGGACACTATGCCACTGTATGGATTGGAGCAGGTGTGAGAGCAGGTATGAATGAATATGAACTGTGATTGTCTACCCCAATTCGGTAAATAAATATTACGGTAAGCATCTAAATGAATTTCCTTTTATATCTCTGGTCTCTGACCTTGGTCTTCAAAGTGTCACTTTAAAAACCCCAGCCCATGCCCTGTCTCACCACAAACTGGACCATGAAAGTAGTGGAATATGTCACCTATTGTGACTGTATTTGGATATTCGACCACTTGTTACCAAACTTTTCCATCAGGTACAACTTTCTTCAAAGTCCCACCCGAGACAGGCAAGCTGCTTTCCAGCTTTGGGCTTTGTACACACAAGAGGTGAGTGGTGTGAGATAGAAAAATAGGCAGTGCTAGTGGAAAAGTGGTCAGCACTTGTGAGGGAAGTGGGTGGCATCAGTCGGGAAGTGGGTGACGGCCTCCAAAGATAAAATTGGGTACCTGCCTTTTTTTAAACAAATTGAGCGTTGCATACAACTTTGGGTGAGTACAAATCCAATTTATCTAAGGGAGTAGAGAGAGTTATTCAGATCGAGGTCAATGTGAAACAAACAACTGATTAGATGTCAACCAACAAAGAATACTTCTGAGAGTTCGTAGCTGGAAGACATGTTAAAAACAGAATGAAACATAATGACTGTTGACTTCAAGGCTTTTATTTTTGGATGGTCTTTTCTCAATTTTAAATGTCTAAATGGCGTTAAATAATCCTCTCCTTAGATCCAGATGATCAAATGTATTGTTGACATAAATGCATGCTTCATAGCATGGGGAATCTGATGCTTGACCCCCTTTTGGCTCATTCCACTGTGAAGTGTCAACAATTACCTTCATGCTCTGGGTTTCTGTTGAGAGTGTGAGCACTTCTTGAGGATGTTTACCTAAAGGAAAGATGCAAGTAGTCTTAACAGGCCAGAACCTCAGGTAAGCAAGGCAGTGCAGAATCAGTCACATGCCTGACATGTGAATGCTGCCATCTTTCATAGGTGCTTTCCTGTAAAGACATCTTCAGTGATCAGTCAAACACAACAGAAACAAGTAAAGAGGAGTCAATTAAGGCAATACAAAGTAAAAGTAATGAATGAGACTACAGAGTTGGCACGATATGTATTAGGGAGCAAAAGAAGGGAGGAGTGCTTTGAGACTCTCAAACTTATATTTACAATGCATCTGCTAGCAGACTCTTCTAGTTCTAACTGCATGCAATGTCTACCTCTTCAATAGACTGCAGTGCTTCATCTTCCTGTTCCTCAGAATCTTCCTCGGTGCCATCTATTTGGGCCTCTTCCTCCTCCTCGGGGTTTACTTGATATTGGCTTAGTTTGAGACTGAGGTCACCAAGGTCTTGGGCAACCCCTTCATGGGTAGATTCTGCATCGCCCCCAGGCACACTGTCTTTGCACTCTTCCTCTGCAGCAAGTCCGGAAGCTGCACCCTGAAAGAATGCATTAAACATATGTATTACAATATGTAGGCTACTCGTCTTTGTGCAGGTTGAGAATAAACTACCACACAAACCTCACACACATGAAAACTAAGCAAACAGATTTACATATTTCTTGCAATAAAAAAACCTTTAATGTGACACCTTAAGAATTATGTAGCCATCGTCTGCCTTATTCAGATACTATTTTCTGCATATATGTCAAACTGGCATACCCAAAAAGGGGTCCATTCCAAGTTTGGCCACCTGGGTACACAAAATGAAGAAACAGGGCCAGAATGAAGGCTCTGCATGCAAAAAATTGGCTTTTGGTTTCCATTCCATGCCCAGAACTCGGGAACACGGAAGAATTACCATCCAGCGTGGTGGTTTTTGGAACAGGTAATTGAGGTTTCCCTGCACCGCGATACTCGGACTCGCAATGGGCCCCTTAGTAGTTTTTGCAACTGGGTAAAGATGACCCTGTTCACAGAATCACAATCTGCAGCTTTTTATGTACAAAGGTATTCTTACAACTATGAAAAGCCCCCAGAGGAACGCACTTTGCACCGTTACGAACATACATTAGGGCTAGGAAAATGATGGATTCCATGGTAGATGGTACTGCAAATATGATGAACCCTAACAAAGGTTGTTGTACCCCTGAATGTATTCATAAAACCCTTCAGCGCCTTTTCCCACACACATTGCACTTCTAAACTTACACTACCTCCATTTAGGTGCCAGTGGTGTGAAAGCGTTCCAAATACCCCAACATTTAGGAAATTTAGAAGAAATGTTCAATTGTGGAAAATATCTTCCATGTGAGGGAAACAAGGAGGAAAACTGTGCATTCACCTAACTGTCCAACTGCACATTCACCTTAACGCTTTGAGTGAGGATGTTTCACTCCACAGACAGTCACAGATGGAGGGTTAGGAGTAACAGGCAAATAAATTAGGAAAACAATTTGCTTGGAGTACTCTTGGGAAATTTGACACCCACATAAACTCATAATCTACAGAAATCATCACAGGGTTGTCTGCTGTTCAGATGCACAAATCTGGCAGGTGGGTGTGTTTTGCATAGCACAAATAATGCGCTCATTTCCTTAGATGCAACAATGGGACTTCTCTCATGCCTGCTAGGGCAGTGCTGTACAAACACACTCCTTTAAGGTTGTTTATCTCTGGTCCTTGAGGGTTAGAGCCATGCCAGATTTTCAGGATAACAACTTATTTTTAATTTTTGAGGGTATATGTTTCCTATGTGTATATCCCGAATACCTAGATGACTTTTACGCTTAAATTCATTGTAGGTTAGGCATCTCATGTGGATATACTGGAAGCATTATGTTTCCATTCATTGTATGTAAATGTATTTTGATGCGTAGATCCTAGTTATTTCGTTGCCTCACATTTACATTCCTTCAGCGTAAATATATCTCGTGAACATGGTGAATATCTGGATATCTCACATTTACATTCATTGTAGGTATATGTATCTCTTGTGACTATCCAGACTATCAGAATGACTAACATTTACAAATTAAACAATGCAAATGTATCTCTTGTGGGAATATGAATATTGTAATGACTCACATTTACATTAATTGCATGTTAATGTGTCGTAAGTGGATATCCGAAATAACTGGGTCACGAATATTTACATTATGTGTAGACATATGTATCTTATATGAATATCGTGAATGTCTGGGTGACTCACATTCACATTCATTGTATGCATATGTACATCATGTGGATATCCTGAATATACTGAATGCCTGGATGACTCACAGTTACATTTTTTGCAGTTACACTTGTCTTATGGGGATATCAGGACTATCTGATGACTCGCGTTTACATTAACTATGGGCATATGTATCTCGTGCGAATATCCTGACGGTCTGAATGACCACATTAACATTCATTGGATGTATATGCATCTCATGTCGCTATTCTGACTATCTGGATCACTCACATTTACATTTATTGTTGACATATGTATCCTATTTGGATATCCTGAATGTCTGGATGATTCACATTTACATTCATTGTATGTTTATGTATCTTGTGTGACTATCTGGATCACTCACATTTCCATATATTGTAGCTATATGTAGCTCATGTGGATCTTCTGCGTCCACATTTATATTCATAGGGACTCATTTATGAGGCCCCTTGCAGCGCGGGAAAGTCACTTTTTTAACGTTCCTGTGGCGCAATGTGCCCTGGCATATATACAACGTCAAGTAAGCCACTTTATGTGGCTTTTCATGGTCTACTAATTATGTGCCTCTTTCACGCAAAACACTACGTGAAAGGGGAGTTCCATGGGTGTTGCTGTGGGTGTCCCCACGCACCACCCATGGAATCTGACACATTCCCAGATTTACAAGAAATCGTTAACCTGGGAATGCATCAGAATCTAACGCCACACCAGCCCAACAGCAACCCATCAGTACCATAAAGATCAACATGTGAGATGGCACGTAATGGTGTGCGATAGATAAAATGAGAGCACATGCCGGGAGGGGTATTAGGGGAGCCCTCGACAACATGGCGGGGGGGGGGGGAGGCACCATCAGGAGGGAGCTTTACGTTCCCAGGCATTGTGCAGAGCATGGGGGGCAGATCGATTCGCAGAGGTTCGAGGATAAGAGATCCCGTCAAGGACCCTCCAGAATGAGATAGGGACGTATAAGTAGGAATAATGGTTCCAGCAAAATGTCAAGTCATAACGTCAAACAACAGCATGGTTTTCTTCAGGCACGTCTGCATCACCTGAGCGCACTAGCAAATAGCTCACAAGGGGACCCCAAATATCACTAGGCCGGCTCGAGATGGGCAATAACTCGGCAAATGTAGTATGCTGATCTTGACAATAAGTCAAGTCCGCCAGCCAGTCCTTAAATTTGGGCGCCCTACCTCGACCCCAACGGCTCGCCACCCATCTCTTTGCCAAGAGGAGCGCAGTATCAATGAGATTTCGGCAAGATCTGGGGATCTGCAGAGTATACCCGAGAAGTGCCACCAAGAGGTCCAGGGGGATAGCCTCCCCTGTCATCTCCGCGAGGGCATCTGTCACCTGATGCCAGTAGCGCGCTATCTGAGGACATTCCCATGCCAGATGCAGAATATCCGCATGTTCGGCATGGCCTCGCACACAGCGATCATCATCTGCCAGGCCAAATCTACGTTTTCTCACCGGCGTGTAGAATGTCCGCTGTAGGAATTTGTAATGTATGATTTTCAATCTGCTGCTGGCGGAAACGCAGGAGGTAAGCGCACAGCAATAGTGCCATTGCTCCAGATTCCGGCATCGGAGCTGCGCCCCTAAGCTGACGGTAAAGGCCGGACACCAGATGGGCCCCATCCTGCGAGCTTAGCAGGAAATGAAGCGGAGGCAGAACTTCAGGTTCGTCTGGGAAATCAGGTAATATGTCTCTCATCCCTGCTCGTAAGCGTATGTAATAAAAGAGCTCAAGAGGGGTATGGCTGTGTGTCGCAAAGAAGAGTTCCACCGATTTGAACTGGCCGTTAGCGAACAAGTTGCCCCAGCAAGTGACATGGATCTTTGCACAAAGATTACGGAATCCCTGTTCCCATAGTAGGGTGAGGTCTGGATGATAAGCAAGTGGCAACTTAGGTGAGTATGGGAGGGGACAAGATAAGCTCTTGGCAATACGGCGCCACGCATCCAAGGTGCAAGAAACCAAAGTATTGGGCGTAGTGATGGATGATTCCGGGCAGTGGAGCAATCCATTGAGCGGAAGGGGATGCACTATCCAGTCTTCCACCGCAACATGTGGCATAAAAGGCGTGGGAGCCATCCAGTTGTAGGTGAAATGTGCCTGCGCGCACTGGTAATACGCCTCGAAGTCAGGCACATCGAAGCCTCCCTTGTCATATGGGAGGGTAAGCGTGGCCCACTTGAGCCGGGGACTCTTGCCTCCCCAGAAGAGTCTGCGCAGCTCCATTTGAGTGTCTTAAAGAAAAAAGCGCCGGGGAAATAGGGAATGTTGAGGAAGAGGTAAAGAAAACGAGGAAGGATTATAATTTTTATGAGGGACGCCCTTCCGGTCATGGAGAGCGGCAGGGTGATCCACCGATCCACAGAAGCGGTCAGCTTGATGATTGCCACTCCATAATTGGCTCGTAATGTCTCCTCCCTGTCCCGGGAGATACGGATCCCCAGGTAACGAAGGTTGGTTCGGCACCACTCAAGTGGATAGTCAAGGGGAAAGTCAGCTATCGCATCCGTTAAAGGGAAGAATTGCGACTTGGACCAATTGATATGCACACCTGACATCCCGCCAAACGTAACAAACTCCCTGAATAAGGGATTGAGGTGCGTTTCAGGGTGCTTGACATACAGCGTGATGTCATCCGCATAGAGGGATACATCTATTTGCCGCTGTAGGCATTGCACCGCTCCGTCCCGATGTAGTTGACGCAGACGACAGGCAAGAGGTTCTACAGCTATGGCAAATAACAGGGGAGAGAGTGGGCAACCCTGGCGCGTGCCTCTAGTGATGTCGATAGGCTGTGACAAGCGACCATTGATCAACACTCTCGCCGTAGGCCGAGTATAAAGCAGACAAACCCAAGATATGAACAACCTCGGGAACCCCAATGCTAGCCAACACGGAGAACAAGTAAGGCCACTCGACGGAGTCGAATGCCTTGGAGGCATCAAGGAAAACGGCTGCAACAGGTATGTCGGGATGAACCGTACAAAGCAGAGAGAACAGGGTGCGGAGATTGTGTGAAGTAGACCGGCCTGCCACAAACCCAGACTGATCGGGTAACACAATTCTAGTCATCAACAGCGACAGCCGTGTGGCCAGTACCTTGGCAAATATTTTAACATCACAGTTGAGGAGGGATTTGCAGGAGCTAGGTTCTTTGCCAGGTTTTAGGAGAGAGGTGATGACCACTTCGCGCATAGAACAGGGAAGTGCACCGTCACAAAGTGATTCTGAGTAGACCTCACGAAGGACAGGGGCCATGATATCGATGTATGTTTTGTAAAACTCGGCAGGAATGCCATCGAGGCCTGGGGCCTTGCCATTCTTGAGGGACATGATGGCTTCACGGACCTCGTCCAGCTCGAAGGATGCCGCCAGGAATGCCCTGTCTCCATCGCTGAGCCAGCATAGCGCTACATCCTTCAGGTAGTCATCATAAGACGTGTCGGGGCCTATGGTGGAAGTGTAAAGTGATTGATAATGTGCCGTGAAAGCAGTGAGGATTTCATCCGAGTTCCTGATTGTGGTGCCATAGGTATCCGTGAGTTCGAGTACGACATTGTGTTCTCGCGGAGCTCGCGTGAGCGTGGTGAGTACCTTCCCAGGCCGATCCCCCTCGCAGTACCTCCGGGCTTGCCAATATTTGCCACGGAACTTAGCCTGCCTAGCAGCCTCCTCCTCATACCTCGACAATGTCTCCCTGAAAGCAGCATGCGGTTCGGGGCCAGTCTCAGCTACCATGCGGAGTTCCAAAGCGCGCAGCTCCTTCTCCAGCGTGTTAATAGTGTGGAGGATGTCTCGTAAAACACCATGGCTTTTGGAGATGCAATAGCCCCTGATGGTCACCTTAAATGCCTCCCAAATGTGCTCAACCGAGTCTACTGACCCCTTATTTCTGGGAAAAAAATCAGTTATCTCCTCCCCCAGTTCAGTGCAAAACAGATTGTCTAACAAAATCTCAGGGCGGAGCCTCCAGTGCGGTCTAGGGCTATCCCACCCAGGTATGTGGAGATGTAGCAAGACGGGACTGTGATCAGAATATGTTCTCGGTAAGTGTGCCACCCCCACCAACTCTGTGGAGATCCCTCTGGTGACCAGAAAGTAGTCCAGGCGTGCCCATGTACCCGTATGTGAGGTAAAATGTGTGCCCTCCCTCCTATATGGGTGTAAGTGTCTCCAGGCATCGAACAGCTCGCCCTCTGCAATCACTCCCTCCAGCGCCTCTCGCGCTCTAGGCTTATAAGAGCAGACTCCGTCGGCCCTATCCAGCTGGGGTACCAGTGCCAGATTGAAGTCCCTAACCCAAATGATATGCCGTGAGCCAGCGGACATGATCTTGCCCCACAATGCAGTGAAAAAAACAGGTGCATCCACATTCGGCGCATATGTGATGACAAATGTGTACGTGTCCTGACCCAGCCTGCCCACAACAATGCAAAGCGCCCCTCCTTATCGACAAGCTCTCCATACTTATGAAATGGTACATTACGGGCTATAAGGATAGAAACCCCCCTAGCATAGGTGGAGTATGAGGAGAAGGTGCGGGCCCCAGCCCATCTGCTCGCAAAGGTGGTCCTACCCTGCGGCGACAAGTGGGTTTCCTGCAACATGGCCACCTGAACGTGGTGTCTATCAAGATAGGCAATGACATTGCGACATTTTTTAGCATCATTCAGACCCCGCACATTCCACGACAAGCAAGTTAATTGTGTGTTAGCATTCACAGCGGCCATAAATAAGTCAACATCAAATGCAGCTGTGCCAGCCAGCGTAATAAGACAGGGGTCTCCCTACCCCGCCAACATAGGTACACACACCATTGTAGAGTTTGCATATAGATTCCTAGCGATATTAGCCTCTGCGTAGAACAACCCAACCCCCCTCCCACCCCAGCATCCCTATCATGCCGGTAGCCATGGAACCCCACCCAGCACCTCCCCCCCATCCCACCTCCCCCAACCCCCGCAACAACAGCAAAAACAGTAGCAGTCTTAAGGGGAACACCCTGTAGGGGTATAGCATAGAGCACGCACAGCCACTTCCCAACCCATAGCTCCAGTCCTGTACCGCCCTCTGCGGAGACTAGGGTTAAGAGAGTGGTCCATGGTTTACGTTACCAACAGGAACATGAAGGTCGTGCAGTCCCATCACGTGCAATCCTCTCAGTGACAGCACCCAGGGCAAGGGGCACCAGTCAAACAGTGCAGGTGGGGTATCCATTGCAGGTGTTGCAAACAGTCAGTGTTTGAGTGGATCCGGGGACAGATCCTCGTCCCCCAGGTCCTCCGCGACATCGCGTTCCTCCGTCTTCAAGAAGTCCTCCACTTTTTGCGGGTTCGTGAAAAAACGCTGCTTCCCCTGAGGCGTAATCCGCAGCTTCGCCGGGTACAGGAGAGCATAGTCCACTAGGGCGTCCCGCAACTTCTTTTTTACCGGGAAGAATTTGCGTCTTTCCTCTTGCACCAATGGCATGAAGTCCGGATATATGGAGAAGGTGACACCATTGTACTGTAATGTTCTTTGAGTCCGGGCCGCCCGTAATGCAGTGTCACGATCAAGATAGTTCAATAGCCTAGCAATAATCGGCCTAGGTGGCAATCCGGGCTTAGGTACAGGCACCAAGGAACGGTGTGCTCTCTCCACAATGAATTGGGGGGAGAAGGCGTCCTCTCCGATTGATCCCTTAAGCAGTTTCTCGATATAGAGTTCCATCCTGCCCGTGTCAGTGGATTCTGGCACATTCGTGACGCGTATGTTGTTTCGCCGGCTGCGGGCTTCCAAATCCTCATTTTTAGCCGCTATGACGCGAAGCAGATTGTCCATACTAGCCAGTTGTGTTGTGTGAGTTGATGTCGCGTCCGTGTTATCAGATATACGCTGCTCCGCAGCCGTTAGCCGCTCCTCGTGCCGATCCACCTTATGGACCAAGGCATCCAGTCGAGCAGTGACGCCGTCGACCTTTTCAACCACAGTCGCAAACCCATGCCTCGTTTCCTGAAACAGACTATGGAGGTCCAGCTCTTTAGTGGGAGACGCGGTGGCCCGTGGAGCCGCCGCGCTGGGCCCAGGGTCCACAGGTACTGATTTCACGCCTTTCTTGGCGCCGTCAAAGCTGAGTTTCGTCTGCCGATTACCAGGCCTCACCATGGCGGCAGTGGGACGTGGCGCCCAGTCGCCGCGGGGCTCGTCAGTGCTATGGGCCCAGAGGTAGAACAGGCGGACACAACAGCAGAACAGCGAGCGTGGTATTCACAAGTAGGTTTCAATCCAACAGCCACTGGGAAAGATGAGCTGATGTGGGCAATAGTCGTCGGGGGAACGGCACAGGCCACTGGCACCCCACGCGTTCCTCAGGCACCCCAACGAGGACAAACCGCAGGATCCAGGAGGCAATAATGGTGTCTGCGTCCTCGAGGGGGGAGCGAGCTGCAGGTGCAACCCCAAAGTGTGGCAGTAGGTGTTATGGCTGTCTGCACCAGGCGCAGGGGGAAGGCAGTACCTAGGATGTATGGGGCAGCTGCAGAAACCCCACCGCGAGCATGCACAGTGTAAAGCTCAGATGTACAGTCTGTGAGCGGGAAGCAGAGCAGGCCAGTCCGGTTGCAGGTCACGGCCCCACTCCTAGGAATCCCAGGGAGCTCGCAAGTGGATAGCAACACACTAGTTGGCACAGGCAAGGCTCAGCCACCCCACAGTGACAGCCTACCTTGGCATCTCCTCGCTTAGTGGGACGTGAAGAGAACGGCCGCCGCCGTCAGGTCGGGTGTCTCCCGGCCCGCACCGCCCAACCGAGAGGTACCGGCGGGGTGTAGGTCTTGCCAGGTGCTCGGGGGGGGGGGGGCGCGTCACGCCACCCGGCGCTCCTCCGGGTATAATGGACAGCCCACTCGTAGCCTGTGCGCCGAGATTCTGCAGTAGCGAGGGAGGGGGGGCCAACTCACGCGTGGGGGGGAAAGCACCCTCCCCCAGTCTCAGGTCTCAATACAGTCTCCGTCCCAACCTCGGACGGTTGCTCGCGCTCACGGCCTAGCCCCTCGTGGCCATCCTCGGAGTCGCGTAGGTAGCAGCAGCCGGCCCTCCTCGATCGCAGTTTCCAGGCTGATCTCCGGTGATCCTTCAGGCAGCGATATCTCCGGCTTAGAACGTCGTAGCAGCCCCAGATTTGGGACGAGTGTAGGTAGCAGCTACTTGCAGCAGATGTGGGACAAACACGGCGCCTCAGCACCCTGTGGCAGAGGATAGATGCAGGATAGCTGGTCAGGGAACGGGAGCTACTTGTTCAAGCAGCCATACCGCTTGTGCGCCCTCTAGCGCCCCCTGCCGTATCTCATAGATACGGTGCACTCTTGCCTATTAGTTTTGACCTAGGGCAGCGCAGCAAGATTCTTTGCAGTGCTGCCGTATGTAAAAACCTCATAAATGAAGACTTTTATATGTAAATATTTCGCATCTGGATATCCTGAATGTCTGGAAGGCTCCCATCTTGATTCATTGCATGGAAATGTTTCTCACATGAATATCCGGAAATGACCTCTAGGCATCCTGTGAATTAATAAAAATGTTAAACAGTACCCGACAGTGTCTCCAGATTTGGCAGAACCAATGTCAACATAGTTCTGTAAATATTGACTCATATAGTAAGCAATAAAAGCCGTAAAACTAGCAACTTTAAAATTAAAAGAAAAACACACTTAATAATAGTAAAAAGCTCCCATTTGTGCAAAAATGAATGTCTAATGATGTCTTCAGTTGTGAGTTTAATTTTGCACTCTCTCTCTTTTACCTTTGTTTTCTCTTGTCTTAAAATTCTGAAAAATCGTTAAAAAAATTAAGCAAAATATATTTTGGTCTCCAGAAATCTACACTGCCATAGTAGTCCCTCACATTGAGGGGACTACTTTGTGTGCAGATGGGCTCCCTCTGAAAGAGCAGAATGCCGTCACTCACAGTGAAGTTAGCAAATGACTAATGCGGGCTAAGCCACTGGCCCATGCTTTATGCCGTAGTGGGTGGAGGAAAATGTGAATGACACAACAACAGACCAATGGGTGAAGAGGTCTGCCTGAAAGCCACTACAGGTAAGTATATAGCATTTATAATGCAAGCACAAGAAAGCATTCCACTTTGTTTTGGGTGAATACCTTGGAAAAGAACTGTTTTCCCTGTGAATAATTCTCCTCAAGTCTGTAAGGGATAATTTTTTTTTTTGCACACATCACTTTACATACTTTCGCAAGTATCACCCCTTACAATTACTACATAAGCGTGTCTAGAAGGCCTGTGTTGGTACAAGACGTATCTTTGTCAGTGTTTCTGCTCACCTTAGCTCTCAGGACCTCCTCACTCAGGAGGTGCTGGAGGTGACCTCTGAGTCTGTGGACTTCATGTTGGAGCACAGCGATGAGGGCATCCTTCCTTAGATTCTCCTCTTCCACCTTTGATAAGCGAGTCACCTCTTCCCCCAAGGTCAGCAGGAAGCGCTCCTGGGGACAGATAAGGGGAGAAAAGGTTGGTATACCAGGATTTTCCAACTCCATGATATGGTTTATATGAAATGTTTGCACCATCACTAAAAACTGTTATGGTAGCTTGGTTTGGGCAAATGTCACACATTTTCTAAGGTGACTTTCTCTTAAGTGTGGTAACTGGAATAAGCACTTCCTACCGCCATCAGGGCCGGACTTTGACAGAATATGCTTTGGACCAAAATAATAGTATCTCCCATTTGCGAATTTGGAGAGTAAAAAAAGGGGCCTCCATTTGTAAATCGAGCAACTCTGTACATTGGTACATCCCTGGTCTGTACTCCAAAAGTGCTTTGGTCCATCAACTTTGCCTTCATGATACTAGTATCATCAATTGACCTTCCTCATTCTCTCAATCTTGGCCTCCTCCCTCTCTACTGGGCCCACTTTTCCACATCTGCTGGCCCCCTTGGGGTTTTAAGCAACTGTGCCATCTTATTCTGGATTACAAAATGTTAATTGGCAGAGAATTCACAGTGCTTTCCAGCAAGCACATTCATCCTCTGAGATGTTTCATTACACCAGAAAACCGACCCACACAGTCACAAATTCGGCGCTTACACTGACATGCCAGAGTGACCCTTCTAGCACTACCGGGCAGCCTGATAGGCCAGTCACTGTTCCCTGTACAGCCACAAGTGGGTGCTATTTGCAACGTGAGAAATAAGGAATTATTTATGAGAGTAATTCTTAGTCGTATTTGTAGATAGATAGTTAGATGCACCTTTATTGCATAATTAATTATAGTAATTACAGTCGAAGTCCCCAGAGCAGGGAGAGGAGTACAGAATTAAATATATAACTTTAGTATTAAAAGGCATAAAAGAGAAAAGTAACAAGCTAAAATCAACATCCCTGGCCCATACAGCATTGAAGCCAACCCTCCGTCTGCCAACTGCTTCACGGCTTGTGCATCGTGTACCGTTGATAATAGCCTTGCTTGTATGATCATCAGTTCGACTATCAGGGACACAGGCAGCCCACTTCGCCAGATTTCAGTTGTCTCCAGTGCATCTAGGGTGTGATTTAAGTTTGTCCAGTCAGTGGAGGCTGGTGACATTTGAAAGCAGTGAGGCGTAAAAGTTGGGCATGACTTTTAAGCAACAAGCAAGTGAAGGGAGCAAAAGTGGGGTACAGGTTGGGTCCTCCTCCCAAGAGAAAATTGGAACAAGATTAGCAAATGGTGCATTTTAAAGCAAATGCATTTCATGATAAAGCCAGGCTTTTAAAGCAGTGGGAATGCATAGTCTTGAAATAGTACGCACCCACCCAGAATCTCAACTCTGCCCAACCCCATCAACAGGTCCAAACACCTTCAACCATCATAAACATCTTTACAACCATTTCCCTGATGGCCTGCATCATCATTAGCAAACAATCACCCTCTACAATAGTCATCTACTGCCAATTACATTATAATTGACACACTTAGAGACTCATTGGCACTAAACCACTAACACCGCCTCCTACTGAGGGCCAATTTCACTATTACCCATGCTATGCTTTCTCCTGACACCATGACCTCCCCACTGACACTTTCACTCAACTCATGTCGCCACTCAGACCACTACTTCTTCAAAGCCACCCAAGTTATCACTTTTATAAGTCCCCCACTCACCTACACCTAGCCACACTACTACCAATCACTCACTTCCACTGACGAAGACCAAATTTCTTTGTGACATTCATATTTTGTATGCTTTGTACCTAGACATGATGCTGACATAACAAAACACTAATGTTCCGACTAACAGTCACTATTTTTCATCTAAATGTAATAACTACCTTTCACTGAGAAACTGTCCTAGCTAAAGAAACAATGGGTTTTAAAGGTAGTGTACCCAAGCAGGGATGCTGAGAACTGAACCAGGAAGACAATAATTGAAGGTGCCTGTTCAAATCTCAACCAATCATCGGCAATACTCTTGGGTACAGAACGTAACTATGGCAGTAAGACAGCAGTGCGAGGGGTATTACAGAATGACAAAGCAGTTATTGGCCATTCACCGCTATGCAATTACATTGCCTTTAATTATACTGAAAATGTTTAATTAATTGATTTCTGTCGTGTAAGATACCAGACAGAGTGACAGACACTACTTATTCAGGACAAATGTACCCAGCCACTCACGTCTAAGCACTGTATTTTCTTTTACTTTTGTCTGGTCAATATTTGGTGACCTGTGGACTTCCCTCACACACATTAAAATTCAGTGCTTGAAATGGAGAAATAGAAGTGCTGGTACTCCCCAATTAAAAGTATGACGTTTTTCTTGAGTAGTGCAGGTACTCTCCCGCTCAAATTAAACAAGCATTTACAATGCAATGGTTTCGCCTTTGGAAAAGTTAGAGCTATTGGCATTGTAAATGACAACATTTGTATTTATGTGTTGGTTTTGGAAACAGATAAATAAATGGCATTGTCATATACAATGGCAATAGCTTAATCTCTCGCAAATGTGAGACCTATTGCATTTGCACCCACACATACACACAGAGTCAAACACACACACACAGCCAGCCGCGCACACACACACACACACACACACACACACTCACAGAGCCAGCCACACACACACAGAGCCAGCCACACACACACACAGAGCCAGCCACACACACACACAGAGCCAGCCGCGCACACACACAGAGCCAGCCGCGCACACACACAGAGCCAGCCGCACACACACACAGCCAGCCGCGCACACACACACACAGCCAGCCGCACACACACACAGCCAGCCGCACACACACACAGCCAGCCGCACACACACACACACACAGCCAGCCGCACACACACAGCCAGCCGCACACACACACACACAGCCGCACACACACACACACACACAGCCAGCCGCACACACAGCCAGCCGCACACACAGCCAGCCGCACACACAGCCAGCCGCACACACACACACACACACAGAGCTTGGCCTTGATAGTACAGGTTTGCTTTAGCTCTATTTGTAAACTGGCCTGGAAAGGAAGTTAAATGTGATATTTCCGAAAGAACCGCATTTCCTTACAGCAAGTGAGCAAACACCCTGTACACTTTACTCGAAGCAGATAAGCTTGTGTGATTAAAGTGAAATGTGTAAAGGATAAACATTGTATTTATTACTTATCCAATAGTAAAGGTTTTTCCTACATACAAAAGACACAATTCATTCTCATGGTTGTGCCTTAAAGCATCTGTATTACGTTCTTAAGACCATCAGCAGAAGTAGAGACCTTAGACTAACGAGTGTAGAAGTGAGGCTAACCACATGACAGAGGATTCATGCTGTTCGGGGTAAACCACAAAGGATCATTTGCCTTCAAAAGACAGCTGAGCTAAAAAGTCTCATTACTCATTCTAATGACTGTCAACAAGAGAACAGAAACACACTCTAAATACAGACTATTTATGACATTTCTCTTAGTAGTGCAAACTATGAAGTAGAAAAATCCAACCTGTCAAATTATTTAATGAAGAAAAATATTAACAATGGTTACTTTCAATACATATCCCTGTGTAAAACCCGACATGTAAAGTAACGAATAGCTTCTTTAACAGAGTAACCATCAGAAATCAACGCGTGGCTGCTGTACCGTTTACAACCAAAGGGCTTGAAAAGGTTTAATGTAAGGCATGAGCTTTTCAGAGCAACTTTGTTGGGGAACTTTAAAACTAGAACCTCAAAGATAAGTCCCTGTGCCAGACTCTGTGCCAGACTCTGTAAATAACTGAAGAGTGCAGAGCACGAATGGAAAGTGACGCAATCAAAGGACATGGTTGGTCTACACTGTTAGCAACTGTCCACAGTGAGGGCAGAAGTGAGTACCAACAGTTAGAATGGCAGACACGTGAAAAAAGACGGAGCAGCCCCATGCCTAGTTCCCACGATTTGTGGCAGGGGTGTAGTGTGTGCAGGGGCGGCTGGAGTTTGTACCCAGTGTGCAGGAGGTGAGTGTGCAGGCGGCGGAGCACCTTACCGAGCTCGCAGGACTTGTGGCAATTTGCAGGGGGTGGTCGCAAAATGTTCCTAGATAATGTTATAATCTGTGACGGAGGGAAGGTACATAATTTGCAAAGATAGATCATGTTCTGTACAAATCCATAAGGTTAAAAAGACGGACCCCATTTCCAGTGTCTGGCTAGGAACCAAAATCAACACTAAAGAAAACGATCACTCTAGCCCTACCCCGCAGGAGATTGTTGCTAAAATAAGGCCATGGTACTCGGGAGCCCATCCTTCTTTGAAAGCAACCACCTAGCCTGCTGTCTGACGTTTAAATACCAGGGCGGCAGAATGGTCAGTCCGGATCTACCCACATAGTCAAAACACATCTAAATTACAAAACCGGACTCCGGCTGTCCGAAAAAGCCACCGTGCCTTGTCAGGGACGATGTTAAATGATAACTTATACTTGAGCGTACACAGGACTTAAAGGTACGGCAGCTGACAGCAAGCCTGCCCTTCTCACGTGACTCCACTTTACCCCCAGAGTTCACCTGCATCTTAGTCTTTAACTCGAGTCCACAAGCGCCATTTCTTACCCCCGTACGGCTTGCTCAGGGAATGCTCCCGCTTCAGATATTCGTCAGTCTGGTCTGCCAGTAAGACCTCATGAGAAGTATTAAAATATAAATTAAAACCGTAAAGTTGTTCTGCCACCGGGAGCCGCCAACAGACGCCATTTTCTTCCGCTCTCACCTTCGAGCAAACCCCGCCCATAGAGCTCGCATTGGACGAATATGAGCTTTTACCCGCCTTCCAGTCGTTAGTTCCTCACTATTCCTACTTGTATACAAACAGTTCCCTGGCATTACGCTGGTCACTTCTATTGGTCTCTGAACACATCGATCAACATGCCTGCCTTTCCCAAGACCAAAGGCCGGCAATGCTTGACCCCTTAGGGTTTGTCTAAGATTTCAGTGTCATCAAAGGTCATACCACGCTGTAGAATTCTATGGGGCAGAGTCGGATTAGCCAATAGGACAATCGGGCAGTGACCAATGGGCTTTTCTGATTCAGCACGGGGGGCGGGAGAGGACACGGACGGCGGGAGGGGGGCGGGAGAGGACACGAACGGCGGAAGAGGACACGTACGGCGGGAGGGGGGCGGGAGAGGACGAGGGGGGCGGGAGAGGACACGGACGGCGGGAAACGTGCACAGGACAGCGATGGGAGGGGGGACGGCGGGAGGAGGGACACGGAGGAAGGCAGGACAGCAGCAAGCACGGCCCGGCCGGACCAGATTCGGGGGCGTTCCCGGCTTTTGGCTGACGTAGCATGACGTAGCCAAAAGCCAAAAATTCTCGGGAACGCCCCCGAATCTGGTCCGGCCATGACGGACGCCTCTCTGTTCCAATGGCTAGCCTCCATTTATGGAGCTAGCCAATGAAACAGAGGGCGGATTCCAGAGCCACATACTGTAACTCAATAGATTTCTCCTGTGCAAAAGCTGCTTGCGCAGCTTTTTTGCAGCCGAAACCTAAAAAAGCAGCAATTTGTTAGAAGACAGACTAACATTTGGCCTCTGTCTTTGAAGTACAGCAAATGTGACTACGGAAATACATTTGAATTCATCGTTATTTGTTGCTTGGATTTTTGTTAACCAACAAAGGACCCACCAGTGGGCTGCACTCACAGTTTGGGACACACCTGCATAAATGGTACACAACTACACAAATACTGCAGCTGCACTTGTGCGTATAAGTCATGAAGATGTTTGTGTTGTTACTGTTATTTTTAAGTTGAGGCTCACACAACTGTTATTTTAAGCAACAAACACCACCAACAGAACACATTAAACATAACACTGAATACATATCAAACTCAGATGCAATATAACGTATAGCTAGGTATCACTGAACCACAAGTAATCAATCACAACCTGTAAAGGAATTCACTAAAATCACAACAGTACTTATTTCTTTAAAAGAAAATATCCCTTTCCACAGACAACACACAGCATACTACAGCAACACTGCGCAGCTAGGTAGATTGAAGGGGACTGTGTGAGGGCAGGAACACACTATAATCTCTGGTAACATGATAAACTGACCTGTCAAAAGCTATGGCTTAGAATATTCATGGCCACTTTTCCTTACCAGCCAGGCTTTCGTTTAAAAGTGTCATTCTTCTAATTAAAATAAGACACTTCACCCGCCACACCCCCACTAAAGTAAACCGGTCTGTGAAGAGCGCAACTATCAATTCATATGCGGTGTGCGCCCTTCCCCAACCAAGAGAGCACCTGTGCCACATTTAAACTCAAGACAGTAAAGCGTCTCCGACCAACATGAAACGCCTCCGGGGCCCGCATTAAAAACCTGCTTGGACAGTGCAAGCTCACGCACAGCGAGGGGCTCTCTCCCAGTCACGAGACAAGGAGGTGTCAGTATGCATACACCACACACTTTGCACTAAAAAGGCTCGTCTATGAACGGCGAGAATAATTAGAATACCAGGTAACGGAGGCACGCCGCACAGCCTTCATCCTGCCATGAGCCGGGCACTCCGCCAAGCCGGTGATCACCCTCCTCAGCGCCCGGCCGCTCTTCCCCATGGTGGCCGCTCACGGCCGGTAGTACTCTTCAAATGAGTGTGAAGTCACTCCCTCCCGAGGAGGCGGCGGCGGCCCCGCCCCGGAGGGATGGCTATGAATGGAGAGGGGCGCGGCCCAGCCCGCCCGGCAGAGAATATAGGATTCCATTTTATATTATTTGCGATTCTTATTTACCACATCTGTCCGCACACTCCAGTGTGTAGCAACAGCGTCACAAGCATGTATTTACTTCTGAATGTTGCGTTTGTATAATCGATTGATTTGGGTAAGTGGTATTTTAAAAATATCAAATCTTTTGGATGTTTAACGCATATGGCATGACACGAACCGGACAGATCAAAGGTCATACCACGCTGTAGAATTCTATGGGGCAGAGTCGGATTAGCCAATAGGACAATCGGGCAATGACCAATGGGCTTTTCTGATTCAGCACGGGGGGGTGGAGAGGACACGGACGGCGGGAGGGGGGCGGGAGAGTGGGGTGAAATCAGCCTAGATAAGTTTAATATATGATCAAAAGGTCTTGGCTATCTCCAAACCTATTGAGCCACAGGGAACAATAGAGGGGTCAGCTTTAACTAATTCCCGCCTGCGGCAGGGGCACGCTGATTGGAAGCTGGCCAACCAGCTGCGCAAAAGCACTGCAGCCGTAGATATTGCTTAAAATATGTTAAGCAGAAAAGTCTTGAAGTGATGAAAGGGGTGAGGCTGCCGTGACAGTGCTTGAGTTAATTTTGCTGTGTTAAAAACACCCTATTACAGCATTTCACATTAAGGTCAGCTTGCACAGTCTTACACTCTGGCATCCGATGTTTTGTTTAGATTGACCCTATAAAAGTCTTAATTGAATGCATGAATAAACCCTCAGAAAAGAACGAAGACAAAAAAGTAAATCTCCCCTTGTGTAGGAATAGGGGATGTCCTTGGCGATGGGGGTGTTGAAAGGCTCGCCTTACCTAGAGCCAACCGGGCAATTGTGTGAAAGAACGCTGTCCTTTACAGATGTCCGTATGGCCCACTGTACTGGTAACCCAGAAAGCTGTACTTTGTGACAACAACAGGACGCTGTCTTTTACAGATGTCCGTATGCTCCGCTTGATGGATTTTTCTCAATGAGATAGCCCCGCTGCACTTTATAAAACCAAAAGGACGCCCCACGGTACGAGTAACCAACACTGCGCGCCCTCTCGGTCACTACAGCCCAGCCGGTTCTCCACCCGCCACGAGCCTCGCACAGACAGCAGTGCGGCCGGGAGCGTATTACCTGAGGCTGCTCTCGCGGGGAGGCATCTCTCCAGTCGATCCTCCGGTGGGAGCCCTTCTAATCCGGCGGTGACGCGCTGGTTGGGACGGAACTTCCTTCTGGCGGCTTTCCTGCCTTCTCTAGTGGTGACGTCGACGCAGGCGTCCTGGTTACCAGGCACCCCTCCGGCTTCAAGGCGCTACACAAGTACAACAGAGGGAAGGTGGGGATATGAACAGGAGGATGGAAGAAACATGGTCTTAAGGTAGTCTTAAGGGGTGGAGAGGACACGGACGGCGGGAGGGGGGCGGGAGAGGACACGAACGGCGGAAGAGGACACGGACGGCGGGAGGGCGGCGGGAGAGGACGAGGGGGGCGGGAGAGGACACAGACGGCGGGAAACGTGCACAGGACAGCGAGGGGTGGGGGGACGGCGGGAGGAGGGACACGGAGGAAGGCAGGATAGCAGCAAGCACGGCCCGGCCGGACCAGATTCGGGGGCGTTCCCGGCTTTTGGCTGACGTAGCATGACGTAGCCAAAAGCCAAATATTCTCGGGAACGCCCCCGAATCTGGTCCGGCCATGACGGACGCCTCTCTGTTCCAATGGCTAGCCTCCATTTATGGAGCTAGCCAATGAAACAGAGGGCGGGTTCCAGAGCCACATACTGTAACTCAATAGATTTCTCCTGCAAAAGCTGCTTGCGCAGCTTTTTGCAGCCGAAACCTAAAAATGCGGGAGCAGGACAGGTACTCTCCCTGTCAAAATAAAAAAGTGCCGGTACTCAGTACCGACCCATTTAAAGCACATTTTGTACGGAATCACCACTCTGACTGAAATGAGTGACCATTGCCCAGTGCGCTCTGCACTGAGAGGCCAAGGATTTGATGGCCACGCGCTCTGAACACCTTTTCGACACACTGACTGGCACAGTGAGAAACTCATTCGGCCTTCAGTCTTCGCTGTCATAAATACATGGAGGCATTCAGTTGAAAGTACGTACTACACGAGTGTAATATGCTTAACGAAAAAAAAACATGAAAAACAACATCTTGGAACTAGCTAACATTATTTGGGAATACAATATTTAGTCAAATGTGAAATATCAACGGAAACAAAATTGAAGCTCAAAGGGAGCTTCCATTGTTTCGGGGCCAGAAAAGAGCCACTACCATGTAAGGATTTAAAAAACAGACAGAGAAGCTTTACTTTACTAATGATTATTTGCTGAATCATTTGCACTCCTCCACAGCCCCTCCCCCAACACCCCTTACCTCCGGGATTACAGCCAGGGGCCTTCACGCGTGCACCACACGCGTGCACCACAGTTTGAAGACTTCTGCTCTAGGCAGTCACTGGCTCAAAATTTAAAAGTAGACACCTCGTGTCGCCCAGAGAGCCCCGCTGGAGCGGTATGAGTTCCACGTGCTGCTGTTTACGCTGACAAAACTGCCCTGTCAGTGGCATGAACTCCGAAGCTTGCAAGTCTCCTTTAGGCGCTACGCCGCATACCCGCCCCTCGGTGTCAGAAGCAGTACACTAGCAGCTTGTGTGAAGAGCAAAAACGTGTTCCCTTTTATTGTACACACTTTCTATTGCGCCATAGCAAATGCAGTCTTCTAGTAGGAATTCACAAAACCACTCCACGGAGATTGAATATAGCCTGCTTTTAAATTACAACTACTCATGCAGCCTGGCACCGTTGGGAAAAAGCACTCGTTGTAATCTCTTGCGGCTCGCGTGGGGGGGGGGGCATGTGAGGGCGTTATAAAATAAAATAAAAATCTTACCTGGTCCCCGCCGCCTCGGGTCCGTTGGCGCCTTCAACAGCCACATCACTGCTGCAGTGCTGGCAAGTGGGTACCCCTCTCAGCCAATCCTGGCGCTGGAGCAGCGCCAGGATTGACTTAGGGCGCGGTTACTCTCCGCCTGCCAGCCCATTAGGAGACCAAGGTTTGTGCCTTTGCTCAACCCTCGCTCTCCTAAGGATGTATGTAATTACTATGCAGTTTCTGCACCGCGCTGCCATTACAACGCAGGTATCACAACGCAAGTCGTTATTACGACTTGCGCAGTAGGTGCTGGACTTAGGAATAGTACGATTTACTATTCCAACTCCAGCCTACGCAACAGTAGGGAAGGTGTTGGAATAGTAAATCTACTATTCCTTAATCTCTAGTGCCATCCAGCGCAAGTCGTTGTAACGACTTGCGTTGTGATTCCTGCGTTGTAATGGTAGCGCGGTGTAGAAACCGCGTAGTAATGGATGTTTCCCCTCTCCTAATGGGCAAGCGCCAGCCTGAGCAGACACCAGTGCACATGACTGGGCACGGCGGAAAAAATCGCCGACCTTCCCCACTAATGCGCACTTGTGCTGCTGCCTGCCCCTGGAAATGCCTGCCAGTCAACATGAGGCCAGACCGCCCACCCCCTTCAGACTCTGAAGGGGGTGGGCGGTCTGGCGCCAGTTTGTTGCCGGATTGCTTATCATTCGCAGATTATGTTTTTAACGTGTGATTCTTCGCCTCCTTGGCTTTAAAAACTTTGGGGCATATTATGAAGGGAAACATCGCCGCTTTTTCGGCCCATAGGGCCGAAAAATTGGCGATTTTTTCATCACCATATTCACAAGTACATTGCTAAAAAGCGTCAGCACGTGTTTTCTTGCTACTTTGCATGTCAGAGATCAATATAGCGAATGACATGCAAAGTAGGCGTTCCTGAGCACAACAACAAACACAGCAAACACAGCTATGCGATATTTACAAGAAATGCAGCAGACCCACGAAGCGATAAAAATAACCGCGCTAACTGCGGTTATCGCAGAACTGTAGGGACATATTATCAAGGGGGTTTATCTCCGCTTTTTTGGCTTTAAAAGCCAAGAAAGCGGAGATAAAATTATCTCCCTATTACCTGGCTGTCGCTAACACCAGTTAGCGACAGCTAGTAGGAGATAGCGACCATCTTGGGCCCCACTTTGCATGTCAGTGATATTTATCACTAATGACATGCAAAGTGGGCGTGCCAAGATGTTAGCGACTGAAAACAGTCGCTAACATCGCTATCTCCTATTACCAACTTTTGGAGATATTCGCGCTAAGCACGAATATCTCCAAAAGCTAACACCTGCCCTGAGCAGTTCTTAGCCATGTTATCCAATGGGAGGTGGATAACAGCTCGGTAATGCAAAAATATCGCTGACTTTTCAGCGATATTCATTCATTTGCAGCGATTTTTATTGCATTTGCGATAAAACTTGGTAATACCGCAGCTCAGCGGTAAATTTTTGTCTCTAACCAAGCAATAGCGATAATTATCGCTATTGCTTGGTAATATGCCCCGTAATGCCTGCTTTTAAATTGACTTAGCCATACTGATAATGGGAGGTGGATTGCCAGGTTAGGTCCACATTCCCCTATCAACAAGCTTCTCCTTGGCGCAGTGAAATCATTGCTGGATTTCACGCGCTATTCCTGATAATCAGCCTCTATCGCTGGAATTGCATCGCCTGTTAGCAAAATGTTGATGATACGTCGCTATCACAGCAATGTAATCCAGCGATAAAGTAAATCGCGCTACGCGCAATTTGTGATAATTATCGCATCATCTTGATAATATGCCCCCTTGCTTTTAGTATCCAGTGCTGCGAGGTTAACCCAAACTCTTGTCAAATTTGTGGGTGCGCTGTGCAATTTAGGAGCAAGAAAACTCTTCGGTAACAGGAGGACTGCATCCGGTCCAGCCAGTTGGCCATTTGGGCTTTGAATGTCATTGCCCTGAAGGCAAGTAGGCAGGAATTTACATACTATTACCTTCAAGGGATTGGATAGGCCTGGTATCTTCAGTGATTTTAGGAGCTTGGGAAATACCCACTCTAGGGAGTTTGCTGCCACCTGGCTGTTAGGCGTATGTGTGTGGTGCAAAACAGGGGACAGCGAACTCCATAGAATGGCCGTTTCGCAAACTCCAAGCTTAGGGCCATATGTATGAACACATTTTCTCATAGACACGGAATGGGTAAAACCCTTTGATACATCTGGCCCTTAGTCGTATACTTGTAGTTTTGTGATAGAACTGCCGCAGTTCGGAAAATCCCGTTCTTACTCTATGAATGTGCTCTTGGTATCTTACCTGTTCATAATGCACTGCGTAGTTTCTCAACTCCTGCACAGAAGTGGTCTTTAAACACATGTATCTGTTAGCTGAAAGCGCCATCTATAGGCTACTTTCAGAGCCACAGGTTCGCTTCATTTGGTGCTCATTATTACATGTATGTTTGGAATCGCTTTCTTGATGAATCAAACGTGCAGAAGCTGGCCTACATGTGGAACAATGCGAGGCACAAATGGGTACGATAATGTTAAGAGAATACTTCGGTTCCTTTTGTTGTTATATTTAATGACACCACTTTCGTGCCTTAGACACCCGCCTTACGTTCTAATGTCTATTTAATGTTGACGTTCGCTGCTTAGTAGTCTGAGTCTAAGCCTAAGGCATGGATCCCTGCAGTTATTTGCCAGCAGCATAGACGTGCGTATTTATTAAGACTGTTCAGTGCTAGCACATTCACCACATTCTTGGAACTAAGCTATACCCAGATGATAGGCTCATATGAGGGCAAAACTGGTCCTATGTTGCTTATGTTTCGGTTCGGTTGGAACCTGGCTTGGCAGTTCGGGCTGGACTGTTTCCATGAGGAGCATGGTGAAGGTTGATTTGCAAATGGCTGGGTCCAAACTGAGAGGGCATGGTCAGCATAAGTTGCTTGGATGCTATCCAGAGCAATTGCCAGTGGTTAGAAAAATTGCAAACATTCCTCCCATCACTGTTTGATGTACCGCCCTAAGTGGCAAGGGTATGCCCAGAAGTAGGTCCTATGTTCACTGTGCCAATAGAAGTAAGTTATACCTGGCTGATGATCCCTTTTCATGGTGAAACCAGTTCTAGGTTGTTTATGTTCTGGTTTAGTGAGTACCTGGCCTGACAGTTTGGACTGCTCGTTGCCAGGAGGCGAAGGGACAAGGCTGATTTGCATATGGCTGGGTCGAACCTGAGGTGGCATGGTGCACACAAAAACAATAGACTGGGATGTTACCAGAGCGAATGGTAGTGGTTAGACAAACCACACGAATTCCTCACCTCAGCTTTTGTGTGTTGGTTGTACCACCCTAGGTGGCAATGGTAAACCCAGACGTGGTCCTGTACTCACTGTGCCACTGGAACTAAGCTATACCAGGCTGATGAGCTTTTTTCAAGGTGAAACAAGTCCAAAGTTGCTTATGTTCCAGTACCACAAGGACCTGGCATGGCAGTTCAGGCTGGACTGTTGCCATGAGCAGCAGGGCCAAGGCTGATTGGCAAATGGCTGAGTCCAAACTAAAGCGGCCTGGTCATTATAAGAATGGTGGGTTTGGATGCTACCCAGAGCAATTGCCAGTTGTTAGAAAATTACAGGCATACCTCCCTTCAGCTTTTGTGAGTTTGATGTACAGCCCTAAGTGGCAAGGGTATGCCCAGAAGTGGGTTCTATCCTCATTGTGTCAAGGGAACAAAGATATACCTGACTGATGCACCCTTCTCAGTGCGAAACCGGTCCTAAGTTGCTTATGTTCCAGTTCAGTGAGGACCTGGTCTGGCAGTTTGGGCTGGACTGTTCCATGAGGAGCACGGTTAAGGCTGATTTGCATATGGCTGGGATCCAAATGAGGGGGTATGGTGAGCAAACAATTAATGGTTTGGGATGCTACCCTGAGTGATTGCCAGTGGTTAGACAAATTTCAAAAACTTCCTTCCATCACCTTTTTTTGCATTTGATGGTTGGTAGTATGACCAAAAGAATGTAACTACTCATTCAGTGTCCCCATGAAAGGCCAGGAGGATGCCTAAGGATCTGGCTGTCTCTATATCCATTCAGATAAGCTGGAGGGTATCAGTGAGGCATCTAAATATACTGGTGCTCATGTAAAGTGCTCTGATACCTTTGAGTCAAATTCGCGCTATCTAAAACTCAGGAGAAAAAAAAGCTCTTCCACTTCATTATAGTGAGCCTGCGTATGGACTTAATTCTAAGACTTTCCGTTTCTTAGTGTAGTGAGATTCCTGGTTGTGATATATTTTCTTTATGTACCAAATTACAATTTGTTGAGGGGACAGTACTTCTCTAATTCTTATAAAAGCAATAGGCTGGCCATTCACTTATAGCACCTCTTTTTTGTCTGCTTGAGTTCTGAGTCTGTACCAACACACTTCCTCCCTGACATACCTTGGACTGCTCGCTCTTGCTGCCTTGAGAGTCGGGTGCATTAGGGGCGTACTGGCCCGGTTTGCAGTGCTATAATAGGATGAACCCCAGGACATTAGTGGCATAAGGACCCAACCACCACCGCTGAGGCCTAGTATACCCTCCCTACCCCATGGTACCTGAAATGGGTCCTCCATTTAATTACCTCACTCTTGCCATTCAATAGGGAAAGGATTGTAAAAAACGTCTCCTTCAATCTTTATTTCATGATTTCCTGAAGAATCTGGATCATCACAAATGAGGTGACAGATCCAGGGAAGTAGGCAGCAACTGAGGTGGTAATTGTTGGCGAAGTGCAAGTACAGGTGGTGCTTGGCTAAGGCTGTGTTTGTGGGATTAATATCACAGTGGTTGCTGTGGTGCTATGTGATGCAGTATTGAGGAAACTTGGCGTGATAATCCAAGATCATAGCTGAAGTTTGCACAATAGATCTACTGGCATTTGCATCAAAGGTCATTCGTTTTATCTGTTTCCAAGGTATACTGCTCTTCATAATATGGGTTGTACTGTGTATCCTAGTGCGGGTGATGGTACCCCTCTAGAGGACCTTTATCCTCACCATGAAAGAAAGATGGATGGGCTTGTGGTGAGTGTTGCTCATTTTGACCCAGTTTACTGTCATCATCCTGACAATTGATGCTCATATCGAACAGGTTGTAGGCTGGTCTAGTTGGGCCATCATTTCTTGATTGCCTATTGCATCCTTCAATATCAGGTTAAAAGATTTTCACAAGTGAGGCTAGTCACACCTTGCACAGTGTGCTGTCAACAAGACAAACGAGATGACTGGAGTCACTAAGGGTTATGAACAGTCCTTTGTTGACAGTGGAGGTGTTGATGAGGGTACCATTATCAATGTGATGGTCGTCGGTAGAATCATTGATGAGGATGTCTTTGCAGGCCTTGCCATCAACGTAAGCATCGGGGATGGTGGAGTCTTCATCTATGATGGTAAAATAATCTCTTATGGCGAAGAATGGGTAGATGGTTTCTTAGCCTACAATGGAGATGGCGCTGAGATGATTTTATTCTGCAGTGGATTCCTCAACGTTATCTTATATGGGCCTGCCACTGGGGGTGACTAACCTCAGGCAGCTTTCATGTTTTAGTGTCAGACTTTATAGGAATCTTCAAGGGGGGTTTCCATTGTGGCAAAGCCATCCATTGCTGAGCCCATTTTATTTGCAACTGACTTGGCTCATTTTTGCGCTTTTTTTCAGGTAAGTGGCTCAAAATCAGGTGGTGGCACTTCCTCCTCTATCAGCCTGAACAAAAGCCCCTGCAATCCTGAGGCTCATAATGCAGGTGAAGACAGTGGGAAATATCCAGAACTATGCGGACAGAGCCACGAGTTCCGGAAGCCTACAAGCATAACCACGCTTGCCTGAATAACAAATTTGCCTTAACCACACAGGTAAGGCAAATGCACTCTAGTGTTTGGAATGGGTGGGAAACGAGGAGCATTGCAAGCAGATACAGACAGGTAAGTGGGGCTAGGCCCGGGTCTAAGGGGCATTCGGGGTAGTTTTCAGGGCTGTTAGGGGAATTTTTGAGGGGTGGTGGGGGTTCGGGGAAGTTTTCAGGGGTGGAGGGGGTTGGGGGATTTTTCAGGGGTGGTGGGGGTTCGGGGTAGTTTTCAGGGGTTGAGGGGGGTATGGGGTCGTTTTTAGGGGTGGGGGTTCATGGTAGTTTTTAGGGGAGTTCGGGGTATTTTTCAGGGGTAGTTTTTAGAGCTCTGGGATTAGGGGAGGGCAGGGTCGTTTTTAGGGCTCAGGGGGAGGTTGGGCACATTTTTAGGGCATGGGGGAAGGCAGGTACAATTTAGGACTGGAGGCAGGGACGTTTTTAGGGCTCGGGGGTAGGGGGTTGGTTTACAGGAGGGAGGGGGTAGTTTTAGGACTCAGGATGGGGGCAGAAGTATGGGGGTCAAGTCTTAACCACGGAAATGTGTTTACCATGCATGCTACGACAATGCATAATTCGTTGTAAAGGTATGCGTGGTAAAGGCATATTCATGGTGAAGTAGTGTGGCTCACCGGTTAGAGGCGGCAGACCCGAGAGCAGAGGACGGCCCGGGACCAGGGTTCGATTCCCGGAGCGGCAGGTTTCTGGACCAGGGTCAGCGGACTCGATAATTCTCTCGCCTCGGTGCCCACTCTGATCAGCGATCACACTCAGCAACTCTGGGCATTAGCTTGCCTCATCTTCACTAACGGCCCCACCAGACCGCCGGGGATGCCTGGTCTCACCCTGGAGATACCCATTAAGGGACCATCTCTCAGGGAAGCCAGGAAGGGTTTCGCAGCGGTCGAAGCGCCTTGGGACCCTACGGGTAAGTAGTGCGCTATATAAATGCCTATACATTTACATACATACATTTACATTTACATGGTTAACCGCATCGCTGCGGCGGCTTTTCCCGCTGTGCGCGGCAGATTTGAAATTACCGCGTTACGTGACGAGCTGGCCTTGTCATCCGCGCACGACAGGTAAGCGCGATGATGAGCCCAGCTCGTCAATAGCCTCGAAGGGGTTAAGGCTTGAAAAGTACAGACTGCGTGGAACCAGCATGCGTGGCAAACGCATATGTGGTTCCAGCACACACCCGAAGAAAGTATTTCCTCTTATGTGAATCATTTAAATGAAGGCAATTTTTTTTTACTGCAAGCCCTAAAAGACCAGAAAGAGCCTTTTTTAGAGCCTGAGCCAAGTTTAAAAAAAATGAACTTCCTGGCTTAAATAAGTTCATGAATAACAATCCTACAGACAAAAGCTCACCAAGGCGTGTAGGTAATCCAGAAATTAAGAAACAAACAGACATGTTTCTAGTTATCAGCTCTGTGGAGACTCCCTATATGCATGATGTAGAAATCTGAAGCATGGTGGTCAATGGGGAGAGTTAGAGCTACAGGCCCATCTCAGAAATACAGATATCTGAAGCATGGTGGTTACTGGGGTGAATTAGAGCTACAGGTCCATCTCTCTCCTCCCCTTTGCCGCCAAAGTCTCTGAGAAGGTCACCAACATCCAGCTAACAAACTTCATAGAATCCAATGACATCCTCAACACTTCTCATTACGGCTTGCTCAGCAACCACAGCACCTAGACTGCCCTCCTAGCCACCACAAATGACATCCGCACACTCCTCAACCAAGGCCACCCTGCAGCCCTCATTCTAAAAGACCTCCCAGCAGCCTTCAACACTGTATCCCACCGCACACTAGCCGCTAGACTCCACAAAGCTGGCATCCTGGGGACTGCCCTAGACTGGATCCGCTCCTTCCTCAACAAGAGCTCTGAAACCTGAGGGGGAATTGCATGTTTGAGAGATCAAGATTAGAGAACCTGTTCTAGAATTTCCATTGAGAGGAAATCTCCCAAAAGGATGCACTCCTGTCCATCAGACCTTCGATTTGGAGCATATGTGGACAATGAAACACACATTGACCACACTTGCAAATCAACCAGAGCTGTGTTTTTCTCTCGGAAGAGACTCCAACCCCACTGATCAAACTGATTATTACATCATTATTCAAGCCAATTTACCTAATTCACTAAAATGACCATGAGGATGCTCTGCTAATTTATGCAACAAAATCCTTCCACAAACCCCTTAATATCCAGATTGTGTCAAAAACATAGAACCACATAAACCCAACTTTTGCAGAACTTCATATACTTACCCTGGAGCCAGTAATGAAGTTGAAGTATGTATGTCTCACTTTGAATGTCCTCAGGCTACTCCATCCCGACTAACGATATGCTGTGATAAAATGCACCTCAGAAGTACTTAAGTTATTTGAGTAGAATCAAAAGAATCAGTTCCCACCTGCAGCGACAGAATCTTTTTTTTGTGCTGCTCCTGCTTTATGAAACTCTAAGGACCTCTCAACGACTTCACCCACAACTATTTCTAACTGTTTTCTGCTTATACCAGCTCACATCAAGAATATTGATGTTTCGAGTCTTCTGAATGTACTTGGAAAGACATCATTGATACAACTGTGATAATGGTACTTGGTGACCACAGAGGGGCACTCCCTAGATAGGATAATGCCAGTGCCATGAGCACTTAGAGGGAGGGTGTGCCTAGACTGGTTGTGATATCAATATCTTGATGGAGTCAGCTGCACAGTATGTGTGGTGCTTGCTGAGTAAATGTATTAAAATTAAAAGCCTTCACCGAACATCCCATGTTAGATCTGATCTGAAGGTACCTTTTGAGAGGCATGATACAGAACTGACACCACACATTACAAAAAGTGTCAAAGGGTAAATGTATTCATTCTTAATTTTTAGAACTGATGATGAGTTGGGTTGAATGGTATATCTATGGGAGAATCACAGTAACCAATTCTAAATCGCTTGGTTTTATTGCACCTGGAATGATCAGGTGAGGTAAATCTGGGGCAGATTATCGCCTGCGAAAAGCAGCGGGGAATTCATGTCCACAATATGGGCCGGTAATCAGGGCTGTTTCTAGGTGTTTTGCGGGAAACATCCTTTACAACGAAACTTTTTCCACCCAGTACCTTTACACTGCAGGATTTACAACGCAAGTCGTTACAACGACTTGCACTGGAGGGCGCTGTAGGATAGTGAATAGTTTAATTTACTATCCAAAACCTTTGCTACTATCCACGGGGACTGGAGTTGGAATAGTAAATTAAACTATTCACTATCCAGTGCCCCCCAACGCAAGTCGTTGTATCGACTTGCGTTGTAAAACCTGCATTGTAAAAGCATGCGTGGAAAAAGCATGCGTTGTAACGACATACATCCGTCTTTTGCCGCCCTAGGCGAGAATTGAAAAATGACACCCCTCCCTTTTACTACCATCACTGTTTCCCCCTGTCATCCAGGCTAGAAGAATTAATGCATTAGATAATCCCAAACTCGTGTTTTTTGCCGCCCTCCCCCTTTTGCTGCCCTAGGCGCCCGCCTAGTCTTGCCGAATGGTAGAAACGGCCCTGCCGGTAATAGGGGAAGACATACAGGTTTAGCTGCTACCTCACAAGTCACATAGACACTGGGGGTACAGAGATTTTCTGCTTAGGTGGAACATATTCTATGGGTAAGGAGTCTCCGCTGTGCCTGTGCCTGTGAGTCTCAGGGAAGACACAGTTTCTGGAAGTCAATATGTACCATGACACCTAAACCTTCTATCAAAGTAAGGCTTAAAGAATCGCAAAGACAAACGACAAGTCAGAAAACGTAAGTAAATATTGCCCATAAAATGTAGCAAAATGTGTTTAAGGTAAGAGTGAAAAAGAACTGAAAGCCAATAATCAGTGGTGTAGATTGCCTACTTGGGCATCAACGAGACAGTCATGCACCAGACATTAAAAGCCAGACAGCCATAACGGCTCCTAGTTTTCCTACAGGCTGTGTCCTAACACTTAGGTTTATTAACAACTTTTTTTAAAGTCACTAAGCATTAAGAATAAATCCAATATGCTTAACGGCGCGGGTTTGATTGGGTATAGTGTGATCATCCTAATTTACAGAGAGCATGTGGCATCTAATTCTCCTCTCACCTTCTCGTTGAGCACTGCGATGTACCAGGGCTGCTTGTGACCTGCTGATGCCTGCTCTGATTGAATCCCTGGCCTCATGTTTTGAAGGGAAGTGGGAAATACTTGGGTTCCATCTGCCGAAGACACCCTGCGTGGCTCCTGGAGACAAGGAAGCTGTGGAAGCTTTTCAACTGAAAGGGAAATAAAGAAAGTAGTGAATGTGGGCAGACGATACAAGGTTAGGATTGTAGACATTTTCAATTACGGACTGCTAGGGCTTTATCCATTTTTAGGTATGTGTGAGATTTCTTTTGGAATGTTGAGAACAGGGTCTGTGAAACACCCCTCACCACAGTAGCATTCTGACATTAATGATATAGTCTTTGTGACAAGGTCCAGGTCTACCCTCCCAGGGTGCCAAATGAGGGGACCTGGGCAAGGGATGGATAGAGGACAATATTCCACAGGCCTGGGCTCCTGGTAAAAGTCTTGCTGTGGATGTTAATGTCATCGCGCCCTGCTCGCATGCGAAGGTAATGCATGCGATGCAAACGCAATGTTTTCACATCGATGTGATTGGTGTTTCCCGTGGATGCGGCAGTGGTCTAACTTGCTGACCCACATTACAAGGAGACTCAGTGGCATTATACATCCATCTCCCACCTCCTTTCCCCCTAGAATTAGAGCCAACCAGTGCTTTCTTAGTCGAGTCATTACACCCAGTCCAGATCCAACACGGCTGCATTCTAAAGGCCTTGAATAACGCCGAACATATTACTGCTTTGGTTGTATACAATCACGTCTTCTTGAGGGTAGGACAGGCAGCCCATTTCTAAGCCAGCGTTCTTAACAGGGAATCACCGCAGATCATTTTGTCATCAAATATCTCTGGTAAAATCCTCAAGCATCTTGGCTCCTCCAGCACCCAACCACAAAAAGCAAAGTATATGTGAAGCAACCTTGAATGTTGTCCATTGATGCCTGGCTCAGAGGGGGGAACCTACCCTAAGCCTTCTTTGAGTTGCATACTCCCTGTCATCTCCAAATTCTCGGATGCTCTGTGTCATGGGAGAGTCAGAAAAGTCAGAGACTGGCCAAACTTATGAGGTTGTTAATTTCACTGCATCTCAATTAGCGTTTCATTAAGACATGCTATGGATTACCAGATATAGACAACATCAGGTGCGTTATATATTATTTTTCTTGCATGCTCATAGTTGTGTAATGGTATTATTAATTGATTTAGCATCAACAAAGAAAGAGAGAGTTCCTTCCAGCCTTCTCTCATCCCTCATGGCCTTGCGATCTTGCTGGATTATTGAAATGTTCTCTGCCATTTTGCACATATAGTACTAGAATATTTTTCTTCTATAGTCACTGCATCTTTTTAGGAATTATTTGTGTTGTATGGTTCCTACATTCTGTTATGTTTATCCCTCACCACCTTCGTGTTTCTGCAGGGGGGTTTATGTTAACCTATGATCAAAGACACATGAACTACAAATAAGAACAATTTACAAATCTAGTGAGTCGGTTCCGGTTTCTTCCTACATTCTCACTCACTACATTCACTTCCTGGATGTTGTTTCTGACATGTTAGTTAGTCGCATGGCATGTGCTAACTAGGAATCACTGGTTGAGTGCTCTGCAGGAGGGAAAGCAAGCACCAATGATTGATTGTTTTGATTGGTTGAAGGGTACTGGATTCATCAAGAAGGTTATATTTCCTTCCACTTTCAACCCTTCTCAATCGTTGGGAATAGGGTGACCACCTCACTTCAGGTCTTAAATGACACTGTCGCCTGTCCTCCACTTTCCACCTACAAGTCATTGATTTCAGGTGTGTTAGTATAATTATATCAATGGACTCAAACAAAGACTAGAACACCCAGAATACATCAGCACATCACACAAAAGTCCAGGACTGGAAACAATGGCCACATGCATCAACATAAAAACTGGTCGCAAACGGGCAGATTCTCTGCCCCTTTGCGACCGGTATTTTTGCATTTGGGAAGCAGGCATTTGATATTCTTCTCGACATCACGTGAGGCTAAGGGCTACCATGCAGTGACTGCTTGAGTGCGAATTAACGCTGCATCAGCAGAAATGTCAGTTTTACACTAATAAAGTCAATTTTTTTGGTTACAGGTTCTCGAGTGTGGGTTTGCAAGTGGACACGAAATAAATTAAAGCAATCAAAACAGCTATGGTTCCTCGCAATCCCTCAGAAGTCCACATTTATGGGAATGACCAACTACAGCATTAGGTTCAACCCAAACCTGGCTACGCTTGCAAAACCCTGAGGACCTTAAATCAGAAGGACGTCAATTGGGAATGGAACAGCAAGGCAGCCCAGGCATTCAAGGATGTCAAGAATGTACTCTTACAGGGTCCTAAGATGGCTTATTTTGACTCGTTGCAGAAAACTGAACTAATTGTGGACGCCAGGTTAGTCGAGCTGGAAGCTGTGCTTCTGAAAGCTAAAGGTAAGGATGAATGGGCTCCTATTGCGTATGCAAGCAGGCCAATGTCAACAGTGGAGATTTGCTATGCACAGATAAAAATGGAGATGCAAGTCATTAGGTGGGCTGCAAGCATTTCCAGCTCCAGGTAATTACAGATCACAAGCTCTTAGTGACACTATTTGCACGATCAGAATGGTCCGCCGAGAATAGAGGGATGGACCGTTCAGCTTGAACAATACTCCTTTGAGGTTGCTTATCGGCCCGGTGTGAAAAAACCTGCTGACTATTTCTCACGATATCCTGTGTCCGAAATTGCAGGCAAACCACAGAAAGTTAATTGAAGGTCGGAAGACCTAGTCCGGATGATCACCGAAATGGTGTGCCATAAAGCTCGGTCGGTGGCAGATGTTGTCAAGGCTACCAAGTAAGATGCTTGTTTAAGTCGCGTGACTGTGGCTCTCAAGAGTCACAGGTGGAGGAAATGTTGTTGATGGAGAAAGGAAGCTGACAGCGGAAGAACATAGCAGTGATACACACCTGTAGCACTGTTGGGACAAACTCAGTGAAAGAGAAGGGGGGCTGTTGTTAAGAGGTCATCAAATAGTTATACCAACTAAGCCGTGGGATCTCACCACTGAGCAAGTGCACCAGGGACACCAGGGCGTGGCCAAAACTGCAGCTCAGTTACGACAGAAGGTGTGGTTCCCAGGGATTGATCACATGGTGGAAGAATGATTAAGAACTGCTGAGCCTACATCATCACGGGGTCCGGAACCACCAGTGATCACTGAAAGTGCTCCCACTCCCTTGTGGTCCTCGGTAAGCGTAGTCCTCGGTGAGCCTTGATTTTGGCAGTTTCCCGGGCAACCATTTGACAATGGTCCTAATGGATAGTTACACCACATTTCCCGCAGTCGAATTAATTCAGTTCACAGCATTTGATTATGCCAGGCATGTGCTAGAGAGAGTATTCCCCTGATGGGATACCTAAGGAGATCAAAACGGACAATGGACCACCCTTTCAAGGCCAGGATTTTCGAGAGTACCTCAACAGCTCAATGTTTGGTATCGCCGCATCACCCCTCAATGGCCTCAGGCAATTGGGGAGGTGAAGAGGTTTATGAGGACGCTCAACAAAGCACTTTGGATAGGGGTGGATCAAGGACAGAACTTGCAATGCATTTACCCCAGTTTTTAAGAGCATACCATCAGACACTCCACAGTACAACGGTATGTGCACCAAATGACTTGGTAATGAAAAGGCACACTTGGGATCTGCTACTGGCAGTCGATTCCTGGCCACCAGCGGACATCGACGTGAGTGCCCCTAAGAAAAAAGAGAAGCTACAAACGACAGGGCTAGTTGCGACAGGACAGAGGTGAAACCGACATTGACAGTAGTTGATCATGTGGTCATCAGAGATGGGTGGAAATTTAGGACCCTGTTTGAGGGAGAGCCAAGTCGGGGAAGTTGTAAGCATCAAAAGAACTACGGTGACCACTAAAAGGGGTAATACTGATGTAACCAGAAATCCATCTTGGTTTTGGGAGTCCACCAGGAAGTTGAGAGGGAGGGCATGGAGAACAGCTCCTGTAGGGGGAACTGGAAGCCAGCGGTGTGAGTCAAGGACTTGAGGACGGTGGTTCTCAAGCACCAGAGAAAAGGAGTTGGAGCGAATCTAGTTGACAGAGTGAAGAACATCCAGTCGAGAGCTGCATGGCCTTGCCATCTGGGGAGAAGGGTAGCCGGGCGGTCCCTACAGTTTGAGGGCCAACCCCCAGCTCAGCCAGAGACTCAGAGACTATGTCTGCTGTGAGCGCCAGAGGGGCCAAGAGTGACAACTGAAGCTGAAGTTAGCAGTGGCGCCCACTAGACATGGTCATATAATGTAATGTAATTATGGTTAATCTTTTCATCTCTCTCTCTCTCTGTCTCTGTGTGTCTCTCATTCTTTCTTTCTCTCCATTCGGTGCAGTAAATAAAGCCAATGTGACTAGTTGGTCTACGGGAGGTCCTAGCACTAAATGGGGCAAAACAACTACTGTGGTTCAGACATATTGCCAAATGGTGTAAAGTACTGAACCTGATGGTCTTGTGGAAGTCCCCAGAAAAGGCCATTAAACACGATATTCTGACCCTCAAAGCTATGTACTGGAGTGTAGTAGGAGGCTATATACCAACAACCAAAGAAGTGGACAGTTAACATCTAACTTTTTAAATGTTAAATCAAGTTTTTTGTTTGAACCCTTCCTTGACTTGATTTCACCCCCTCTTGCCAAGAGCTTGTATATTAGATTTAAATTTGGTAACCTGCTACTGAAATTTCCAGCGAAAGAGACGACTGGCCTGGTTTTAGATGTTTGTCTTGCTTGCCATGAAGCTCACGAATCTGAAGAACGTATCTCGTTTTTTGTACAAAGTATAGGCAGTTGCGCAGGAAATGGATTAGATCACTATGTCTCAATCTGGGAGCTAGACAGCACCAGATTGCATTCAGGATTTTAAAATCTGATACATCAGGGCCAATAGTTTTTGCTCTTAGTCGTTTTCTATTTTCCTTCTGGCTGATCCGTAAAGAGTTTTATTATAGTAACGAAGTAATTTTTAATCCTTTTTCTTCCTATGTTGTATATGTATCTTAAAAATCAAGTTGGTATACATGGTCCAGTATTGTAAATGATCGGAAGACTGTAGAGCACTCTCTTTTTTAGCATGACTATGTAGAATTAATTTTTCTTTATTGTTTTATCCTGTTTTGGGATGTCATCTCTACTTGTGCTCCAAATGGTTTAATACTATTTTAATTGTACATATATTTGTGTTTTTATCTTTTGCATACTTTGATGGTGTTTTGTACAAATGACTGAATAAAGTAATATGATGATGATGACTAGTTGGTCCACGTATTCGTTATTACTCAGTTACGACCCACATTATGTGTGCTGGAAGTTATTGTGGATGCTTGCTGTTGTTGTTGTCTATATCTATATCTATATTGTCCAACGGTTGCATGGGATGTAATGAGCCACCTGGTCACTATGCAAGTTAGGGACACGCATCAAGTTTGATGGCGGAAGCGGCCAGAGGATCTAAATAAAAGGTGCGGCCACCGCTTGTGGTCAGAGTATGGAAGAAACCACACTGCCTCGTGTCCTGCTGGTCTGCGCTGTTGAGCTACCCATGCGAAGGCCCGCGTCCCTGCAGCAGGGCCTTTCCACAGACACCTTACCCTTTTTTAGGGTCTCTATTTCATTTTCCTACCTGGGTCAGAAAGTAATGTCTCTGACGTCAAAGGGAAATTTCCCTGAGCATCAGGGACTATTTTCTTTCTTTCAGTAAAGCTAAAGAGACTCCTGAGATAGCAGTAAGAGCATGGCAGCCCATTCAGCACTCATCTGTAGTAGAAGTTCATCTGCTGCACCCGCTACTAAAGGTTTGTTACCGAGACACACCCCTACCACCCCAGGGGACCTTTCACTATTGCATGAAGGCATTCGGTTCACCGTGGTGGGTTAGAGGTGATGCCAAAAGGCTGAATGATGACCTTAGTCCTTCTTCTCCCAACAGAGTCGTTTTAAGGCATATGCCAAGTGGGCACTTGCCCATGGTTCACACCTTCTAAGGGTCCCCCCTGAATAAATGCCTTTTCTGTCTAGCTCACTTCTGTGAATTTTGTACCTTAACATTCAACATATAATTCAATATTTTTAGACAACCTGGGCTTGAATTTGGAAAACTGGGTAACAAAACTGAAAGTGGTTAAAAACAGGGACCCCAAAATATTTCTTTCCCAGGGTCCCCAAAATATATTTGAAAGTGAATGTGTCCAAAGAAAACCATTGTAAATGCGGAGTAGTGGGCCGTCAAGTGGGGGATATTATTTTCATACTGGTTCTGTCAATATTGACTGGGAGATCAGTATAGTATCCCTTTTTAGCTAGATTTACATAGACAGAAGGCACTTCCTCACCTACCTCGGGTGAATTTAAGCTCAGAAAAGTCTGAAAATGTATGGGTGCCCATATCCATGATGAGAAAAACAGGCTTCTGGCAGCCAACTGGAAACCTCTATTTGCTGTATAAAGTGAACTCTTGCCAGAGAGTCTTGTGTTTATCTAATCACTAACAAAAAAGTGAAAAGCTTTTTATTACTAGGGAAAGGCAACATTGAAAGAACCCCATACAAGGGGCGCACCTTAGACACACAGAGCTTCATCCTGCTTGCTATGTGAAAATCCAGGGTCTAGATAAACTGGTTGGTGACAGGCAGGTAAAGGGGAGTTCATGCATGCAGGGGGGCGCTCACGCATAGAGGGTTCCAGAATCCATCCAAAGTAGCTGCATTCTTTTAGAGAATCTTTTCTTCTTTTGTCTGCCAGAACTTTACTTTTAAAGACTACACTGTCTCTGAAGAGGTACAGAGTTCACAGGCACGATCGTGACATTCTATAGACCTCCTCTATCTCCTCATTATTTTGCACTATTTCTCTAAAACTGACCCATGGTAACAGCTGCAGTAATTTATGCACATGCTATATTTTGAATCCTGTTAGTACGCTACATGCATGATAAATACAATGGTTTACTGCTGGAATATCCAATTGTAAACATTGTAAAGTAAAAATATCTGACCAAAATATTGGGAAGGTAGGTATTTATTGGTTGGCATAGGTTTACTACATATAATTCTGACAATAGGAACGTTATGCAGGTCTACAACACTTAATTCCACCTATATGATAATTTATGTAGGTTTACTTTACTTAATTCCACCTACATGAACATTTATGTAGGTTTATTACCCTTAATTCCACCTATATGTACGTTGACGATATGCCTCTTCATGATACACACATGTGACTTCTGATTAGTAAAAACCCTTACACTAGGCTGAACACTTGGCTGATATCTTTAATTTTTTAGAAACTTACAATGGTAAATTGCTAAAAATCAGGAAAAGGGAGTATTTTAAGCCCCTAGGCATTCAATGTGTTTTGTGCACCAGGAAGATACATTGGGTTAGTCATTTAGTTTAGAAATGTAATAGAGGTGGCAAAGGGGATTTTCATCCAAGTCTCATCTGTCTGTAATGGAAATTCAGACATGTCGTCTACTATACAAAGTTATATTAGTGAGTCTGATTAATCTTTGAGCATTGTCATTGTGGAAACTCCTCCACCCAGTCCCTCCTCACAAACTGCAAGGCATATGTACTAGAAAATGACGCAGCACTGCGTTCCATGCCATCTTGTTGCACCAAGCTGCGTCATTAGAAAAGTACAGGAGTGCATCATATGTACAGCAATACGACACATCCCTGTGCTTTCTTCTGTGCTGGTGCACAATTGGCTGCCTTGTGCCAATGCAGGCGCCCTTGCACCATGGTGCAAGGGTGCCCGAGTTGCAGAGTTGATTGTTTCTGTGCAGGAAGGGAGACCTTCCTGCACAAAAACAATAATTTATGGCATTTTCCTCCTTCTATTTGTGCTGCAGAATACAGCATAAATAGAGAGAGCAAAACAACAAGGAGAAATAAAGGTATTTCTCCTCGTTGTGCCAGTTTAACGCCTCCTTTGGGGAGGAGTTAGAATCTGACGTAGTCCCAGGTTTACAAAAGCTTGTAAATCTGGTAATACATCAGAATCAATGGGTAATGCGAGGGAACACCCACAGCAACACTCATGGAATGCCCCTTTCACGCACAGTAATGCATGAAAGGGGGCTATATTTACAAGGCCATAAAAGGTCATGCAGGGTGGCTTTGCATGGGCTTGTAAAGATGGCTCAGTATTGTGTGCCACTAAAGCATCACAAAAAGTGATGCTCTGCTGGCGCTGGGGCTTTGTAGATATTAACCCTGGGGAAAGTACTACGGTATGCTTGCGTAGTTTGCACTACTACGCACTACGCAAATTGCACGTAGCAAAGTGCAAACACGCATAGCGTAGCGGTCATTTTTTGCTTGCACGCGGTCCTCAATCTCAAGTTGGCGAACGCGAGCGAGCAAAATGCCATTCCCGCCGAGACTTTTTTCTCGTTCGCATTTAGCAACATCAAGTTGCCGATCGTGAGCGTGGAAAATAAACCTCCAAGTGAGATTCTCAACGAGGGGAGGTCAGGTTTCTCATTGCGAGTGGTCGCATATGCTCGCAACCGCTCGCAATGAGAAACTACCAGTCCGCGTTGAGAAAGCTGCAGCTCGAGCAGGCACGGTGCGCCCATTGGGGCGTACGGGCGTACCCCCCCCCCCGCCCGCAGCTCCCTCAGAGTCTTTGAACTTAAGTAACCTGAATCAGTTTACTTAAGTTCAAAGACGCCGAGGGAGAACTGACAATCATGTCAGTCAGCATGACGTCGAACCGCCCACCCCCTTCAGAGACTGAAGGGGTGACTAAAGGGGGTGGGCGGTCTGGCGTCATGTTGACTGACATGATTGTCCGACCAGAGACAACAGGCAGCAGCAGAAGTGCCCATGAGTGGGGACAGAGGGTGATTTTTTAGCCCACGCCCACTCAGGCGCATTTGTGTTTTTCTCTTTTTTGCGCATGCCCATTAGGAGCCCCTCGGTCTCCTAATGGGCGTGCGGCGGGCAAAGAGTAGCCGTGCCCTGAGCCAAAGCGCCAGGATTGGACGAGAGGGGCTGCCAGTCCATTCCAGTCAGTGCCGACCTGAAGGCGCCAAGGGAAGCAGAGGGGCGCGGACCGGCTTAGAGGTAGGTTTGCTGTTTATTATTTAACTCCATGGCTGCTAAGGCTTTTCCCCCCCCTGTGCTGACTTATTTACTTTCCCATTATTCATGACGAGCTGGGCTCGTCATCAGTGTATGAGGAGGCTACACCATGACGAGCCCAGCTCGTCATGAGTGTGGAAGGGGTTAATTCCCCGCTCCCCCAGGCGCTCCCCCCGCGACCTACCCCCGTGATTCCCCACGCGCGATTCCTCCATGATCCCCCCATACGATTCCCCCCCATGAGACTGACTGCTTACAACACCTCGTGTCACAGCCACAGCAGCCATTATCGTCGTAAGTTTACCCGTGCATTCTGGGACAGCCAATCCTGCAGTTTAAAGGCTGTGATGTACAAGCCTAACAGCACTGTCTCCTGTACCGTAAGTGACCTGTGTGTCTGTGTACCAACGATGTCTGGATCAAGCAGCACTGACTCCTGTATTTTAAGTGACCTGTGTGTCTGTGTGGGTGGACTTTATTGTGAGTGTTTTCAATGGGTTTATGTTTCTTCACGCCTCGGCATATTTCCCTTTCGATTCCCATACCCTTCACAGTGCAGAAAAGTGCTCAATTATAGGGTGTTGCAAGGCTCACTTGCGTCCTGTGTCTCAATTGTAAGGTCTTGCATGTCTCAATTGTAGAGTTTTCCTAGGTCTCAAATGTAGAGAGAACTTTGTCTAGTGATTTTTCTTCTTTCATCTTTCGGATTGTTGTTCTACCTAAGTGAGCAGCCTCGGGCTGTTGTTAATCTGGGTTTTGGGGTGAACGAACGAGTCAATATACCTGCCTGGGCCGAATGCCCCAAACCAGATTAGGTTAATTTTGAAAAACTGGAGTGATTCACTGCAGAAAAGTTTCCGAAAAAACATCGAAGATTGACCCAAACACCTCCACGTTCTAGTGATGTCACAGCGCTCCCTCCCCTCTACTGTTTCTTACTACCCAAAAACTCCAATTAGCCCAGCTCACAGGATGGTTTCCTGACTGGCTGACAAGATCCATGATGCTAAATAATACACAAACCACATGCCCTATAATGCCTCCATAGCATTCCATCACCACCCCCTTTTGAACCGCTTTTGGTCGCCATACGTGTGGCAGGGTATGCTCAGACGTGAGTCCCTTGCTCACTTTGCCACTGGATTCAAGCAAGCCGGGCTGAAGACGACTGGAATGCCAGAAACCGGTCCTCGGAAGCTTGTTTCCGGTCCAGGGAAGACATGGCTTGGCAGTTCGGACAGGACTGTTCCCATGAGGCACAGAGTCAGACTGATTTGCATATAGCCATGTCTGAACAGGGGTGGCAGAGTGGGCTAAAGAACGGTGATGGATTAAACCCAGATCTTTTGACTGGGTGTGAGTGTTTGATTGATTCAGATGCTCCGTCCATCACCACCCCCTTTTGAACCGCTTTTGGCCTCCATACGTGTGGCAGGGTATGCTCAGAAGTGAGACCCTTGCTCACTTTGCCACTGGATTCAAGCTAGCCGGGCTGAAGACGGCTGGAATGCCAGAAACCGGTCCTCGGAAGCTTGTTTCCGGTCCAGGGAAAACATCGCTTGGCAGTTCGGGGTGGACTGTTCCCATGAGGCATAGGGTCAGACTGATTTGCATATAGCCATGTCTGAACTGGGGTGGCAGAGTGGTCTAAAGAACGGTGATGGATTAAACCCAGATATTTTGACTGGGTGTGAGTGTTTGATTGATTCAGATGCTCCGTCTATCACCACCCCCTTTTGAACTGTGTTTGGCCGCCATACGTGTGGCAGGGTATGCTCAGACGTGAGTCCCTTGCTCACTTTGCCACTGGATTCAAGCAAGCCGGGCTGAAGACGGCTGGAATGCCAGAAACCGGTCCTCGGAAGCTTGTTTCCGGTCCAGGGAAGACATGGCTTGGCAGTTCGGGCTGGACTGTTCCCATGAGGCACAGGGTCAGATTGATTTGCATATAGCCATATCTGAACAGGGGTGGCAGAGTGGGCTGAAGAACGGTGATGGATTAAACCCAGATCTTTTGACTGGGTGTGAGTGTTTGATTGATTCAGATGATCCGTCCATCACCACCCTCTTTTGAACCGCTTTTGGCCGCCATACGTGTGGCAGGGTATGCTCAGACGTGAGTCCCGTGCTCACTTTGCCACTGGATTCAAGCAAGCCGGGCTGAAGACGGCTGGAATGCCAAAAACCGTTCCTCGGAAGCTTGTTTCCGGTTCAGGGAAGACATGGCTTGGCAGTTCGGGCTGGACTGTTCCCATGAGGCACAGGGTCAGACTGATTTGCATATAGCCATGTCTGAACTGGGGTGGCAGAGTGGGCTAAAGAACGGTGATGGATTAAACCCAGATCTTTTGACTGGGTGTGAGTGTTTGATTGATTCAGATGCTCCGTCCTTCACCACCCCCTTTTGAACCGCTTTTGGCCGCCATACATGTGGCAGGGTATGCTCAGACGTGAGTCTCTTGCTCACTTTGCCACTGGATTCAAGCAAGCCGGGCTAAAGACGGCTGGAATGCCGGAAACCGGTCCTCGGAAGCTTGTTTCCGGTCCAGGGAAGACATGGCTTGACAGTTCGGGCTGGACTGTTCCATGAGGCACAGGGTCAGACTGATTTGCATATAGCCATGTCTGAACTGGGGTGGCAGAGTGGGCTAAAGAACGGTGATGGATTAAACCCAGATCGTTTGACTGGGTGTGAGTGTTTGATTGATTCAGATGCTCCGTCCATCACCACCCCCTTTTGAACCGCTTTTAGCCGTTATACTTGTGGCAGGGTATGCTCAGACTTGAGTCCCTTGCTCACTTTGCCACTGGATTCAAGCAAGCCGGGCTGAAGACGGCTGGAATGCCAGAAACCGGTCCTCGGAAGCTTGTTTCCGGTCCAGGGAAGACATGGCTTGGCAGTTCAGGCTGGACTGTTCCCATGAGGCACAGGGTCAGACTGATTTGCATATAGCCATGTCTGAACTGGGGTGGCAGAGTTGGCTAAAGAACGGTGAAGGATTAAACCCAGATATTTTGACTGGGTGTGAGTGTTTGATTGATTCAGATGCTCCGTCCATCACCACCCCCTTTTGAACCGCTTTTGGCCGCCATACGTGTGGCAGGGTACGCTCAGACGTGAGTCCCTTGCTCACTTTGCCACTGGATTCAAGCAAGCCGGGCTGAAGACGGCTGGAATGCCAGAAACCGGTCCTCAGAAGCTTGTTTCCGGTCCAGGGAAGACCTGGCTTGGCAGTTCGGGCTGGACTGTTCCCATGAGGCACAGGGTCAGACTGATTTGCATATAGCCATGTCTGAACTGGGGTGGCAGAGTGGGCTAAAGAACGGTGATGGATTAAACCCAGATCTTTTGACTGGGTGTGAGTGTTTGATTGATTCAGATGCTCCGTCCATCACCACCCCCTTTTGAACCGCTTTTAGCCGCCATACTTGTGGCAGGGTATGCTCAGACGTGAGTCCCTTGCTCACTTTGCCACTGGATTCAAGCAAGCCGGGCTGAAGACGGCTGGAATGCCAGAAACCGGTCCTCGGAAGCTTGTTTCCGGTCCAGGGAAAACATGGCTTGGCAGTTCGGGCTGGACTGTTCCCATGAGGCACAGGGTCAAGGCTGATTTGCATATAGCCATTGTCTGACCTAGGGTGGTGTGGAGTGCAAAAAAACGATGGATTTAGGCCCAGATCTTTGTACTGGGGTGATTGTAAGACATTGTTCTGCATTCTGTCCATCAACTGTGTTTTATGCAATTTTCACCCCGAGTGGGCTGGGTATGCTCAGACGTTAGTCCCAGGCTCTCCACGTCACTCGAGTCAAGCTATCCAGGTTGAAGAAGGCTGATAGCCAGAAACCGGTCCTTGGATGCTTGATTCCGGTCTAGGAAAGACATGGCTTGGTAGTTCGGGCTGGACTGTTCCCATGAGGCACATGGTCAAACCTGATTTGCATATAGCCATTGTCTGACCTAGGGTGGTGTGGAGTGCAAAAAAACGATGGATTTAGGCCCAGATCTTTGTACTGGGGTGATTGTAAGACATTGTTCTGCATTCTGTCCATCAACTGTGTTTTATGCAATTTTCACCCCGAGTGGGCTGGGTATGCTCAGACGTGAGTCCCAGGCTCTCCACATCACTGGAGTCAAGCTGGAGAAGTGTGGCTCAGGGGTTAGAGGCGGCAGACCCGGAAGCTGAGATCAGCCCTGGACCAGGGTTCAATTCCCCGCCTCGGCGGGTCTTGGGCTCAAAAATTCCACGGACTCGATAATTCTCGCTCCGGTGCCTTCTCAACTCATGGGTTCACACTCTGCGACTCTGGGCAATAGCTTGCTTAATCTCCACAACGGCCCCTCGCGGCGGGATGCCTGGCTTTCACCTTGTGGATACCCTGCCGGGGTTATCTCACAGGGGAATACCAGGACGGGTTCCCTAAGCAAGCGCCGGGAAACCCTTTGTGGGTAGCTGTGCGCTATATAAGCTCAAATACATACATACATACATATCCAGGCTAAAGAAGGCTGATAGCCAGAAACCGGTCCTTGGATGCTTGATTCCGGTCTAGGAAAGACATGGCTTGGTAGTTCGGGCTGGACTGTTCCCATGAGGCACAGGGTCAAAACTGATTTGCATATAGCCATTGTCTGACCTAGGGTGGTGTGGAGTGCAAAAAAACGATGGATTTAGGCCCAGATCTTTGTACTGGGGTGAATGTAAGACATTGTTCTGCATTCTGTCCATCAACTGTGTTTTATGCAATTTTCACCCGAGTGGGCTGGGTATGCTCAGACGTGAGTCCCAGGCTCTCCACATCACTGAAGTCAAGCTATCCAGGCTGAAGAAGGCTGATAGCCAGAAACCGGTCCTTGAATGCTTGATTCTGGTCTAGGAAAGACATGGCTTGGTAGTTCGGGCTGGACTGGTCCCATGAGGCACTGGGTTAAAGGCTCATTTGCATATAGCCATTGTCTGACCTAGGGTGGTGTGGAGTGCAAAAAAACGATGGATTTAGGCCCAGATCGTTGTACTGGGGTGAATGTAAGACATTGTTCTTTATTCTGTTCATCAACTGTGTTTTTTGCAATTTTCACCCCGAGTGGGCTGGGTATGCTCAGACGTGAGTCCCAGGCTCTCCACATCACTGGAGTCAAGCTATCCAAGCTGAAGAAGGCTGATAGCCAGAAACCGGTCCTTGGATGCTTGATTCCGGTCTAGGAAAGACATGGCCTGGTAGTTCTGGCTGGACTGGTCCCATGAGGCACTGGGTCAAGGCTGATTTGCATATAGCCATTGTCTGACCTAGAGTGGTGTGGAGTGCAAAAAAACGATGGACTAAGGCCCAGATCTTTGTACTGGGGTGAATGTAAGACATTGTTCTGCATTCTGTCCATCAACTGTGTTTTGTGCAATTTTCACCCTGAGTGGCCTGGGTATGCTCAGACGTGAGTCCCAGGCTCTCCACATGTCTGGAGTCAAGCTATCCAAGCTGAAGAAGGCTGAGAGCCAGAAACCGGTCCTTGGATGCTTGATTCTGGTCTAGGAAAGACATGGCTTGGTAGTTCGGGCTGGACTGTTACCATGAGGTACAGGGTCAAAGCTGATTTGCATATAGCCATTGTCTGACCTAGGGTGGTGTGGAGTGCAAAAAAACGATGGATTTAGGCCCAGATCTTTGTACTGGGGTGAATGTAAGACATTGTTCTGCATTCTGTCCATCAACTGTGTTTTATGCAATTTTCACCCCGAGTGGGCTGGGTATGCTCAGACGTGAGTCTCAGGCTCTCCACATCACTGGAGTCAAGCTATCCAGGCTGAAGAAGGCTGATAGCCAGAAACCGGTCCTTGGATGCTTGATTCCGGTCTAGGAAAGACATGGCTTGGTAGCTCGGGCTGGACTGTTCCCATGAGGCACTGGGTCAAGGCTGATTTGCATAAAGCCATTGTCTGACCTAGGGTGGTGTGGAATGCAAAAAAACAATGGATTTAGGCCCAGATCTTTGTACTGGGGTGAATGTAAGACATTGTTCTGCATTCTGTCCATCAACTGTGTTTTTTGCAATTTCCCCCCGAGTGGGCTGGGTATGCTCAGACGTGAGTCCCAGGCTCTCCACATCAATGGAGTCAAGCTATCCAGGCTGAAGAAGGATGATAGCCAAAAACCGGTCCTTGATACTTGATTCAGGTCTAGGAAAGACATGGCTTGGTAGTTCGGGCTGGACTGTTCCCATGAGGCACAGGGTCAAGGCTGATTTGCATATAGCCATTGTCTGACCTAGGGTGGTGTGGAGTGCAAAAAAACGATGGATTTAGGCCCAGATCTTTGTACTGGGGTGAATGTAAGACATTGTTCTTTATTCTGTTCATCAACTGTGTTTTTTGCAATTTTCACCCCGAGTGGGCTGGGTATGCTCAGACGTGAGTCCCAGGCTCTCCACATCACTGGAGTCAAGCTATCCAAGCTGAAGAAGGCTGATAGCCAGAAACCGGTCCTTGGATGCTTGATTCCGGTCTAGGAAAGACATGGCCTGGTAGTTCTGGCTGGACTGTTCCCATGAGGCACAGGGTCAAAACTGATTTGCATATAGCCATTGTCTGACCTAGGGTGGTGTGGAGTGCAAAAAAACGATGGATTTAGGCCCAGATCTTTGTACTGGGGTGAATGTAAGACATTGTTCTGCATTCTGTCCATCAACTGTGTTTTATGCAATTTTCACCCCGAGTGGGCTGGGTATGCTCAGACGTGAGTCCCAGGCTCTCCACATCACTGAAGTCAAGCTATCCAGGCTGAAGAAGGCTGATAGCCAGAAACCGGTCCTTGAATGCTTGATTCCGGTCTAGGAAAGACATGGCTTGGTAGTTCGGGCTGGACTGGTCCCATGAGGCACTGGGTCAAGGCTCATTTGCATATAGCCATTGTCTGACCTAGGGTGGTGAGGAGTGCAAAAAAACGATGGATTTAGGCCCAGATCTTTGTACTGGGGTGAATGTAAGACATTGTTCTTTATTCTGTTCATCAACTGTGTTTTTTGCAATTTTCACCCCGAGTGGGCTGGGTATGCTCAGACGTGAGTCCCAGGCTCTCCACATCACTGGAGTCAAGCTATCCAAGCTGAAGAAGGCTGATAGCCAGAAACCGGTCCTTGGATGCTTGATTCCGGTCTAGGAAAGACATGGCCTGGTAGTTCTGGCTGGACTGGTCCCATGAGGCACTGGGTCAAGGCTGATTTGCATATAGCCATTGTCTGACCTAGGGTGGTGTGGAGTGCAAAAAAACGATGGACTAAGGCCCAGATCTTTGTACTGGGGTGAATGTAAGACATTGTTCTGCATTCTGTCCATCAACTGTGTTTTGTGCAATTTTCACCCTGAGTGGCCTGGGTATGCTCAGACGTGAGTCCCGGGCTCTCCACATGTCTGGAGTCAAGCTATCCAAGCTGAAGAAGGCTGATAGCCAGAAACCGGTCCTTGGATGCTTGATTCTGGTCTAGGAAAGACATGGCTTGGTTGTTCGGGCTGGACTGTTCCCATGAGGTACAGGGTCAAAGCTGATTTGCATATAGCCATTGTCTGACCTAGGGTGGTGTGGAGTGCAAAAAAACGATGGATTTAGGCCCAGATCTTTGTACTGGGGTGAATGTAAGACATTGTTCTGCATTCTGTCCATCAACTGTGTTTTATGCAATTTTCACCCCGAGTGGGCTGGGTATGCTCAGACGTGAGTCTCAGGCTCTCCACATCACTGGAGTCAAGCTATCCAGGCTGAAGAAGGCTGATAGCCAGAAACCGGTCCTTGGATGCTTGATTCCGGTCTAGGAAAGACGTGGCTTGGTAGCTCGGGCTGGACTGTTCCCATGAGGCACTGGGTCAAGGCTGATTTGCATAAAGCCATTGTCTGACCTAGGGTGGTGTGGAATGCAAAAAAACAATGGATTTAGGCCCAGATCTTTGTACTGGGGTGAATGTAAGACATTGTTCTGCATTCTGTCCATCAACTGTGTTTTTTGCAATTTCCCCCCGAGTGGGCTGGGTATGCTCAGACGTGAGTTCCAGGCTCTCCACATCACTGGAGTCAAGCTATCCAGGCTGAAGTAGGATGATAGCCAAAAACCGGTCCTTGATACTTGATTCCGGTCTAGGAAAGACATGGCTTGGTAGTTCGGGCTGGACTGTTCCCATGAGGCACAGGGTCAAGGCTGATTTGCAGATAGCCATTGTCTGACCTCGGGTGGTGTGGAGTGCAAAAAACGATGGATTTAGGCCCAGATATTTGTACTGGGGTGAATGTAAGACATTGTTCTGCATTCTGTCCATCAACTGTGTTTTGTGCAATTTTCACCCTGAGTGGGCTGGGTATGCACAGACGTGAGTCCCAGGCTCTCCACATCACTGGAGTCAAGCTATCCAAGCTGAAGAAGGCTGATAGCCAGAAACCGGTCCTTGGATGCTTGATTCCGGTCTAGGAAAGACATGGCTTGGTAGTTCGGGCTGGACTGTTCCCATGAGGCACAGGGTCAAAACTGATTTGCATATAGCCATTGTCTGACCTAGGGTGGTGTGGAGTGCAAAAAAACGATGGATTTAGGCCCAGATCTTTGTACTGGGGTGAATGTAAGACATTGTTCTTTATTCTGTTCATCAGCTGTGTTTTTTGCAATTTTCACCCCGAGTGGGCTGGGTATGCTCAGACGTGAGTCCCAGGCTCTCCACATCACTGGAGTCAAGCTATCCAAGCTGAAGAAGGCTGATAGCCAGAAACCGGTCCTTGGATGCTTGATTCCAGTCTAGGAAAGACATGGCCTGGTAGTTCTGGCTGGACTGGTCCCATGAGGCACTGGGTCAAGGCTGATTTGCATATAGCCATTGTCTGACCTAGGGTGGTGTGGAGTGCAAAAAAACGATGGACTAAGGCCCAGATCTTTGTACTGGGGTGAATGTAAGACATTGTTCTGCATTCTGTCCATCAACTGTGTTTTGTGCAATTTTCACCCTGAGTGGCCTGGGTATGCTCAGACGTGAGTCCCAGGCTCTCCACATGTCTGGAGTCAAGCTATCCAAGCTGAAGAAGGCTGATAGCCAGAAACCGGTCCTTGGATGCTTGATTCTGGTCTAGGAAAGACATGGCTTGGTAGTTCGGGCTGGACTGTTCCCATGAGGTACAGGGTCAAAGCTGATTTGCATATAGCCATTGTCTGACCTAGGGTGGTGTGGAGTGCAAAAAAACGATGGATTTAGGCCCAGATCTTTGTACTGGGGTGAATGTAAGACATTGTTCTGCATTCTGTCCATCAACTGTGTTTTATGCAATTTCCCCCCCGAGTGGGCTGGGTATGCTCAGACGTGAGTCTCAGGCTCTCCACATCACTGGAGTCAAGCTATCCAGGCTGAAGAAGGCTGATAGCCAGAAACCGGTCCTTGAATGCTTGATTCCGGTCTAGGAAAGACATGGCTTGGTAGTTCGGGCTGGCCTGGTCCCATGAGGCACTGGGTCAAGGCTGATTTGCATATAGCCATTGTCTGACCTAGGGTGGTGTGGAGTGCAATAAAACGATGGATTTAGGCCCAGATCTTTGTACTGGGGTGAATGTAAGACATTGTTCTGCATTCTGTCCATCAACTGTGTTTTTTGAAATTTTCACCCGAGTGGGCTGGGAATGCTCAGACATGAGTCCCAGTCTCTCCACATCACTGGAGTCAAGCTATCCAAGCTGAAGAAGGCTGATAGCCAGAAACCGATCCTTGGATACTTGATTCCAGTCTAGGAAAGACATGGCTTGGTAGTTCAGGCTGGACTGTTCCCATGAGGCACAGGATCAAGGCTGATTTGCATATAGCCATTTTCTGACCTAGGGTGGTGTGGAGTGCAATAAAACGATGGATTTAGGCCCAGATCTTTGTACTGGGGTGAATATAAGACATTATTCTGCATTCTGTCCATCAACTGTGTTTTTTGCAATTTTCACCCGAGTGGGCTGGGTATGTTCAGACGTGAGTCTCAGGCTCTCCACATCACTGGAGTCAAGCTATCCAGGCTGAAGAAGGCTGATAGCCCGAAACCGGTTCTTGGATGCTTGATTACGGTCTAGGAAAGACATGGCTTGGTAGTTCGGGCTGGACTGTTCCCATGAGGCACAGGGTCAAGTCTGATTTGCATATAGCCATTGTCTGACCTAGGGTGGTGTGGAGTACAAAAAAAAGATGGATTTAGGCCCAGATCTTTGTACTGGGGTGAATGTAAGACATTGTTCTGCATTCTCTGCATCAACTGTGTTTTTTGAAATTTTCACCCGAGTGGGCTGGGTATGCTCAGACGTGAGTCCCAGGCTCTCCACATCACTGGAGTCAAGCTATCCAGGCTGAAGAAGGCTGATAGAAAAAAGACTGGTAGCGGTCTGTGTTAAACCCCGAAGATTAGAGCAAAAAATCTGATTGTTAGAAGGCGTGTGTGTGTTGGAACCTGGAAGTGTTTGAGTAGGAGGAAATGAATCCCATCAGCCCACCCATGTGGCGGAGTATCGTCATTTGGGATTAGGAGAGGTCAAAGTCCAGATAAGGAGGCACACCTGATTGAATTGTGTGTGTAATTCTCCAATTCTCTAAGACCAAGCCAGATGGATCCGACCCAGAGTAATATACGTGGGTGTCTATGGTGTGGGAAAACAAATTGCAGTGAAAAAGTTTGATCAAAATCAAAAAATGAGTGCTAGTTGAAATTGGCTACCATGATATAGGGACATTTTTTATTCGGGGTAGACCATGGTGTCAAGATTAAAAGAAAGTGTATAACAGTCCGAAATAATGACTGTCCTATATAGTTGGTGTTATGGTCAACATGTTTCTGCCGTGCAGGGGCATCTCCCCTACTTAGGCTTTCATCAGGACCAAATCAAGATACACTACTGCAATAACATACATATGATCAACGAATCACAAAAGAATTGTTACCAAATAATAATACTGGATATTGTGCCGCCCGCTAGTTACTCACTGCGTCGGTACTTCCAGTTTTTCAATGGATTCTTTCCTGGAATAATTAAAAAAAACACATATATAACAATATCCAACACACATATCACCTGCCTATAATTCAATCCATGTTAGTTGTGCTTCTTAATCAAACTCTAACAGTGTTACAGGGTAATATATATTTAAAAAAAGGTTTTCACTCACCCAATGATGCTTGGGAGTAAGCCTCACCTCTCCTGGCCACGGCACTGCTCACGGCCACGGCTCAGGAATTAGAGGCCCTGCTCTGTGTTTGTGTCTCACATCAAGACTTGTGGTTTGTGGGTTTAAGTGCAAAGTAATCGCTATGCACAGAGTATCCTCACAATCAGATGTTAACAAAAAGTGGAATTGGTGTGTGATTTCTAAGCTTAACACCTATATGTGAAAAGATCTCAGTATTAGCATGCATATCAAATTCCTAGTACGGACTCTGGTACAGTTAAGGTCTAGTTGGTATGATATATCAGGTGTAAAAATGTATTAGGATCCTTTGTTTTAAACACGAGTCATACAACCGCCAGGGAGAACTACTAAATGACAACAATTTTCATCAGCGAGCCTCAGAACAAGGCCAGAGGTACCGACGGACAGGTAAGGAACAACAGGGCGTTACGATTCTGCTCTTTTCCTAATTTAATTTAATTTTTCTTTAGCTATGTCTGAGATCTATCTCAGTCTAGGTCTATATAAAACCATAAAAGTCAAACCATCTAGTCTACTTGTGGAATGAGATACACTTAATCAAGCCATTAGAGATAACTGGACATTATATCTAGAAGCATATGACAAGATATGTTTCACTAATGCTGAGTGTTAATAGAGTTATTTGTATCTTGGCATTTCCTTGATGTTTTCAGCCTTTTCAATATTATGAGTGACCAAAATACCAATGTTGTTTATGTGCCTCCTTGTGGAGGTACATATAGTGATAAATTGATATGAAGGGTGATACCTCTGTGTACACCACTTTCACATATATAGTCAAGTCAAGTCAAGTCAAAGAATTTATACAGCGCACTACATACCCAGAGGGTCTCAAGGCGCTTATACAAAAAAGAAATTCCACAAACACAGAGCGGGGCCTCTAATTCCTGAGCCGAGGCCAGGAGAGGTGAGGCTTGCTCCCAAGCATCATTGGGTGAGCGAAAACCTTTTTTTAAATATATATTACCCCGTATCACTGTTAGAGTTTGATTATGAAGCACAACTAACATGGATTGAATTATAGGCAGGTGATATGTGTGTTGGATACTGTTATATATGTGTTTTGTGAATTATTCCAGGAAAGAATCCATTGAAAAACTGGAAGTACCGACGCAGTGAGTAACTAGCGGGCGGCACAATATCCAGTATTATTATTTGGTAACAATTCTTTTGTGATTCGTTGATCATATGTATGTTATTGCAGTAGTGTATCTTGATTTGGTCCTGATGAAAGCCTAAGTAGGGGAGATGCCCCTAGATGGCAGAAACATGTTGACCATGACACCAACTATATAGGACAGTCATTATTTCGGACTGTTATACACTTTCTTTTAATCTTGACACCATGGTCTACCCCGAATAAAAATGTTCCCTATATCATGGTAGCCAATTTTAACTAGCACTCATTTTTTTATTTTGATTTTGATCACACTTTTTCACTGCAATTTGTTTTCCCACACCATAGACACCCACATATATTACTCTTGGTCAGATCCATCTGGCTTGGTCTTAGAGAATTGGAGAATTACACACACAATTCAATCAGGTGTGCCTCCTTATCTGGACTTGACGATACTCCGCCACATGGGTGGGCTGATGGGATTTATTTCCTCCTACTCAAACACTTCCAGGTTCCAACACACACATGCCTTCTAACAATCAGATTTTTTGCTCTAATCTTGAGGGTTTAACACAGACCGCTACCAGTCTTTTTTCTTTCTGTGATCAGTTTATTTGGGGGTGTAGACTGGCTTGCATGGTCTCTAAATATAGTTCCCCTTGGACCCTCCCCAATTCTGTTATGTTACATGAAGAAGGCTGATAGCCAGAAACCGGTCCTTGGATGCTTGATTCCGGTCTAGGAAAGACATGGCTTGGTAGTTCGGGCTGGACTGTTCCCATGAGGCACAGGGTCAAGGCTGATTTGCATATAGCCATTGTCTGACCTAGGGTGGTGTGGAGTGGAAAAAAACGATGGATTTAGGCCCAGATCTTTGTACTGGGGTGAATGTAAGACATTGTCCTGCATTCTGTCCATCAACTGTGTTTTTTGCAATTTTCACCCCGAGTGGGCTGGGTATGCTCAGACGTGAGTCCCAGGCTCTCCACATCACTGGAGTCAAGCTATCCAGGCTGAAGAAGGCTGATAGCCCGAGTGGGCTGGGTATGTTCAGACGTGAGTCTCAGGCTCTCCACATCACTGGAGTCAAGCTATCCAGGCTGAAGAAGGCTGATAGCCAGAAACCGGTCCTTGGATGCTTGATTCCGGTCTAGGAAAGATATGGCTTGGTAGTTCGGGCTGGACTGTTCCCATGAGGCACAGGGTCAAGGCTGATTTGCATATAGCCATTGTCTGACCTAGGGTGGTGTGGAGTTCAAAAAAACGGTGGATTTAGGCCCAGATCTTTGTACTGGGGTGAATGTAAGACATTGTTCTGCATTCTGTACATCAACTGTGTTTTTTGTAGGCTAGTTTGAAACCAGCATACATCATTTTGTTTTATGAGTGGTCATTATGAGAAAATCTCCCCGTGTTAGAATTTGCCTTAGTGTCTGCTTTTCTAGATTACGTAAATCGCTTTAGTGTCAAAGCAATTGTTTTTCTACATTTAACATCTCTTTTGCACTGACTTCTGTTTTGCACTGGTGAGTTGGTTCGAATATTGGTAAAAATGTTTGTATAAATTATACAAAATCGACATACAGTTTAAGGCGTAAAGTACATCTAAAATGTTATTGGCAACATTGATATCAAATACCTTTTTATTTACATCTGCACAGTGTCAAGAAAGCGCAATGTTCCTTGTAGTATTTTTCCTGTGAAATAAACACGGTTTCCACATAGATGGCTGAGCTTATGAAAATAACGCTGAAGTACATTTAATATGTAAAGACTAAAGAGCAGATTCCCTTCTATGATGGGTGGCTGAGGCTGAATTGTTGTTGCATTCATTTGAACGCATTTACTTGACTGCACTCGTGAAATCTGTTATAATAGTTTGTCTTTATCTACAAATCTGTCAAAAATTAAAAGAAACAAATGGCTGCAGTGATTAAAACAATTGCCGACTGGCTATAGATTATGCTAAAAGGTACTTATTTCATTGCCATTCTCTCGAAATGACCTTGCCTGAAATATGATTCAGTTTTGTTGAAATGCAAATGTGACTCCACAGACTAATTTTCAATAGCTCCAGTGTGTATACAGGACGTTCTACGTTGTTATATTTGTGGGCTCTGTTTTAATCTTTTTGCTCATGGAAAGTCAGATTCATGTGTATAATTAGTCATTTGCAAATTTTGAATAGCATGAAATTACTTTAACATCACTTGGATATCATTTACATATTGTAGCTCTTACTGTGTAAATATACCTCCTGATGAAAGATGTGATATAAAAGCGTATGACCCAAACCCTCCTTTTTGCCGTCGGCCTCACTCGCTGTGCTCGCTCGCATACATTGATTCGTTCTGCTTACGCCTCAGCAGTTTAAAATTCCACCAGCCGCCTCTGAGCTTGAGTAGAAATCTACTTGAGCGTCAGAAAACGACCGCTTGCACTGTGCAAGATGCGGTTTGCACTGATTGCACAGTGCGGACAAGCGTCCAACACTGTGCAATCAGTGCGAGTAGCATTTTGCACAGTGCGCTACGCAGTTCGCGTAGCTACGAGTAGCTCTTGTAGTGCGAAGTGCACTTCATGTATCTTCGCCTAGCACTACTACGCCCAGGGTTAGTAAATATGCCCCCATGTTTTTTACAGTATTTTACATTTATCTCTAGTCACCAATGCTAGATGCAATAATCCCTTGCTTGCCTGCCTGTTTCACAAAATATAGGGAGCTGTAAGGTGCTTTATGGTGTCATTTTAAAGGTAACATCAAATTTATTTCCCCCAAAAAATCCTAACATTCATTTTCAGTTCTGGCCTTGAAAAAAGTTTCTTGCCAGCCTTGTGTAATTGAAAAAAAAGTCATAAACATACGTACATATATATAGTACCCAGAGGGGTTTTGGTAAGCTCTTTTCTCCCTTTGATCTCTTACAGTGTTATTCACATTTTGCTTTTGGTCAAAACAAAATACATCATGGGTCAGTGAGTCGTTACTTCAGCCACTGGGGCTCAAATTTACTAAGCCCTTGTATTTCCATTGCCTCACACAAGGAGACACAAGGCGACACAAGCCAAAGCAAGGGCTTATTTGAAACTCACTAACCACGCAAAGCCAACTTGAAGGACTCAGCAAGGTTTAGTACATCCAGACTAACATAATTTAGCTGAGAACGCGGACTTCTGTTACTCTGCATGGGTGCCATGCGTAAAAAGTGTGTGCATTACCATTTATCCATCCATGGACTTTGGATCATTCCCTGACTTACTAAGGGTAGCAAACCTGGGAATGTATCAAAATACTATACGTTCCCAAAAAAGGTGTAATGAGGAGAAATGTTTCTCCATGATATTTCCTCTTTCTACGTGTGTTGTATTCTGCAGCACACATAGAAATAGGAAAATACCTCTGAGGATTGTTTTTGTGCAGGAAGGTACCTGCCTCTAAAGCAGGCATCCTTGCACCATGGCTCAAGTGTACCTGTGTTGGCGCTGGGCAGTACTCAGTGCACCAGATCAGAGAGAGAAGGAATGAGCCATATCTTCGTAAATAAGGCGCATTCCTGCTCTATTTGATGCAGGGCAGCTAGTTTTCTTGCTGTGTTGTGCTGTGTCAAATGTTAGTATATCTGGGACTGGGTCTCTTGCACTGTGAGTGGTAGCATTTTTGACTGATCAAGTGCACATCCCCGAAAAAGAAGGGCTAGATCTGGTGAGCCGATACTTTAGTTTGGTAATGCATCTCAATATTTTATTTTGACAAAGCGTTTTCTTTTCAGTTTTCATAATTTCTATTTTTTAGTCATCCTTGTGTGTTTTAAGGGGATACAATAATTCTGAGCAGGGCCGGACTGGCATTTGCGGGCACCGGGCATTTCCCCGGTGGGCTGGAGGGGTGGGGGCTGGTTTTGTGGCAGCGGGGGGCCGCTTTTCTTACAGAGTGCCGGTTTTGTAGCAGCGCTGCAAAATCGGCACTCTGTAAGAAAAGCGGTAGCAGTGCTTTGCGGGTAACAACCCCCTCCCCTCCCGTTACCAGGGCCGGCGGAGAAGCAACCTGCCAGGGCTGGTTGCTGGTCTCAGTCCGGCCCTGATTCTGAGACTACTGTACTCTTCCTTTGCACTGGTAATAATAATTTTTCTGTGACGTGCATTAAAATGAAGAATGTTATCGATCGCTTTTCTAACGTACACCTGCCTCCTAAGACGCACCCGTACTTTCAAGATTACATGCAACTATTAATTTTAATTAAAAATGTCATCGCAAGCATATGGTTTAATGGGGGCATGCTTTCTTTTTTCATTTTATTTTTGTGTCATATGCTTGGAATGAAGGAAACATACATTAACCATCTAACCAGCCTAACAAGACCAGGCCTATTCCCTTTGGTAAAGGTTGTTTCAGTATGTGAGGAGCACTTCACACAGCAAATTTCCATTAGTAAAATAAATGTTTCAAAGAGTAAAGTGATGACTTTTAGTTATAATGGGTGTAAGATTAGAGCAAAACTAAAATGGTTTTTAGGAGATGAAATAATGGAAATAGTAAAATTTTACCCTTATCTAGGAAAATTCTTCACTAATAGGTGTTCTGCTAACAGACATATGGACCACTGCAAAAGAAAAGCCATCTCACAAGCCTCTGCAATTAATCACTTGTACTTGCAATGTGGTAAAAGAAATTTTTCGCATACCATTGCTGTGTATAAAATAAAGATTCCCCCCACTTTGAATTATGCAAATGAAATGTTAGACGAATGCAATTGGGTAAAGTTTGAAAAAGTAGAAGGTAAAATTTGCGACAACTATGTAATCTGAGCCATGCTGCGTCAATCGCTGCTATTAGACTCGAATTTGGCCTTCTTTCAACATATGTGTTAACAATGGCAGCTAGTTTAAGGTGGGGAAATGCATTGATAAATTGTCAGGAGAATCTATTAAGGTTGGCTTTGTATAAGGAAATTTTTATCAATATATTATCAAAAAGTGTAATTTTTAGGAATTATTCAAAGTCTTTAAGCAGTTTTGGTATAGACTTTGAAGGGGCAGAAGGTTTGGATAAAATCGCATTAAAACATATAATTAAAAGAAGTATATATGCGATTTCCCGGGAAAGAGACTTGAAAATATGCCGTGTGAATGGAAAGTTGGACTGTATTGTGGAAAGTTCTATAGTTAAAAATCCTCAGCCATATGTTCTATGGAACTTGAATCATGGAGTTCGCAGAGTGATTTTATTATTAAGAATGAACCAGTTGCCCTTAAGGATTGTAACAGGCGCCTGGGAGGGTATCCCCAAAAACAAAAGATACTGTGATTTATGCAATGGTGGCATACAAGATTTTAATCATGTCTTGATTGTGTGCCCAGCGCTTCTTTCAATACGCCGCAAATACTTAAGGCATGGTTTTTTACTGTATAAAATTTCCACAGCAGAACAGGCCCGTAACTTTCTCCTGTTCCCTCCATCTGAATTGATTTTTTTTTTTTAATTGTTTTTTTGAAGAATTTTTGAATGTCTATTAAAAACATTAGTGGGCTAGAGTGATCCTTAGGTTTTTATAGTATTCAGTGATGTGATTTTATGCACCAGCACTTTTAGGCAATTTAAGCACTTTAATTATTTACTAAACATGATACTTAGTATTCGATTTTTAATTGTGGATTAGTATTTCTGTAAGAAAGTTAATTTCTTATACGCATTTCCTTAGAAACATAGCTCCTAGTTAATCATTTGTGTCCTAGAATAGGGCATTCAATGCACTTGCACTTTATGTAATGCATTAGCACCTTATCTAGCACTTTACAAAATATTCGCTGCTACCTCTATTCCGTGTTCATTCTCTTAAAAAAGCTTTTTAACTACTGGACGCAGTTAAGAAAAATTGAACTTGTAACTTTTTGTGCTTTGGTCATTGATCTCCGTCGTCCCCTAGTATAATGAAGAAAAGTGGCTACATATCTTTGGGTGTAACTTAGATAAATTGAATTTGTACCTCTTTGTATTTTTAATATTGTGATTTGTATGAAATGCTGTTTTATTGATATTTTATGTGGAATTCCTTGGAATTCCAAATCATAATAAATAATTGAATTGAATCCATTTAATATCCAGTGCTGTAATATCTCTCACTTTCCTGTTCAACACATACAACCGGATTTCATGTAAGCTACTCAGTTTCAGGTCAAGCCCTTTTTTCAAGTACTATATGTCCTGAGAACTTCAGTGGTCTTGTTTATCACCCAGGACTGATGTCACATTGATGCTCACTGAAGTCAAATATTTCTGTAGCCCGCCACATTGTACAGTGCGTGGGGTTCTCTTCTTACCTGTGCCACCTGAATCTGGTCGGTGGATGTCTGAGGCGGATGAAAGGTCGACCTGGTTTCCAGTTTCCAAATTGATGACAGAATCATAGCAGGCGTTGTTCCATCGATTGATGGTTAAATGTAACTCTGATGTAGCTGCTGATATGCTATCTAAGAGCATGTAAAGAGAGGAGCAGCAAATGTGTCACCACATGTACTTTGAAAAGAGAAATAATAACATCGAACAGAAGCACATACGTATTTAAGTTAAATTCTTTAGTGAACTGATATTGTCTGCAAATTACATTCAATACGTAGTATTTCTGAAAATAAATTTATGTAGAAAAACTTATTTGCACATTTTCCTGAATCAATATAATGTAGCTGAAACCAAAGTTAGAAGTATGGCTAGAACTTGACTTGCCATTTTCATATGGCTTTGTTCTGTATTTTTAGCTGCATATAGTGCTGTGTGCTTCCCGAAAGCAATGTGTATCCTTTCCATCTCATGGCATAAGGCTGGTAGCCTTAGCCTAGCTTGGTATGAGCATGGAAGTATCCTTCTAACTATGGCTTCGTGATGGTGGGGTTTGGTTGCTGCAGGTATGTTGTAAATGCTAGCAGGAGATTGAATAGATAGCTTTCCCTGCCTGCCACGGCTACGTATGGATGACCAGAGTTCATAATGGTTGCCATGCTAGCATGGAGAACATAGGCAGCTCATAAGCTCTTCTCCCAGGCCCAAATGACACAATAAGTAATTACAATAAACACTAATGAAACGCCCTCTTCCATTCTCCTAACAATATACGCAAGGACAAGAAGGTAACCTTGTTCAACACTCCTGACACAAAGGAATGAGCGAAGGCAGCAGCTGGGCCTCATAAAACCCATATAAACAACACAATAGCCTCCTTGTCCTATTCCATTAGCTCAAGGAGTTAACACAAATATATTTATAAGCCCCTAGTAAAGTGCACTACATGTGCCCAGGCCCTGTAAATTAATTGTGACTATTGGCCCTGCAAATGTATGACGTTACAACGCATACTTTTACAACCCATACCATTACAACGCATTTTTTACAACACAACATCCATTACAACGCATTCCATTACAACTCATGCTATTACAACAAATTTTTAAAAACTACCTTTACAACGCATTCCATTACAACGCATACTACCTTTACAACGCATACCATTACAACGCATACAATTACATTGCATGTATGGTAAGTATTGGATAGTGTAGGGGTAAAAGTGACTATTCTAACTCCAGGGGGGTGCAACAGTAGTATAGTCTAGTCTAGTCTGGATATTTGTATTGCACAACATATCACATCCCAAGGGAGTCTCATGGCGCATGCGGACGATCCTGAGGGAGAATGAGCCAGAAGATGGAGTTAGCAGAAGAAACATGTTTTCAATTTTTTGCGGAAGCTCCTAAGTTCCGTTGTTGTGCGTAGGCTTAGAGGAAGTTTGTTCCATAGGGATGGTGCCATGAAAGAGAAGGCACGACCGCCATTTCTGGCAGTTTGAACTCTGAGCGGCGTGAGCTGTGACTTGGTGCTTGATCTCAGCTGTCAACCAGGCCAGTATTTTGGTCCTAGACCGTACATGTGTTTATGAACCAGACACATGGTTTTGAAAATGGTTCTTTTTTTTACAGGGAGCCAATGTAGGATTCTTAGGCATGGCAAAGAGGGGGATTGTCTGGGTAGACCTAGAATCAGACAAGCAACTGTATTTTGTACAACTTGCAGTTTCCTAATATGGCACTCGTTTATGGCGAGGAGGAGTGAATTGAAATGAGGCCCTGAACAAGAATTCTGCATGCTTCGGTTGGTATCCATTTAAAGACCTTGCGTAAACTCCGCATAATTCCGAAGCAGGTGCCCACCGTATGATTTACATGGTCCTTCATGGATAACTTGTTGTCCATGCGGAACCCTAAATTGCGGACTGATTCTTTTGGGACGGGACACTCCCCTAGTTCCGAAGGGTGGCCAGTGTTCATTTGCTCGCCCAAATAGCATGACTTCAGATTTGGTGCCATTCAGCTGGAGATGGTTTTGGCCCATCCAGTTTTTTACCTCAACCATACACATTTTAAAACACCTTTTGGTGTTGTTTGCGTCAGGGCCAAGTGTGACCAATATTTGCGTATCATCCGCGTAAGATAACACGTCAAACCCGCATGCCCTGATCACGTTGGCCAGGGGGGCCATATAAACGTTAAAAAGCGAAGGGCTCAAAATAGAGCTTTGGGGCACACCTCTTATGACGGGCCGAGTACTGGCCAGAGTATTGTCTACAGTAGGGTAAGTGTTGGATAGTGTAGGGGTAAAAATTATTATTCTAACTCCAGAGGGTGCAACAGTAGGGTAAGTGTTGGATAGTGTAGGGGCAAAAATTACTATTCTAACTCCAGGGGGTGCAACAGTAGGGTAAGTGTTGGATAGTGTAAGGCTGTTATGCGTTTCAATGGTATGCGTTGTAATGGTATGCGTTGTAATGACATGCGTTGTAGTGGTATGCGTTGTAGTGTCATGCGTTGTAATGGTTGCGTTGTAATGGCATGCGTTGTAATGGATGTTGCGTTGTAAAAGTTTCGTTGTAATGGTAGTGCGTTGTAAAAGTTGTGTTGTAAAGGTTGTTTCCCGGCCCTGCAGCACTGATTGTCACACCCACTCAAGTAATCCTTTAACCATGACTCAGGCCAGTCAATACAGAGCTTGTGAGTGAGGTTTAAAACTGCAATACCGACCTGGTAAGTTAACCTTCTTGCCAGGCCCAAACCGTCCTTTTTAGGTCTCGACCAGCCAATGTGCTTGCGCATTGCAGCTTGAGACATATAGAGGTGCATCAGGAAAGCTTACCAAGAAGGCTTTGACAGGCGGATTACGCACAGTGCATGTGCTCCATGCACGCGCTTGCCATTTGTTCCCAGAGCCTCGGCATGTGCCTCGCATCATCGCATCAGACCCACCTCAGCAGTTATCGCTCACACCCCATATGTTTGTTCCCTCCCGGACTGCAAAGGAATGTCGCTCCCTTGCTCCCCCGCCATGCAATGCAGAGAGCTTGTTTTTTTATTGCTGATCTACTTTCACGGCTGCGCTACTGCAGCGTTGCCAATGCGAGTACAGAGATGGTATACCTTTACTTTGCCAAGACTTTCTGAGATTGCTGTTCCCGTCAATGCTTCTCAGCTATTTGCAATGCTTTTCGCGCTGCCCCCGCGCATCCCAGGGGGCCAGCTTTAGATATTTTTCTACACTTCCGGAACGAATATTGAAGGAGAAGGGCTCCGATACAGGAGATAGTACACTATGCCTTAATCGGCACGGTATAGCGACACGGCTAAATTTGAAGTCTTTCTCTCATCCTCTGAAACAAGGAGTTTGACAGCGTACAAGGGATCAGGAGATAATATCTGACCTCTTAATAAAAGCAAGTGGGATACATTCGCCATTTTTTGGAACCAGTTTTGAAGCCATTGTAGTACCGAGATACGATACCAAGCCCTGAAGAAGCCCGTGTTGGGCGAAACGCGTAGGCTGTGAATTTTGGCTGTGGATTTTATGACACAATGAAAGCACTTGAAAATCACGTCACCGTTTGGAAAACCATTACTCCTGTCATCTATGTTGATTTATATGTATGGCATTTAAAGCCACAAATAAGTACTGATACGCTTTGACTCTCCACTGTTGTGTTAAATAATGGGCTTAAGCAAACGTGCCCATCGAATATGCTGCATTTGCGCAACATGGTATCAGAATAACATGAAACAAGTAATGCTTCTTGGAGCTACTGTCGAGGCAACATAACAGAACAAGCATGGCCGGCTTAAATTAAGAACTCGATTTATGTAAACAATTTGAGTTTACCCCCAACACAAGCAGAAATGGTTTCAGCATTATGGCCATGTCAGCGCCGAGACTCACACGTATAGGTCTGAAATATGTATTGGCTTTAATGCAGCGTGGCCAATGCGAGTACAGGGATGTTATCCCTTTCCTTTGCCAAGACTTTCTGAGATTGCTCTTCCCTTCAATGCTTCTCAGCTATTTGCAAGACTTCTCGCGCTGCCCCCGCGCATCCCTGGGGGCCAGCTGTAGATATTTCTGGGGAGCAGTTTCAAAATGATTTGTTCTGTTTATTTAGTTGCTTTTTGATATAGCACAAACTCAGCATTGTTTCAATTTCCACAAAAAAAGTGGTTAAAATATACAAACCAGGTACCTGTTGTTTCTTAACCCCCCAGTGTGATGACTTATAGAAACTTGCCATTAGAAGTAATGGGGTAACCCAGTAACCCTCAGAACCTGGGTAAGGAAACTAAACGACAACATTGGTACTGTTGGGGATCACATTTAAATTGAAAAATGTATTGAATACAAGAATAAAACAATATATCCAATGAAGCATATATGAGGAAACACACACTGACCACAATAGTATAGAGGTAAATCTTTTAGTATAAACCTGGTAGCGAGTAAATTCACAATTCTTGAATAGCTGTCCAAAACAAACAAAACACATGGACTAGGTATACATTGAGTGAATAGGTCGTGACTGGTGACAGAGTGCTGTAAACAATTAAACAAAGTGCCAAAATAATCATACATATAGACGAAAAATTACATCACGAGTGTCCACTTTAGAATACAATTTTCTCAAACGGATAAATTATTTCTTTGCTTCATTGAGACTCTGTGTGGTCGGATACATAAACAGAACGTTGACGTTTACTCGCTACAAGGTATATACTAAAAGATTTACCTTTATAATTACTTTTAGAAACTTGGCATTTTCTTACTGTAACCATTTTGTGCCTTCTGCCTATCTCTGAATATGTGTCTGGGGTGGGTGGCAGCTAGCTTTGTACATTCCCTTAGACAGCCACACACAAAGGGAGCTTAGGTGTGACTGATGGGCCATTCATATCTTGATGGGCCACCATGGGCAGGGAGGGAGGGGCTAATACTGCCTTACTGAAAGGTTTTGTTTCGTCCCCACACAAATGGTTGCATAACCCCCTGTAGTGAGTACAGAGCCATGGCAGGAAAACAAGGAACTTGTGCACTCCAAAGGCATCTATTTTAAGTCTCCCCCACTTTAAAGGTACAACTGGTTTTAAGAACTGGACCTCTGACTCTACCAACTCAGAACACTCCTGGAAATGAAGCCCTTCTATCAGGAAGAAGGACTGCTAAGCTGCTGGAGGGACTGCACTTTGCTGAACTACTTTGTTGTGTTGGCCTATTGCCTGCTGCCCTCTTGCCTGGGAGTGAGTAGGACTAGACTTGCATCTCTACATCCCAGAACTTAAGTATCTCCAAGGGGTTGTTGGCTTGCCTCCTGTTTTCCGAAGTCTCAGGGATATCAAAGACATCTCTCTTCAACCTGTAAACAGCACCTTGACTCTGTTTGCTGTGAGTCCTGCTCTGCCAAGTGGTGCAAATCCAGACCTGGGCCCTTGGAAGTGCTGCATCTTTAAAAACCAATGCAACGACAATGTAGCCCTGATCGGAACCAGTGCATTTTCCCTTTGTGCTGATATATTGCCGCTTCTGCACAGACCTTGGACTCCACAACACCAACTGTGCAACGCATCGTCTCCAGGTTGTGACGCATCTGTGACTTTGTGCAGCTCAGGGCCAATGTATAGCTTCGTGCTGCTTGCATCACCTTCAGCCCAGCAGATCAACGACAATGCATCGCCCCAGTGCTCTTCACATCTTGACTGACGACACATCCTCAATGGTGTGCTGCACGGAAATGACGCCTACATCCGAGAGATTGACGATGCATCACCTCCTGTGCTCCCCGCATCACCCCCAAAGTCGACGCATCCAAGGTACTGTTCAGCGACCAAGGCTGGTCCCTGCATCTGGCCCCCGCTTCATTGTGGTCGGTCTGAACTTTTGGATTTGGTTTCTTAGCACCACAAAACGGTTTATTATTGAAACATTCATACCTTGACTTCTACTTGGTTTTTTGTTGTCCTGGTCTTATTTTACTGTAAACTTATAAGCCATTTTTCTAAACTAGCGTGGAGTCTATTGTGGTGTTTTCACTGTGTTACTGTTTGAAGTGTTGGAGAAATACTTTACATATAGCTTATTAAATTAAGCCTGACTGCTCTATGCCAAGCTACCAGAGGGTGAGTACAGGTTAATTTAAAGTATGTCTCTGACTTACCCTGACTGGGATTGTGGTTTCTGCTTGGACAGGGTACATACCTCTTCCAACCAGAAACCCAATTTCTAACATTATGTATTTATTATTTGAAGAGGTTATGGTGGAGTAATTTGGTAAGGAAGGCATTGAGGCTGGCTCATCCCTTGATGGGCTGGTCACCTAAGGAAGTTCAGGGGCTGGGAAGTGCTGGTATGTTAAAGAGGACCAAAAGGGCCAAATGCCTCTGAGGAGGATTGAACACTAGGTCTAAAGGGATTGAATGTAGATCACAAGGTTCCAGGAAAAGGGAGATTATAGTTATGTTGGTGATGGCATCCGTACAGGAACAATAAGTGCAGGAAATTAGTTATGGGATAATGCAGACTTGAAAGACTGGAATGGAAAATTGCTTTTAGCCTTAGACTGGTAAGGGAGCTGGTGGTTCCAAGTTGGTTGGTCTATTGATAGGTGAGCAGGTCGGAGTGATTGTGTTTGAGCATCAAGTTTATCTATAGTCTGTCACTACAGCATTAGAAAAACTCTTTACGGAATGCTGATTGCAAAACCTTGAATGAATGCTGATTTAGTAGTTATCACAATCATTCTTTATACACCTGTAATAAGGGTTGTCCCTAGATATCACATACATCTCAGTGTAAAAGCAAATCTTAAGATGGAGAATGGTAGCTACCCACAAAAAAAAGGGCCAGTGCATTCCCCACTTCAATGTTCTTCACCAGGGTCTGTCTTTGTTATTAACATAGTTTCCCACTTCAGCTGCTATCCTGAAGTGTTGCTTTTTTGTGGTTGCACATGCCTGCCATGACACACACTGCATTCGTAGAGAAGGACAGGCCTGGTCTGGCCTGTCCTACAACATCTCCTCCTTCCCTGAAGTTGGACAAGCAGCCAGAAGATGGCTAAATGGTATTTGAAGTTTACATGATGTACTTATTCTGCTAGGTCAACAGCCTATAAATGTAAACCTGAGCTGTTGAGCACTTCATTCAAAGGCTCCACTATTACCAGAAGGGTGTTGGTTCTTCAGGGTACTACTATGGTGAGCAGCATGTCTCCTCAGTCCTTGGACAAACACGGAATGGGGCACTGTGAAGTCTGACTTGCCAATGGTACTGCTTGTACTACTGCATAAAAAGCCACAGCCTTCAAATAAATCTCAAGAAATCCTCTCTTGCCTTCAGGAGTGACCAAAGGGGATTACGCATGCATCTATTCTATCCATGCAAGCAAACATCCTGGAGTAATGCCATCAAAGCACGTTGCCCTGAACAAATGGCCCGCTTTGTTACCTTCATTGGAACCCCCACCACACCATTCCAGGGAGCCTGTAGCCCTGGTCATCGCCTGGTGTGCATGCACCTAATGCCAGCCTCTTTGCAGAGTTCTAGCACGTGATTGGCTCTGACACTAGCCAGATCCTAATCTCTAGCTTAGCATCTGTAAAGTCCTTTGTGCACCCTTTTTTCCTCAATTGGTCCACCATTAACTAGCACCATAACGCAGGTGTCATTAGTACCTTAGTTATTGAGAATGGGTGTAAAAGGTACCGATCGCTTATTGGGCTAAACTTACTTTCTCCAAAAACTAACAATCTCACTTTCCCTTTCTCTTTCTTTCTCCCTTCACATTAATTGGGTTACCATCCCTTTTCGAACAGCGACAAACACCACTTCCCCCACTCTTGCAATCTTGTAAATTTCTGTACAGCCTTGAGGAAGCCCCAGGCTGGATGGCCATGTAAAGGGATGAAACAAGTGTTGGTTGTTCTCTCACTCACTATCACGGATACAGTGACAACACCATTATAAACAAGCAACAAATATGAACCGATGTGTGATTGGAATTTTTCCTTAAAAAATATAGGAAACAAATCTTGCCCTGACAATCCTGTTCTGGTCATTAGTACCTTGATGTCAAGAGATATCCAACCTTTAGCTTCCTAGAATCCTAACCAGGTGAGAAATTAGATCTTATTGGTCAAAATAACGTCAAAATACTTATCCTCAAACTGCACAGTGACACCCATCAGTTTTGGAGGATGAATCAGTATTCAGAATACCTCTGATAATATTACATTAGTCGTTTACATGTTTAAGAGTATGAACAGAACCTTTTGCTATCACTTGACTTTCTGCCCACGTGATCTTTATTAATGTGTAAAATAACACTCAGAAGGGAACATTCTTCTGAAGTATACAGGGAAAAAACTCTAAAAATGTGCCCCGGTTTTCCCTGTTTTGCAGGTAATAAGCAGCCATAACTGAAGCTGCATTGTTTTGTGTAAGTGCAAGGAAGATACTTTGATAACTTTTCTTGACCTGACTTTATATTGGCTTGGACTCTTTGGGCATCATTAGGATGACGGGCGGACTTTGTAAAAAGGGACCACCCGCCATAAGCGCGGCAGTCCCGTGGGGGTGATTAGGATGCGCCCGCCACACTGGCCGGGGCATCCTGCAATTTTAACGTTGCAGTGGGCGGTGCTTTCAGCAGCACTCGCCGCAATGGCAAAAATGCATGTTGTGCATATGCATGCACAACGTGGCAGGCACTGCGCGGTGCCTGCCAAGTTGTGCATGCACATGCAGGGGGGTACTATAGGTACCTACAATGTGCCCCCCTATCACCCCAACATCCTGGGGGCCCGCAACAGGCCCCCAACTTCAAAATCTGCATACCTTTCCGTGGCGGCAATGCCGCCAGAGGAATGTTGCCTTCCGCCTGCATCCTGAAATGGATGGCGGTGTCTAGCAGACACCGCCACCATATTAATCACTTTTCCGCCCAGTCAACTTGTCAACCGGCGGAAAAGCAGCAGGCGGTCTTCCCGCCATACTACTATGGCGGGGGAAATGGTTGGCAGGCGATAAAGGATGTAGGGGGGATCGCCACCGCCATGCGCGGGGTGGTGATTTGCCCTACATCCTAATGGACCTCTTGATTTTAGAATTACTATTGCGGAGAAGCCAGGAATCTTAAACACTGTACACTGTGTAGGAATATTACTTCTGTTAATTGATGGATTCGTTTTGCGTAATTTATGTTTGCAATCCAAGATTTTGGAAGTTGATGGTTGCGCCTTGACCACCCCAGACAAATGCCCAGGCTCTTGACCTCTGGTGTGGGGGGCGGGCGATTCCCCAGACATGGAGGCCAGGTAAGCTGTTTCCACAAAGAAGGGTCATTCCCCACCACCAGGACTTCAGTCTTGTCTCTGTTTAACTTAAGGACACTAGAGACCATCTAAGTATTAACTGGTTCTAAATAGGTATTCAAATTCACCGCAGCTTAATTGATGTTAGTTTCAGAGAGATGACAATTTGGGTGTCATCAGCATAGGACACCATAGGAAGACTAAAAGTGCAGATTATATCCGCAAGGGGTCAGCCATATACATTGAAAAGTGTGGGCTCAGGGAGGAGTCCTGAGACACAGCACATATAAGCTGCTGAACATCTGACAGATGATGGCCTTCCCTAACCTGAAAACCCCTACTTTCTAAGAAGGAGGAGAGCCATTCAAGTGCTTTTCCAGTTATCCCAAGTGCCTCCAATCTGACCCGGAGCACCGAGTGGGACACAGTGTCGAAGGAAGCATTTCAATCAAGTAGAATAAGTGCTGCTACTCTTCATTGATCAAGGGTTTTCCTTAGATCTTCTGTGGCTAATAGCATGACTGTTTCCTTGCTATAGCGAGGTCTTAAACGTGTTTGTGTGTGATAAAGCACACTATCATCCTCCAGAAATGCGGTCAGATGCCCATTGACCAGTTTCTTTATAATCTTGCTAACACCAGAAAGCAGGGATATGGGTCTAAAGCTGTCAGCTTTAGTGAGGTTTAAATGTGGCTTTTTCAGCAATGGGCTGATTATTGCATGCTTCCAGGGATCAGGAACTTTTGCGCTGTCAAGCGAGAGATTATACATAGTGGTTAGGGCTAGAATTGTAGTGTCTTTGGTTTTTGCCAGAATACCTATTGGTACAGGGTCCAATGGAGACCCAGATTTTATTGTTTTCGCTGATTCCAAGGTGGCATTGCAATGTATCTGGGAGAAAGCCAATAGTTTAGGACTGATGTTTTTGTCACATGGTCTATGGTTCCCTGCACAAGCTGAGTTTAAGTCTATGACCAATGATTTATAAATGAGTCTGACCTAGCTAAGAAAAAACAGGACCAGATCATTGCAGCAGTCCTTGGTGGGGATAAGGGGTGGCACAGGTGCGGGGTGAGGGGGAACGACCCTCAACATTTGGGTTTAAAAAGGAGGATACAATAGCATACATTTCTTTTGACGGGTGTAGGGGTTGGGAACTCTTCTCTGCAAGATCTACTACCCTAGCTGTTCTAATGATGTACTGCTTTTTTAATGCCTTTTTATAAAGAGCATTTTTTTCTTCTTCATAATTTGCCCTCCATTTCCTCTCCACTTTTTTGCACTCTTTTTTAAGTCCCTGATTTCTGAGGTGAACCAAGAGGTGCTAACATTGCATCTAGAAATGTTCTGCCTTCTTTTCGGGATATGCGTTTCTAGAGGTGATTCTATCCATTTCACGAATGCCTGATAGTGTTGATATTTCCGTCTTGACTCCAAACTGAGCCCCTAAGTGCCTCAGTCCAAGCAGCCACATCATTCAGTATGGACAAGGGTCTTGACATTCTGGATTGACGGATTTCTGGTTGAGGCAGCCCTGTTTTTATGATGGAAAGTTTGATCAACGTGTAGTAGTACCAAATTATTGGTAAAGGATCAGCGGCAACCAGATCAGTTGAGGTGGTAAAAATAGGGTACCATATGTGGCCTCTGCTATGTGTGGGGAACATACCTAGCTGGGCAAACTGCATTGCTACAAGGTCGTGGTTAAGATAGGTAGAGGCAGCGCAGTTGATATCATTAAAATGATTATTGAGGTCCCCTAGTAAGGTAAAATTTGCTGAGTGCAAACAGAGGCAACAATCTCGGGGGTGATTGATGCAAAGTCTGTGGCCAGACAGGGAGGCCGATAAAGGAGAAGGCCTGAAAATATAAATGTTTCAGGCAGTTTCATTCAAAATAGTATGTTTTTGCAATAAGTGATATTCATTGAGGAGATTCTGCATTCCAAAGTGTTTTTTTAAAAATAATTGCGACCCCACCCCCTTTCTTCCCAATTCGATAGTTTCTAGCGAATGCATATCCGAGGGTAGGGCAGCCGCTATATCGGGCCTGCAGTCATCATTTAACCAAATTTCAGTAAGAAACAGGACTGAGGGTTGCTGGTCCTCTAGCAAAATAAAAACAGAGATTGGCAGTTTAGGAGGAACACTGGCCAGGAAACCTCAACTGTGGTGGATGTGCAAATGTTATCATCCATCTTAGGTCCAAAAAAAGACAGCCTTGGGAACGCCAAAGTTGTAGGAATAATCTTGGCAATTAATAGGCATCCGAAGAGGGTCCAAGGAATGAGTGCAGGTTGCGCTCAGTGATGGATTAAAGATTTGTTAGTATTTCCATAGTATATTGAATGCGCTCTAATATCAGAGGGGCAGGGGTTCTGGCCCCAGGCCCCTGCCAGCAGGGTACAGAAGCCCACAGGCTTGCCTTTGGCGCACCAGTGGCGCATCCACGTCCTGGCCTCATTAAATAGAGGAGGAGCCGGGCGTGAGTGAGAAAGCTGGACTGACAAAAAAGATGGCACCCGATTTTGTGCTCTCGTTGCTGGCTCTAAACAAGGCCAAAGGAGGGCAACCTCCTATTAAGCACCAAAGCACGCTATTCAGTTGTGCAGATAAAGCGCAAATATACAGATCTCACAATAAAAGCAGCATACTAAGAGATCCTCGTTTTTAAAACAAGCGTTTTCTCTGAAATCGTGAATAGGCAGACTATCTCCACACATGTGCAAGATCCAGGATTTTAGCACGAGTGGAGATATTCCGCATTGTAAGAACTTCAGAGAGAATCCCATGTTGAAGAAAGGTTATTGTTTAAAATCTGAAACCATGCAATCTTTATCCATGTGCACCTTCTGGTTCTTGAAATAGCACAAATAGTCAGAAAATGCTAACTGTATTACTACTTCAGTGATATTGTTTGGAGAGGCAGCTGAATTATACGTGTGGCCCACTTCTGCTTCTGAGGAGGGCATTGGAGATGTGGCAAAGTCCTTGGTTTCTAGAGGACATGCAGTAAGTTACAACATTACTAAAGGAGCACTGACATTCACGATCTGGGTATTGACATGTTTGTTAAGCTTACGAGTGAGTCTTGGCGAGAAAGAAAGGGCTGAACCTCAGAAGAGAAGACCATATATCATTAGAAAAACATTGTGGGGAGGGTCAGTTCTGGAAATTTCCCTTTGGACCTTTAAACTACAGAGGCATCATAAATTAAAGAGATGTATCAATTCTTTAATGAGGGAAAGTATCTGTTGCCTTTATAATAGGTTGCACTGGAAGCAGTTGTTCTACATCCTGTACATTAGAGGCAATGGGTGCAGGGAAAGAATATTGAGGAAGAAATATCGAATTGCATAAATATTGTGGTAAAAAATATCGTGGTTCAGGAATATTGAAGGAAATATCCTCCTGGTCAAGAATATCGATTTTAGGTAAGTAACATCGATTTAAAAATATCGAAGTGTTTAAAATCGTTTGTAAAATATAGTTGTTAAATTTATATTTTATTAATGTTGTGTATTTTAGTATATATTTTATATGTGTGATTTTTTTGTAGAGGAATTGTTCGTATTTTTATTATATGTGTTAAAATTTGAGTAGTTATTAATTTCTGTTTAATTTAATTTTGCATGTTTAGTTCTGTAGCCAGTTGTGAGTTTATAGGGGAATAGGGTGGGAAGTAAATTAATTATATAAAATGTATTGATTATTTATAGTAGTTAATAATTTTGTTTTATTGAATTTTCTGGTTTTTAGTTCTGTGCGGGTTGTGGGTTATTGGGGAATAGGGTGGGAAGTAATTTACTTATATAAAATAAATTGATTATTTAAAGAGGTTATTAAAAAAAAATGCGTATTTAGTTCCATAGCGGCTTGTGGGTTTATAGGGGAATAGGGTGGGAAGTAATTTAATTATATAAAACTTATTGAATAATTTCTATTTATTCATATTTGTTTAATTGTGATGTTATAGTGTTAAATGTGTACAATAATGTGTTAATAATTGTTTTTATAATTAGTTGTTAATTAATTTAAATTAATTAATTAGAAATTATTTATGGTAACTGTGTAATTAGTTTTAGGTGTGTGTTGTGGTGTTTATAGTGTAAATGGTGTGAAGGGTGGGAAGTAATTTATTTTGTATTGAATTATTAATTAGTTGTTGATTACCTTAAACGAATGAATTGGTAATTAATGATGGTAATTGTGTGATTAACTTTAGGTATGTGTTGTGGATATTATAGTGTTAAAGAATGTGTACTCAATGAATGCTTATTCTCTTTTTTTATTAGTAATATATTTTATATTCATTATTAATTATGTTAATTTTGGGGGAAAAAATTAAATAAAAAAGTTGATGTCTTTTTTTGTGTGGTGTTTTAGGGTAGGAAATAAAATTAATACATTTATGTTTTAAATAATTTGTTTGCTTGTTAATATTTGCTCCTTTTAAATAAATATGGTTTATAAATGTATTTATTCGTTTATTTGATATATTTGTACCTTTTTGTTATATGTAATTAAAATTATAATATGTGTTCTTTTTATATGTTTAATATATTTAATTGTATATTTTTAAAACATTGTTTATGTATTTTTAAGATTATTTAATTTGCTTTAACTGGTTAAATGGTATTAGTAATTTTTGTTTCTCTGCTATACAACACTTTCTGTACTGTTGTACTCACTGGAGTATTGTACTGGAATAGTAATTTGTACCCCTCTTTTTTTATTGGCATTTTCAAAGACATACAATGTCCAACATATAAATAAACATACAGACCGTTGTACAACAACATCCATCATCCAGCTTTCTGCAACTTTACATTGTTACCTGTAATTACATTTTCTACAGTGCAGCTGCTAAACATAATTAATCAACTTGGTACATTTGTAGATATTCAATCAAGTATTTCCAGTAATCTCTAGGCTTGGAACCAGTGGGTAGTTCCTCCTCATAAGTTTGCAGAGTTTCTTTACAATAGGTCAAATCCTGGATCCATCGTCTAACCTTTGGAATCTTTCTACTGCCCCAGCACACTGATATTCTACGTTTGGCCAGGAGCAAGGCAATTACGCAAAACTTGTGCTTAATGGCACGCACTTCAGGGATAAGGCCCAGCAGGCATGTACAAACAGTGCATACCACATCAACACCCACCATATTACCCAACATCTGTATTACTTTTACCCAATAATCTTTCACTGCTGCACATGACCATGCAAGATGCATGAAGTCTGCTATTTCGGCATTGCAGTGTTGACATTTGGATTCAGTTCGCAGACCATATCTACAGAGCCTTGCAGGGGTGTAATAGGTTTGATGAACATTGTGGATGTGGTCAGGTATACATTGGTGATGCAGAGCAAACATTTCCTACAACATATGGGTTACCATAAATACCGCCATTTGGCTATACCTGGTTGAGTATTGTATGCTGCAGTGAAATACCCTCTTCACCCTCACATATTCAGTACAGTTCGCAGAGGTGCTCAATTTGAGGGTTCAGAAAAATAATAGAGCTATATCTCTATCATCTAAGTGTATAATACAACCATAATTGCAGTAACCTGCACAGTACTTCTTCAGATCTTTTGTTACGGAGACACAACTTTCCGTCCATTACAACTCAGCCCACATTATGTCTGTACGCATCAGTCAGATGTCCGGTGTTTTTGGAAAGAAAAAACAGTAGGTATAACTAATCAGTCTATATGAATAGGCTTACAGCATCTATTATCACAGCTGAACCAGAACATTATATGCAAAGTATATACTTTACTACATGGAGTAGGTAGCACCCCCATTCACAACTCCAAAGACGGTAGGTAGCCGTAGGGTGCCCCATCAGTTCTGGTTGCTGGCTTTATGTAGGCTTGGCAATTTATATACCCAGCCTCATTCTCCTGCAGCGACCGCCAGCCGTCTCTGGTGCATTGAACCTAGGGAGTCGCATGAGGGTGCCAATAGTTAAATCCGGTTCCATAGTGCATAGACTTGCTTTACCAGTCCATAATGTCCAGGATCTAAGGATATTCTTCCCTCCTAAGAGTGCTCATTCCGAATCTTGGTTCAGCAAGTTTTTGTTCTTAACGCTTGCTACTTATTTTCTTAAGAAAGTCTTGCGCTGCTCTCTGTGTTTGAAGAATTGTAGAGCGACCATCATATGTCCCCTTCAGGCGAGCCGGATAAAGCATAGCATACTCTATACCTAATTCACGCAATTTCTTTTTTGCTGGATTGAATTCTTTTCGCGCAAGTTGTACCGTCATAGAGAAGTCCGGGTAAAACTGCAGCATGTTGCCCTGGTAGTTTATCTGCTGTTTCTCTCGTGCCAACCTCAAAAAGACATCCCGGTCTCTGTAATTGAGGATACTGGTGATGATAGGTCTTGGAGTGGCGCCGGGCTTCGGTCTCGGGGCTAGTGATCTATGGGCGCATTCTGTTAGGAAGACCGCTGAGAGGTTTTCTGCACCAAACACCCTGCAAAGCATATCCTCTACGTAGGTTTCCATCCGTCCTGTGTTGGTGGACTCTGGAATTCCCACAATCCTGATGTTATTGCATCTGGATCTCGCTTCCAAATCCTCCGCTTTGCTTTTTATAACTTCGAGCCGTTTCTCCATATCTGTGCATTTTTGCATAGTGACATTTGACTCGTACTCCACCGCAGTATTACGATTCTCTGCCTCAACAAGATGTTCTCCATGCTTATCCAATTTTGCCACCATATTGTTGACTGGGTGAGAGTGTCCAACTTCCCATTTATGTCTTGCAGACTTTGTTGTATAGCCTGTAGAACACTTTCCATGGCAGTACTTGTCACAGTCTCAGTTTCAGGTTTGGTGTCTGAACGCGTCGTCATGCCCTTGGTCTGCCTTTTCGTTTTAAATGGGAGCTTGGATTGTTGTTTCTCCGGCTTCCCCATTGTCGTGCCAACAAGTACAGCAATCTGTGAAGCAAAATGACGTGGATTGCCACGTCGCGCATGTAGTACTGTGCAATTCACCACTTCTCAGAGGACTGCGCCTCTACGATTTGATACCTTCAGCCGTTAATTAGCCTTCACTCCTCAGAGCAGCACGCAGTCAACCTTTATCAGGAGTGGCGTTTAATAGATATTAATGTGTAGCTCCAGGACTGGCCCACCTCATCACGAAAGTGGATCACCCAATGAGAGCTCCAGAACGCAATCTCTCTGCATACGACTCCCTCACTTGCCGGACTCATGTTGTAGTTATCGGTACTCAGCAATCCCACCAGCCACACGCAAAGAGCCACGCAGTTTAGGGGTCATCAGCACACAAACAACAGCAGATGGCATAGTCCGTACTTCTCACCGCACCTGAGCCTAACAGTGGCAGCATCAACTTTGCAGGCAGTCCAAATGACCCATATTCAGAACTGCACAGCGCCGCTGGGCAATACTCGCCATATCTCAGCCCCCACGTGGTTTTCTGCCGCCGTTACCTCCATGCATCCCCCAGTACCAAGCGCAATGCAGCGGGCACAGCTTCACAACACCTTCGCAGTAGGTAATGAAAGGAGCATTGTAAGTAAAGTCATCACCTTGTATACTACTGCAGTTGAGTAGGAGGCAGGCCGGACGTTGACGCAGGATCCTCGCTGTACTTAAACCTAGCTATTCGTGGTGCCATGTCTCCATCAGATAGTAACGGTCACCCCCGTTAGTGCTGTCCGCCATTTTGTGATGAGTCATAGAATTCTGCGCTTTAAAAGACACTCAGCTGCTGTGCAGAATCTCTAGCGCGCATTAGCAGTCATATGCAAGTGCTCTCTCCTCATCGGCATGATAGTGAAGGCAATTACCCCACTACGTTGCACCACACAGCCGTGCCTCGCTCCGTGTTCGGTCTGATTCACTCGCGCGTTAGGGCACGGCCATCTAGCATGTTTCAATCCGCGCCGCTCGGTAAGCCTTCACTCACACTTTACCGGCTCTTACAGAGTGCCATCAGTCTTCCGTCTCGTCCACCTCAGTGCCGGGATATTCCGATTGCCATTTCTGCCATTAGCGGTCGATTTTGACTCCGCTTAACAATCTCTTTCACCACATTTTGAGCCTGACCGGCGGAGCTGTCTTAGTAGGCAGCCATTCCGCAGTGCGCCCTCTAGCACCCCCCTAATTTGTACCCCTCTGCTATCCAATACTTTCCCTACTGTTGCATTCACTGGAGTGGAAATAGTAATTTTTACCACTCCGCTACACAACACTTTCTCTACTGTTGCACTCTTTAGGCCCGATTCTGATGCAGGTTGGAAAGCTTCCCGAACGAATTGGTTTGGAAAGGGTTTCCAACCCACTCGGATCGGGAGAGTCCGACCGACCGAGTATGATGCATCCGGATGCTTCCAGATACGATTTGGTTGGACTCCCATTGACTTCAATGGGAGCATATGTTCCTAACCGCATCATAATTGGGCCCTAGGTCAGAAAGACACGTTCCAGATCCGATTTGGAAGGAGCAAATGCCATTAGGAGGCCTTCCTGACCGCATCGTAATCAGGCCCTTTGTAGTGGGAAAAGTAATGTTTACCCCTTCGCTATCCAGCACTTTCCCTACTATTGCAATCACGTAATTTTTACGCCTGTGCTATCTAACACGTTCCCTACTGTTGCACTCACTGGAGTGGTAATAGTAATTTTTACGCCTGTGCTATCTAACACGTTCCCTACTGTTGCACTCACTGGAGTGGGAATAGTAATTTTTACCCATCAGCTATCCAACATTTTCCCTACTGTTGCACTCATCGCTGTTGGAATAGTAAATTTAATTATTTCGCTATTCAACATTTTCCCTACTGTTGTTTTTATTGTATTGCGAAATGTACATTTTAATTTTGTTTTAATAGTTTAATGTTTTAATTAAGTATAGAATGTTTTTTTTTATTTTAAATTAGTGATATGTTTGTATATATATTTTATTTATATATCATTCAAAAGTTTAATATTAATATTTTATATATTTAATATATATTGTTTTATTTTATTTACATTTTTAATCGATATTTTTACATCTATATTTTTTACTTCGATATTTTTATTCAATATTTTTGTGCTTACCTGTTTAAGTTTAGAGAGTCAATATTTTTACCATCTATATTTAAAAAATATATATTTTGCCATCAAGGTTTTTACCATTGATATTCTATCAGTGAACCGAGGCAATGACCGAATGCAGTTTCCAACTTGTCTCCAAAGAAACGAACACCAACCCCAGCAGCAATTTCGTACTCCTCTCTCTTTCCACCACTGCCAAGTGATAAAGCGTATCCCAACTAAAGATCTGGAACAGAGTCTGATGCCACATACAGCTTAGAATCTTTGATCTCTACCCCTCTGAAAAACAATTTTAAAAGGTCCATGTCTGAATGAGTGTTTTTGGATCTCTAGTTCTGTGGTAATGGTTTCTGGTGCCTGATCATTCCCAGGATAACCCTAACCTAAGTGGAGTTGGTACTTAGTACTTTCACAAATTTGTAACTACTCATGTTTTGATTTCTCAATACTGTAGAGTCATTCATCTTCCTGTTGCTGACAGATGTCTTTAGCTGTCAATTTGATAGCAGCTTCAGCTTGTGAAGAATCACGAATACAGAAGAACAAAATAGACTCACCCAAAAGGGAATGCATTGATATAGCCAATTGCTGCATATTATGTAATGGAGTGTAGAAAACACAGGACCCTGGCTCGGTGGCTGACAACAAAAGAGTATCGCCAGCAAAGGCAGTTTTCAACCATTTGAGACAGAGAGGAGCAAATCAACTGGCATTGTAGAGCTTTTCTCAATGTTTGTTTGACTTGCTCTGTATAATAGGAAAGGGGAGATTAAGTGCTGAAACTTGAACAGCTTCAAACATCTTCCCATAACGTGTTGATCAGCACTGTAAAATGTTCAGTAGCTGCTCTTATCATCTGTATGATATTGTCCAATGTATTGAGATTTTTAAAATGTTATTTAGGAGATACATATCTAAAGAGTAAATAACAAATTGAGGCACAAAAGAGATAAGGATAGGAATTTTCATAGGATTGGGATGGGGCTTTGATAGGTGACATGACATGATAGTGCTTTTTTATCCTGCCTAAACTATGAGTGGGCCATAATCTGTAGTAGAGCATTCACTGACACGTGGCAAATTAACACAACTACAGTTAATATTAAATTGTAGTGTCTTGTAAGCTGATCGCTTAAAGAGTGGATTATCTATTACTCATTTGAAAAAGTGTTTCTTGTAAATATTCTTTGTTTTGTCACCCTTGCTGTTCCACTGTCACAAGCACATTTCAGTAGCTAGTAAGTAAAAATTCCCTTCATCAAATTTGAGTTATTGAAAGGAATGTTGTTCAATTCTTTGTCTGTGAATGGTGCATAGAAAAAAGAAAGTCTTTTGTCTTATTTTGCTTTGTAACATGCTCATTAAGACTTACCAAACTGGGATGGAGACATCAACATCTTGCTGAGCTTGGAGCATCCCGGACAGCTTGAAAATGAATGGTGAAGATCACTGGCAGACGATAACTGGCTTGTTCGGAAGGAACTTGACGAAGACATATGAGGTGTAAAAAGCTGCCAAAATAGATGAAACAAAATAGTATGGACTGAAACTTGTTACATATTTCATAATAAAGATTATGGTGATCCCCGGGCTAATCTATCAGTGCTTCAGTGTCATAGTTGAAGCAGAAGGGCACAGGTTTATGGGACTATTGGGAGATGCAAAGACCCCTACTTCAGTATATATGTATGTTCTGTGTGTTCATGAGAATCCTCAAACTCAAAGGATAATGCTTAAATGCAAAAAAGTTTAATTTTCATCAACAATAATGACTTATACTCCCCCTTTGTTTAACTTTACGCAAGAAATGTATTACGTGATTATTCATAATTCGTACATAAAACACTTAATTAAGAATGTCCAATATGTAAACATATTATTATACAACACTTCAAAATTGGTCCTTATTTCAAATAATACAGTTTACTTTATTGACATTCTTCCGCTGGTGGGAGATCTCCAATGGGCCACGGCCTCAGAAAAACCAGTAGGGTGAAAAGAGATCTCTGTTTTATATGTGACTGACTTGGGCCCATCCTTACCCAACCTTCGGAGGTGAATGAGTGTTTATTATCTCATTTCTGATTAGGAGATTTGAAGTCCCAGATATGCTAGTGTGACTCACAGCTAATCCAGCTGAATTCCCTAAGAGGTAGTTCACAAATGCTAGTTGCTCCCTCATAATCCAGTCTTCCTGTGTAGTTAGTAAACTTGAACACCGAGGTTTGAAGGAGTCTTTCCAATTCCATATTTCAAGATCAGATCACAAATCTAAAAAGAAGGAAGATTGTAAAACGACTAAGAACAACGTCAGGTCAGACAGGGAAGACCTTTAGACTGTCTTAGAAATCTGCAGCAGAATAAAATAACAGTGCCATCAAAAGCATCACTTTCCTTCTTGTATCACCCATGAGAAGATGCTGTAGCATAGTGCTTAAGTTGATAATTGTGGAACCAATTTTTTTTATCTGGCTTCCATGTTTGGACTAATATTTTTGATTTTGGATCCCTGGTTTGACATGTCTACAATTTGACTGCATACCCTTTGCTCGGGCCTATCACTGTTGAGCTGCTTGCATGCCTGTTAATTCTCACTAGCATGGCACCAAAAAGGTTCTCCTGCCCAGGTCTTCTTGTGTTTCTACAAGACGCTGATGGCAGATTTGTAGTTCTTAGAGGCTTATCATTTCTTTTCCTGACTTTGAAAACCTCCATTCTGTCCAGTCAAATTGCATGGTAATGGAGATATATTTCTATGACATCCCACATTTCTAGCAGTTGGCCTGATTTAAGAGAGGCAAACAGGACACCTGTTCACCTTCCCTGACATCTATTGAACATCAACTTAAAATATAATTTTGAGTGACTGGGTCCCAAGACTATAGGGCGGGCGGACTTTGTCCGCCTGCCACTGCAACGGAGTATGGGACCGACAGCCGAAGTTGCGGCCGTCCCACCATGCAAATTAGGATGCGCACGCCACATTGGCGGGCGCATCCTTGACATTAACATTGCGACGGGCGGAGCTTTAAGCAGCACCCGCATGGCAATCATGGGGGAGTACCATTGGTACCCACCAGTGCAGCCACCCACACCCCCACCCACCAAGTACCTGCAATGGGCCCCACGGAGATTTACTGCATGTCTTTCTGCCATGGAAAGGCATGCATCCTAATATGGATGGCGGTGCCTGCAAGGCATCGCCACCATATTGAGTCCCTTTTCCGCCCGGCCGGCAATCCGACCGGCGGAAAAGCGGAGGACTGTCTTCCCGTCCGCTGTGGTGCCTCCCGCCATACTAATATGGAGGGTGGTGAACCAGGGACATTTAGCGGGCGGATCGCCACTGCCGGCCTAGCGGTGTCCATCACCGGCCCAGCGGTGGCAATCCGCCTGATATTATAATGGGCCCCTATGTGAGGAATAATTGCTCTACGTGGGGCCAAGCACTTTATGAAACAGCCAAGCCCATGTATGAAGACGAAAAGAGTGTATTTTCAACAAAGGATACTCTCTTGTTTGGGAGGAAGTTAGTTTAGGAATAAAAACAGCATTTGAAGGTAAATTATATACAGTTTCATGAAACTGCAAGTAGATGTTGTTGAAAAAAATGTTCATTTGACAAAAATGAAAAATTATTAATATGCAGCAAAATTAATGTCAAATATGATGGAGTACATACACCACCCATGACTTATGAAGCCTAGTACTAGATTCTGATAGTCATATATGGAATATATATCCCTCACACGCAAATGAGACCCCCAATATCGTATTTTTTAAAATGTATTTAGTAGCTTTATAATGTGCTATTTGTGACCTTTTATTTACTTTAGAGCATGGAATGAGATCGAAACACTATCCAATCTCATAGGAGAATGATGTGCAAAGAGGACATGTCCTCGTGGCCAGTACTTTTACTAGTGCCATCATGTGTATATAGTCGGCATTCCTTAGCCCTAGAGGCCACCTCTGGCATAAGGCGCATATCTCTGGCAGACAATGGTGACACATTGGCCTGTGAGGCTGTATTTGCCACATACGATATCCCTACATGTGAGTGCTCACTGCAAATGACAACACTTGTGTGTTGTATGACAGAACGACACATGGCATTACAATGCATACCTGTACAACGCATCCTTAACAACGCACATCGCTTACATTGCATGTCATTACCATGAAAAATGTTACCATGCCTATGACTTTACCACTCATGCCTTTACAACGGAAATGGAAGTAGTTTACAAGTAAGTATAAAGCCTTTTAATATATGTGTATAAATATATATATCAAGTATATTTGAAAAGGTAGGTTTTAATTCAATTAAACCCATGGATGGTTTGGTAGTGGTCCTTATACGTGCTGCTACTCCTAAAAACAATGATAAGGCCAGATAATTCATAGGTCTAGGCTAATTTTGTTCAAAAGTTTGTCAGGATTTTTTGCAGAAAACAACGCATGAGTTAAGACAATTTTTAAGGACGAAAACAAGCTGGAATGGGGCATGAGGTGTCAAGAAGGTCTTCAGGTAATTAAATAGGACATTTGGACGGATTTGATCGAACAACGAAGAGTGTAATAACAGTGGATGCCTCTGGGAGGGACATAAAAGCTATGTTTACCCAAATGGAGGAGAGACAGCAGGAAGCAACTTTAGCCTTTGCATCATGCTCTTTACACCAACAGAAGAAGGTGACTCTACCACCGAAAGAGAGACTGTAGTCTGTGAGTGGGTGGCATGGAACATTTTAGTTTGTGTGGAACTCTGAATTCATTTTTAGGTCTCATAATAAATCATTAACCGAAATTCTAACTGCAAGGGAAATGTTAATGGCTTTTCCTAACATTGAGGATGCAAGATTTCACTTATTTGCAGTATGTATCGCCATTTAAGAGTGGAGCTACAGTTTTTAAAAATCAAAATGTCTTCCCCCTTGAAAGAAAGTACTAAGAACGAGTGGGCTGAGTTCCAAGTAGCGTTGGTGGTGGGCTATGATGGTCATGCTATATCCTGTGAGGAGTGAAGGGAAAACTATGGATATGATAACGTTCTTAATGAATTAAAGGAATTTTGGAAGGAACGGTGGCTAATGAAGTGAGTGTGTGAGAAGTGACTTTAAAGGATTCTGGAAAGTAAGAAATTAACAGGAGAATGTTTTTCTGTTTAGAAACGGGAAACTTGTTCTGCCTGTGAAGGTAAGGATGAAATCTATCCATAAAGGCCATTTTGGAATTATGAAAACAAAATGCAGCGCTGAAGAATTTTAATGGTGGTCAGAGATGGATGTTGACATTGAACAATTTGTGAGAGAGTGTGGAGAATGTGGTATAGCTTAAATTACCTCCAAGCCCCTTCTATGCACAGTAAATCACCCAAATATATCAAGGTAAGTTCATGAAGTTGATATCAGAGTCATGTTTTGGATGATGCAGGAGAATTAAGTTTGTAATTGTCTTGATAGAATTGTTTTCCAAGAGGCTGAAAGTAAAAATTCTAAAGAAAGCAGACACAAAAAGTGTTTGGAGTTCATGGATAAGGTTCTACTCAGACAACGTGTTTCTAAGCAAGTTATTCGATATAAAGGTCTTCAATTCAAGTCTTTGCTTGTGGAAGATTATCTTCCATGCAACAGGATTACCCATTTGAAGCCTCTACCACCCAGCTGGTAAAGGAACAGTAGAGAAATGTAATAGTGATTAACGGTGTTAAAGAACCAACCAAGATGAGTAAAAAGAACTTGGAAATGGAAGTTCAGGGGATGATTTTGGCATACTGCATTACTCACATATTAACTAGGTAAAGTTCCTTTGTAATCATAAGAGAAAGAATGGCTTTTACTCAAGACAGTCATGGTTGGAAGACTCGAACATCCCTAGTGGAGTGGTCCCTTATAATGTCAGAGACAGAATACAAAAAAACTCAGAATATGTACAAATGGTACTATGATAATAAGCATGTTGAAATGAAAGAAAGTCTTAAGTTGGGAGACTGGGTGACACTCAATTTGGAAGTGAAGGGGGATAAAGCTGAAATCAGTGGCTATACGTCCAGGTGTATGAGTAAATTGTTCAGGTGCCACATTATAATGAATAAGAAATGCAGCATTGAAAGTTGAGGACTGATTTATTACTAAAGTTGCATATAGGTAAATCAGTACTGGCACATCACTCTGTGATCCTCGTCAACCGCCCTCCACCTAACACACCCTCCTTCAGACAATAATTATCAACGAAAAGTAAAATTAAGCAATTAATCAAGTGAATATGCAACAAAAGTAAAATTGAACATATATTCAGTTAGGTGAACATGGAATCCATTAAGAGAATGGAATCTACTAAGAGAATAAACTGTCATCCATTAATGACAAAATTGCTTAGCCAACAATGTAATCTTTGTACCAAACTGGCTTACATCTTTCATCCCTTGACTAGGTCACGCATGGCACTCTCATGTACTCTTGCTCTGCTGCCTCACAAATACGAGTATGCACAAAGTAAACACTTCCTCTTGGAATAACAGCAATCCTATTTTTAGTCCATACCTTTCCATTTTCCATCTCTGGTATGCACCACATTTCGGGTTACTTTAACAACCTGGACTGGGACAGAAAATGGGAGTTCCCCTTTGACTACATGTCTGGTTTTCTTTACCCTGACCCAACAAACCACAGCTAGGGGGGGGCGGAGCCAGGTCGGCTACCAAGATGGTCGCCCGGGCTCCCGGCTCCGTCGACCTTCTCCCCCTACTGCCGGATCCAGCTATCGAGGCGGCGCTGCCGATATATTCTCGGACGTCGGAGAGGGACCTGACCCGCCGAGAGTGACTCCGGAAGCTCTCCGAGCTCTGCGGACGGAGATATGTCCTCCCGGTCGGTGTGGCCTACGCGAGTCCAGGAGCCGGAACCTCGCGTGATAGTGCTGCCGGCCACTAGTGGAATAACAATGGCCAGGAAGACCCAGAAATTTACCGGTCACCCGCCGAGGCGCTCTGCCCTACCCCGAACGTGAACCTAGCTTTCGCTGCTGCGTGCCGTCCCCCCATGTTGGACGGACCCCCCTCCTCCCCTGATTGCTGCCTTGCGGAACGAGGACAAGCGACGCCGCTCTTTGTCTCCCTGATGGAGCTTTGCGCGACCTGCTTACAGCTGACTGTATCCCGCACTTCAGGTGATCGGAGCCGGTTGATACATGGCGATTTGGCATAGCTCGGATGCACTGGGTGGCATGGATGGGACCATCGGTGGGGTAGTGGAGATGGCTACCACATCGTGTGCAACGGGGGGACGCTCGGACGATGGACAAGATGGGGGCTCTGGTGTGGGCTCCGGCGGCACTTATGCCGTGAGCCCCGTTTGGAAGCATCGTCCTCATGGAGCCGTACCCGCCCGTGGTGATGGCGACGCACATTTCAACCGGAGCGCGGAGATCGTATGCCCCCCGTGTACCGACAGCACAAAGTGTGGATTGGGTTAACATGGCGATCAGACCCCGGCACATGTGGAAGTACGAGAGAGCCTGATGCCGGTATTTTCTCCATGTGACTTTGGTTTAGTGACTCCCTCTACAATCTCTGGTGAGACCCGGATGGTTGTTTTCTACACGACCCTACATGTTGCTGATAAGTGAGAGTTTGTGCGTGGGGACTCCTGGGTCGTTACAAAGTGAATCGTCGGAATGGCGCCTGGTCCATGGGTACATGGAGTGGTCGGGGATTCCATTGGATGTGAGGCTTGTGGGGTCTCATCTGTTGCCCTTTCTCCAATGGCTGATATCGTCATGCAACCCAGACAAAGTGAACTGCATACTCTTTCTGAACCGGACTTTGTCTTGCTGCTCGAGAAATGGTCGTGGGCTGTGAACGGCTTTGGAGTGTGTCGAGTCCTGGTGTACTGCAAGATTTCCTGCCTTCCTCCGGGCATCCTTCCTATTGTACTTCTGGTACTTTGATTGTTTGGCTACGCATTGAATGGACTGGGACATGTCTCTGATTATGGCCGGGTGGGTCTGGATTGCAAAATGGTGATCGTCTTCTTCAGTTGCTGAAAGGGGGGGCCCTTATTGAGGTTGGGTGACTGGGTGAGCTGGCGTGGCAACTGCTGTCCTGTTTCGGTTGGTGTCCTGGATATTTTGCAACAGCGTTGTTATAATTGTAAGCTACGCGGGGGCCGGGGGCCTGTACTGGGGACCCCCCGATATATCTGTTTCTTTTATTCTTCCTCTCTCTTCTATATTTCGGGTTCCACACACTGGGCGACAGGCACGCTGCTAAGGGGGAGGCCGTAGCCGTAGGCAGGGGTGCAGGGTGGAGGGTTAGAGGAGGGGTACTACTGTTTTTTTCTTTTTCTGTTTCTAGGGCCTCTTTTTTCTCTATTGTTTTTCTCGGCTTTCCCTTTACTTTTCCTCTTCTTCTTCTCTTTCTGGGAACCGAGTAATAGGTTGCTCTCCGTACGTTCTAATGGTTCAAATTACACGGGTGGATGTCTTTATAAAGTTTTACGTTACAGCGGGCGTAGACTGTATTCGTGGGCGAAATGTACAGCTTATTGTTTATCCTGATTAATGTGTGCTAGCGCCAACGTCCTGCCTGCCGTAGTCCTGACTGTGAATATCCTGATCTATGATAACCCTTTGCTTTGGTATTATTTGATTGTGCAGCACCAGATCCTGCTCCTTCCTAAAATTTAAAAGAAACCTCTTTAATCCTGGTACCAATATGGTACAGACATTATCCTGAGCTACAACGGGGCATTTGGGAGGCGGACTGTTGCATTCTTATGGCTTGATTGATTTGCTTTGACCGTCTCTGAACTAATGGCCGGCCGTGATGGTTGTAGGCCCGTGATTGTAACTGCTTTATGTAACAATAAAGGTTTACCAAAAATTTTTATTAAAAAAACCCAAAAAAAAACACAGCTAGGTCACCAAGTTCCATCCTCTTTTTCAAAAAAATGTTTTGATTAACAGCACAGTTATCATGACACAACAATAGTGAGTGAAACTCCCATCATGCGCTAAATGAGCACATAGTGTGATTAGAAGATAACTGTAGTAAGTTAGAGTTACCTGCAGCACATAGCAGTATGGGGAAAATATATTTACGGTATATACTGTGCAGTCAATAACAATAAAAGGGAAAAGAAAAAAATGATAATAAAGAAACATTAAGCAAGCCAACAACTCAAGAGCTCGGAGGTCCACAATAATCAAGCAAGGATACATTAATATGCCTCCTAGTCCATTTCCGTCTATAGCAGGAGTCGGTTCATCATATGTACATGTACAGTTAAGAGAACTAGAAAGGACAGAATGCAATCAGGGAGAGGTTTGGTGCCAATGTGGGTAGCATGTCAGCAGGGAAGTGTGGAAGTGCGGCATAGATAGTGATCTCCATGTGATAGAAAGCAGCAATGGGACAACAGCAATGCCATCTGGTAATATGCATCAGACACATGTAGGTGACGTGGGGGAAGATCATGGCGGGCGCTTGTCATATTTGGCTTCCACTTTAAGTAGAAAAGTCTCCCAGCCTTTAACGCCAGTGTGAGAGTCAGCCCTCATACTGAGAAGCTACAGTTCCAGCCTCTTGTGCTCACCCTCGTATCCCTTTTGTACATTTCTCCTCACATCAGGCAAACCTGATGAACTTGTAGTATCAATTTGGTTTCTCTCTGGCCACTCTCTTTTGAGTTTAGAACCAGGTACATACCCTCGCAATCGTACAAAACGTGGGATCTCAGTCAATACATTGGTAGCGTCCATAGCATGTTATCCACTACTAGCTTCCAATTCAATTTGTTGCCCATTGCCAACTGCAGATGTTCTTTAACTGTGTGATTTAACCATTAAACTAAACCATGACTCTTTAGGATGGTATAAAGAAGTTCCAATATGTCTGATGTCAAGAGTACGTAAGAATGTCTTAATTTCTTCTGAAACTAACTGGGCACTGTCATCAGACAATATTTCAGTAGGATAACCTTCTCTCGTGAACAACATGTGTAAAAATTGAATGATCCAAGTAGTGTTACTAACAAAATTTACTTTTGGCCACTTGGACATGCAATCAGTCAAAATAATGGCAAATTTAGAACCTTTTCCCAAAACCTTTATGGAACCTGCAATGGGCAAAGCAAATTTTGTCCAAGGCACCCTTGATGCTTCCACAAAATTAACTGGAGATGGTTGGGTCACCTGAGTTTTATCGCCCATAATACAAGGACCACAATCCCTTAAGTATTCTACAGCCCTATCTATACTGGCCACCAGAAGTCTTCTTCTACATTTCATTGCTCTTAAACATGTTAATTATAATATCCTCTTTCTCATACTGGCCGGTACAGCCAGTCTTCCAAGTCCATGTAAAAGACCTTTCTCACTCATCAGTTCTGAGGTAACTTGGACATATGGTTTGAAATCCATGTCTAACTTCTTGGAATTTGGGCCCCCTTGCACAACCCAAAACATTACTTTTCTCAGTGAAGTGTATTTTTGTAACTCATCCGGCCACTCACATTCTTTCGGAACACCAATAAATACATTGTTGATGAGATTAGCTATGCAAACCGTTTCATCATCCTCCACAACTTCCTCATCTGAAGTACCAAGAGTCATACTTGATAACAAATCTGCAAATATATTCTTTCTGCCTGGAACATACTCAATGTAGTAGTTGAATTCTGTAAGTGATATTCCACTTTGGCAAGCCTGGGTGTAGACTTGGCACCACCCTTTGTACTGGACAACTCAAATGAAGGTTTGTGATCCACCCTGAGAATAAAAGGACCCCCCAAAATTATATACAAAAATACTATGAACTCCACCACATTGCTAGAGCTTTTTTTTGCTGTGTTCTGCTCCATGGAGTGGTCTGAATGTAAATACAACTACATACTCTCTACCATTACTCTTCCTTTGCATGGGAACTTCTCCCAACCCAAAATTTCTGGCATCAATGTTTATGATACTGATAACCTTAGTGTCAAACAACTTTAGGGGTCTTGCCGCTACTAAGTTGGAACTTGTTTTTTTGGAAGCATGATGACAAACTCCATTCCAAATAAATAATGCACCTTTTTAAAACAGATTCCTTAGGGGGGCTAGTTTTATCGGCAAAGTGAGGAACAGATTTAATTGATCATTATTCGTGGGAACAGAAGCTATTCATTTTAGCAATTTTGCCTCGGAGCTGAATTCACTTTTAGATATGTGATGTCACAAATATTCCACTACAAAAACAATGGAGGAGTTTCCCCTCAAAAAAATGGAGAAAAGAGATTCTCTCACAGTGGGTTAAAGTGCTCAATTCAGCACAGTATGTCCCAACCTGTCAGTGGATAATGCATATCCTTGTAGAAGACCCCTCACTCACCAACCTAGTTGGTGACATGCTTCATCATCGGGGTCCCACCCCATAGGCCGAGTGCCTATAGGGTGTGCTGCGACACCTGATTACAGTGGAGCGGGTTGTTTTCTTTTATGTGTTCAAGGCGATCAAATAAATGAAATTTAAAAAGGGCCAACACTACTCACTGCAAGTTTTTATTCTTGAGTGCTTGAACCCTAATAAAAATGTGTGACACCTATGCCTACTTAGGTAGACTTCGGTGTAAAAAAAGAAGTGTTATTAAAAATAGCTAAGTGTGCTATGTGAGGTGTGATGAATACTATTGATTAAAAAGGTCTACATGTTTCAACCATTGTATTTATTCATTGGTTTTCGTCAGGACCGTGATATTGAACTGGGTGGTCCGCACACGCTAAGGTGCGTCCTGCCCTAGTCCAAGATGGAGTGCACAAATTGTGAACTCGTGTAAAATTGGTGCATTTTCTTTATTCAAAGAAAAAACCTGTAAGGAAACAGGAAAAAACAAAAAGACAGGGAGGGATCACATACAGGGGTTGACTACACACGTGTAATACATTTAACATATATAGCCAGTATTTTCCATGAGTCAATACATGGGATTATGCCCATATTTCAGTCAGACAGTAGAATCCATCTGTTACGCGACAGTACTTCAGTGCTTTTACCGGACTGTGACTAATGAGCCATGAATCAGTGCCAAAGGAGTGGTGACGATCTGGGTTTGGCATCTGAAAATGACTAGTGAAAAAAAGGGCGACGTACTATGGGCCAGTGATCATACTGGTGTTACGGGGTGAACGGATGCATAGAATTGTGAGCAGTCGTGAGGGCGCTTAAAGTTGCGACTGTTATATGGCTGATTGCTTACACTTCCTTGCGGTATTACCGCTTCATGGGCACCAGCGCTTCCAAGACTGCAAGAGTCCGTCTCCTGAAAATGGGTAAAGAGCAAAACAAAAGCAAACAGATGCCCGGTTTTAGTTTGCTGGCTTTTTTTGAGGTTTTTTGTGTTGCCAGCGGATCGAGCGGCGAGCGCATGAAGAGAAACAAGTATCCTTACTCAGACTTGGCGCGCTTTACTTACTTGCAGCTTCTGATCATCAGACGGTAAACCTGCTTGGTTCGACCGGAGGCGCCCCGAGGAATGACCGGCTTGTTCTCAATGCCGGTAAAGTAAACCCGGAATAGTTCCTGGTTGGGCGTGGCTTCGTCACGTGGTATGATCACGTGGGTCGTAATTGGCCAATCCGGTTAAAGTAGGGGGTGGGGCCCTCGGATGATTTCATTTCTGCCGGGAAACAGAGTCTAAGACTGTTTATGTTTCCATAGCGACTAGCAAGGTCCCTTTTTTTTAAAAAAAGGAAAGAGAAGAGTTACAAAAGGGTGTGTTTACACGGGCTACAGAAATCATTGGGAATTTTTGATGGCACAGAGGACAGAATCAGGATTCACACCCAACGGGGTTAGATGCTGATAATCAAGTTCCTTTATTTAGCATATAAAGGTGAGGCTTTCAAGTCATTACACTGTTCCACGGAATGTTATCGTTCAAGCCTGACTTGTGGGTGGATAATCTATAAACCCACCTCTGTTCTTTTTCAAAGAGTCGTTGTATCAGATTGGCTCTTGGCTTTATTTGCTCGATAATCATCCAGAGAAGCTCATCTGGTGTATGGCCTGCGGACAAAAAATGTTCCGTGAGTCTGGTATTGGTTTTCTTACACCTAATGGTGCTTCTATGTTCACCAATCCGTAATTTGATCTTGCGGCTTGTCATTCCTATATAATGCAAGTCGCACGGGCATGTAAGCATGTAGATAACATTTTCACTGTTGCAATTTGTCTGCCCTCTAATTGTCCAGATTTTATTGGGTTCCAACTGTAGTGTTTTGGTATTTACAGTAAATGGGCAGACGCTACAATTACCGCATTTATAGTGGCCAGTTACTTTTGGTAAACCCCATAGGTTTGTTTGTGTTTCTTTTTCTGGGGTTGTCTTTATTGGTCTTGTATTGACTACTTTGTCTCTTATGCTCTGTGCTTTTTTGAAGGAGAACAATGGTTTTTCCCACCTCAGATTACCTGTGTTCAAGATGCTCCAGTGCTTTTTTATTATTCTAGAGACGTCATTGGATATGGTGGTATAGGTAGTGACACATGTCAAGGGGATTCCTTCTACTGTTTTGTTAGTCTGTTCCAATAAAGCTGAGCGGGGTTGATTCGGTGCACGCTTTTGACTTTTTTGGAGAATTTTGTTTGGATATCCCCGATTCTGCAGTTTTTCGGTGAGATCTTGGGCTTGGTTCTTATTACTTAAAAGTCAAAAAGCGTGCACGGAATCAACCCCGCTATTGGAACAGACTAACAAAACAGTAGAAGGAATCCCCTTGACATGTGTCACTACCTATAACACCATATCCAATGACGTCTCTAGAATAATAAAAAAGCACTGGAGCATCTTGAACACAGGTAATCTGAGGTGGGAAAAACCATTGTTCTCCTTCAAAAAAGCACAGAGCATAAGAGACAAAGTAGTCAATACAAGACCAATAAAGACAACCCCAGAAAAAGAAACACAAACAAACCTATGGGGTTTACCAAAAGTAACTGGCCACTATAAATGTGGTAATTGTAGCGTCTGCCCATTTACTGTAAATACCAAAACACTACAGTTGGAACCCAATAAAATCTGGACAATTAGAGGGCAGACAAATTGCAACAGTGAAAATGTTATCTACATGCTTACATGCCCGTGCAACTTGCATTATATAGGAATGACAAGCCGCAAGATCAAATTACGGATTGGTGAACATAGAAGCACCATTAGGTGTAAGAAAACCAATACCAGACTCACGGAACATTTTTTGTCCGCAGGCCATACACCAGATGAGCTTCTCTGGACGATTATCGAGCAAATAAAGCCAGGAGCCAATCTGATACAACGAATCTTTGAAAAAGAACAGAGGTGGGTTTATAGATTATCCACCCACAAGTCGGGCTTGAACGATAACATTCCGTGGAACAGTGTAATGACTTGAAAGCCTCACCTTTATATGCGAAATAAAGGAACTTGATTATCAGCATCTAACCCCGTTGGGTGTGAATCCTGATTCTGTCCTCTGTGCCATCAAAAATTCCCAATGATTTCTGTAGCCCGTGTAAACACACCCTTTTGTAACTCTTCTCTTTCCTTTTTTTTAAAAAAAAGGGACCTTGCTAGTCGCTATGGAAACATAAACAGTCTTAGACTCTGTTTCCCGGCAGAAATGAAATCATCCGAGGGCCCCACCCCCTACTTTAACCGGATTGGCCAATTACGACCCACGTGATCATACCACGTGACGAAGCCACGCCCAACCAGGAACTATTCCGGGTTTACTTTACCGGCATTGAGAACAAGCCGGTCATTCCTCGGGGCGCCTCCGGTCGAACCAAGTAGGTTTACCGTCTGATGATCAGAAGCTGCAAGTAAGTAAAGCGCGCCAAGTCTGAGTAAGGATACTTGTTTCTCTTCATGCGCTCGCCGCTCGATCCGCTGGCAACACAAAAAACCTCAAAAAAAGCCAGCAAACTAAAACCGGGCATCTGTTTGCTTTTGTTTTGCTCTTTACCCATTTTCAGGAGACGGACTCTTGCCGTCTTGGAAGCGCTGGTGCCCATGAAGCGGTAATACCGCAAGGAAGTGTAAGCAATCAGCCATATAACAGTCACAACTTTAAGCGCCCTCACGACTGCTCACAATTCTATGCATCCGTTCACCCCGTAACACCAGTATGATCACTGGCCCATAGTACGTCGCCCTTTTTTTCACTAGTCATTTTCAGATGCCATAACCCAGATCGTCACCACTCCTTTGGCACTGATTCATGGCTCATTAGTCACAGTCCGGTAAAAGCACTGAAGTACTGTCGCGTAACAGATGGATTCTACTGTCTGACTGAAATATGGGCATAATCCCATGTATTGACTCATGGAAAATACTGGCTATATATGTTAAATGTATTACACGTGTGTAGTCAACCCCTGTATGTGATCCCTCCCTGTCTTTTTGTTTTTTCCTGTTTCCTTACAGGTTTTTTCTTTGAATAAAGAAAATGCACCAATTTTACACGAGTTCACAATTTGTGCACTCTATCTTGGACTAGGGCAGGACGCACCTTAGCGTGTGCGGACCACCCAGTTCAATATCACGGTCCTGACGAAAACCAATGAATAAATACAATGGTTGAAACATGTAGACCTTTTTAATCAATAGTATTCATCACACCTCACATAGCACACTTAGCTATTTTTAATAACACTTCTTTTTTTACACCGAAGTCTACCTAATTAGGCATAGGTGTCACACATTTTTATTAGGGTTCAAGCACTCAAGAATAAAAACTTGCAGTGAGTAGTGTTGGCCCTTTTTAAATTTCATTTATTTGATCGCCTTGAACACATAAAAGAAAACAACCCGCTCCACTGTAATCAGGTGTCGCAGCACACCCTATAGGCACTCGGCCTATGGGGTGGGACCCCGATGATGAAGCATGTCACCAACTAGGTTGGTGAGTGAGGGGTCTTCTACAAGGATATGCATTATCCACTGACAGGTTGGGACATACTGTGCTGAATTGAGCACTTTAACCCACTGTGAGAGAATCTCTTTTCTCCATTTTTTTGAGGGGAAACTCCTCCATTGTTTTTGTAATTTATCCCGGGGACCAGGAGTTCCCAACTCACATAGATTAGTGTAAATTCCCTAACTCTCTCTTTTGTTACTTAACAAATATTCCACTCCCAACTCTTTAAACTTACATTTTTCACAGCTGAGAGTTAGCCCTTTATCTTGCAAAATGTGTAATACTTTGTCTAGTCGTGTGTTATAATGCTGAAGATTTTGGCCAAACTCTAGTCGGTCACTCTGAAAATACTGGACACCTGCACAAGGCTTGAACATTTCCCTCATAAGCCATTGAAATACTGATGAACCAGTTGCCAATCTAGATGGCATACATTTGTAACAAAAAGCTCCTTCAAGAGTTACAAATGAGGTAATATGGTTTGATTCTTCGTACAAAACCACCTGATGGTATGTCGTCAACACGTCTAACGTAAACACCAAGGCACTTTCCAGTGTGATTAACATTTCATTAATGTTGGGCAGAGGTTCTCTATCAAGCCATTTATTTTAGTCAAGATCTCACAAATCCATATGAAAAAACAGAGATTTGGCACTCTTACATCAGATGCAAGCTATTCAGAACTTTCAATAGGCTCTATAACATACAACTCACACAATATTTCTACTTCTTCTCGTAACTCTCCCCTTAAGGACAATGGCACTTTTCGAACTTTATGTGCTATGGGAGTAGACCCTGTTTTCAACACTCTTTTATGCTTACAGTGCTGTTCAGTAAGTACCATAGGAAATTTACATACCCATTGGTACATTGGGGAAACACTCATGTGGGCAAGCAGTACAGTAGTTTAGATTTGGAAATTGAAGAATCAGGGTGATTGGGGTCAAACATCATGTCTATCTCTCCTTGGTCATGCCAACAAAATAAGTTTGAACCTTCTTTTTCAATATATACAACCCCTCGGGTAGATTTCCCTTCAAATTGGAATAGCCTATCGAATTTGCCCTCAATCTACAAAGAAATTTCTCTATCAGCATACATTATTTCGGTGGAGCTTTAAGTTCCTGTGGTTTAAATTTCATGTAGACTTCAGGACCAATCAAAGTGAAAGGCAAAAATGAATCTGCCATCAACAGCACATATACATCATTAATTACAATATTGCATAATGGTGGTTTCCTTCTAAAAGGCTTTAACGCTGCCACATCATTACCATCATTCATACTTTCTGCAACACCCTCAATTTTATCATCCAAATACAGTCAATATAATGTCATTATCATCATTGGATAATATACTCTCCTCCACATGAGATACTATAGATTTTTGCACACTAGAACACACTAGCAAAATTCTCTTTGTGATTGCACTTAGACATGTTTGATATTATGCAGGTTCATTTTTAGCTGAAGCCACATGATTGTGACACCCACGCCAAAAGCATACAGTGATTTCATAAATTTTGTGGGCTCCCCCCCCCCCCGGACGTTCTGTGTAGACAATTTTCTTTCCATCCTTGTGTTCGTCCTTTGTACAAAGTGCATTCACCACTTTAGCAGTTACAATGACCCCAGGAGCTGATAGTTCTTTAAAATTCGCATCAGAATTCTCGATTGCCCTTGCTATGGTGATGGCCATTTCTGAGTTAGGGTCTTCTAGGAAGAGCAATCTTTCTTGAATCTTCTTGTTACATCAGGTTTTCTCAATTGATTGCAAATGATCTCATCCTTGGATTTGTGGTAGTTGCATGTTATTGCTAGCTGTCGTAACTCAGGGGAAAGTCATTAATTGATTCTCCTTATTGTTGCCCCCTCTGCAAGAATCTATATCTTTCTAATACCAAACTCATAGCTGGAGAAAATCTTTTGTCCAGCATTTTAATGACAGAACCATGTTCGTCCACCACTTCAACTTCTTCACCAGATGCACCTTCCTGATTTACCTGCACCTTTACTTCGTCTAGGTGTAATGTTCTTAAAATGGATCTCCCTTCAGGACTAAATTGTATATGAGCAATGCTTTTCTCTTTTTATTGGTGAACAAATTTCCATCAGTGGAATCTAAATATGCCCCAAATGCCTCCTTCCATTTAATGAGGTTCAAAGGAGGCACCCTGGGTGTAGCTAGAACAACAGTAGGAGCACTGTCAGTTTCCATGGTTGCAGAAGCCTCAATTCATCAAAAAATAAGCTGAACAATACAAAGATTATTGTTTTGATTAACTATTTAGATGTTGTGCCTGGAGTGTATCGATCCCTGTTGCTGGATGATTCACACAATGTTGACATATAGTACTCAAAAGGGCATCAGCCACTGTTGTAGGGTTTTGTAAAATTGACTGAAAAGAATCAATATTAAGTGTTTGGATCACTGTTGGTCAATGTGGCAGGGTGACTGTTGCTTGGTAACAAATATGATCCACTTAGTTGTGTGGATCACCGTGAAAAGATTCCAAAACAAAATGACCCATATATTCCTGTAGATAATGATAGTTACCCAATCAAAAATGTTGGGCAAAGAAATTAAATAGATCAGGCTGTAAGCCCACGCCAAAGTGGCGGAGGTGATGAAATGTGCTGTTAAGCTATACGAGTCACACTAGGACTGCCTCCAAAGATAATGCAACCAACAGTGCAAACAACACACATAGCACTGTGGCTACCTTTAATCTTGAAAAACATCCACAACTGGGCAAGACATGGACTATCCTCATAAGATACGATGATTTGTCCATCATGGACTATCACGGAGGAGCAAGCCTGCACAATGACAGTGGAGCAACAGACACAGGAAACTGGTGGTGAGAGGAATCTGGAACTGGCTTGTCGTCACTAAAATTTAGACGAGACGGCACACTGAAAGTTCAAAACTGATTTATTCCTAAAGTTGCATATAAGTCACCATCAACATATCGTCCAGCAGAATCCTCCCTTCCCAATCATCCACATTCTACCCGCCACTCCAGCATTCCACCCAAGATTAGAATCCCAACACACATGTCTCTGTAGAGTCTCATGGCAGAAAAGGGTATGGGCACAGGAAAGTGGTGGTTGCTGGAAGATGCTGAAGAGAGAGAAAAAGTTGGATGTGGCTGGCTTTGGGGAAGGTGTAAAGAAGGCAGTGAACAGTGGCTTGGAGGCAGACATAGGTGGCGCGTTTGAGGTTGAAGTGGAAGAGACGATAGGAGACCCTGGAGGCTTTGGTACACAGGGGACAGGAGAGATCAGAAGTAGAACGGGACTTCCTATATAAGTGCCACATAGCTTTTAGTATTATGTGGAGGGTAAAGTCTTACTGCTTTATTTTTACAAATTGTGTAGTTGTACCTTGTTATCATTTTGAAACTGTGCCACTGGAATCAAGCTATCCTGGCTGATGAGGGGGAAACCCCAAACCGGTCCTAGGATGCTTGTTTCCAGTCCAGGGAGGACCTGGCTTGGCAGTTAGGGCTGGACTGTTTCCATGAGGCACAGGGTCAAGAAAGATTTGTATATAGGCAGGTCTAAACAGGGGTGGCATAGTGAGCAAAAGAATGATGGATTTAACCCAGATCGATAGACTGGGGGTGAATGTTTCGATTTGTTCTGCATTCCGTCCATCAATTGTGTGTCCTTTGCATCATCTTGAAATCTTTTAATTTTGTTTTGTTTCTTAAAGTTTACAAGGAGAAAATGTGTGTGTAGTGGTAGTAGCTTACTAGCTTACCATATTACGTTCTTCTCATAGACTCTAATTCTGTTGTGTAATACTTATTGTAACGGGTTTGTGTTTAAACTATTTTGTAGTTGGTGTTGGTACATTAGTGTTGTCAGCTGTTTTCTGGTTCTGCTTGGGATGTAATAAAGGAACATATTTACCCTCATTTGTGCTTGCGTTACTTCCTTCACTTATACTCCCAAAAGGTGTGCACAACTACTCCCACCTGGACATTGAGAACCGGTGCACATTCTTTAGTTATCTCCTGCACAGACTTTGGCAATGCCATTCTAGCAGCTGCACCTCAATTTTCACTTGGCTGCCTCATGACAATTCTGTATTCCACAGCCAAGCTCCTATACTACACAAGAAAATGTGACAACATCTGCCCTCCCCGAGCAACCTACACCAGCTACTCATCAACGCTAAGAACAAATTCAAAATCTGCTGCCTCACATATGAATCCAATCCCTTTAACACAGGGAAAGACAAGAAGGTTTAAAATTAAAAACTCGCTATGTGTGGGAAGTTGGGATTAAAGGCAAAATCATCACAACACCGAACATTCGTATCTGTCTGTTACTGAACTTAAGTACTCTATATTTATTCAGGAAACAGCTCAAATCAATTTCTTCTCAGAATTCCCTATAGATCCTGATCCAGTTTTGCCATATTTGATGCTCTGTTTTACTACTTTTTGCTATTACTTGTAGTCAACTATTCGTTTGTTGTAGAATGCACAATTACCTTGCGGTACGGTAACATTATATAAAAAATTATTTACATTAAAAAAGTTGGTGGCTGAAGCTGTGCAACAGGGCACTGTGAAGAATTGTATCTGTCATAGTTGACTAGTCAACTCCTTCAAATACCACATCTTTGACTCCAACAGACAACAGCATACATCAATACACAAGGAATGGACTATAAAGAATACGAAATATTTCCAGGCAGGTTGGTGCCTGTGAATGCTGATACATGGCAAGCAGAGTCAAAGGCCTGTCAACTAATATAGGTAGGGAAGAGACAGTCCTCTGCCAGGCAATTTTCAGGTATTACTGGCTGTGACTGGTCCTTCCAACTTTTCAGAGGCATCGGCATCTCCAGATATCTTTGATTTAACCCACTTCACAAATGGCGTAACTTGATTACAAATAAGAAGAGTCTATACATTCTCTCACTGTGAACCAATTGCCAATTGTTCCCCACATTGCAACCATGGGTTGCTCTATTCACACATTACTTCTCAGTCTTACTTTGGAAAACAAGCTTACCCCTGAGGAACTAAGTTGGAAGACCAAGAATGTGATGGATTGATGCTTGATGGATGGATGGTCTCATGTCCCCCACAGTGAAGCTATGACCCTGCAGGTCTGTTGAACCCTGCTGTGACATCAGCACCCATTTGTTACATAGCTTCAGCTTACAGCAGGATTCTATCCTCTGTTGATGCAACACTAGTGATTGACAAGTTGCCAGCCTACTAGAATATATCAGCTATCAACAATCTTCACTGGGTGATAAAGGTTCATATGGTCACCAAGAAACATCTCCTGTGAAAGCTGAGCAACTGTGTGCTTTTGAACTCTCAGGGGGCACCAAAGAGTCAAGGAGAATTTCCTGCACACTATATAAGCATAATAAAGTGGTAGTGTTTTTGTACATTGTAATAAGAAACACTACACCTTCTTCTGTTTTTCTGTCACTATAGTGGGGTAAGAGTTGGGGTTTGGTTTTGGTGTTTGATTGGATGTGCACACCCTACATTTAGTGAAGAAGGAAATAAGTGAGCTGACTAAGGTTGTAATACATTAATGTTTAACCTACTTGTCTCTCCGTCCTGATCTCCGAAATTAGTGATTAGTGTTAGGTTTATGCTTAGAGGTACCTAGATTTAAGTCTGGAATAGGGCTCAGGGGTCAAAATTATGGTAATACAAGAGAAACCCATCTAAATGATTACCATTTCAAATGAGTGAGCTAAATCGCTAGTCAAATGAACCACCATCTGGTTCAACACTATCATGGAGGCCAATGAATCTGCATAACTCTAAAAATGCCTCAAATGCCTCCTTCCATTGAATGAAGTTCAAAGTATGCACCGGGGTGTAGCTAGAAAAACAGGAGGAGCACCAACAGTTTCCATGGTTGTAGAAGCCTCAATTCAGTAAAAATAAGCTGAACAAAACATAGATTTTGTTTCGATTAACTATTTAGATGTTTTGCCAGGAGTGTGTGGATCACTGTTGCTGGATGAACCACACAATGTTGACACATAGTACTCAAAAGGGCATCAGTCACTGTTGATGGGCTTTGTAAAATTGACTGTAAAGAATCAATAAAAAGTGTGTGGAACACTGTTGGTCAATGTGGCAGGATGACTGTTACTTGGTAACAAATATGATCCGCTTAGTTGTGTGGATCACTGTGAAAAGATTCCAAGACAAAATGATCTGTTTTTCCCTGTAGACAATGATGGTTACCCAATCAGAAATGGCGGGCAAAGAAATGAAACAGATCAGGCAGTAAGCCCAAACCAAAGAGGCTGATGTGATGAGATGTGATGTTAAAATATACACATCACACTTCTCCTCAGGCCAAAGAGAATGCAACCTTCAATGCAAACAACACACATAGCACTGCGGCTACTTTTGATCTTGAAAAACATCCACAACTGGGAAAGACATGCACAATCCTCATAAGATACTAGGATTTGTCCATTATGGACTGTCACGGAGGAGCAAGCCTGCACAATGACGGTGGAGCGACAGGCACAGGAAACTGGTGGTGAGAGGAATCCGGAACCTGCTTGTCGTCACAAATTAAAAAAAAAATCTTTATGTTAAAAAACTTGTTGGCTGAAGCTGTGCAACAGGGCACTTTGAAAAAGTGTATCTGACATAGTTGACTAGTGCACTCCTTCAAAGACCACCTCTTTGACTCCAACAGAAAGGGGGCAAAATTATTTTAATACAAGGGAAATCCATCTAAATTATTACCATTTCAAATAAGTGAACTAAATTGCTATTCAAATGAATCACAATTTGGTACACCACTATAATTAAGGCCAATGAATCTACATAACTTTAATTTACTTAAGTATACCAAGGTGTTTAAGGGGCATAGCTTGTCTTTTTGGAATGTAGGGTGAGAGTGGGAAGACCATGGAGTTAATATCCTTATGGAAATCAACATGTCTTCAGTAAATGCTTCTACACTTAGCATCATGAAGATCACCTTTATTGTGTGCTTGCTTCTACATTTTCGGAATGAGTGTTCCTGACAAGGAGGGCTGAACTGTGGTGTAGAAGGCTGACCACAGTTGGTTCTTATCCAAGGTAAACATGCTCTGTTTGCACCAGTGCCATTAGGCATTTAAGGACAATACATGGTACAGGCATTGCTGTTTTAGATTATTCAATACTGTATCAATGGAGCACTACGGGAGAACATATGTATCAGTCCACAATGGCCATAAAGTAAATGTAACCGAATACTGGTTTGGGGAAATATTTCAAGTGATCTCAAAGACAGGGGGCTCCAAACATGAGTTGCTGTAGCATTCATTTGTTGCAGAATATGCAGGAAAAGAGTTGGAGATTAATTTAGGTGTGGATGTGGACCAAGCATAAGCTTTAGATGCTCGTCAAACATCCTGGTTCAACAGAACGATGAATTTGCAGTTCAGGCAGATTTTACAATTTAAATGAAGCCCTTGTTTCCACAATGGGCATACAATGAGGTATCCAGGCATCTCGTAGACCTTTAACATTAATACCAGGAGTGGTCAAGCATCACAAGAGATGGGCTTTGTTGCTGGGAAATAGGACAGAGAAACAGAACATTGTTTTCATTCGGTACTGATCATTATTTCTGTGTTGCAATAGAACATTTTTCTGTGGCTGCTCTGAGCACAGTGAAACAATGGCCCATATGAAAAGTTAGGCCACCACTATCTGGTTGTGCTCCTGAGGGCAGTGACATGATGTGGGCAGAAAAAGTATTGTTATTGGTAAAGCATTGCATTTCACATGCACGACTCGCTGTCTTTCCAGTACTTCGCCCCCTGCCTCTCTGTGCCCTGTGCTGCCCTCTTACCGCCACCATGTTACTCTTACTATTGTTTGCTTCTTCCCTACCCCGGTGTTGCTCCTGCTCTCTCATATACTTCTCCTCTCACACTCCGTATTCTTCTCTCCATCGTGTGCTTCTCCCAAACTCCATGTAGCTCTCATCTTCGCTGCTGCTTTTCCCCTCCTCTCCCACACCGCTCCACCCACCTGCACCTCCACTGGCCACACCGCCTGCTCTACTTTATTTTTTATTTTGCAGTTTCATGCAGTTTCATGCAAAAAGAGAAATCTTTATTTTTATATTTACAGATCCAAGTGGCGGTCTTACAACTCTTCCTAGTCTTACAAAGCAACAGTCTGACACAACACTGTTCCAAATCTCCATATGTCCAAGGATTCCATTATAACTAAAGAGAGTTTTCTGAAGACTGAGAATGTTATCCCAGTGGAATGGTCTCCTATTTAATCCACTGCTATCAACAGATAAAAATAAGTGATATAAGTTTAACAATATTCCCCTCAATCACTGAGGTTCCATGGTTCAATTTGTGTACCAACTCTCCTTAACCGGCACACTGAATCCCTGGGGCCCCTCGTTCCTTGCTTATTTGAATAAGCATTTTATACCACATGTATGCTGATGATACTCAGCATTATTTCAAAGCATTTTCTTCTTTGAGTCTGTATCTATTACAGATTCTTGAGGGCATCCAGGCCTCGAATATCCATCAATATCTCAAACTAGGGGGGAGGAGCCAGGACGGCGGCCAAGATGGCCGCGCGGACGCCCAGCTCCGCCGCTCGCCCTCATCTCCCATGGTTTCCTGCCCGCGATCCTGCACCCCAGCCACGGCTTTGTACGGGGGAATAGTAGCGGAGCCCGACCGTCCAACTCCGGTCCGCATACTGCCCCGGATGGCTTGGGAACGCCGTCCGGAAGCCTTCGGCCCTCAGTCCGGATAAGCCGGGACCTCGGGCTGCAGTATGGCCGCCTTGCAGTGGATAAACAACGGCCTCCAACGGCCATGATGGTCCGGAGCCCCGGAGGTGAAACTGAAACCTCCCTGCCGCAGACATCGAGTGCGCTTGCAGCGCCGGACCCACTATTTAAATGCTACAGTTCTTTTATTGGAGTTCCTTACATTGGGGACGATACGCTGCAAGGCAGAATTTATTGCCGGATCAGACTGTAACCCGAATGTGGTAGGGAGTGCGTGCTGCGGTGGCTGACTGGGGCTCAACTGCTACCCTCAGGGAATATCCTGCGACCTACACGTTCTCTGCTGCATTTTATCCGTTACTGCGGCGGCTCCATCTTTTGTGAATTGAGCCCTGAGGTCCCGGTTAACTGTCTGGTATGTAATGGCGCTTACAGTGAGAGATGTTTTGTTGGCCATCAATGACCTCCACACTACCCTAAAAGATTTGGGGGCGACTGTATGCCCTGCACATCGGATTCTTCCTCCTATCGTGGCGCACCCTGTTGCGGATGAGTCCAGCGAAGAGCGTCTGCCCTCCTCATCCCCGACGACCGCAATGGTTGACTTTCATATGTATGTGCCGCCGGATGGGAAGTTAGGGGAACATTATGCCTGGAATGAGGTGCCCAGGACCCTCATCGATCTACTACCGGCTCCTTTGTTTCCCGACCATGGGCGCCACGCCCTACCACTGACTATCCTGATGCCTTGGAGAGCTTTCCCTCTGCTATCAATGTGGCTTTTGCGGGGGATTTGTGTGGCCTCAACTGATACTTTTGGTGCACCGCCTCTCACTGCGCACGGACTGGGTGGCGTGTTGACTTTTGTCCGGTCCGGTCAGGGCTGACCGCTGCTTCGATATCTCCTCAGTGTTCTTGGTGCCGAAGCGGAATGTTGATCGAATTGGAGACTTTACAATGGCTGGGATGATCTTACAATGTTGCCTACGCTCCCTCTTAGTGGACTTCCGCTTTTTGGGGGTTGGGGGATTGGGGGATTGGGGGTGAGTATGGGGCTGGAGCTATGGCCCTCCTCCGCTCTTTCCCGCTTGGGGGTCTTCTTGGGGCGACAGGCATGCCTAATGGGGGGGCGGGGGGGGCCGTGGCCTTCCGCTGGTATGCAGGGTGGGGGGATGGGATGTGTTTTATGTTTCTTCTTTGTCTCTATGGCCCTCTTTCTCTTTCTTCTTTTTCTTTTCCTTTTTCCTAAACACCTTTTCGCCTAATTTGGGGTCGGGGTCTGATGTTAGTGGGGAGTTTACTATATCGTATCTTTGTGTGACATAGCTGCTGGTCCTAGTGCCTCGATGGTGGGAAAATGCGTCTCTGACATACGCCTTCCTCCTCTATGCTTCCCTCATGCGCTTCGTGACTTATGATTGCTCTCCTGTTCAGTGATTAGCTTTAACTCTCTTCCTTGTCTCGTAAAATCGCACTCGACAAAATTATAAAATTAAACCTTTCTTATCCTTTTGCTATGGTTCTATGTTCAGTATGATAACGCACGCTCATTGATTGCTTCAATGGCGTACTGTCTCCTTATTTTTCTTTTATCCTTTTGTCATATGTCATAGCGGCCGGCCCTGATGGGTTGTAGGCAGACGCTGTGTACTGTGCGTCTTACAAATAAAGGTTTAAAAAAAAATAAAAAAAAATATCTCAAACTAAATTAAAAACAACGTTTTTACTTACCACCCCCAACAAAGTAACACTCCATTATCATTTGGCAGGAAATTCTATTATTGCCTAGTATAAAATCTTATATGCCAGACACGTACTTCAAAATTGTGTTAGTCTTTAGTCTTGTATCAATTCAACTATAGAAACTACTTACTCATGGGTGTTTTGAAAATACCCATTTTCCCAATAAAAGCATCCTACTAGTAGCAGGAAGGCTGGCCTTGAGGAATACATGATGATCTTGTTCTCCTCACTCTCCTCTGGCTTCTGATTGAAGCTGAGAGAAGGTACACAACGGATTGCCTGCTGCACAAAGTCCTTCAGCTCAACAATGTAAACAGTCTGGCTTAGAAATTGAATATCTTAAATTGTCTAGGTTCTCTTGTAAGATAAGAAACTATTTTATGGACTCACCTGTTTTTAAATAGACCACAACATTTCAGCCATTTTCAAGGCATACTCCTAACATTTGCAATTCCCAAAGCCCCTCTCTTAGAACTGAACATCAAGTATTCTGCTTTCAAGAAATACCTTAAATGCTTTCTTTTCCTTCGACATTTCCAAGACTGACATATTACTTGTCCCGCCTACCTTTTTCTGCTCTGTTATGACTCCACTATAGAGAACTTCTCTCAATTTGTAATTAGGACTCACTTTTGGATTTTCAAGCATTTCAGATATTGGTGAGACCTTTGATCACTATTTATAATGTATTTCAGCTCTAGGTATAACATTTGTTCCCTCACTGTTTATCTGCATTAGTTTGCATTTGTTTTCTGATGTAAATTGGTGACAGGCCATATGCCTCCTCAGCAATGTCTATGCTTCCCAAAACTACAAATAAGCAAAACAAATAAGAGAAATAAAAAATGAAATCACAGTCTTTTATGGGTTTGGTGAAGTTCTAATCAAAATCTATAGACATTTTAGAGAAGTGCTTCCAAAACGTTTTAGAACCATAACCCAAATTTTTAGACCAGCAACCTTTTTTTTTTGCGACCCACATAGCTTTAATGGATCTGAGGCAGGTGATATTTTATTGTAACCACAGCATCATATGGTAATCACGGTAATTTACAGACAGCACATTTTCCATTGAAATGGCCACTTTGCACATGAAACACACAAAAGGTGATGGGGGAATGCTTGCAATTTGTCTAACCACTGGCAATTGCTCGGGGTAGCGTTCCAACCCATTGTTCTTTTACTGACCATGCCTCTATAGTTTGGACCCAACCATATGCAAATCAGTCTTGACCCTGCTCCTCATGGTAACAGTTCAGCCCAAACTGCCAGGCAAGGTCGTCCCTGAACTGTAACACAAGCAACCCAGGACTGGCTCATCAGCTAGGTACAACTTGGCCCCAGTGACACAGAGATCAGGGCACACATCGTTTTACTGATAAAACTATATCACACAGAAATGATTATGTGTGATAATCATGTTTCAGTGAATAATTCCCTTTACTTTTCTTTCTCTGACTGTAAAATGAGAGGAGTTTGTAAACACCAATCTGTATGTTAATAAAAACATAAGCAGCAATGTGTCAGTACACATAGCCTGACCTTTGACTTCTGTTTTTGAAGTGCACCAAATGTGACAAGATAAATACAAAATGTAAAGTCATATTTCTTTATTGCTTGGAATTTCTTTACCCACTATAAATCGTCCCACAACATGCCAGCGGATCGCGGCCCACAGCTTCCAGAAACGCTGTTTTAGAGCATTAGCAGAGCTGGTGCCATTGCAACATTTTGCTCAGGGCATAAAAACAGGGATGGTTCTCAACAGATGTTAAAAGAGCCACACTGAATGCTCTCAAGTTGAAACAGTTAAACGGGGTCACTTTAGTTGTAAAAGACACTGCAAACTCTTCTTACCTGAGAGCTACGATTTTCCAAACAGTGTGCTGTTGTTTTTTATTACTACTACTAGAACAATCAATCAATTTACAGGACACCCTTTACAGGACAGATTGTATTACAAAAATAATGGGTATGGTATTGAAGTTATCAGTAGGTATTGTTGTGACTGAAAATATATTGAAAACCTTAATTGTATACATTGCTTCCCTGACTAAAGTGAAAGTGCCAGATAGAGATTGTGTAAAATTAGACACCGATTATATTGAATATATGTATGATCTGTCTAGTCCCAAGGAATACATTGTAGTAGTGATTGATTACCCGTCTAACACCCTCATTACAAGTGGCCAGAAAAGGGCTGCATTTTCCCCACACCTGGAGTTGTGGAGACCAGAAGTACCAGTAACTCTGGGGAGGGGAAAATCTGATCCACTATAAATCGGACCCCAATGGGCCACTAAGAAATGATAAATTATTGGGGTAATCGGTTCTCCACAGACTTTCACAAGGAGATTTCAGATATTTTCAGCAACCACAATTTCTGCATGAATGTAAAACACCTATAATAATGATGGGGCTGGTAATTGGAATTAAGAGCGACTAACTGGGAAGAACCTCTGTTTTTATGACAGATGACCATGGCTAGTACATGGTTGTATGTCATTGCAACGCATTCTGTTGCAACGCATGCCTTTACCACGCATGCGTTACAACGAAATGCTATTTCCAGGCATAACCTTTATCACAAATATTCCTTTACCACACATACCTTTACAATGATTTTCGTTGTAAATTTATGCATGGTAAGGAAATACTCTTGGTAAAGGTTATACCCCTCCCCTGTACCCTTTCGTGAACCCCCAGCCCCCAATCCTTCAAATAATTACCCCTGCCCTGAAGCCTCAATCCTTATATATATATTTTATTTAAACTAAAATTCCCCTTACCTCTTCACGTTGTCTCCTCTCCTTCATCTTCCTTGTTGATGTTGTACGTCGTAAAGAGGAAGCGGAAATTTCTTTCTGTTTCCTCTCAAACAACAATGATTGCCTCCACCTCGCGATGTGACATTAGGTGCGTTTTTTTGGGGGGAGACCCCCCAAACCCCTTTTTTTCCATGCTTTTATTTTGATTTTTGGGGGGAGACCCCCCAAGCCCCCTTTTTCTAATTTTAGCCTTTACCACACATGCCTTTACTATGTATCTCGCAGTAAAGGTATGCGTGGTAAAGGCTTTCGTGTTAACCACGCATGCGTTGTAATGCATGCGTGGTTAAGGTTCACGTGGAAACGGCCGCATTGTAGTGGCCATTTCCCCTTGTACATGTGAATTTTTTAGAATACATTTTGTTACTATATAGTGAACAAGGAACCTCGAACTTAGTTTACATCTTGTGAAAAATTTGGAAATTCTCCACATGCAGAAGCTTTAGTCAAGTTGGTGAGACTTCCACAGACAATAATTTTACCTAGGGAAAAGCTGAGTATGGCATTTCTTTCCCAGCTTCTGCAATGTAAGGCAGTAGCCTTCATTGACTAAAACAATTAAATGTATGATTTTTTGTTCTGTACATGGGGACAGTGTACAGCAGAGAGCCTAGAATATCAATCATGGGGGGGGGTTTCAGATGAGCTAACCTGTTCTCGCCTGTGAAAGAAGGACACAGGACGATGATAGGCAGACATTCCTCAATGTTGCAAGTTAGTTTATGAATGAATGCAGGGCTATAGTGTAGCTTGATTTTTGAACCAACGGTTCCACAACTGTAAGAGAAAATAACAATAGAGCAGGGAAGATAACTATGTGGTTTTCAAACAAGACCAGAGGCAGTCTGGGGCATCTTCTGAAAGAGAGCAGGAGCAGCATACGGAGAGCTGATAAGACAGCATAAAGGCTGGTTCCTGAATTCCCCACAAAGAATCCAATTCCAAGGGCTTTCTATAGACCCGAGTAGCTGAACTGACCCTATCTGGGCTGGCCTAGGTAGATGAACAGAGGAAGAAAATCCATTCAGATCAGTTAGGTATTCAGAACCCAAACCAAAGTAGTGAAAAACTAAACGTCATGTGTTTTTTCTGAATTGTTTGTTGCTGGGTTTGTCGTAGAAGGTTCTAACAAGATAGTCAGAGAATGGTAGTTCCTAAGGGTCACAAACTTCTTTTCTTAAAATGCACACATGTAAAACTCCACACACTGAGAAAATGCATAAACGAATCCCATAAATTTGAAGCAGATGCTTAAAAAATCTCCTTCCGGGAGTTCAATGAGTGCAGTTGATTCTGTGATGTCACTCTATTCTTTAGAATTAATTCAGATGCCAACATTTTTACACAATGAGCAACACAATTTTAGAGTGCAATAAAAATGAAACTGGGAGTATTTTCATTATGTGATTATAGACGCTCGATGTGCTCGAGAAAAGACTACAATGCAAAAGTATTTTCAATGATAAGAATGTAACTCTGTCAAAGAAATTCTTTAGGATCAAAGAAGAGTGTTATCATGAACAAGAAATTATGAGGATGGGAGACATTCCAAACATTGACTGGTAACAGGGAGGGGAGGTGATTGGTACATGACTTTGCCATCTATCACTACCCCAAGGCTCTTGGCGGAGAGTGATTGAGTAAGTATTAAACCAAGATCACCAGTCCAGTAGTGGCTCTAAACGTTGGCCTTATTTTGCAGTAGGACTATCTCTGTCGCAGCAATGAATCTCATGGTTGAGAATTAGGGGTGCTGTCCATATGAAAATGTAATTGAGAATAGTGATGCTCCAAGCATGGTGTAATGAGAATCAAGATTTCATTAGAGACACAGAGGCTGACATTATGCATAAAGAACCTTTAATGCCACTCCTGCAGCACCTTTAAAGAGCTCACAACACATCAAACACTAGAACCAGATCACTCAAGTCCATAAATAATCCTCCCACTGAATATACCTCCTCTTTTAATTGCTGCTTCTGAGGAGATAAGCTGTGACTAATTTGTAGAGATAAATTCCAAATTGAGACAGTCTTATGTTGTGAATGAGATATTACAACTCTGGTCCTACATACCTCTTGAGTAATTCTCATATCTGTAACCCATACTGTGATTACAACTATGCTTGTAATGTAAAAACATACACAAAAAAGTGCCACTAAAGCAAATTATAGTGTACAATAGGAGGGGAGACGGGTACAGGTCTTGTGTATTGGAGGGTGTCTAATACATACCCGTGTCCCCTCCTATTGTACACTATAATTTGCATTTGGTGCAAGAGTTATTTACAGATTACATGTAAATAAATGTTTTTGTATCGGACAGGTCTCCTGATCCAGGTTTTGATTACCAGGAATGTTTGAAAGAATTACATTTGACTTATCTGTATCTCCATGATTTACCCTTTCACTACCCAGCACTACCACTTCCCTTATACCTTTCCTCTCTCCTGCTCGCAACCTATTGCTCACACAATTACTTGTTTTGAATTCAATAAATGTATTTCAAGTATTATTGGATTTAGTGGCGCTTTTTGTGTGTTTTTGCATTACATGCATAGTTGTAATCACAGTATGGGTTACAGAGATGAGAATTATTCAGGAGGTATGTAGGACCAGTGTTGTAGTATTTCACACAATACAAGACTGTCTCAATTTGGAATTTATCTCTACAAATTAGTCACGGACTACCTTTGTATTCCCGTATTGTATCCAGGTCCGGTTGACTTGTTGGGTTACCCCATTATCTATAATCATTATCTGAGGAGATAAGTACACCTTTTAATTCTTGTTATATTAAGGAGAGTTAGATTAGGTACTGTGTTATATGTATGTATTGTTAATAATTTAGTTATGTAGAGCTAGCTTCTAATATTTGGAAGCAAATGCTCTATTATGACTGAGTTATTGGGTTATGTTGCAGGAAAAGATTAGGAAAGTGACATCGTTATAACAAAAAACAAAAAAATATGTTTTTACAAATTAATTTTAGTATCATGTGTGTGAGTCTTTGATAGATTGTGGATCAGCTGTACTTTGTAGGGACACACTTCATGTGTACAACGATGTGAAAATTCAAATGATGTAGCTGATTTATAACCGCTCTTACCTGTGCTGCAGGAGAGGCATTAAAGGTTATTTATGCATACTGGTAGCCTCCGGTTTTGAAATGAAATCATCTGCATAATTATGCATGCTGTATCCAAAAGCAGTTAGGGCCTCATTCAAATGTGTAATATACAAATAAAACAAGTGACGCTGCAAAGAGGAGCTTTGTGGAACACCACTTTCAAAGCCAGTTGCCTTAAAGGTGAAGTTTCCAAGTTTCACTGACTGTGTTCAATTCTCTAAAATGGACTTTGTCCACTCTCGAGATATTCCATGCACCCGCCTCAGATTATCGGCTGATTAGCATCCTATGATCAACTGTATCAAAGGCAGCAGACCAGAACTAAAAGAACCAGGGCAACGTTCCTGCCATGATCCTCCTATAGCTGTAGTTTGTCTAAAACTTCTGTAAACACAGATCCCGTACTGTGAAATGGCCTGAAGGCAGTTATCTGTAAATGGCTGCTTAGCCCTTGAGATACATTTCCTACAGTAATTTGGTCAGGAAATGGATCAGTGAGATTAGATGGTCATTTTTTAACATCTATTGTGAGGTTGAAAAACACTGATATATTTGGTATTTGGTCGAGAAGCTTTAAACACGCCCCTTTCAGATATTGAATTAGTATCCATTCAAAATCCCATTTTAGGAGTTAGAAAAACTAACCGACTCCTAAAATAGGATTAGTACATAGGAAAAAACATTTTAACGGTCACAAAGGCCAATTGGGAGTGTTCCAGACTGTTAAAAGGCCCCATGTTTCTTGCAGGCCTTTTAATTTCTTGAAATGGATGAGAGGCATAAAGAAAAGAATGCCGAAATGGTGTAATTTCGTTTAGGATAGTGCCTCGCGATTAGTAGCCTTGTGCAGTTTTCTCTAACAGTGTGTGTGCAGTTCTGCTAATACATAAAACTCAATGAAGTTTGGAAAAGTAATCTGTTTAATTGAATTTGAGTATCTTGTTCATATATTGCACCAATTTAAATGCCTAGTGCTACAATGGGCGGATCTCTGATCATTTATCTGTAGATAGTCACTAATCTCCCAGACATGGTGATCATGTATGCTCAGAGTTATATAGGTTGGTTTTAAGTACTACCTAACCAATCCCAGAACACGTATTACACACTGATACATTGTATATAAATAACTAAAAGTCCTTAGCGTAGCAATAGGATCGTTCTCTTTTCCCACCCTGCACAATTATCTGGTAGAATAACAGGAAGTATTACCTGTTGCTCAGAGGATGATCCAGGGGCGGATTTACTGAAGTTCGCCCTTCTAGGATCATTGCATGGAACTTTCCAGACTGCTGTCTTTGGCCTACGAATTCCTAAGAGTTTAAGCTCTTCGCACCCATTCATCTTCAGTCCACTCTGGTCTTTCATCTTGTCTTGGAAGTCTGCCACCAGCTCTGCATATGATGTGAAAAAATATTTTTTGTTAAACTTTGATCTCTTTTATCAAAAGAGAAACAATTCACAGTATTAGATAATATTTCCTACCAGCTAACACATTCTCCTGCCTAATACTCTAATGTGTAACATTCCGCGTGTGTGAACATGCTCGACTAGTTAGACCACACTAATTAATGTTCTTCTACTTAACATGTTCTACTAGTCACATAATGTACTGGGTGACATGCCTCCTGGTTAACATGAACTACTACAAATGTATCCCTATGAGCCAAAAAGTCCTGCTGCTCAATACTGTGTTGGTTAATAAGCCAACACAGTCAACATGTCTTAATCCCTTATGATCTCTACGAATTAGCATCTGCTACTGTGTCCATCTCCACTAGTATTTATATGGCACTAGAGTTCATGATCATCTAGGTAAAATGAACTAGTAGTGAACATTCCTCAATATTTAACATATTCTGCTAGTTATCTTTCAGTACTAGCTAACAGTACTAGCTAATACGTGATGTTAAAAATAACCCACTAGTTAAGAAAACCTACCATTAAATATAGTTTACTAGTTTCGCACATTACTGGTTAACAAAACATAACCTTCTAGTTAACACATCCTAATATATTTCAACCCCTGCAGAACCGCAAACCCATCAATTACTTTAGTTTGATGAAAGCACACTGTGTGTTCTGTAAATGAACGTATGCAAATTCTTCTGGAATATTTGCTGATTTGCAGCCTAATACTGGGAGGTCTGTTTTTTGCAATTCAGATATTTTTCTTAGTAATGATTTACATTCCTTTGTATTTTTGGGGGGTGATTCTATTACAGTGATGAGGGATTTCATAGTGTTCTGTTGTATCCCAGCTAGGTTCACAAAGTATAAATACACATACATGCATACATATAGAAATACATACACATTTCGTATTTTATTTGCCACAAATTTCTTGCCATCCAATCAAATACGATTCCATGTATCTTCCTGTCACTTGATCAAAAAGATTTTTACAGGACAATGCTGTAAAAAAATGAAAATGTTGATGAATTTGTGAAAATAAAACTGTAAAAGTTATGAAGAATGTTTTTCTCATGAAACTGTACAATGCGAAAGAAGATGGGAAACTGTAAGTGCACTATACTGCACAGACTACACCCCACAAGCACAAATGCCAGAAACTGGCCTATTGGCAAATAGGCAGACTTCCAAAGACATGGTGCATATAATTTCGAAAGTAGTGTAATGCATTACACTATATTTTTGAAGAAAGTCACATTAATTCTCAAATGCCATCAACTATCAACATGCACTAAAATGATAGGCTGCTACAAATATGTACTTGTGCTGTATCGTAAGATAGATTTTTTAATGAACTAGAACATTTCAGTTTTTCACTCTCTAATATATGTATAATATGCACCTGTGGAAGTGAGTTCTAGGAATTGGTTTATAAAAGCATTTATGAGTTTAGGAAGCAGTATTACAGTAGTACTCCTTTACATACCTTTGTGAATTGGGACAAAAACGTATGACTCCCTCTTAGTAAAAGTGCAAGGAGAGCACAGTACCTTCTATTCATACTAATTGTGTATTAACATTCCCTGAGTACTCACATTTATTTCCTTCTTAGGTAGTTGGGGCCTAGTCACAAAGACATGTGAAGTATAAAAGAGTTCAATAGGAGGACTGCTTTACGTAGAGCATTTGGTAATAGGTCCTCCAGACTTTGAGCACTAATTTCAAAAATTGCTTGTCCACCAAGTGCTGACTAATACATCCCAGAAATTGTGAGGTGTCAGAGTTTTGAGAAATGCTACCCATGAAAGGCTTCACGTGTTGTCACCCAAATCAGGAAAGACTGTATCCCCAGAACTACGTAGACTTTAATTGGATCCTTCTCAAGATGTGTTTGTATTCAGAAACCTTTGTAAGCCACATTCCCAGGTCAGCTATGATTAGAGATTTGTCCCAGGCAACAGCAGCAATAAATCTGTATCTATTGAGAAAATGCAACTTCCCCTAGATTACTCATGGGAATCTTGTGAATTCCGAAATTTATTTCAGATGGCGGTTTAAGTCTACAAGAGGAAATTTATGACGGATTTTTATAAATGCGATCTAATGCAAATTATCTTATGCAGCCCTGTTTTCAGACAGAGTGCTAGTGTTTTTAATCCAATTTCATGGCAAATGGCCCACATTTTATGTTTCTACCAACTTGCTCCTGGTGCTGTAGGCAGTGCTTAAAACAGCCTTACCACAGTTCTTGTCATGCATGTTCTGCTTTAGCAGGAGTCTCAAAAAATCTGATGGGAATTGTTCCTTGATTTATTGGGTAACCTAGACAAATCTAGTAAAATTAAACTACTGATGAGAAAAAGCATTCAATATCAAAAAGTTTAATAATGTGCAATCTTATTGTACAAATTGGAAAAACGCACATCAGACAGATTTTTTAAGTGTCAGGGTAATGGTTAGAGTGAAGATTAAGGTTAGGATTTCATTAATGATTATGATGAAGTTTGGATAAGGTTAAGGTTAAGTTAAGAGTAGTGTTAAGGTTGCGGTTAGAAAGAGTGTTTCGGTAAAGTAAGGGTTATCTTGGGTATAGGACTGGGAGATTACTTTTAACACCATAAAATGGACACAATCACCCCAAATCTCCCCAAAATTACTACTATTATCAATTCTCACTCGAATTAGTCCAGTACATGCCAGTCACTTGTTATGGTTTATGAATTTATATTCTGCCTGTCTCTTTTTTACCATTAGTAAAATACTACTAGTTTCATCCCTTTTTCCCTTACACACAGGTGGCTTGTAAATTAACAGAACTACGGGAGATTGTGTCATTTAATGTCTTCATGTGCAGAAGAAGTGGATTGACCCTCTGATCTCTACATAGTGTAGGTGGCTTGAATCCTTGGTATAATGTCAGCCAATGTTAGCTGTCAGGTGAACTTCTGCTGCACCTTAAAAAGAGATACTGACTCCAATCCTACTGCTTGGTAGATGCTGCTTACGGCTGAGCTTTACAATCTCCTATAATATCCATGATGGCATCTATGGTACAGTATTCAATCACCTAATCAGTGGCTGAAAAATATTAATATTCACATAATCATCTTGTGCATACTTAAGTGCGATCTGAATAGCAATGCCAGAAATGCACTTTTCTGAGGATCAGATTTACCCCCAGTCCTGTGCCCCATGGTTTGACTTCAGTTTATTTCCATGTATAAAGAAAAGATAATTATTTGAGTATTTTGAAATACATGAACTACCTCATAATTTAACCTTCATGGCCAAGATTCTGTTGTTTCTATAGATGGAGAAACCCATATGGTTAAATCCACATTTCCTTGGGAGTTTCTTTTCTTAAAGATGTTTAATTCATGTCATTCGAAAACATAGTTACAGCGTCCCTTCCTCTCTCCTATAAGTAAGTCTTCATTAAACCAGTAGGAAATCAGAATTAGAAATGCATATTGGCCGCATGTGATAGAACCATCCAAGAAGGAACTACATTCAAAACATTTAGGCAGATTTGTAGTGTCCTTAAAATCCTTGGGCATGTAGGCCCTGAATGGTTGTGGCAAAGTATTCTAAGAGTGAGGACCATAATATTGACAATAAGTCAGGCCTGCAATGTAACCTGTCATTTTTTTCATTCCCTAAATTATGATACCATTCAAATTATTTTACACCAATGCGGTCTCATACTTCACCAGGAGAATGTGCGAAGTGTATACCACAGATATGAGAGTGCAAGAGAGGGAAAAACAAACTGATCGAAAAGACAGAGGAAGAAAACAATAGCAAAACCATCACAAACAAAAAGCAGGAACCTGCTAGAAAAAGGAGCAGGGCATGACCTTGGTATAGGATGCGCCAATGTTTAATTGCTCCCGCCGCAGGCTTCTGGGAAGGGCTTCAGGCACGGTTACTTCTTGCACGAATTAGGAATGAAGTAGGACGCTATCAGGATCAAGTGGTATCAGTAACCCCATGGGCTCTTCTATTGCCCTCAGTAATCCTTTTCAATAATCATATATTGGAGTGGTCCCTAACGGTGTGTGTGTTCCCATCCCGCTCCACCCTCTTCCACACTTCTCTGATGTATTAGAATCAACGGTGTGCAAGCAGTACAGAAAGGGATGCCACCAAACATTTGCGAGCTACTTCCAACCCCTGAGGGGGATTTCTCATTTATAGTTTCTCATTGGTCATGGGAGAGGGTCAATTATGTTTTCTTCTCCCATTTCCTCTGCTATCATCCCTTGTAGGTGCCACCTCCATCTTATAACAGCTTGTACATTTTCGAAATGCTATGTGGCTCATATTTCACTCCTTATAGGAGTTTTTCAAATGTGGTATGAGGTATTGTGGCCTGTGTCACTATCGCTGGGTCTGAAACCCATTGTTGGACTAGGCTAAATCAGTAGTGGTACAAAAAATATTGACTTACTATAATATTGTAGACAGAATTTTGAGAACCGAAACATCAGCTGGTAAGTATATATAAGTATAGGTTTACTGTAGTTAACTCCACTTATATGTGCCTTGTTGTATATATATCATCAAGGTACGCTGATTAACAATAGTGAATCTATACTTATATACCTGCACTTGTCGATGAGATATTTTGGTTCTCAATATTTTGAATGCAATATTCTGGTAAATCAATATCCCCCATCCTTCCCACCTTCCTGCACAAAACAATCATCCCTGTGACGCAGGCACACTTGCGTCTGTGCATGGCAGCTAACGGTGCGCCAGCACACGGGAGATCAAAGGGATCTGTCATATCGTTGTAGATAGGACACATTCCTTTGCTTTTGAATTAACACAGCGTGGTGCAGCCAAATGGCTTGCGGCACCGCGCTGGGTTAATTCCTGGTAAATCAGGCTCTCTATTTCCTAAGAGTATATGCGCCATAATATAACATTTAAATGAATCTAACTTCCTATCTTATAATTCTATCAGCGTCACTGGCATGCTGTTCAATCTTGAATTTCCAATGTCCGTTCATTCTTGGCAAATTATCCTTCAAGCATAATTTTGGCCTTGACAAAACCCAGCAAGCATGGACTCTGATCACAATAGTATCATATTCAAACTCGCATATTTCTAGGACACGGCAAAGCTGTGCTGCCTACAGAGGGTGCCATCACCAGTGCAGTGCCTCATTGCCTCTACAGCAGCCAACATGTCTCCATTTGCCAAGTGAAGGTAGGGCAGATTGCCTTTCATGATGGGCTGAAAAAGTCCTTGTAGCAACCCTGTATTCTTCACCTTTTACGAGTATCTGAATCTAAGGTTGATTTTTCTTTTGGAAAGACCTATATTCTGTTTCAGAGTGAACGTCTCTCCTCAACATGTTCACAACTCCGGCTTAACCAAAGAAGTAACACTCACAAATGCAGTAGTGTCTATTAAAGGACCTGATGCTTAAAGAGGTTGCCTCCACAGCAACATCTGTAGAGCAGGTCTTTCTGTTCAGGGCAGATGTTGCTCACATCCAACATTGCAATCCAAGCAGTGCAGAAAGTTAGGGATAAAACCTACATTTCTTCGAGGATATGGAAGGGAATCCTTAACAAATTCCTCAGTCAGCAAGGGAGACCAACATAGGTCCTCGGTACTGATGTTATAATACACAACACAGAACAAACAATAGGTTATACCCAACGTGTGGAGTCATCAGAATGAATTTGAGACAATGGCAGTCTGGGGGAAAGTGTGAATGAACAATCGGACAATATAGTCATGGGGCAAGAGGGGCTCTTACTGTACCGCTCAGTCTCAGTGAAGATACTTAGCATGGGTGTGAAGGTCAATCTGCCACCTTCTATTTTTGAATGAGTTTCAAGTGGTTTCCTGAGAGGGATATAAAAACGGTGCACTGTGACTTTGTTTTGCTTCTGTCAGTGCCTGTGGGCAGAATTATGGGTGACAGGAAGACAATAGGTTACATCATGGTGAATAGCATGTCCTGGTCCGCTGCACTGAGCCCACAGGTCCCTTCTAATTTTTGAGGCCACAAGGAGAAGAGGTGCCAGTGGCATGTGGGCAATTGTCACACGTGTGTGTCTGCAAGGACGCAGGAGTTCATGTGATTCTTTTTTCTTTCACTTTTGTCCTGGTCTCTTCTTTTTGTAGGGAAGATGTCTTGTTTGATACTAGTATACACAGAATACTTAGGGCCCCATTAGGATGCCCCCGCCGGGCCGGCGGTTATGGCTGGCGGTCCACAGCAGATGGAAAGACAGTCTGCCGCATTTCCACCCGGTCGACTTGCGACCGGGGCGGAAAATGCTGCAATATGGTGGCCGTGTCTTTCAGACACCGCCAGCCATATTACAATGTGCATTTAGGAATGCCTTTCAAAGGCATGCAGAGTCTGCTAGGGGGGCCCGTTGGGCCCCAAAGGACTCCGGGGGGGTGGACATGGGGGGTACCTATGGTACCCCCCTGCAGTTCCATGCACAACATGGCAAGCACCGCGCGGTGCCTGCCATGTTGTGCATGGAAGTGCACAACATGCCTCCCTAACTTTGTGGCGTGCAGTGCTGAGTGCACCGCCGCCACAGTGCCATTAGGATGCTCCCGCCATAGTGGCGGGCACATCCTAATGGCAGGCACAGGATCCCCCCCCTTATGGCGGGCGGTCCCTCTGTACGACTAGAGACCTGGTGGTGAGTTGCCGCTATAAAAGACCAAGTTAACAATAACAATAACGACAGGATGGCGGACGGACAAAGTCCGCTCGCCATCCTAATGGGCCCCTTAATGTCCAGCTTGAGTCCAGAGACTCGTATATGGGGAGCTACGCAAAATCTAAGTTGCTAGAAATAAAATTGTGGTTCTGTGATATATATCACATTGGGTCTAGCTCGCCATCTGCAAAATATTAGGAGTTGACCAATACGGAGAACAGGAGGGTCACAGTTCATTCATTTCCACCCAAAACTAGGCTACCCCAAGTACAGGATTTGAGCAGTTCATTATCTTTAGAGATGGGGTTTCTTTGTGTCCAGTGCACCAACCAAATCAGTTGTACAGATTGTGTTACATGCAGCATAAGTGTCCTCGCTCTGAACGATCCTTTATGAGCTAGATGGCCCCACTGAATTTGAGAAATCATGAAATTCCAAAATTCCAGGAAATTGAGATCAGTTAGAGGAAGCCATCAATGGGTTCCTTGTTGACTTCAATCGTCTTCTACCTACCTTATGCATTCTTTACCTGGCTAAATTGCCTCGTTATTTATGTACTTTTATCTTCATTTATTTTCATTAAGGACTTGTCTGCATGGCACCTTATTGGTGGGACAGTCACAACTCAGCCACAGCCACCATGGAACCGCCATTCCCTGGTGGTGTTGCGGCTGTGTAGAGGCATCCATATGCTTAGCAGGATCACCGTGGTCCAGTCAACAATTAGGAGTTTCCTCTCCGCCAGGGTTTACATGGAGGTTCTTCCTCCATGTAAACTCTGACAGAGGAAACATAGGGGGTCCTACAGGGCCTCCTGGTGCGTCTGTGCCTTGTGTATGCCGTGCAGGAACTGATTTTGACTTTCCCATTGCGGTGCCCGTTTTTAGAGCCACTGCAATGGGAACACCCATAAAAAAAACGCCAGACAGGAGGAAACTCCTAATATGGCGGGAGGCCCGACCACAGCTTGGCGGTGCAGCGGGCCCAACAAGCACTGTCGTGTCCAGCACACAATGCTTTGCTTTGCATGCTTATGTAATGCATAAGGCTGTTCTGCTTCTTAAAAATAGACCATAAGTGTTAAAACATGGCGCAAGTCACCAGATTATCCTGTTGAAGGTTTTAGTCCACGCATTCTCACACTAAAATGAAAGGCAAGCATTGGCAACGGTAGCTACCCTGTCCACGGCAAGCTCGTGCGATGGCTTTTAAACAACAGTTATTCCATGCATGTGCCACAAGAATTTTAAAATAAGAAATAAAAAACATCCCACTGCCTAAATATGACAATCAAATGCTCAAAATAGAAAAGTAAAAGTTAAAAAATTAATCAACAGATGCACCTGTATTTCAACAGTGGACTGCTTCCTTGAAAACATGTGTACTTGGGAAAGGTTTAAAAAGTGAAACCCTTTTTAGTTTTAACGCACAGAAGAATATGGCTTTTTGTTTGTGTAAAGAAATGTACTATTAGCTTTGAATTACTGTAACCCGAGGCATAGTTTATACATATACAAGGATGACTAAAAAGGAGAAGAAATGGAAAGAAAAAGGCACTAACAAAGTAAAGTACTGGCCCAGTAGCCATTACACTGAACTTCACTTCTTTCTAGATTTATTTGCAAATGAAAACAGGCAAAAGTCATTACTCAGAGCAAGAAAGCCAATATGGTGTGGTGGGTGGAAACAAAATGTGAATAACATCTGAACAGACCACTGGGTGAAAAGGCTGACCCAAGGCACGTATAATGGGCCTCATGTATCAAACTTTCAACTAGCCACTTTGCTGCTCTGCGCTACGTGAACCATATTTAACATTATACAAATAGAACAATTGATGGATGGAATGCTGAACAATGTCAAACATTCACTTCCAGTACAGAGATATGGACCTGAAGTAATTATTTGTTAGCTCACCATGCCATTCCTGCTTAGACCCAGCCATATGCAAATCAGTCTTGACCTAGCTCCCCATGGAAACAGTCTAGCCCGACCTGCCAGGCCAGGTCCTACCTGGGTCGGAAACAAGCATTCAGGGACCGGTTTCAGGGTATCACCCCTTATCAGTCAGGCTAGCTTGACTCCAGGGGCATGGAGAGCACAGGACCCACGTCTAGGCATACCCATCCCACTCGAGTGACAAACGCAAAAAAGAATAATATTTAACATTATACAGCACATTCCTATCCTTTCCTTCACTGGGGCACAAACTGTTGCCTAGCACCAACGCAGGCACCCTTGCACCATGTGTTGTTTCTGTGCAGGAAGGGAAGGTACGCCTTTCTGCGCAAAAAAATACTGAGACATTTACCTCTTTTTATGTGTCCTGCAGAATGCAGCACACATGGAAGGAGTAAAAAACGAGGAGAAATAAAGACATTTCTCCTTGTTATGCCTCACCTGGGGTAGTGTAGCATGTTAAAGCATTCCCAGGTATACCAGTAATAGTTTCAATTTCGCCACAGATGCAATCTGGGGAAAATATCAGAGCAGTTCCTTATTGCAATCGCCAATGGTTCAATAAAAAAAAGCAAATAGGTCCGGCGATAAAGGGTACCCTTGCCTTGTGCCTTGTTTTACTTTAACCTGGCCGGCATCTGAAGTATTGATAATTACATGGGCTTCAGCGTTAAGATATACATTTTGTATCAGGGCCGGGATCTTTGAGGAAATACCAAAGTGTTGTAAAATCCTAAAGTGATCTGGGAATGCACCAAAATCCGTGGGTTGATGTGTGGGAACACCCAGGCTCCACCAATGGAACGCCTCTCTGGGGCAGAGTAATGCAACGCAGCGCTTTGCGCTGCTTTGCATTACTCTAGATTTAACATGCCATGCAAGGCCATGCAAGGCCACGCAGGTTGGCTTTGCATGGCTTGATAAATCTTACTTAGTAGTTGCGGCGCCCTAGCACCCGATTGCATTGCGCAAGGTCGATGCAACTGCTTGACAAATCTGCCCTATAGTTTTATCTATAAACTTTTGACTACCTGAGGCTGTTGACTGTCTTTAGGACACCTCAAAAAACAGAAGGCAAGGCATTTACCTTCTAATAGGATATTGAACTTAAGATGATGCTAACAAAGAGAAACTACAATGGTGCTTTGTTTTGCAAAAACAATTCTCAAGACTTTCGAATATAACAAAGCCAAGCTGGAGATATAAAAGTGTTCACCCAAAAGAAGTTCACAACACTATAATTTGCAATCAAATAGAGGGTTAGTATGTAGGTTCCAGCCATTGCTGGCAAGATTACAACAATTCTGGCACATACATTCACAAGTGTTCGGCAAGCGGCTGAGAAAGGGTCTCTGGATGCAGGTTATTCAGAAGGTTAAAGATATCAAAAATGTTCAATTACCATTGTATACCCTGATAGTTTTGTTGGGGGAGATGGAACATGAAGAGGTGTATTCACTGTTGACACCAATTGGTAGGCTCATATTCCAACTGTTGCTTGCTGCTAGATGTACAGTGGCTCATTAATGGAAGGCTCCTGACTCCCCAATCTTGGAGCTGTGGTGGAGCAATACCTGGAATATCTACACCATGGAAATGCTGACAACTATCCTTCGAGATTAGGTAGCTTGATTTGAGAGAGTTTGGACCTCCAATCCTCATGTACCATACGAAACAAGCCACAGGGGTTCATCTGCAGCCTCCTCCACTACTGTTGTCAGCGGCCATAATGATGTGGATATTACTGAACAATGTGACCAGACAAGCTCTTTCTTTTTTCTTTTTTTTTATTGAAGTCCAAAATTACAATACATTAAAACCCATACATCCATAAAAAGAATTTACCTGTAGGCATAATATTAGATTTACAAGAATTATTAAATAGCACAAAAGCACTGAGAAGTCATGAACAAATGCAAAAAACAGAAAAACAAAAATACTCTAAGCTTTTTTACAACATGCATAAGACAGTAATCACTCCCAATCCTAATCGAAGTATGTGGCCCAAATTTTTTCGAACTTCCCAAGACCCCCCACTCGTAATGCATAAGTGCGTTCACTTCTTTTAACCGCTTTCATATTATGGGCCCACTCATGGACAGAAGGAATCAAATCAGTACGCCATCTTTGCAACAAAAGTGATCTGGCTACTGCCATTGCAATGTATAAAAATGTAACAACTTTATCAGGAAAGAGAAGATCTGGATCAAAACCTATAATTATTAACAAATCATTCACTTTTAATCGAATACTGCATTAAGTTTCCAAGTGACAAAAGATATTCTCCCAGAACCTCTGAATCCTAGGACATTGCTGCATGATATGTGACCAGTTGGCTGTAGGATGATTAATACAGCGAAAACAGTGTGCCGATTGGTTGGTATACACTTTAGAGAGGAAGAGAGGGGTTCAGTAACATTGCCATTTACTAAAGAACAACATACTTTGCCAATTCGCACCTCATAACGTACTGAAATTAAGTTTATTAATAGCCGACCACATACTGGCGGAAATTTCTAATTCTTCATGTTTCATCCATTTTTTAATTGCCTTCTGTCCAAGATCCAGGCCCCTAACCTAGGGGCCAATTAGGATTGCGGCGATTCCGCATTCCCCGGGCCGGCGGAAGCCACTGCTGGACCGGAGAATGCGGAATCACCGCAGCAGTGCCTCCAAAGACCCCCCACCAGATTAGATGACTGGGGGGTCATCGGCGGATGGGAAAACTGTCTGCCGCTTTTCCGCCGCGGTCGTCTTCCGACCGTGGCGGAAAAGCTCTAATATGGTGGCAGTGTCTATCAGACAACGCCAGCAATATTAGGATGGGGCAGGAAACATGCTTTTCCACGGTGGCTTTTCCGCCGTGGAAAAGCATGTGGTCTTTTCAGTTTGGGGGCCCGTTGCGGGCCCCAGGGTGTCAGGGGTGGGGGGTGTACCCCCCTGCATTTACATGAACAAAGTGGCAGGCACCGCGCGGTGCCTGCCGCTTTGTGCATGTAAATGTAAAACATGCTTTTTTAACCTTGCGGCGGGTGCTGCTTCAAGCAGCACCCGCCGCAAGGTTAAAGATCCAGGATGTGACCGCCAGGGTGTCGGTCACATCCTAATTGCTTCCGAGGGACCGCCGCTGCCCCTGCGGACGGTCCCTCCATCTTGGGGGTGGCGGATGGACGCAGGTCCGTCCGCCATCCTAATGACCCCCTAAGGCTAAACGCTTTTTCCATGCCCTGGGTTTTCTACAAGACGTATCCTCTAAAAGTTCATGAACTAGCTGATGTTGTTCGCCAATTTGGGATACGTCTATTTCAGTAAGGAATTTATGGAAGATTTTATATGAACCCAAAAGAATAAAATCATTAACAATCAATTGTGACATTTCAATCATAGTCAACCATCTTCCATTCCTCAGAAAATCTGAGACTTTACGAAATCCAGCCGAGGCCCACTTTAATGCAAGTTCTGAGGATTGTTTAATCCCTGCTAATGGCAGAAGGCCAGATAGTGAAGTGGCTGAAATAATTACACGGATGGAATATCTTTTATAAAGAGCCTGACGTTTTTTTTAAAACCATTGAAGACACTTATAATGAACTAATTTAGGGGATTTGGAGATTGACAAAGGGGAGTGGATCTGACTTTCCTTACACATTAGATTAATAAAACTATTGATAAAAAGATGTGATTGTTGCCGAGACTTGAATCTGGATAAATATTGTGCAAAATAAGCAAAGTAATAATCTCTGAGATTCGGAAGAGCTAAGTAAGCCTCCCTGTTCCAACTCTACGTTAAAGTGCTAAGTGCAATTCGCAGTGGTTTTTTTGCCCAGAGAAAGGCTGTAAGCATAGACTCTACTTGGGTAAAAAATGAGCCTAATAAAATACAGGGGATGGTCGAAAACAAAAAATTAAAAAGAGGAAGAACAGACATTTTAATCAAGGCCACCCGGCCCATAATAGATAATGGAAGAGAGTTCCAGCGTAAAAACAAGGCCTGAGTTTTTAGTAGAAGCGGGGAAAAACTGACGTGATATAGGTCAATCAATCAATCAGTGACACTTATAAAGCGCGCTACCTACCCGTAGGGTCTCAAGGCGCTGGGGGGGGGGGAGGTGCCGCTACTGCTCGAACAGCCAGGTCTTCAGCTTCTTCCTGAAGGAGAGGTGGTCTTGGGTCAGGCGCAGGTCGGTCGGGAGGGAGTTCCAGGTCTTGGCGGCCAGGTAGGAGAAGGATCTTCCTCCTGTAGTCGCTCTTCGGATGCGGGGGACGGCGGCGAGGGCGTGGTTGGCTGATCGGAGGTGGCGTTTGGGAGCGTAGAAGTTGACTCGGCTGTTGAGGTAGCTCGGGCCTTGGTCGTGTAGGGCTTTGTGTGCGTGGGTGAGGAGGCGGAAGGTGATTCTTTTGTTGACGGGGAGCCAGTGAAGGTCTCTCAGATGTCCGGAGATGTGGCTGGTTCGTGGGATGTCGAGGATGAGTCTGGCTGAGGCGTTCTGGATCCGCTGGAGTCTCTTCTGGAGCTTGGCGGTGGTACCGGCGTAGAGGGCGTTGCCGTAGTCCAGTCGGCTGGTGACGAGGGCCTGGGTGACGGTCTTCCTGGTCTCGGTGGGGATCCACCAGAAGATCTTCCGTAGCATGCGTAGGATGTTGAAGCACGTCGAGGAGACGTTGTTGACTTGCCTGGTCATGGAGAGGGAGGAGTCCAGGATGAAGCCCAGGTTGCGTGCATGGTCTGTCGGTTTGGGTGCGGTGCCCAGGGCGGGAGGCCACCAGGAGTCGTCCCAGGCGGAGGGTGAGGGGCCCAGGATGAGGACCTCCGTCTTGTCCGAGTTCAGTTTCAGGCGGCTGGTCGTCATCCACTCGGCTACCTCTTTCATCCCTTCGTGCAGGTTGGCTCTGGCGGCGGTGGGGTCGTTGGTCAGGGAGAGGATCAGCTGGGTGTCGTCGGCGTAGGAGATTATGCTGAGGTTGTGTTTGCGTACGATGGCCGCGAGGGGGCTCATGTAGACGTTGAAGAGGGTGGGGCTCAGAGATGATCCTTGAGGGACGCTGCAGATGACTTCGGAGGCCTCTGACTTGAACGGAGGTAGGCGGACTCTCTGTGTTCTTCCGTCGAGGAAGGAGATGATCCATTCCAGCGCCTTGTCCTGGATTCCGATGTTGCTGAGGCGCTGTACTAGGGTGCGGTGGCAGACCGTGTCGAATGCCGCGGAGAGGTCTAGGAGGATGAGGGCCGCTGTTTCTCCATTGTCCATCAGGGCTCGGATGTCATCGGTGGCGGCGATGAGGGCGGTCTCGGTGCGGTCACTGACACTTTCAGAAAAATAAACCCCCAAATATCTCTTAGGTTTGGTGTTAACACATGAAAGAATATCGGGGTACAGATCCAAGCCTGCTCTGCCGCACTGTATAATTTCAGTTTTCTTTTTATTAATTTGATACCCACCTAAGACCTCAAAATCCTCAAAAACCTGCAAAACTTTAGCCTGAACCTCTATCTCTGGTTTAATAATAAGCATGATATCGTCTGCGTATAATTTCAATTTCGCCACAGATGGAATCGGGGGAAAAATATCAGAGCAGTTCCTTATTGCAATCGCCAATGGTTCAATAAAAAAAGCAAATAGGTCCGGCGATAAAGGGTACCCTTGCCTTGTGCCTTGTTTTACTTTAACCTGGCCGGCCACCGAAGTATTGATAATTACATGGGCTTCAGCGTTAAGATATACATTTTGTATCAGGGCCGGGATCTTTGAGGAAATACCAAAGTGTTGTAAAATCCTAAACAAGGTCTCCCAAACAACAAGGTCAAAAGCCTTCTCTGCATCTAAAAGAAGGAGTAATGCGTGTATCCTCTGAGTGTCAAAATAATCCAACGCTTCAGTTAAATAATGTGTATTGGTAGCAAGCTGCCTACCAGCAATAAAACTATTCTGGTCCGGATGGATCAAATGTGTGGCATATTGATTAAACCAAATAGATAACAATTTGGTAACAGTTTTCTAATCTGAGTTTAGTAATGTAATCGGGCGATAAGAATTCGGGTCCTCACTATCCTTGCCCTTTTTCAGGAAACTAACTAAGTTGCCTTGTCTAAAGGACTCTGTTATGCCCCCCCCCCCCCCATCATGGGATTTAATAAACAAAGAAAATAGTCTGCAACTGAACTGTAAAAACTTTTAAAAACTCAGCTGGGAACCCATCCGGCCCACAGGCCTTACCATTTGGTAGATTCTTAATAACTCCAGCCAACTCTTCCATTGTAAAAGGACTTGCCATAGATAATTTTTCAATATTTGAGAGTGTCGGTAAATCGTTATTCTGTAAAAATCCTCTTAGAGATGTAATATCCACAGTCTGTTGTTGACCATATATAGACCCATAATGCTGTAGCATAATATCACCGATTTTGACTGGGTCATCTGTGCGAGAGGCGGTTAAGGGGCATTTTAACACATTGATCTGATTGGAAGCAGCCTGCTCCCTAGCCTGCCAGGCCAAAAACCTACCCGTAAAATTACTTTCTTCATATGTTTTTTGACGATATTGTTGAAAAGAGGATTCACTTTGGGTGTAATAATTTGCACTGAGTTCACGTTTAGCCTGATCCAGCTGGCGCTGGTTTAACACAGTAGGGTTGTTGAGAAATACAGAGTAAATGTAAATTGATACTTGTATAGCGCACTACTCACCCGCAAGGGTCTCAAGGCGCTTGTACGAATACCGCTGTGGAACCCATCCTGGCTTTCCCTGTGAGGCGTCCACTCCTGGGCACCCCCAAGGTGGAGGCCAGGCATCCTTAGCATTGTGGGGGCCGTTGTGGAGATTAAGCAAGCTATTGCCCAGAGTTGCAGAGTGGGACTCCATGATTGGAATAGGCACCGAGGCGAGAATTATCAGGTCCGTGGAATTTTGAGCCCAAGACCCGCCGAGGCGGGGAATTGAACCCTGGTCCCGGGCTAGACCTCTGCATCAGGGTCTGCCGCTCTAACCATTGAGCCACACTTCTCCACTAAGACTTTTAAACCTTCTGCTCCAAGATTCTCTTATCTTCCTTAACTTTTTTTTTATTTTCATCATCTTTTCCAATAATTAACCCCCGGATAAAAGCCTTGAGTGTGTCCCAAACCACATTCAAGGGTGTAGACTCATAGTTTCGTGATAGAAATTCCCTGATCTATGTCCCAATAAAACCCACCCAATCCTCTTCATTAAAATATTGTCTATTCAGCGTCCATCTCTTAGAGGTCCTAGCACAATCTCCTAATTGTAAATCAAGCACCAACATAGCATGGTCTGAGAATCCGTTATTTAGGAATCTCTGCTGGCTAAAGCACAATCTTTGAGAGACCAAAAAGAAGTCAATGCGTGAAGAGGTATGAAATCTACCTGACCAACAAGTATATGCCATTTTAGTTAGAAAGGCCACACGTCATGGATCCTGTAGGTCCAAGGTTACTTCATCATGTTGCCTGGTTCTTAAGGTTTTAGGTTTCAATTGTTTTTTAGCCAGCACTGAGAGGTCGATTTTAAGATTCATTAGAACATTAAAATCTCCCCCCAGAATCAACTCACCCGGTGCTTGAATTAGATATTGAAAGAGATCCTCATAAACATTTGGATTATTATCAACTGGGGCATATATACTGGTGCAGGTTATTGGTCTCTGTCTCTGTCTAGAAATGCAGGTAACCTTGCACCAACAACCATACTGATCTTTATCAAAATTAACAAACTCCACCTAGAATCTTATACTTAAAAATATTACTATCCCTCTATGGGAAGCTGAGGACGAAGAGAATCCCCTATAGGCTGCCCAGGACCTGAACATAGAGAAGTCTAACAGCTTTGCAGACGATATGTGGGTCTCTTGCAATAAAATCACCGCCGGATTTTCTGTTTTAATCCACAATTCAATTGCCTGCATTTTCTTTTTATTGTTGAGACCGTTAACGTTAAAAGAGACCACTTTCAGCAGTTCCTTACTAGCCATAATAAAGAACGAACCAAAACTTAATCCACCTAAACAGTCTCCCACACACTATCTGGCACAGAGTCAATCTAAAGAATGGATGAATAAAATCTGAATGAAATTGAAAAAAAGGACTTTGTTTTTCCCTTATGCTCCCATCCTCCCCCTTGTGACCCTCCCCCCAAAATGTGGAAAATCCCCCAATGACCACGCTAACCACATTTCACACCCCCCCCATCTTACCTGGGTGTCATGTAATTACATCCGAGTAATCCTACCCCTAGCCCCCCCAGCAATCCCTTGATATTGTCAACTATTAATGAAACATGCAAGCAAGCGCTATAAGCGTAGAGGACCCCTGTTGTGATCATATAACAACTCAGCATAACGACCTGGCCTTCCGGTGAAAGAGGGGAAAGAGGCCTTGCCCACCTAACCCCCCAATTTATGACAATGAAATGATAATAAATCAAACTTTTCCTTATAAGCCCGTGAGCCCTGCGCGATCTCTTTTAATAATTCCTGGGCTTCATCAAGGTCAGAAAACGTAAAAAAAATTGCCCTTAACTAAGACTCTCAGTTTGGATTGCTGAGCAATAGATGCTTGAGCCCCGTTAGCCTTGAAGAAATGGAGAATCTTCACAAATTCTTTTCTCCTACTTGCCGCCACAGCAGTCATATCTCTACATCTGGTAGGCATTAAATAAAATCCTCTTCTTACCCCCCTGGAAAAGGTGAGAGATCATCTCCAGTAAAGGGCAAAATTAAATCCTTTTTAAGAGTTGAAAGTTGAGGTGATCACCTCCTCCCTGGTGGGGAATAAAATCTTTCCCTGGAAAATTACAACAAAAAAATGTAAATCCTTGAAAAAACAGTATGAAAAATTATTTAAGAATTCTGTTAACAACAGGAGGTTGTAATGCAGGAAAGGATAACATTCCTAAATTAGGTAAAATATACTACACATTCCTGTGATAGGCACAATAGAATGAACCCTTAGAGCCATGCTTACAACAATTGTGAGCTAAACCTCCTCCAAGTGGGAACCCCTTTCATTCAACGTTATTCAACAATCTGTGATGCCTCCCAATCTTCAAAAAAGTCCTGGAAACAAATATCCACACCTTATAAACACCCTCCCTACATAGAATCTGTCTAGAGCACTGCGTTACAACTATTTCACATGGGATAGCCACTGATGATCTATTGTCAGCAGAAGAGGTGGCCTTTCTCACAGATATTTTGGAACAGGATTTGGTTTTAAGCCTCAACCTCCTTTCAAGCATACCTCTGCAATACAAATCAGGTGCGCTCAGTCTTTCCTTTACTTAACAGGGAATAATACTTGCACTCCATGTGATAGACCCAAATGCGTACACCCAGTAACTCCATGTTGTATATCATTATGGTGTTAGCAGTGATGTCATCAATGATGTCATTTTAGATGTCATCAGTAATGAATGATGTCATTTAACATGTCAGTTAACATGTCATGAGTGATGTACAATGTGAGGCCATAAGCAGAGCATGACAGGGGAACAAGTTATAGTAAGCTCAGTAACTATGACTGGTGAATTTAATTTTTTTAGTTTTTAAACGTTTTATCTTATTGTAACACCTAACTCTGATGTTAATTTAACCTTTGCTTTTTTCAGGGAATACTAATATTCACTGAAAAACCAAATGTTAAAATGACATCAGAGTTAGGTGTTGGAATAAGACTTTTAAAAATCCCCCAAACCACTGAAATAAACCAGTAATAGTTAAAAAAAACTGTGACTTCTGCCCCCATCAAAAATAGGCCTTCGCCAACACCCATCACTGCGCAAATGCGCATCCCACATTCTCCTAATTTTTTCTTTAAAAATGTAACGTCATAAGTGATTTAATATATGAGGTTATTAGCAGTGCATGACAAGGGCGGAAGTTAAATGTTTTTGACCAACATTAGCACACGTCTCATTCCAACACCTATCTATAAGGTCACTTTATCCTTTGTATGTTTCTGTGAATTATCAGGGTTTTTTTATATCATATTCGGAATTGACCCAACAGCCAACCCTTCACATGCATGCAACCCTTACTGTGCATGGCCTCTGGCTGTGCTCAGTGAGGGTTGGCCAAAGTCCCTGGCCTTTAGTCAGGGTATTCGCCTTAACACCGGTCTGCGGCCAAATCTCACTGAGCCCAGCCTTCAGCCAACTCCCACATGTAGCCAAACCCCTGCTGCCAAACTGCATTATCTTTTACTATTTTATTTATTTATTTACATTTTTTCCAGTTCCCATGGCATTCTCGCAGTGGCCGTACCTCAAGCTTCCTCCCCATGGTACTGCAATACCATGCAATCTTTCTCAATGGAGGTTTAAGTCTACCATAATACCATGGGGATGGAGATTGAACAGTGGCTCCTGCAGAAGTATTGCAGTACCTCATGGGAGGGTCGCACTGAGTTCCAAAAGAGTGCTGGAGTGTCTGTGCACTGAATTTATTGTTTTATTTTAATCAATGAGGTGGTCCCTCTTGGTCCCCACATTCCCCTGCCACTACTGTATGAAGGGTATGGGGTCCTTATCTTGCCCTCTTATGCAATTTTGCAAAGACCCCTGTCAGGATGGTGGAGGACATTCTATCCGCCACCCTGACTGACTTCTGTCTGCCAAATTTATAGATGACCACCAGCCCAGCCGTCATCTCTGTATGTCCAAAGGAATCGCCACATTGTGAATACGAAAGTGTAGGCTTACATTTAGGTGCAATAGTAAACTTACACATGATTAAATCTGTATGTCAATTTGCCTTTGTGAATGAGGCTCAGAACTGACTCAAAAGTAAAAGCATTTTAATGGTGACAGTCTTGCTTGAGTCCAGGAGAAAGTAAAAAGAGGATGCTGAAGTATGTCAATGTTTCCTAGCAAACTTGTAAATAAAAAAAATATTTCTTTAAAATCTAAACTTTTCAAGTATTTAAAAAAATAACAGCAACATTGAAATGTGTGAGGGGTACTACCCCACTGTTTGCACATACAGATTCTGTGTGGACTTTGCCAGGTGTGGTATTCTCTACCCATTATAATATGTTTTTCCAGTTCTGATCTGCGTAGCTCAAAATGATTGTGGGTTATTTCCACATGCGAATTGTTCCAGGTTTTACCCGACAAAATATGTGTTGGAAAAAGGTGTAGTATTTTTTACAGAAGTTGAACTTCAGATCCACGTTCAATCGTCATGACAATAACATACAACCAACATTTTAACCTCATATGTATTAAAATGTGCTCCAAAATGCACTATTGAACTTCACTCTACTTAACTCCACGGCCCCCACAACTTAAAGTGAAATTCCTCATTGAGTGCATTTTGCTATTTAACTATTATTTGGAGTTTTCACAACCCAAGGAGGTTGATTCACAAAGTTATGCAAAAATAAGTAAAATAATACTGCTGTAGTATTCTTTTATGTACTCTTACATACATTTGCGAATTCACTCCAAAATATTTAAAATGGAACTTAAATGGGAATATTCGCATCATATTTAAATACAATTAGTACAAATAGAAAACACTGTGCAATCTATGCATGCTTACTAATAGGCAGTTGGTGTTTGAGAGCCGGTTCACAAAAGGGTGTAGGAGTAAGTAAAATAGTAGTCCAGTAGTACTATTTACCTTAGTCATGAATGCCTTTGGGTATCAACATCTATTTATTTAGTGAGTTGGTATCTCTTGTCAATACCTCTAGTCTCAAAACTGTTCCACTATCATTGACTAGTACTGTAGTGCAGAATAAATATAATTTCCCGGTAAGTAGGTATCCTTAACTCTGAATATTAGCGATAGTAGGTAATTCCTGTGACTGATTAACAAAGCTTGTTTTCTTTCACATGCAAGTTGATTTTTTTTAAGAGTGCAAAGAAATTTTCCAATTGAGAAAACGTATTTTTGCTCTTACAAAATTATTAAATCACATGAAGGTTTCAGTGTTAGAAAATCTACTCCTGTGTGTTGGAAATGGGCAGTTGAGTATATCGGAAGTTTGTACACACCCACATACCTCTACATCTGGTAGGCATTAAATAAAATCCTCTTCTTACCCCCCTGGAAAAGGTGAGAGATCATCTCCAGTAAAGGGCAAAATTAAATCCTTTTTAAGAGTTGGAAGTTGAGGTGATCACCTCCTCCCTGGTGGGGAATAAAATCTTTCCCTGGAAAATTACAACAAAAAAATGTAAATCCTTGAAAAAACAGTATGAAAAATTATTTAAGAATTCTGTTAACAACAGGAGGTTGTAATGCAGGAAAGGATGCTATACGATTTACTGTTTAACTATGGCAAAAAAAATACTACTTAACGAAGATTAGAATTGTGATTGCACAGTCTAAATAGTTCACTGCGTTCTTCAAATCCTGCCAGTTTTAAGACATAAAGTTATTGGTTAATTTCTTGAATATATACATGTAAGCTTTCAAAGCAGGAAACAGATGTAATTTAGATTTTTCCTTTGCTATTTGCTCAAACAGAAGTCAGACTCTGATTAGAGACAATTGCACCAATGCCGTTTTCCTGGCCAAGCTTAAGGCATTGTAGAAAAGTAAAATTTCAACATGTATATGACCAGAGAGGGCTTCTGAGCATCTACATCAGATCCAGCGGGTGCTAGAAAGGAATTAAATTATTAAATTGGAATTAGGTAGGTTCTAGTGACATTTTTGATTATTATTTAAGTATTTATAGAGTGAGCAATTGATAGGTTACTTGACAGCACTAATTAAATAGCCAAGTGTTAGGCTGTTTGATTAACTTAAGCAAGTTAGTTTGACATTTCAGTTTGCATGCTAATAAATTCCAGGATCTGGCTATCTGACAAGTTTTTTTTCATATTAGTGATCTGAAGAATAAAAGCTAATGAAGAACATAGTGATCCACGGCCCCCACAACTTAAAGTGAAATTCCTCATTGAGTGCATTTTGCTATTCAACTATTATTTGGATTTTTCACAACTCAAGGAGGTTGATTCACAAAGTTATGCAAAAATAAGTAAAATAATACTGCTGTAGTATTCTTTTATGTACTCTTACATACATTTGTGAATCGACTCCAAAATATTTAAAATGGAACTGAAATGGGAATATTAGCATCATATTTAAATACAATTAGTACAAATAGAAAACACTGTGCCATCTATGCATGCTTACTAATAGGCAGTTGGTGTTTGAGAGCCGGTTCACAAAAGGGTGTAGGAGTAAGTAAAAATAGTAGTCCAGTAGTACTATTTACCTTAGTCATGAATGCCTTTGGTTATCAACATCTATTTATTTAGTGAGTTGGTAACTCTTGTCAATACCTCTAGTCTCAAAACTGTTCCACTATCATTGACAAGTACTGTAGTGCAGAATAAATGTAATTTCCCGGTAAGTAGGTATACTTAACTCTGAATATTAGCGATAGTAGGTAATTCCTGTGACTGATTAACAAAGCTTGTTTTCTTTCACATGCAAGTAGATTTTTTTCAAGAGTGCAAAGACATTTTCCAATTGAGAAAACGTATTTTTGCTCTTACAAAATGATTAAATCACATGAAGGTTTCAGTGTTAGAAAATCTACTCCTGTGTGTTGGAAATGGGCAGTCGAGTATACCGGAAGTTTGTACACACCCACGTACCTCTACATCTGGTAGGCAATAAAAAAAATCCTCTTCTTACCCCCCTGGAAAAGGTGAGAGATCATCTCCAGTAAAGGGCAGAATCAAATCCTTTTTAAGAGTTGGAAGTTGAGGTGATCACCTCCTCCCTGGTGGGGAATAAAATCTTTCCCTGGAAAATTACAACAAAAAAATGTAAATCCTTGAAAAAACAGTATGAAAAAATATTTAAGAATTCTGTTAACAACAGGAGGTTGTAATGCGGGAAAGGATGCTATACGATTTACTGTTGAACTATGGCAAAAAAAATACTACTTAACGAAGATTAGAATTGTGATTGCACAAAGTAGTCTAAATAGTTCACTGCGTTCTTCAAATCCTGCCAGTTTTAAGACATAAAGTTATTGATTAATTTCTTGAATATATACATGTAAGCTTTCAAAGCAGGAAACAGATGTAATTCAGATTTTTCATTTGCTATTTGCTCAAACAGAAGTCAGACTCTGATTAGAGACAATTGCACCAATGCCGTTTTCCTGGCCAGCTTAAGGCATTGTAGAAAAGTAGAATTTCAACAAGTATATGACCAGAGAGGGCTTCTGAGCATCTACATCAGATCCAGTGGGTGCTAGAAAGGAATTAAATTATTAGATTGGAATTAGGTAGGTTCTAGTGACATTTTTTATTATTATTTCAGTATTTATAGAGTGAGCAATTGATAGGTTACTTGACAGCACTAATTAAATAGCCAAGTGTTAGGCTGTTTGATTAACTTAAGCAAGTTAGTTTGACATTTCAGCTTGCATGCTAATAAATTCCAGGATCTGGCTATCTGACAAGTTTTTTTTCATATTAGTGATCTGAAGAAGAAAAGCTAATGAAGAACATAGTGATCCAGGGGGAGAGTAGCATGAAAAGGTTTGCTGATTAAAAAAGAGCCACGGTCATGCAATGGCTGAAAAAAATACAAAAACTTTTTAAAATAATGTGTTTGTCAATATAGAGCCAGTACAGAACCCATTAATAATTTGAGATTTAAACTATGTTATGGTAAATTAAGAAGCAAGTGTGCAGCACTATTAGGCATCAATTGGAGACGCTACATTAAATATACTGGGAGACGGAAATAAAGAACATTAAAATAGTCAACTTTGGCTTTAACCATGGCTTGAAAGATGGGATAGTGTGTCATTTTGGGATGAAAAGGTGGAACAGGATTTTTTTATGGTCTTTAAATGTTGGAAACATGAAGATGAAACTTTCTCAATTTGAGGACAAATTAGAGTGTTTCTTCTAACATGACCTCTGAATTTTCCATAGCCCATACTAGAGTGGGACATTACTCAAGAGCATCAGGTCACTAAGAACACAGTAAATACCAGTCCATTGTCCAAAAGGAAGGAGAACCTCCCAGTATAAACACCTCAGTTTTCTCAGAATTTACCTTTACACAATTAGTGGATATTCCCATGTAACACATACAGGAGGGCTGAAATTCCTTGATCAAATCAGCCAAAGGGACCACATAAAAACTTAAAAGAGTGGAATCAGAAAGGACCCTTGTGAGAATTCACACAACAGGATCTGGGATGAAGATCGAACAGATGTACTAAAAAAATACCTGGTTAAGGCATGTAAGAAACAGCTTAATTCAATTCAGAGCCTGCTCTCTCATCTGCAAGACTATTTGCTAGTGTGACATGGCATATGAAGTCAAAGACTGTGAAGCTTTCTCACGCTTACTCAGTATCAAACTCAATTCATTGTGCACTGCAATGCTATCTTTTTTCTATAAATGGGCCAAACCATAGCTGGGTGGGGTTGAGGGAGTCAGCAGTAAAAAAACTCTGAAAGCAACTCATTAACTAGTTTTTGGGCTACTTTGGCAAAGAAAGGAATCAACGAGATGTGACAACAGTTACTACGGACAGCAGGAACAAGAGTTTTCTTTTTTTTTTAGTAAGAAAACAATGTAGGCAAAGTCCCACTCAGAGGGTAATAAGAGAGTCTTAAGAGAGGAGTGGACTAGCTGACAAATGGATGGAATGATAACAGGTGCAATTAGGTGAAAAATTCTAGGACGGCAATGATCATCTTGTGAACCAGATTTGATGCACATTTAGAATTTCTAAGGTCCCATGAGGGGAGACAATGTTAAATGTTGATGGACTTTGTGCAGGTTTTAAGATGTTATCTAAGGGAGACAAAGCTTTAGGCACAGAAGTAGGTAAAGAATGATATATAATCTTGATCTTTTCGCTAAAGAAAATATCACATAGTACAAATTAAATTGACGTGTATAACTAAGATTAGGAAATTCTTCAGTATTTTGAGATTCTCCTGAGATACGGTACTCAGAGTTGTCATCTCTAGTTCATAAGCACTCATTAAATTTCATTTTATCCTCTGCTAGGTATTCTTTATGTCTCCTTATTTCCAGTACAAGCTTGCTTGGCACTGACTAGTGCTGAGTTTTACTAAGGTGCCAATGGAGACTTAAAATGAGTAGTACCAACTTGCGCAGGAGTAATTAATTGAGAGTAATATGAATATGATACAGGCAATACATTTGATACTGTTATCCTAGATATCCAATTGAGACATATAAGGTGAACACTCTAAAATAGGTCCAAGATTAAGAGCAGTAACTTTAGCTAATTTGTGCTATAATCACAGGAGGACGAAGATGTACAGCTGGCTTGTGACAACTAATGGTGTATTTTATGTAATATGTTAAAATGTCAGTTAGTCCAAACAAGAAATTTGTAAGTAGGTAAGGTTAGAAATGACATTGTCAGGTGTAAAGGATAGGTATAGTAAGAGGCTTCCTGTGTGAGTAGGCACCGTAATTAATTGCTAGATCGAGCGAAATACAAGAAGGTAATAAAATATTGTGGCTATGGAAGAAGGCAGGAGTAGCAACCAAAATGCTAAACATCTAGAGTTAAAATTTGGAAGCACTCGAAGCTAAGGATGAAATATAGTTAGCAAAGTTTGAGCCAAACTCTACAGAACTTCCAGGAGGGCAATACATCAGAACAGCTGAGAATGTCACAGAAGCACTAGGGAAAGGGGAAAAGGGGAATGTCTGGAAAGGAAGAAATTCCTCTTTAGATACATTCAAGTATTTACATATAAATGCTAGCTAGTTCTCCTCCATTCATGACCATTTATTCAATATGTATTGTTTTAAAACATGATGGAGCTGCTAAGTAAAACTAAGGGTAACAAGTGCCTTTAAGCCAAGTTTTGGTTAAAAAAATATATCATGTTCCTGAGAGCTGCTCTACAATGTAAAGTAATGTTAATATTGAAAAAGTCGATGTTAATATGTAGAATGATACATTCATGTATAAGAACAAAATTGCATCTTTATTAACGAATTTGCCAATTGTGAACTCCGCATCAAACCTGACTTGAAAATACGTAGTCATGCAGGCTTTAAAACCTAGGCACAAGGTCACTGACTGATAGCTCACAGGTGGGGTGGCATGTAGCCGACAGATAAACGCATGAACAGGAAATACCAGATGCATCAAACAGATAGGCGCAGTGACATCACAATGGTCCTGGGAGATTGGCCCCAATAAAGCACACATGGCCAAAGGGGTACATGCTGATAAAACACCATAAAGTCATATGCTACATGAGTTAGGAAGATATTGCCAATCAGGACACAGCACACGCAGTGATCACATGCTCTCCATGTCAGACATCTGGATATGTTACCCAATGGCCACATTGTGCCCACGCAAGGTCGAGGCACATCTGGATTATCTATTGAACAATTCATTTATGACTCCAAAGGCTACAACTTGCATTCTTACCATACAAGGATCACTGGGATGTTTATGGCATACAAAGAACGGCTCAGTTCGATCGTAAATTGAGACAGTCCTCAGATCCTATGCCTGTAACTGATCTCCCGGCCTCAATGTTTAATTAAACAAACTGTTCCTGTTTTGACAAACTCCTCATGTCTCTTGCTTTTTAAATGTATTAAATGTTCACGTAACAGTATAAGGAACGTCAAGAAGCGATAATTGTTAGTGGTAGGCACTTGCTTCTCTTTAAAACGCTAAGACTAATTAGGTAAGGTTGCCCATTAATCAACCTTGTAAAATATGGCTATGGAAATCCATTTTGCATGTGTTTGAAGTGATTCCTAAATATTAACTTTTAAATTAAGTCCCTCAACCTGGTGCGGCAGTGGGCCACTTACCCAAACCTAAATATGTCTCCAAATCTCTCTCTGGGTGGATTGTAAAGTGTGCGAGGATGTGTTGAGCAACAGGTACACAACCAAGTTATTTGTTGACAGGCCTTTCACTATTCAGTGTTCAGTTGTAATACTCTAAGTAAGTAAATTCTTTCTTGCGTGATTAATAAAAATCATTGCAATCAAATCATCTTCACATTCACATAATATATAAAACCAGAAAACTTTACTGCAAATGGTATTAACAATTGTACCAATACAATTCATTTTTATTACTCAACTGCATCAATTAAAAGTATGAAAATGTTTCACTGTGGTCAACAGGAAAACCATACTCTGTATCTCTGTATCGTGTATGAAAAGCTCAGACATTCCTCTTCATTCAGTGGTGATATGTTCTAAACTGTTCAATTTTTAGGTGTTAATAGAAGTTCTGAGTCCTATTCTAAAGTGTTTGCACAAAACATGGCTAAAGAATTGCATGTGGGTTAGACTGTGCTGTTCCCCAGCTATTTGCAGATTTAGGAATCTCCCTTCTTTCTGTAGGTAAGAGTTCCAAAGCCACTTAAGGGCAGATGTATCAAGATTCCGATTTGTGAATTCTAAATAGCGATTTTTTGCGAATCGCTATTTAGAATTCGCAAAATGGAATGTATGTACAAAATCGCTATTTTTTAGCGATTTCTTAATATTCTTTATTTGCGAATTCGCATTTTGCGAATTCGCAAATAAGGAATAATTTCCAATGCATTCCTATGGGCCAGGAGGCCCATAGGAATAATAGTGTAATAATTCTCAAATTGCGAATTCGCAATTTGCTAATCGCAATTTGAGAATTATTTCAAGGGTGCAGGGGTGTCTGCTGCACCCTGCTGCACCCCTGAAATTTACAAATGTGTGCATGTGGCACACATACATGCCCTATGGGCATGTATGTGTGTCACATGCCACCCTCACAAATGCCAAATAGGGCATTTTTAAAAGAAATCGCAAATTACCACCAACTACAAGTTGGTGGTAATGTGCGATTTCTTAACACAAATACGCAATTTCTAAAAGTTACATACATATCATTTAAGGAATCGCAAAAATTGCGATTCCTTAAATGCTATGGCAATATAAGGAATCTAATTTTTTGCGATTCCTTAAATTGCGATTTTTTGTTACATTCCAAGTAATGCTAAAAGGCCGTATTCGAATTTCGGCCTTTGCAAGTCACAAAAGCCTTGATACATCTGGCCCTTAGAGATGGGGGCTTTGAACATTGGACCACTTTACATGGAATGGTGAACTGAAATGATCTGAGGAGTTATACTGAACAATATCAAAGGAGAAATATTAGCAACTTCAGCTTTCGTTGAATTATATTAACTCTTGCAAAATCATGAAGGAGCGCCGAGAAAGGGCTTTAGCTTTTAATAACTCGTCTAAGTCTCTGAACCATTTGGTACGAAACTGTTATTTTTAAACTGGCATAACGTGTTTTTAATATTGTGTTTTTTAACGATTTGGGTTTAAAAAATACTAGCAGCTACCCACCGCTTCTGCCACAAACTGTAAGCACCAGGTCCCCGGTCCACCGCCGATTCTTCGGTTTGTGTGGAGGGACCGGAGTGTGTCACCGGAAGTGACTAAGACTTCCAAACAGCCACAACCAATCAGCAGCGAGCAGCTGTCGACCGCAAGAGTAAATACCGGATGCCTAACGTCCCGCGCAGCGGACGCGCGCAGCGGGAGCGCCGAAGGCAAGCCCGTCTGCGCCCGTCCGCGCCCAACCGGGCCTCGGGCCCAGCCTCCCTGGTCCAAATGGATCCCATATTGCCTACCCAAGACATCAAATTATGGCATTAAGGAAACCGGAAACAGATCAATATGGGCACACTATCGACCCCGCATTCAGCGCCCACCCCTGCCCTAAGTGTAACTTCCTATTAACAGAGATAGAGACCACCCCTCTAAACAATCTCAAAGAATCAGAATATAAACTACTCCGAGTAAACTATAGATCATTACCAAAACACCAATCCGAAATAAACATTCTGCTTACAGAAGAGGAGCCGGAAGCACTCTTCCTGACTGAAAAATGGCTACAAAATCTATCAGACCCAGATGTGGTACAAACACTCCCACCGGGATATCATATACTAAGGAACGACAGGAAAACAGGGAAGGGAGGAGGAATCGCCATTATTTTGAAAAACCACATAAAAGACCGTATTGATCCAGACATTGCACTAGATTGCGAGAGCATGGGTTTTACACTATCCATCACACACACCTGCTCAATATCTGGGATACTAAAATATATAGACCCCCTGGACCTTGCGGTAGGTTCATTGAATCACTCACAGACCTAACAGCCACCAGGGCGAACCTAGCTACACATTTTATCATCATAGGAGACCTTAATTTATACTTAGAAGACAGAAAGAATGCAGAGGCATACAACTTAACGCAAGACCTCCTAGCACTTCAAATGCGTCAACTAGTGACCAGCCCAACTCACAATAAAGGACACTTACTAGACCCAGTATTTTCGAACATGAGCCAGCTGTAGACGCGGGACCCCATCCCCATCCCTTGGTCAGACCATTTTTTAATCCCCATAGTCTGGAAAACAACGCACCCACAACAAGATCCCCAACCACCGAAAGAATGGGACAGGCTGTGGGCCAAAATCATCCCTGAAACATGGAAAGAGCAGTTAGCCAACACCTACCCAAGTAGTGCTACAGAGCCCGCTGCTGCATATGAGAAATACAATGAGTGGATCACTGCATCCCTAGACGCAACAATCCCGCATAAATGGAGGGTAAAAAGGCCCACTGACAAAAAATCACCTTGGTACACCCCAAATATTAGGGAACTCAAACAAAACTGCAAAAACTTGAAAGGACTTGGAGAAAGGACTTCTGCACACAAAGAAAACAAAAATACAAAGAAGCGATAAAGAAATATCAAACAGAAATAAGGAAGGCACAAGCACTTTATTTAGAGGAAAGGATTACGGGAGCAACCAATGCACCAAGAGAAATGGCAAGAATAATTAAAACATTGTCCACATGCCCACAGCCGGAAGGCCCCAAAGAGGGAACCCTACAGAGATGTGAGGAAATTGCAGAATTATTTAACAATAAATTGCTCAATATTTATAACTTGTTCCTACCCCGCCATGAGAAGGCACACACCCGTCCCCCCAAAATCCCCAAAGGACCTAACCCGTCTAATGAAAGAGGAAGGACAGGGGAGATGTAAGACGTACCGATCATGGACCAGACAACCCTCAACCACATTTTCGGGAAAATTAAATCCGGATAGCCTAACGACCCAGCACCTGTACACCAGTTATAAAGAGTGAAGGAAACAATCCTCCCGGTCCTACGAGAAATGATCAATCTATCCCTGACCACTGCAACAGTACCGGTAAGATGGAAACAGGCGATGGTAAGGGCTTTCATAAAAAAGCCAAGCCTTAATCCAGATAACTGGGGGAACTACAGACCAGTATCACTCTTACCATTAGTCAGTAAGATAATAGAGAAACACGTGAACACGACGCTGTCCAACTATCTAGAATCAAAGGACATCCTGCACAGGACTCAGGCAGGTTTCCGCCCCAAACATGGGACTGAAACAGCACTCCTGACGGTAATGGAGGAGGCCAGAAAAGTACTGGATCACGGAGGAACAGTGGCAATTATCCTATTAGATTTTGCAGCCGCATTTGATACGGTTAATCATAAGATTCTATTAGACAGACTCATAGAAATAGGAATCGAAGGGAGGGCCTTAGAGTGGCTGAAGTCATTCCTATCAAACAGAACCTTCCAAGTGTTCGAAGGCAGACACAAATCGAGAGAGAGAGAGATTCCTCTTACGTGTGGAGTCCCGCAGGGCTCCTCGCTTAGCCCCACCCTTTTTAATGTGTACCTTAAACCCCTAGCAGAGATAGTACAGCCATACGGTGTGACCATAGTCACATACGCTGAGGATACCTAGCTGGTGGTAGCCCTGGAAAACGCGAAGGAAAACCCCATTGAACTTAAATCCTGTCTGGAACAGGTTGCCACATGGATGGCACATTCATTCCTGAAACTCAACGGAGAGAAGACGGAGCTTATGATCATGGGAAACAAGGCTGAGTCACATACTAGGATAGACTGGCCTAGCTCCCTAGGCACAAACCCCCAGCCCAAAGATAAGATCAAAAGCTTGGAAATATGGCGAGACAAGGAACTCAAACTTGGCCACCAAGCAGTCACAGCAGTAGCCCCCTGCTTCGGAATCCTAAAACAACTAAGAAAGATCCTTCCACTGCTCCCGGACATGGTATGTAGAACCATGGTACAATCTCTGATTCTCCCACGGTTAGACTACTGTAACTCACTCTATCTGGGAACTCCTAAAACCACGATCAGGACATTACAAATAGTACAAAACGCAGCATCCAGACTGCTCCACAATATCCCCAGGAGACAATCAGCGAAATCTGCTTTGATTGCATTACACTGGCTACCCATTGCTGATCGCATCAAATTCAAAGCCTTATGCATCTCACATAAAACCCTCTGGAATACAGGACCTAAAATAAACAACTCCCTCCTTACCTTTCACCGCCCCTCACATAACCTTAGATCTGCCAGCCTGTTCCAATCTATGGTCCCTATAACAAAGAGAGCAAGAGCAGAAGGACGTATGTTCTCATATAACGCAGCTTTACTATGGAACTCTCTCCCGATCAAACTCAGAGCCAACCCCAACCACCTAACGTTCAGGAAACAACTTAAGACATGGCTATTCCAGAACATTGTCTAGATCTCCTAGGTCCTCTCGATTGCATGACAGCGCTGGGATGCCTGAGGGTAGCCATGCGCTTAAAAAGAATTATTTAATAATAATATGAAGATGGAGTTCGAAATGCTCTGTATATTGGAAAACTGGATTGAACGATTAGGTATGTAATATTATAAATGCTTTTTGGGTGCTTCAGTACAAAGAGGACAAATACTGTTTTACATTCGGACATTCACGAGGAATAAGCCATTGGTGTGGAAGTAATGATATGAATAAAAATGCATTATTATTTCACAATGTTTCATTCATACTTTACTGTAAACTTCTTAGACCTCACCTGGCTACCTTTCAGACTCTTCAGTCCCATTAAGGGAAGATTGCTAAGGTTTATCATAGTGGCATCATTGGATATTGAGGTAAGCCCTCTGCTGATTGTTGAAAGAGCATTATCTAGGAGGCGCTTCAAAAAATTTATGCTGCTTCACCCACTACCTGTATCTGACATCAAAAGTCAACGACCAGTGCATAAAGGTTTAGCTGGCACTTCTGTTAAATCTATACTAAAAGTTACTTTAGTAACTAAAAGTTAGATTGGCAAAATGTAACCTGATTCTTCATGCTTGTGTGACTAAGTGAGGAAAACTGAATTCCAATTTTGATATTCTGTATTGCATCTAGGCCTGGGCGAGATTTCATTTTTCTTCTTCTAAGGTAAGCAGATGCAAAGCTGCAGGCAATCTTACAGTTTCTGCATCCACCTGCCACAGATTGGAAAAAGTGGGAATGCGGAGGAAGTGTCCAGCAAAACAATAACTCTTTGCTCCGGGCACTGAAGAATGCAAGATTGAGAGGGATATACCTTTTTAGATAGGGAAAGGTTCATGGTACACAGAGAAAGAGAATTACGGACTGTGGGATTGAGTCACCTGCTGTTCCTAGGGAATGAGATTTACTTAATGGAGTTTATGGAGGTGGAAAAGCTTCTAGATATACAAGCAGATTTTAGAGGTGCGTGGTAAAACTATACCAGAGCAATATTTTTCATGGAAACAACAATGCCACCTAGAAACATTTTTCAAAATGCAGTTGTTTGTCTTAGCTAGTTTCAGAATAATATAGAGTGGGACATTTTTGCTTTGTTTCAGGGTAGACTAGCTGGCTGCAGACTATGAGACCATTCAGCTGATAGGCTTTGAGGAACTAGTATTCCATGATCGAGAAAGAGGACCAGCAGGTCGAAGGTAAGTCCAGAATTGGCACGGAGAGACAATCAGTCCAGTCTAATTGCCCTGTAGGTCATATTGATTAGGTGGGGACTACGTTCATGAACGAGACTCAAATAGTCCCGTTCCCGTCGGGGGACTCTTCAATTTCCTATTTAAAGCATCAACAAAAACATTGGTTACCGTTTTAGCAGCAAACTTAGCAAGGAAGCAAGAGCTTTGGTAAGGTGGAGCACTGGATTATCAATCTGGGAGAATAAAGATATATTCCTGACCCTCAGAAAGCCATAGCAGATCACCAGATTCCTTGGGAAAAGGCTAGTGGGGTCACCTGGGGGGGCAGATTGAAGGGCCAGTTCACAGTATACTATAACAAGGCACCAACAAGGGTACAAATAGCTAAGGGATGCCAGATTGTGAAAGCATCAAATACGGCTTTGTTGCTAGCTTATGCAATGGTAAAAGCCACATCTACGAGGACACTAAAAATACTTACACCGCACTGGTTGATTACAGTACTTTGATCTGGATATATGTACCCTCAATAAGTTATGGGGAGTCCCCTCTAAATCCCACTGTTTTTTAAAGGGGTTACACATTAAAGCATGGATAAAGGGTTCAATTGTGGAGAGTTACTTGCATCATTAGGATCGAGCAAATACGGATCCGTCCACTAACATATTATCAAAAGCATGGAAACAAACGTCATTTATTAATTGATTTTGATTTTGCCATCATTGCCAGCTATCAATATCTTGCTATGTAATATTTCAACAGGTCAGTACATTTGAATGGTCAATTAGAGATTGAGCAGAATTCCAAAGCTATTGGTCGCTTACTGAAGCCTTGAAAGCTATTAGTGGGTCACGCTTCTACAATTAACACCCCCAGACGGCTTGGAGTTGGATTGAAGCCAGGGACGTAGTTGTCAACCGTGCAGGAGGTGCAGAGGCACGGAGACCCATTGATGTGATTGGCCTGGTGCAATCCAATTAAACCTATTTGTTACTACTGCAATTGGGTTCACTTTTTACTTTTTCACAATAGGTCCTGAGGCATAATTGTTGCATTGATTGTTAAACTCGGAAAGGGAAGGATATAGGGAGTTGTACTGGCCCACCAGGATCACCCAAAAGTGGACAATAAGATAACATAACTGAATAACTTTTTATCTTCCGAAGTCGTATATGCACTAAATAAAATTTACATGGAGTACAGTGTTTGAAGACCATGACACATGTAAAAGGGCTTATTAGCATGATTGCCACAAAGTCATCCTGTGCCCTGGGCACCCCCCAACTTTTTGCTGAGTGGTACTGGTGGAGCTGACTTCGTCTGACCCTGGGCTCTGCCTAAACAGGCCCAGGGCTAGTGCTATGCTGAAAGGCACTTAGACTACAGTGAAAACACCTACATACACTAGAGTGCACTATCGGTTGGGGTACCACTGTGATTGGCATGACCTACCCGATAAGGCCCTAGTACATAATTGGGCAGGAGGATTGAAACTACCTGTAAGTCCCTAGCACATAATAGGGCATTGCAGTTTAGAGGCCAGCAGCCCTTTCTGCACTTGCATGTGTCCACTGCTGAGCCTGAGGTCAGTTTAAAAGTAGCCCTGTGTTGCAGGACTGCTTTTAAAAAGTAAATTGTGCCCAAATTCGACTTTGATGTTTGGGGCACTTAAATTTGGAATTCCTGCAATGTTTGGGCATATTAGGAACCCACAGGGTCTGCCCAAGGTGTCCGGGGGCTAGGGGACAGGTGTTTATAAGACGTACCCTTATAAAATGAGTTTTATATGCCCTGGGTTAAGTGAAATTGCACATTTCACTCCTGCATTGTGATAAAGTAATCAAGCACGCAAGGCAGTCGAGTACGACTGACAGGTCATACGACTGACAGGAGGTAACCTAGGATGATGGGTTACTGCGGAGCTGTGAAGCGGGATGGGTCCAAGAGACTCTCTTGGACCCATCCCGCTTCACAGCTCCGCAGTCTCCATACCTTTGACTTATATTTTATCCCTCCATTGATTCGTACCATCACCGGTTCCCGATTACACATCGCACCGCTCACAGCCCTGATGAGTCACAGGTTTTGCCCTGTTGATGAAACACGTGTCGGATGGCATTTGTAAAATCTGAAAAAAGAACTACATAAAGCATCACATACTGGCTTTACCAGACTACCTGTGTCAATCGCATTTGTCTCCAACTACTGTACTATCAGAATTGTTAATTATACATGTGCCCAGTACCTGTTGAACCTTCCCTGGACCGGATTCAAGCTTCCTAGAAGCGGTTTCTGGCATTACAGCCATCTTCAGCCAGGCTTGCTTGAATCCAGTCGCAAAGTGAGCAAGGGACTCAGGTCTGAGCATACCCTGCCAACTTATGACGAACAAAGCGGTACAAAAGGGGGTGGTGATGGACGGAGCATCTGAACCAATCAAACACTCACACCCAGTCAACAGATCTGAGTTTAATCCATCTCCGTTCTTTAGCCCACTCTGCCACCCCAGTTCAGACATGACCATATGCAAATCAGACTGACCCTGTGCCTCATGGGAACAGTCCAGCCCGAACTGCCAAGCCATGCCTTCCCTGGACCTGATTCAAGCTTCCTAGTACCGGTTACTGGCATTCCAGCCGTCTTCAGCCAGGCTTGCTTGAATCCAGTGGCAACGTGAGCAAGGGACTCACGTCTGAGCATACCCTGCCAATTTATGTAATGCTAAATTGTTTTAAATTCATATCTCCGGTTCCCTACATTGGATTTTTGTCGTTTTGGTGTCATTTTAAAGATAAAAATATTTCCTATTTTTATGAATTGAATTGGTGTTGGATTTTATTGTGCATTGTGTCTGAACTATATACTGAAATGGTGTTTTTAAATGCTTTACATTCCTGACTTTTATAGTTAAGGCTGCCTGCTCGCAGCCAAGTTAACAAGGGTTGAGCATAGGAATCATTTACTAAGACCTATGCTGAGCCCTATACTGTGTTAGTGGCCTTATTGCCAGTGGCAGATATACATTTGCCCCAGTAATATAATAATCCACTTTCCAACAATGAGGGACTAAGAACCTTGTGTTTTTCGTGAAATAAAGAGTGTCTGTAGAAGCTTACATAAGACCTATGCTCTGGAAAAAAACATCAAATAGAAACAGAAGATGTTTAGGTAGTTACTTTTCAATATGGTGGAAACCAGACAAACAGGAAGGGTAGACAGATTGTATTATATGTTTGTACAGATATCAGTAAACCAAAAGGAAGATCAAATTGCAAAATAAAGAGGACGAAATGACAAAACAAGTACAGTGCAGAGCGACAATGTATATGTAGCATGATGTAACAGGACAGATAGAGAGTACGTATTGATAGGGTTAGAGCTCAAAGGTGGAAAATCTGTAGCATTGCCTTTGGAAGACTAATGATCAACTGCAGGGCGTAGGACTATCAATAGATGATCTTTTCTGCGCTTTTTGGATAATGTAAACAATGGTGCCCGATTGATACAGGATGGAAGGTATTTCAAATCTTAAACATTCACTGAGAAGGGGCGGTTAGAGCATACCAAATCTTAGAGCATTCCCAGATAAGGAGGGTTTCGGGTATTCCAAACTTTGGGCATTAACCCTGAGAGATGGCTGGGGTGGCTTTCTCCCTGAAGAGAGAATTTGAAGGCATATTATTGTTTTGGTTTTGAGAATCCTTCTTGCGCTAGGTTCAGGTTTTGGGCAAAACATATAGGGATGTTCATATGTAGTACTTTGTGATACAGGCAATTTTATAGCACCTAAGTGGTACAAAAGTTAACCACTTGACGGTGGCCAGAGCAGGGGGGTGGGAATTAACTTCCACGGGGAGCTTGGGCCCGCCGCAGAGACGGGGAGCTCCGGGTCATTTAAATGCTCATCAGGCCTGAGGTAAAACGATCGCAGTGACGCTTCCTCCCTGGCAGCCGGGACAGCAGAGCAGTGTTAGTCTTACCTTATAAAAGGGAGAGTCAGCAGAGCAGTGACAGCCTTACCTTATCGCCACGAGTGTCCGTTCCAAGAGTATTCGAGCAGCAACGCGAACTAAAGCAATAAACTTCTCTCTTTTGGCGCGAGGTCGTTCTTTCTGCAGGGCTGTCCGGCGTAAGTCCGAATCTCCATGGTAACTAGGAAGCGCGCAGGCCTGTGAAGCCGGCCCGGACGGCCTCCGAACAAGGGGTTATTTTGTGAGGTTTTCTTTTGTTTCAGCTGAGGTCAATTTACACGCGCACTCTGCGAGCCTTCCAAGAACTGTAACACGAGCAGCAGGAGTTTCACGTTTCGAAGAAGTAAGTCATTTACCTTCTCACTTCCAACCTTTATTTTGTGCACAATTTTTTCTGGTACAACCTGTGGCTGTGGCGCAATCTCTGCCAGAGGCTGACCGGCCTTCGGGAAATCTGGAGATTCCACATCCACAACTGGTCCTGACCCTAAAAGTCAGGTACCCTGCGCTACCCTGCGCTACTGTTCTTTTCTATAACTTATACTGAATGAGTCGGGTCCTCGGGTAATATAGGTTTGTATTTATGTGCTCGGCTGAGCGAGTAAACAATATATACGAACACGCGTTGTTGTGGCATTGCAGATAGTTCTTTAGTCTGACTGGAACCTTCTCTACACTTCCATGGCACGTCACACCTTGCCGAGGTCGCCAAGCAACCAGGAGTGATCGCGCGCCACAGCGCGACGTTAAATCCATAAGTAAACGCGGTGAAAGGCTGTCAGTACTTGCCGCGGGCCCGCTCTTCTGAGTGGCTAAGTATATGACATCAGTGTTTAGTTTGCATTATCGCATGTATGTAGCACTTCGTACTTCAATGGAGGGTGCGTCATCGGACCAGTAGCCCACTACAGCGTGGGGGGGGGGGGGGGGGGGGGGCGTGATTGGTAGGTTGTTGTGCTCTTAGCGTTCAGGAAGTGTCAGAAGCCTTTCCAGGAGGCCACCTAGCACCACCGTTTACCCCTGACAGCGCTGCCAAAGACTGCAGGGCGGGATTCAGAACCCAAAGCAGGCCTTGCAAATTTTGTTAGACCCCCCTCTCCCCCCCTCCCTTTATGGTGCATAGCAAGCAAGCCAACCCGCTATTACAACAGTAGTTGTTTTTTTTGTTGAGGGCTGGGGGGCGGGGGACTTTAAAGGCAATCCATGCCTTGATCTGCACACTACTCACTTGCCTGGTGCTTTCTATTGCATAGTTGTATGCACTCGTAGTGGAGAATTGCACAGTAGTAAGTAAAACCATTTACTCCCGGCTTGTATCATTTTTTGGGGGATATAGCTGTCATGTCAGGCATAAATGGGGTCAATTATACCATAAACTAAGCATTATAGCAGTACATGGTTTTATGAATTGGGCCCACATCTCACAACAGGCTGGTCCACTTCGATACCATGAAAGTCCTATTTGAAAAAGAAAATAGCAAATTCAGCAAATGGAGAGAGAGAGAGAAAATGGCTGGTTTATATAACTAATTAGCAACATAGAATCCTAACTACAGCCTACCAAGAGTCATGTGGACATTTACCGCCAAAGGTTGCCTGCAGCACTTGCACACCTACCAGAACACAAGACAGCATTTGCACTCAAGGTACCTCAGATCAAAGCTAACTCTCATGAATATGTTCCCAGTCCCGTGCAGCTCTCCAGCCACGCCGGGCAGCCCACATGAGAAATACAGAGAGGTGGGACCTCGAGACCCACCAAGACCAGAGAGGGGGGGCTCAATCCTCCTGACAAGTAAGCAAGAGAGGCAGAGTCTGGTCTCTGAGGTAAGGAGAGGTCATACAAGGAACCTGTGGGCCTGCGAGACAGGTTTAACGGAGCGCTGCCCAGCCCCTGAGAGGAGCAAGTAGAACAAAATAGGGTCGAGAGGGCCTCCCCCACATCATATCCCAGAATTCAACCACTGATCGCCAAACAACTTAAGGAGAGCTTAGGGAGGCAGCACCAGAGCACAAAGCAGGGGCGGCCTTAGGCATGTGCAAGCTGTGCACCTGCACAGGGCCACCAAACCCCAGGGGCCACCACGTCAATATATATCCTTAATATAATAATCCTCTGAGGATGGATACATATTTGCGTGGTGGCCCCTGGCAGGGATTTGGCGGCCTCTGGTGGCTCTGATCCACTTCCAAACACCCTGACTCCCCCCTCTTCACTGGCCTCCGCCCCGCCCAGACCCCCTCTTCCGGGGCCCCCTACCTACGCTCCCTGCCCAGGGCCACCATGAGCCTAGAGCCACCCCTGCACAAAGATAAGGGGCCTGGGGACACGCAGGAGCAGGGCACTTGCACTGGGAAGCTCAACGGGTGAGATACATTCAGAAGAGAAAGGAAGGGGTCAAAAATCGCAGTCAATGCCTCAGAACTCTGCTCCTACCTATCAGCTAAACTGCAGGATCCCACTCCACAGGATCTTTATAGAGTACCGACAAGAGACATCAGACAGTCCAGAATTGTAACCCTAACTAGGAGGGTCTCGGACATTCTTACGGCGGCTCCACAGACTTGGTTTAGTCATGTCTTCATTGAGGGGTAAGAAAGACAGGAATTTACAGGACATGCTCACCAAGCTCCGGGCGGCAAGTGGAGAAGAGGGGCGGGTATCACCGGCCTCGCAAATGGGGCAGGAATCAGATACTGCTGAAGAGCCGGTACTGTGCTCTTTCTTGGAAACATTGTTCAATATGCTACGAGAGGATTTGCGGACTCAGAGCTGAAAGAGATCCGACAAGATGTCGAGGCAGTGGGGGAACAAGTGGCAAGTATTAAGGACATCGAGATGGTCCGCGATGAGGAAATGGAACAGCTACAACAGGAGTTCGTTCAACCAGCAGATTGACATCCAGGCACATGCTGAGGATTTGGAAAACTGTTCTTGAAGAAATAGCACTTGTATTAAAGGAGTTCCACCCAAGGAAGAACGCTCAGACATCTCACTGTATCTACAAAACCTCTTCAGAAATATATTGGAGACCCCTCTAGATTTTGAAATCAAAATAGACCGTGCACATAGGGTGAGCCTGCAAAGAAGATCGCCTGCTCCCCCATCGGACATTTTGGCTTATCTCCCAGATTTTCGGTTTAAAGAACACATTTAAAAAAAAGCTAGGGATAAACAGCCTCTGAACTACCAGGGTCACTCCATTGCTCTTTACCGAGACCTGGCCATGATAACTTTACAGAAATGAAGAGATTTCTGGCCGGCTAAGACGCACTTGCGTAACTTTGGGACCATATACTCATGGGGCACCCATTTTGAAGGATCTTCAGATGGGAGTGCAAGCTGCATCAACTTAGATCGTTACAGGAAATGTGCCTTATCCTTGGCACCAAACACTTTCAACAAGAGTAACCGAAGAGGAGTGGTGTCACAGTACCTTGAGATTGATGGCGGTGGTCCGAGGGGGCGACCCATTAAGCATAAGGCAAAACCAGACCGCGACGATAGCGCAGGAGAGACAAGCAATTTTAGAGACATTGTTGTAACGACCGGATTTTCGAACCAGATAGGATCAGCTCACCAAGACACCACCAACCCAGCCGAAACGCAACCACCTCCCTCCTCAGGACCCATCTATCCAGGCCCCTTGGTACGTACCTGAGGATGGGGAATTAGCAATATACAAGCTCATATAATCAGAAACACCACTAAATCTATAGGGATTACTAGGAATACTCAATGATTACTAAGGACGTCCATGCCCTACACCACACTCATACCTCATAGTCTCGCGACCACATGGGCCCAGACTAATCTACCCTGGGGCAGTTCTGATTACTTACCATTACACACTGACCGCAACCAGTGCTCTCATTAAACAAGCCACAATCTTGTGGGTATAAACACCAGTGTCCCCCCTGGTGCTCTCACTATTTCATACATACACAAGCCACAATCCTGTGGGTATACACACTGACCACAAACAGTGCTCTCACTAATGCCACTTTCCCTAGAGGCGATCTCATTACACACCAGTTTCCCCCCTGGTGCTCTCTCAAGCCACAATCTTGTGGGTATACACACTGACCACAATCAGTGCTCTCACTAACGCCGCTACACAACGACGATCACTTTCCTATGAATACCTTCAGCTCTCTCTCTCTATGTTAGGAAGTTTCTCTCACTATTCACTAGAGGTACAATAATATTATGGAATGGCCGAATTACACGGTGTACAACTTATTCTCTAGTTCAAGGGCTCCTCTCTCCCTAATTATTCAGGTACCACTTACCTGATCGGGGGTCGCTTCCGTTCGTGCAATGACACCTGACTAGAAGAAAAGGTTACCTTTACTGTATAAGAACAAGGCATACGCTGGTTCACTAAGAACTGGGGTTCCTTTATTACAATAACATTAACAATATAACACTATTCTATAACATATAGCCTGCAAAGGAAAATGGGAATAGACACATACACAGATCTGCGGGGTCTCTGTAAAGCTTTATTACTATACCACATCCACATGTAACTAACAGGGACTGTAAATAGACTGTACACCGCTGAAAGAAAAAGGATTAGCAACACAATAGGGACAAGGTTAGTGTTTAAATGTAAAGCAAACTATATTACAGGAAAGGTATCACCTTATTAGTATGAAGTCTTGCTCTAGCGGTCATCTGGGTTCCTCTCTCGTCTGTGCCTTAGCTCGTCTCAGATCCTCCCCTGCACTCTTGGTCACGCATCTGCGCTGATCACTCTGCACTGGATTCCTCTCCCCCACAAACTCTCTCCACCTTCCAGCTTCAGCCTAATAGTTTCTGCCGCTCTGATAACCGTTCGCTCCACTAGCTTCTTCACTCTATCTGATTATCTCAGCTCCAATGTCCAATTCACTCCAGCTGCTCCCACAGACTAATCCACGATGTAACTTCAGTCTCTTCCAAAAGGCATCACTTCAGACTCCAGCTGATCACAACTCCTTCTGATAAGTAACTGCTTCCTTCAGTTCCAAACATTATCTCACTTCTCTCTGTTCAAAACACCATCTGCTCACAACTGCTTCTGACTTCTCTCTCTGGTTCCAACTCACTGACTGTCTCTCTGTCTTCTCTCTGTTCCAAGCATCGACTGTCTTCTTCTCTCCTCTGCTCCAACTGACTCACTCACAAACTGACCAACTGACAAACTGACTTCTCTCTGTTCCAAGCATCGACTGTCTCTTCTTCTCTCCTCTGCTCCAACTCACTAACTCCGCCTCTGCACTTCACTAATATGGAATGCTCTCTCCTCATGGAAAGTTCCAGCCAGCAGCCTCCTCCCACCGATTCCATGTACCAGGCTCCTTGCTCCAGACGCTCTCACAGTGACCAGCTGCTTGTTTCGTCTAGAGACTTGAGCCCAGAGACACTTCCTGATTAGATTCAGCTCTGGCCGGTTCTCTCCAGTTCGCAAAGGGCGAACAACACCTCATAACTAAAACATCACCTTTACCCTGCAAGCATCTCAGTCTGCAGGGACAGAAAGCAAAATGGAGTCTCTCTAGTTCTGGGCCTTGTAGGCCTGAGAAGGATGAAATAACACTTAGCTCTGTCAGAGTACATACACAAACCATACAAATATGTAATATAAAGTCAGGACTACAGGATCCACCCTCTACTATAGGTAGGATGATGGAAGGACACATAATTATGTCAAAGCCAATAGGCAATAGATGGATTAGAGTCAAGAATAAGGGATCTATCATCATATAAAGCAGCTATCCTCTAGTTTATGCTTCTAGGTTCTGAAAACGGCCTGAAAGGGACCAACACAAGCCAAGAATAACGATCCAGGATGGTAGCAAGCTTAAAGTCACCATCACTCAGAAATAGAGCCAAAAATACGGTCACAACAATTGTCTAACGAGAAACTCTCCAAAGATGGTATTTGAAATTTCAGGGAACAGATAAGTGGACAGAGCTGGACTTGGCGGGCGACGGAAGAGGCTCCTGGGAGCGAGGAGGGCGTTTACCCAACTAATTTGTTATCTAGAGACACATGGACTCAACCTGCCGGTCCTGGACTAAATGGCGGTTGTTTCTTTTTTCCAGTTGGGGTTAGGGAGGTCTTGGTTGGGAACTAGTATTCACAGAAAAGGGGCAACATAGGTAACACACGTTCAAAAAAGGGGAAGTGTGGAACTCCAGAAATGGTGGAGGAAAGAAGAAATAGCGGTTCATCGATAGCTTAGCTTAGCCACACATAATCCCTCTTAACATGTCAAACTACATGTTGAAGGTCCTTACTCTTAACATGAAAGGCCTTAACCCCATTAAGAGGCAGGCCATCCTTTTATATTTAGAACATTCTGAAGCAGATATCTGCCTTCTCCAGGAGACCCATCTATTTATCTAAAGATCTGCACTCCCTACGGTCGCGAGCCTTCCCCCAAAAATTCTTCTCTTCTACCCCAGATAAGAAGGTGGCAGTTGCTATCCTGATTGCTATGCGCTTTAGAGGGCAGGTGAGAGACAACATAGCGGAAATAAAAGGGAGACTATTAGTTTACACATTTTATGTAGGGGGTCATTCTATGGTGGTAGGGTCGCTTTACGCACCTAATTTGGGACAGGAGCGCTTTCTGAAGGCAGCAATATCAGACGCCATGAGTACACAAACACGGATGACATTGGTGGGTGGTCACTTCAATATAGTCATTGATGCGGCTAAAGATAGATCGGGCAGTCGTTTCACCCAGACTGGAGAGTTGTCACAGGAAGGGGTAAATGGCTACAGACCATGGGGCTAATGGACCTGTGGCGAGCGGCGCACCCCCAGTTGTCGCAATATTCATTCTTTTCTCACGCTCATGGAACCTATACATGCCTCGATTATTTATTAGGCACGAAATAAATTATCAGGGTGGTAGGAGGAGTGGACATAGAATCATCCGTGCTATCTGATCAGGACGCAGTGACTATCACCTTACAGCTGCCACTACAACAGAAACACGTTGGGAACTGACGTTTGAGAGAAACAATGCTCCACAAACATACAGTGGCACAACAGCTCACCAAATGTATTCAGGATTATTTGGAGATAAATTATTCCCCATATATCTCCATTTCTACCTTATGGGAGGCTTTGAAGGGGGTGGTGAGGGGCGAGCTCATAGCTCTATGTGCAGCAGATAATAAAGCGCGTAAAGAAAAGAGGGAGCAACTGACTGCACAATTTAAAGAACTTGAGAGGGTGCATAGTCGTACTGGGGTGCCTAGAGTCTGCCGCCAGTTGAAAGCAGCTAGAGCGCAATTAGCAGGACTAGATCTAGATAGAGTGAATATGCTGCGTTACACTTAAAACATTACTACTACATAGGAGGGGAAAAGTCGGGCACCTGCTGGCAGGTAATCTTGGAGCATAATGACAACAAAGATCCATTCTCTCAGGTGGTGCGGTGGGGAGGAACTCACAAATGATGAAGACATAGCACATGTGAGATCAAAAAGGACTAGCCTATTTGTGAGTTTACATAGACTCAAGACTGTAAGACAGGGTACAAACCCTTTTGGTTGTTCATGAAGCCCTCACCCACCAACCTGGTTGGTGGCATGCTTCATCATCGGGCCCACCCAGTGACACCGGATGTGCTTCGACGCCTGAATACAGCGGAGCAGGTATGTTTCTTAGTGTGCAGTGTAGTGACAATTTAAAAGCTATACAGGGATCCCAGTACCCGAGGGTACATTATATTTTAATAACTGGGTTACTGTTAGCATTAAAAAAAGGCTGTTGGATGTTATAGGAGTGTTAATTAGGGTCTCCTACATCTAGGTGTGGTCTACATGTTTCAGCCAGGCCTTTATAATTAAAACTGGCTTTCCTCAAGACCAAAGTGTGTAGGTGCCAAGTACTTAATTTTAAGTGATTGTGTAATTTTGAAAAATGTGTAGCACTCGCTAAGGTGACCCAGTTATTAAAATATAATTTACCCTCGGGTACTGGGATCCCTGCATAGCTTTAACATTTTTGATCTCACATATAAAACCCCGGGGATACGGACTAGCTACCTAGTCCTCTCGCTCTCCTTTGATAGTGATATATGAGAAGACATAGCACAAACATATTGGGACTTTTATGCAGAACTATATAAGGGGTAGGCCCTAGCTGAACACCACATGTCATCATACTTCGAAGGAACTCACCTGTTCAAGATAATTTCTGACCAAGCTCACTCCCTTGATGCTCCTATATGGATTTTAGAGGTGATCACAGCGATATCACGCCTTAAACCTCTCAAGTCGCCGGACCGGAACGGATTCTCTGCAGCTTTCCTACAAGACATTCTGCGAGTTCCTAGCTCCGATCCCCACACAATTATTTAACTCTTTTCCTCCTTTAGGGGGCCGGGATCGATCCCCTCTAATGTTTTAGAGGGGGCCATCATGGTCCTACCCAAAAATGAGAAGGACAAAAACCTATGCAGCTCCTACCGCCCGTATCCATTCTTAATGTGGACTTAAAGCTCTTCACAAATATTTTGGCTACAAGGCTAGGCCCACTGATGCTAGCTACAATAGAGCCGGATCAAGTGGAATCGTTTTTTAACTTTAGGTCCTGACGAATCACCTCTAGACTTGTAGAATTGCAAAGAAACACGTTGACCAACCACACGGAAGAGCACCACACCTAAAACATTAACTTAGCATTGCGCCTTTCCTTTTTATTTTAATCAGTGTAGGAGACCCCACAATTTAAGTTATTTTTGCTGGTACTCCCACTCCTGTTTTAACTCACATAAACATCACACACCGCTTATTCATCTACACTCACTAAATTTCCCACCACCACAGCACCAAACGGCTATTTGGAAAAAGATATCCGCCAAAGTGCCCCTCATCGGGAGGCCGTCAGGCATTGCAGTGCCGGCCAGACGAGGAGCAGCCCGATGATGAAGCATGACACCCAACTGGGTGTGTGAGGGCATTACATTCCAAATAAATGGATTCCCATCTCTTTGACTCTGTAGCCTACTGTCCTTTGTATATTGCTAAATTCTAGATCATTCAGGAACAGCACAACTTTAATTTTCATATTGCATTTTGGGCAATTGTGCTGTACCTTGTGTATAAAAGCCCTTTGTCCCCCTATTTGTGAACATGTTTATCTACTTGCTTGTTCTGGGTGTGCATAAGTGCTTGTATGTAGTTGTCTGTGTGCATGCATCCCTGTCTGTGTGTTAGGGCAGAATTAGAATTTGGCGGATGGAGTAGTGTCCGTCTCCGCTATCGTCACAGTACTTTCCATCCAAATTAAAGATGGCTGCAGGCCCAGAAGTCCTTACTGCACAGTGAACGGAACTGCCTACACAGCGGTTCCTTTCAAGGTCCTAAAGGGTTGGTGGACGTTGGTTTTCATGTTCGTCCACCACATTTTTCACATTCTTTTTGAGTTTTCCAGAAACAATCATCCAAAGTTGGAGATTGTGTCTGAAAAATGAAAAAAATAATGCCCCCTCTCCCCTCCCCCCAAGCACTAGCAATTTTTTCCTGGGTATGGCTGCCAATATTGTTTTTTCCCTGTCTCTCACCAATAGGTTTTACCTTGTGGAGATTGGGAGAAAACATCACACCATCCACCCTAAATAATACAGATGGTGTAGTGCCTTGCCTGCAATGGCCCCTCCTCCCTTGGGCTGTTGGAGGAAATACCATGTTGACACAGCCAACAAGGGCTCTGGTCTAGGAATATTTAATGCTCGCCCATCTCTAATGAGCTGCAGACCGAGGGGTTGGTGGGCACGCTGTCCACCAATCTCTAAATCAGGCCCTTAGTCTCTGTGTCCATGAATGCTCATACTGTCTTGCTAAGTTTGCATACAGCTGCTATGTGTCCCAGGATGGTGTGTTCCTCTATGTGCGTGCACAAATGTCTTTGCTACTGCTTGCATTATGATGTGCCGTTGTTTATACTCTTATGGAAGGTTTTAGCTTGAATAGTTTGAGATCCTGCTGTCTGTGTGCGGTTATAATGTACCGAAACAGCAAACAGCAACAAGGGCTCTATGGGTCTCCTGCAAGTTGATAAAATCTCAGCTGAAGACACCGCCATTTCCAATAGCCATTGTTCAGCCATCGCGTTTCCAGGAGCAGGATAAGCGTACCTGTCTAGATTTCTTATCTCGTTGACGCTGCAGTGTTTGGTCGGCAGGTTCTGCCTGTCGGAACTCGCAAACAAAGCATGTTGTCAGCCAAAGTCCTTAAATCAATCAGCTCTCACAGAGGCAGGGGAGGTCTGGTTCTCGAAAATAGCTCACCATTATTCCGTGTCATGTTGGCGCTCAATTCATCATAATTAACACAATTCGTGCAATCTTCAGGGATCACACCTGTCTGCTTGGTTTCACTACTACTTAAGGAGCGCTTCCTACAAACTAAGGCGGCTTTTCGCTGAAAAATAAGCATTATAAAATTGGTACTTGGGCATCAACCTTGAAAGAATGAAACACTGACTGGCTCTTCCAAAATGTGAATATCTGGACTGAAAGTTACACGCTCAGACACACACACACACATCTCTGCAGTGTAGGGAAGCCTTCTAAAACATCCATAAGGTACATCATAACAAAAGCACTTCATAGATATTATTTGACTTTCGCTTAAATTGGATGGAGTCAAATTTGTTGAACACTACTAAGGGGAAGTGGTTGGAAAACAGGCAAAACGTGCAGAATTTGGGGGTATATATACAATAGAAGTGGCAAAGCGCGGTGTTAGCCTCCTTGGCTTAACACTGTGCCTTCCCCTTCTGAAACGCAGGGCTGCACCATATTTACAACAATATGGTGCAGCCCTGCGTTTCCCCCTGCACTGGCGCTAAATTTAGCAGCCTAGACTCAACTCAGGCACCCTTGCACCATAGTGCAAGGGTGTCTGTGTTGCAGAGGAAAATTTCCCTTCCTGCACATAAACAATCTTTAAATGGTGTTTTGTAACTTCTATGTAACTGCAGCACACATAGAAGTTGGAAAACGTCATTTTTTTTAAATTATCGTTTATGTGCAGGAAGGGATACCTTCCTGCACATAAACAATCAATGGTGTTTTGCTGTTTCCATGTGTGCTGCACAACGCAACACACATGGAAACAGCAAAACGTGGAGAAATTAAACATTGTGCCAGGGTAAGAACAGGTTTTCCCTGGTCATAATTTCGGCACTACCCCATATTTCCGCTACCATTGTAAATAAGGGGCAGTGTCAAAATCAATGGGAGTTATGGTGGAACGCCCACCGCAACACCCATTGCCCTCCCCTTTCACGCTAAGTATAGCATGAAAGGGCGCCTTATTTACAAGGCACCATTAAACCACGTTAAGTGGTTTAACACTGCCTGGTAAATAAGGCGAAGCCCCTATCGCGCCCCTGTCGCCACCACAACGTCGTGAAAAGTCACGTTGTGGTGGCGATAGGGGCTTGTAAATATGCCCCTTGGTGTGATAAATAGCTTATGCATTTCGTGCCTCATTTTAGGGCTCTTAACTTGAAATAGGAGATAATAGACTCTGGGCCTGATTCACAGAACTAACTTAAGACAAAATCCTAAACTTACTACCATTTTGGTATTCACAGAAGGCAATTACTCATTTTGGTATTCACAGAAGGCACTTACTCATTTTGGTATTCACAGAAGGCACTTAGTCATTGATGAGTAGGAGCCATCTGTGACCCCACCTGGCTCCTAAAGGTTAGGATAAAGTTTGCATTAATTATATTTGCAATCCTTGGGCAAGCAGCTGTTTGGGCAAGGGAAGATCCTTAAAAGCTGGGGCGCTCGTCAATGCTTAAGTGTTTGTAATAGGGCTTCCATGACCTCTGACATCTAGGGGTGAACATTCTCACTTGAGAACGCCCAGTTTTAAGTTTGATCAATTTCCAAACCAAAGATCATGGTTATAGGACATTCTGAAGGGAGCACCACTTTAAAAAGTAGGGGTCAATGATTTGCAGCTCTCAAACGTCCCCAAACCCATTTCATCGAGTTAGAGGGTCTTTTTGTTTTGTAGTGTAAGCCTTTGAGCTTATAGCATGCCAGTAAAAATAAATAACATGATAAATGGAACAAGAGCACAACTAAATAAGAGAGATTTTGTTCATGTATTGCAACAGTGCGGGTATAAAATTCCATGCTAAAGTCCAGATTGCATTTGATAACTGCAATGATAGAAGAACCCCTGGTACAAGGGTGCCAGCAGTCCACCTGCTGGAAATTGAAGCACTGTGCTCTTTTCCAAAGACAAATTCCAGAGGAAGAAAGGGTCAAAGAAGGGCATAGCTAGAATCCAGAATCTTTACTGCAAATCGGCGACAGACAAATCAAAGGATGTGGAAGTCTATGCCATACTGCTGTTGACCAGCAGGTAGCGATCACTCAGAGGAAGTCTAAGAGCCCCTATAACTGGACGAAAACCAAAGATGTCGAAGAAAGGGCCCTCTTCAACACAAAGAGCATCAAGAAAGTGATGGCAGAAAGCCATTTCAAAACATTACAGACCACTTCAGAGCTTTATAATATGCATATGGCACTCTTACCCTCTGACACTGGTACCTCATGTTCACATAGCAGTAGAGGCAACTGCTTATCCCATGAAATAGTGATGGGAACTTACCCAGAAATCCTCACATGCAAAAAAGCTAACTGAGTGACCACTTCACTAGTTGTAGCTCATCCACTATATTTGGAATCTCAGTATTGTCCCAATGCTATACTCTTAGACGGTATGTGGTAATATTGAGGTCAATAATATCAATCTGCACATATATTGACTCAAGAATAGTGAATAACCAGAATCTTGATTGCCAACATCATCAAGGTAAGCTGATATGCAGCTATATTAGTAAATCCTTACTTCCCTGTATATGGTTATCTTTACGATATGTTGGTAGTCCATATTTTGGAGTTGAAAGATGTAGGTCAACGTTATGAAAGTGGACTTTTCATGTAGATTATGGTGTTTTGTTTAGGGTTCTTAACCCGTTAACCGCGGCAGGCGGTGCGGGCGTTTCCATGCGCGGGCGGGGCCACGTCGGCCATTGGCTGCCGGCAGCACTGGGGAGGTAGTGCAATTAAAGGGTTAATTGATATATCATGTGTTCTCTATGTGACCGATGAAAACAATTTCTGAGAGGGCTAGGTATGAATTCCACCTATCACTTCAAAAACAAAGTGTTAGACCTGTCTGGCTTTTTGGCGAAGTCCCTCCTAATTTTTATTTATTTTGTCCCCTTTTTGCCCCTCATACCCTTGTTAATTTTTGTGTCTACTGACTTTTTGTAGGTGTTGGTCAGGGGGATAGGTGTTTTCTTCCCCCCTCATAATCTTTTACCTTAGGCCCAGAGGCCTGTTCTGACAGGAAAGTTGGCACCACCTAAAATGGTGGCCACCAACTGCCCCAACTGTCACCAACAGAACTTGGCCATAGCCTAACATAGGGCATTCCAGAACCTTCTGGTCCATTCTGGACCACTGAAGGGCAGCCTATATAAGGCGGAATGCGGGGCAGCCATTTTGTCTACCTGTGGAAGTCAGCTGGAGGACAGGTGGTAGCTAAGGGTGGGAAAAGGTTAGACTTAGGGTTGACCTCCTGAACTGGGAAGCTGCCTATTTGGTCCAACCCCCAACTCCCCTTTTAGTTATTTGTCTTGGCCCCGCTGTGGGAAGTTACTGGAGACCCTGGGCGCCTGTGTGACCCCTAGTCTAGAACAGAGGGGTGAGAACAGGAGAAGGAGACTGCGGAGTAGTGAGCGCAGTCCTCTGCCCAGTGTGAGGATCTGAACTGAAGAAGACTCCTGAGCCGGTCATCTGCCCAGTAAGGTGGGCTGGGGTTCCAGTGCCTTAAAAGTGCACAGTGACTGTCTACTGAGAAAGCCCCCCTGGATTCCCTCCTCCCTTCTGAGGATAGGAAGAAAGCTGGTGACCGGGGTAGCGCTGTACACCCCTTACCTGTGGCAGGACTGTTAGTGAGCCGATCCCCCTTTGAACGCTAAGGTGGTGAAGTGGGCAGGAAAGTCCCATCCCATTTGAGGAGTCCCGAGCGCTTCTGCCGAGATTAGGACCCCGGGGGCACCTTCCGCGCTGTAATTACGTGTGGGGAAGTGACCCGGCTGACAGGGAAGAGCCAGAGCGAGACGCGGTAAAACGGCGCCTTCGCGCATGCCCCAAAGCAGATTCACTGTCTCTTCAGGAAGGACCTAGGGTCGGGCAGGTCCGTGAGTAGCGTCTTCCTTCCGAGGGCGGGTGCGAGCGCTTCCGCGCATGAGGAGGAGATCAGAGCCCCGCCGGTCGTTGTGAGGAGAAGCATCCGGGCAAGCGCTTCTGCGCATGCCCGCGGAAGCAGTGACTCGCCGAGCAACGTGTGGAGCCGGCTGTGGCCAGAGTGAGTGTCTCCCTACTCCCCTGCTCGCGCGCCACGCAGAGGAGCTGGCCGAGTAGGGAGAGGGGGCTGAGAGTCTCGGCTGTTGTTGTGGGCAGTAAGTCATCGGCCCTGTTCTCCGCTCGAGCGCCCAGCAGAGGAGCTGGCCCGAGTGAGGTGAGCGCAGGGGAGCTACAAGGGAGCCTTCGCCCCAATTACCTGATTGACTGCCTCGGTGGTGTGCTCAGCCCCCCCCCCCCCGTTTTGTTCATCTTGCTGCTGAACACAGAGAAGAACACATCCACGCTGTGGAAACAAGTAAGGAGTGGAAATACAGGGGGAGTGGCGCTAGTGCCTACAGAGCAGTAAAGTAGATACTGGTCAGTCAATCCCTGCTAACGTCAGGTTGGAGGAATAACATTAGGAAACCAGATCTAGTCATTGTGGTGAACTGATTAGCTGAACTGTGTTTAATAACAAGTAAAAGAAGTAACTATCCCTGAAGTGGAGCTACTGTTTGGATGTAATGAGAGAATACTACTAATGTGGAATTTTTATGTCAGTTAACACTGCTGAAAAGTATCCTAATAATTTCATGAAATCTGCATGTACTTAAATTGAGTGGTAGTTTTCTCTCCCAAGGTTCAAGCAGATGAATACTTCACCTGAGTGCTTATAAAGAAAAGTACAGGATATTCTGAATACAAAAGTGTGATAAGGATTTGGAAATACAGTGACTGCTAGTGATTTAAAAAGTGATAATCTGCTAGTCATTTAAAAAGTGCAATTGCTGACCCTGAAAGTGATCTAAACTGCTTTAAACTATTTATATGTGAGCGATAAGGATTTGGAAATACAGTGACTGCTAGTGATTTAAAAAGTGATAATCTGCTAGTCATTTAAAAAGTGCAATTGCTGACCCTGAAAGTGATCTAAACTGCTTTAAACTATTTATATGTGAGCTACTGATATTTGACAACACAGAGCATATTATTTTTATATAAAGCAGTACGTATTTTCATATAATTTTGGTGTAGTGTTTTCTTTTTGAGTGCTATTGCGTGGAATTACTTTTGGGTGGTCTGCAACCTTAACACTGTGCCTCTGTATGCTAGTCTTGCCCTAGGCCAGGCTACCTAATTCCAACATATTGGTGCCTAGCGGTGGGATTGCGGACTTGGTTGCAGCTACTTACTAGTAATTTGACGTAATACACCCAACCTACACCAGGAGTTTTCTCCTTGCGGCCCTCCCAATTAGTCTTTTTGTTTTTTCTAAATTTATTCCTGGTGGTGGGTGGAGTTGGCTTAAGGTTGCCCTTGCCCCTTTAAAATTTCTGGTGTGTATCCAGGTTTGCCAGACTCACAATGGAGTTTGCGGTGGAAAACCTGGAAGTCTATTCCGTGCCCCAATTGAGAATGTTCTGCCAACAAATGGGGGTCTTTTTCAAGCATGGTGCCAGGAAGGGGGAGCTCCAGACTAGCCTTAGGGCCTGGGTGGAGGCACACCAAGAGACAAAGGAGGAGGATGAAGAGGTTGACCAGGGCACAGAAGGAGGGGTGGAGGAGTTATTCCGCCATGAGGGGGAAAACTTGCTCACCGGACCAGTGTCCTATTCCAGAAAGGGCAGTAGCATTTCTGGGAAAAGCCTAACAGAAGCCGAGCTCACCGATAGGAGGGAGAAAAGACAGCTAAAGTGGGAGTTGGCTAAGTTGGAGCAGGAGAAAGAGGAGAGGAGGATGGTCCACGAGTTTAGGCTGAAGGAACTGGAGCTCCAAAGTCTGCAACGGGGGTCCTCTCCTGTTAGGAATGGTGGCAGCGAACCGAGAGAGTCAGCCAGGGAGACCAAACCCTATATCCCAAAGGACCTGATAGCGAGCTTCAGACAGGGGGATGATGTTGCTAAGTGGCTGGCCGCTTATGAGGTTTCTTTGAAGGTTCATGGAGTGCAGGAGAAGCACTGGGGGGGTAGTTTGTACAAGTACATGCCTCCTGCTGGTCGGGACACCTTGCTGGCCCTGGATCCAGAGGAACAGACAAACTACCCCACCATGAAGCTGGCGTTATTGAGGAAGTTCAGGGGGAGCCACAAGATGGGAACTCAGAACTGGGTGGACTTCCTTGATTACGCCAGAAAGGCCTTAGAGGGTTGGGTCAAGGGCAGTGAGGTAAAAGATTATGAGGGGCTGTACGATCTGTTTTTGAGAGAACACCTCCTCGAGAAATGTTTTCCCGAGCTGCGCCAACACCTGGTAGACAGCAAGCTGACCAATCCCCGGAAGCTTGCAGAGGAGGCGGACATCTGGACAAGTACCCGGGTGTCCTCCAAGGGGACTGGAGGGGAATCTCAAAAAACCGGACAGGGCGCCCCCCAGAAGAAGGAGGGGGGGGAGAAAAAGAAAGAGTTCTCTAAAGGTCCCCAAAATAACTTCCAAGGGAAGGGAGCAGGTTTCACCCCTAGGGCAAACCCGCCCCGGAACCCTCATCCTGGCCAGAGCCAGCAGCCCAGGGTTCTCCACTGTTTTGAATGCGGTGGCGTTGGACATTATAAGGGAGATGTCAGATGCCCAAAGAGACCACCCCCTCCCACCGGAGGAAAGTCACCGGGAGTAGCTAGTGTAGCGCTCGGGGAGGAGTTGCCCTTAGATAAGGGGGGTGAGTGGGCGGGTGTCACCTTAGTGTCCCTGGGAGAGCGGGAGATGGTGCCAAAGATCCAGGTGCCCCCAAATACTACAAAGTATGGGCAATGGGTTACCATCAATGGCCAGAGAGGGGAGGCTCTGAGGGATACAGGAGCCAGCATGACTATGGTGAGAAGTCAGCTGGTGTCCCCAGAGCAGGTTGTTCCTAATGTACTCCACCCCGCCGCGATGGCTGATGGCAGAATGGGCCACTATCCAGTGGCTGAGGTTCCCTTTGAGTGGGAGGGGGTTGCAGGTTCACTTCGAGTTGCCGTAAGCCCTGCCGTGCCAGTCGATTGTCTGTTGGGGAATGACATGGAACACAACACTTGGAGAGAGGTGGAATACCGGACGCATTCTGCGATGCTGGGTACACCTGACTGGGCCTGTGTCAGCACACGGTCTGCGACTGCCCGGAGAGGGAGTTCGCCTGGGTTGGAGCCTGGAACAATGGCCCAACCCGCTGCTAAGAAGGGACAGACCCGGAGACAGAGAAAGCCTGCTCCGGCTTCCACACCCAATGAGACAGATCGGCCACCTGCGGTGGTGGACCAGGAGTCCGTGGAGGGGGAAGTAGACTCTCTGGAGGATTTGCCCATCCCTGCGGAGTGGCATGTGGAGGGAGGTCCTACCAGAGAGGAATTCTGTAAGGGGCAGAGGGAGTGCCCCACCCTTGAGGGACTGAGGCGACAGGCTGAAGCCCAAGCAGCAGGTGATGTTACGGGACATTACCATATTTACTGGGAGGATGGACTCCTCTACAGTGAACCCAAGGTACCCTCGCCTGGTTCATCGAGGGCCTTGGTAGTCCCGCAACAGTACCGAGCCTTTCTTTTGGAATTGGCTCATGCCATACCCCTGGCAGGACACTTAGGCCAGGACAAGACCTTTGCACGGCTTGTTCTCCACTTTTACTGGCCTCAGATGAAAGCGGCGTCCAACACATACTGTAGGACATGTGTAACCTGCCAGGCCAGTGGGAAAACAGGGGTGAAGCTAAAAGCTCCCCTGGAACCACTTCCAGTCGTTAGCACCCCCTTTGAGAGGGTGGGCATCGACATTGTAGGGCCTTTGGATCCACCGACAGCAGCTGGTCACAGGTTTATCCTGGTACTGGTGGATCATGCCACACGGTACCCAGAGGCAATACCTCTGAGGACAGTCACTGCACCTGTAGTGGCAAGAGCCCTAATGGGAATCTTTACCCGAGTGGGATTTCCCAAGGAAGTTGTGTCCGACAGGGGGACCAACTTCCTGTCAGCTTACATGCGGGCAATGTGGAAGGAGTGTGGAGTGACCTACCGGTTCACCACTCCTTATCACCCCCAGTCGAATGGACTGGTTGAGAGGTTCAATAAGACCTTGAAGGGCATGATCAGAAGTCTGCCCGAGAGCCTGCGGAGGAAATGGGATGTCCTCCTACCCTGTTTACTCTTTTCCTACAGGGAAGTGCCCCAGAAGGGAGTGGGCTTCAGCCCCTTTGAGCTTCTGTATGGGCACCCTGTACGCGGTCCTCTCAGCCTGGTGAAGGATGGTTGGGAGAAACCTCCCAGGAAACCCCCCCAGGATGTGGTGAGCTACATGCTGGCCTTCAGGAGCCAAATGGCGAAGTTGTGGAAGCAAGCTTCTGACAACTTGGAGGCCAGCCAGGCAGTCATGAAGGAGTGGTACGACCACAATGCTCACCAGGTGGAACTGGAGCCTGGACAGAAAGTGTGGGTGATGGAGCCTGGAGAGCTTAGCGCCCTCCAGGATCGCTGGACAGGCCCCTTTGAGGTGTTGGAAAAGAAGGGTAAGGCCACATACCTGGTGGACCTTAAGACCCCTCGACAGCCCCTACGGGTGCTACATGCCAACCGACTCAAGCCCCACCATGAGAGGCCCGAAGTCATGCTGATGATGGTGACTGACGGGGGAGAGGAAGCGGAAAGCGAACCTCTCCCAGATCTTTTTTCGTCCCAAGAGAAGGATGGGTCAGTGGAGGGAGTGATTCTCTCTCCCACTCTCACTCCTGAGCAACAGGAGGACTGCCGCCAGATACTGGAGCAGTACTCTTCGTTGTTCTCCCTTGTCCCGGGAAGGACCCACCTGTGTACCCATGATGTGGACACAGGAGACAGCCCACCAGTGAAGTCCAAGACCTACCGGCTGTCTGACAAGGTGAAGGCTAGCATACATGGAGAAGTTGCCAAGATGCTAGAGCTGGGAGTAATTGAACCTTCCAACAGCCCTTGGTCCAGCCCGGTGGTGCTCGTGCCAAATGCCGCACCCCCAGGCACCACACCTGAACTGAGGTTCTGTGTGGATTACCGAGGACTGAATTCAGTGACAAGGACTGATGCTCATCCGATCCCTAGGGCGGATGAATTGATTGACCGGCTAGGAGCTGCCCAATATCTGAGTACCTTTGACCTCACTTCAGGGTACTGGCAGATCTCCTTGACAGATGGAGCAAGGGAAAGGTCAGCCTTCTCCACGCCTGAGGGACACTACCAGTTCTGTGTGATGCCCTTTGGGCTCAAGAACGCCCCTGCCACATTTCAGCGGCTGGTGAACCAGGTCCTCTCTGGAATGGAGAGTTTCTCTGCTGCTTACTTGGATGACATTGCTGTCTTCAGTAGCAGTTGGGAGGACCATCTGCAGCATTTGCAGGCCGTTCTCCAGGCCCTGAGACAAGCTGGATTGACCATCAAAGCCAGCCAATGCCAGATTGGGCAGGGGTCGGTTGTGTACCTTGGACACTTGGTGGGTAGGGGGACTGTGCAGCCCCTGCAGGCGAAGATTGAGGCAATCATGGCCTGGGAACCCCCCAAGACACAGACTGAGGTCCGAGCTTTCCTGGGCCTCACAGGATACTACCGTCGCTTTGTGAAGGGGTATGGCACTATTGTAGCGCCCCTCACAGAGCTCACCTCCAAGAAACAACCTCGACGGGTAGTTTGGACAAAGGCTTGTCAGCAAGCCTTTGAAAAGTTGAAACAGGCAATGTGTGCGGCACCGGTCCTGAGGGCCCCAGACTCCTCCAAGGAGTTTATTGTCCAAACGGATGCATCAGAACATGGCATTGGGGCAGTGTTATCGCAACTCAATGAAGATGGCCTGGATCAACCTGTAGTCTTCTTATCCAGGAGGCTGCTTCCCCGGGAACAGAAGTGGAGTGCCATTGAGAGGGAAGCTTTTGCGGTGGTGTGGGCTCTGAAGAAGCTGCAGCCATACCTCTTTGGCTCGCACTTCCTGATTCAGACCGACCACCGACCCCTTCGTTGGCTGATGCAAATGAAGGGGGAAAATCCCAAGTTGTTGAGGTGGTCCATCTCCCTACAGGGAATGGACTTCCGGGTGGAACATCGGCCTGGAGTGGACCACGCCAATGCAGACGGTCTCTCCAGGTATTTCCGCCTTAGTGATGAGGACTCCCAAGGGGTTGGGTAGTTCTCCCCACTTTCAGCTGGGGGGGACGCGTGTTAGACCTGTCTGGCTTTTTGGCGAAGTCCCTCCTAATTTTTATTTATTTTGTCCCCTTTTTGCCCCTCATACCCTTGTTAATTTTTGTGTCTACTGACTTTTTGTAGGTGTTGGTCAGGGGGATAGGTGTTTTCTTCCCCCCTCATAATCTTTTACCTTAGGCCCAGAGGCCTGTTCTGACAGGAAAGTTGGCACCACCTAAAATGGTGGCCACCAACTGCCCCAACTGTCACCAACAGAACTTGGCCATAGCCTAACATAGGGCATTCCAGAACCTTCTGGTCCATTCTGGACCACTGAAGGGCAGCCTATATAAGGCGGAATGCGGGGCAGCCATTTTGTCTACCTGTGGAAGTCAGCTGGAGGACAGGTGGTAGCTAAGGGTGGGAAAAGGTTAGACTTAGGGTTGACCTCCTGAACTGGGAAGCTGCCTATTTGGTCCAACCCCCAACTCCCCTTTTAGTTATTTGTCTTGGCCCCGCTGTGGGAAGTTACTGGAGACCCTGGGTGCCTGTGTGACCCCTAGTCTAGAACAGAGGGGTGAGAACAGGAGAAGGAGACTGCGGAGTAGTGAGCGCAGTCCTCTGCCCAGTGTGAGGATCTGAACTGAAGAAGACTCCTGAGCCGGTCATCTGCTCAGTAAGGTGGGCTGGGGTTCCAGTGCCTTAAAAGTGCACAGTGACTGTCTACTGAGAAAGCCCCCCTGGATTCCCTCCTCCCTTCTGAGGATAGGAAGAAAGCTGGTGACCGGGGTAGCGCTGTACACCCCTTACCTGTGGCAGGACTGTTAGTGAGCCGATCCCCCTTTGAACGCTAAGGTGGTGAAGTGGGCAGGAAAGTCCCATCCCATTTGAGGAGTCCCGAGCGCTTCTGCCGAGATTAGGACCCCGGGGGCACCTTCCGCGCTGTAATTACGTGTGGGGAAGTGACCCGGCTGACAGGGAAGAGCCAGAGCGAGACGCGGTAAAACGGCGCCTTCGCGCATGCCCCAAAGCAGATTCACTGTCTCTTCAGGAAGGACCTAGGGTCGGGCAGGTCCGTGAGTAGCGTCTTCCTTCCGAGGGCGGGTGCGAGCGCTTCCGCGCATGAGGAGGAGATCAGAGCCCCGCCGGTCGTTGTGAGGAGAAGCATCCGGGCAAGCGCTTCTGCGCATGCCCGCGGAAGCAGTGACTCGCCGAGCAACGTGTGGAGCCGGCTGTGGCCAGAGTGAGTGTCTCCCTACTCCCCTGCTCGCGCGCCACGCAGAGGAGCTGGCCGAGTAGGGAGAGGGGGCTGAGAGTCTCGGCTGTTGTTGTGGGCAGTAAGTCATCGGCCCTGTTCTCCGCTCGAGCGCCCAGCAGAGGAGCTGGCCCGAGTGAGGAGAGCGCAGGGGAGCTACAAGGGAGCCTTCGCCCCAATTACCTGATTGACTGCCTCGGTGGTGTGCTCAGCCCCCCCCCCCCGTTTTGTTCATCTTGCTGCTGAACACAGAGAAGAACACATCCACGCTGTGGAAACAAGTAAGGAGTGGAAATACAGGGGGAGTGGCGCTAGTGCCTACAGAGCAGTAAAGTAGATACTGGTCAGTCAATCCCTGCTAACGTCAGGTTGGAGGAATAACATTAGGAAACCAGATCTAGTCATTGTGGTGAACTGATTAGCTGAACTGTGTTTAATAACAAGTAAAAGAAGTAACTATCCCTGAAGTGGAGCTACTGTTTGGATGTAATGAGAGAATACTACTAATGTGGAATTTTTATGTCAGTTAACACTGCTGAAAAGTATCCTAATAATTTCATGAAATCTGCATGTACTTAAATTGAGTGGTAGTTTTCTCTCCCAAGGTTCTAGCAGATGAATACTTCACCTGAGTGCTTATAAAGAAAAGTACAGGATATTCTGAATACAAAAGTGTGATAAGGATTTGGAAATACAGTGACTGCTAGTGATTTAAAAAGTGATAATCTGCTAGTCATTTAAAAAGTGCAATTGCTGACCCTGAAAGTGATCTAAACTGCTTTAAACTATTTATATGTGAGCGATAAGGATTTGGAAATACAGTGACTGCTAGTGATTTAAAAAGTGATAATCTGCTAGTCATTTAAAAAGTGCAATTGCTGACCCTGAAAGTGATCTAAACTGCTTTAAACTATTTATATGTGAGCTACTGATATTTGACAACACAGAGCATATTATTTTTATATAAAGCAGTTCGTATTTTCATATAATTTTGGTGTAGTGTTTTCTTTTTGAGTGCTATTGCGTGGAATTACTTTTGGGTGGTCTGCAACCTTAACACTGTGCCTCTGTATGCTAGTCTTGCCCTAGGCCAGGCTACCTAATTCCAACACAAAGGATGCTAAGATTTGTGCCTATCTGGAGACTATATTGGTCTTTCATCGTACTCAGTGTGTGTTCTGTCCAGCTCATGCCACTGAGACTATTATCAGGGTAGTCGTGGATGTCATTCCAGTGTCTACAGATGACGGTAATATTGTAGCAGCTACTCTTATGACATAGTTCATCATCTTAGACTCCTCGCCAAGCTTCCTGTGGTGAGTCATGTTACTGGCTCTAGATTACCTTTAGCCTTTCTAACTGACAAAGGTCAGGCGGTTGCTTTTCCTGCTTACCACTCAGGTTATCATGCCTTAAAATGCGGAGTCCCACAGGTATCAGCAATCAGTCCAACTCTTTTAATGCTCCAATTTTCCCTTCTTGATTCATCTTTCATTAGGCTGAACAAAGCTGTCAGCCACAACGTTTGTAATTTTTGTCACAGGTAACACTGTCATCCTCTTTATGGCAATTAACAGTCATAAACATGACTGAAATACAGAGGTGCTCCTCATTGGCAGTCCTCCCACATGTGGCCCTTCAGCTTGTGGCCTTTTGTGCTAGGATCCTCTATTTTCCAGCCAGCAGTCAGAACATAGCCATACCTTTCAATAACTCTCTATTCTTTACTAGTCAAGTAAATAGGGTGATATTCGCCGAATCTTCAGGAAAATTCTGAATTCAGTGTAAAAAAGCTATTTATTCAGGCTGCCACCATATCAAGACTATAATAACGCTTTTTTTAAATTATTTAATCCACAGTCGGCACATTATTCAAAATGATGAAGCAAGCCATCAATGATTTTTAAGACACGGTTTACAAGATAGTCCTTCAGTGTGCTTTCTGCTATATCAGAACTAAATTCTAATCCTATGTTCCTACCCCTCCTTTCCACTTTTCATCAGTTGCTCTACTTGTGGTAGCAAAGTACCATCATACACACGTGGGTGGACTACATTCTCAATAAAAGTGTCAAGTGTATGGAGCCAGTTCCCTCTTTAGATCTGTTCCATCTGTAATATTTAACAATTCCATAAACTACTAAAGACTAAGGACCTCATGTGGATGCCAGTTGGGCCGTGACCGACAGCCTGTTGGTGGCAGTCTGACCAGGTGACAGTCCTTCGGTCCGACCGCTGGAGTTTGATTCAGGCGGGGGTAAAACCTCCACCTCCGACAGGATATAGGATCCCGTTGGGTGGCGGTTAGACTTGTATCTTTAAAATGGCGGTGGTGCTAAGGCAGGCACTGCCATCAGGATTACAATGTCCATTTCACACAGCCCTATGAAAAGGCTGTCAGACAGGTACTTTGGGGACCACAAACAGGCCCCCTGTCCCTATTTGGCCACTGCAAAGGGGCCTAGGGGGCACATGTAGTGCTCCGATACACATCCATGCACAGTCTGCCATGCACCACATGGTGCATGGCAGACAGTGAGTGGATGTGTACAAAGTGCTCTCTAACTTGTGCTGCAGCTCTTTTCAGGGTGGTGTGGAGTGCAAAAAAACGATGGATTTGGGCCCAGATCTTTGGACTGGGGTGAATGTGTGACATTGATCCACATTCGGTCCATCACCTGTTTTGTTTGCAAATTCCGCCATAAGTGCGCTGGGGATGCTCAGACGTGGGTCCCAGGCACTCCACACCACTGGAGTCAAGCTAGCCGGGCTGATGAGAGGTGTTACCTCGAAACCGGTCCGGTCCTCGGATGCTTGATTCCGTTCTGGGAAGGACATGGCTTTTGTAGTTCGGACTGGACTGTTCCCATGGGGCACAGGGTCAGAGCTGATTTGCATATTGCCATTTTCTAACCCAGGGTGGTGTGGAGTGCAAAAAAACGATCGATTTGGGCCCAGATCTTTGGACTGGGGTGAATGTGTGACATTGATCCACATTCGGTCCATCACCTGTTTTGTTTGCAAATTCCGCCATAAGTGCGCTGAGGATGCTCAGACGTGGGTCCCAGGCACTCCACACCACTGGAGTCAAGCTAGCCGGGCTGATGAGAGGTGTTACCTCGAAACCGGTCCGGTCCTCGGATGCTTGATTCCGTTCTGGGACATGGCTTTTGTAGTTCGGACTGGACTGTTCCCATGGGGCACAGGGTCAGAGCTGATTTGCATATCGCCATTGTCTAACCCAGGGTGGTGTGGAGTGCAAAAAAACGATGGATTTGGGCCCAGATCTTTGGACTGGGGTGAATGTGTGACATTGATCCACATTCGGTCCATCACCTGTTTTGTTTGCAAATTCCGCCATAAGTGCGCTGGGGATGCTCAGACGTGGGTCCCAGGCACTCCACACCACTGGAGTCAAGCTAGCCGGGCTGATGAGAGGTGTTACCTCGAAACCGGTCCGGTCCTCGGATGCTTGATTCCGTTCTTGGAAGGACATGGCTTTTGTAGTTCGGACTGGACTGTTCCCATGGGGCACAGGGTCAGAGCTGATTTGCATATCGCCATTGTCTAACCCAGGGTGGTGTGGAGTGCAAAAAAACGATGGATTTGGGCCCAGATCTTTGGACTGGGGTGAATGTATGACATTGATCCACATTCGGTCCATCACCTGTTTTGTTTGCAAATTCCGCCATAAGAGCGCTGGGGATGCTCAGACGTGGGTCCCAGGCACTCCACACCACTGGATTCAAGCTAGCCGGGCTGATGAGAGGTGTTACCTCGAAACCGGTCCGGTCCTCGGATGCTTGATTCCGTTCTGGGAAGGACATGGCTTTTGTAGTTCGGACTGGACTGTTCCCATGGGGCACATGGTCAGAGCTGATTTGCATATCGCCATTGTCTAACCCAGGGTGGTGTGGAGTGCAAAAAAACGATGGATTTGGGCCCGGATCTTTGGACTGGGGTGAATGTGTGACATTGATCCACATTCGGTCCATCACCTGTTTTGTTTGCAAATTCCGCCATAAGTGCGCTGGGGATGCTCAGACGTGGGTCCCAGGCACTCCACACCACTGGAGTCAAGCTAGCCGGGCGGATGAGAGGTGTTACCTCGAAACCGGTCCGGTCCTCGGATGCTTGATTCCGTTCTGGGAAGGACATGGCTTTTGTAGTTCGGACTGGACTGTTCCCATGGGGCACAGGATCAGAGCTGATTTGCATATCGCCGTTGTCTAACCCAGGGTGGTGTGGAGTGTAAAAAAACGATGGATTTGGGCTCAGATCTTTGGACTGGGGTGAATGTGTGACATTGATCCACATTCGGTCCATCACCTGTTTTGTTTGCAAATTCCGCCATAAGTGCGCTGGGGATGCTCAGACGTGGGTCCCAGGCACTCCACACCACTGGAGTCAAGCTAGCTGGGCTGATGAGAGGTGTTACCTCGAAACCGGTCCGGTCCTCGGGTGCTTGATTCCGTTCTGGGAAGGACATGGCTTTTGTAGTTCGGACTGGACTGTTCCCATGGGGCACAGGGTCAGAGCTGATTTGCATATCACCATTGTCTAACTCAGGGTGGTGTGGAGTGCAAAAAAACAATGGATTTGGGCCCAGATCTTTGGACTGGGGTGAATGTGTGACATTGATCCACATTCGGTCCATCACCTTTTTGTTTGCAAATTCCGCCATAAGTGCGCTGGGGATGCTCAGACGTGGGTCCCAGGCACTCCACACCACTGGAGTCAAGCTAGCCGGGCTGATGAGAGGTGTTACCTCGAAACCGGTCCGGTCCTCGGATGCTTGATTCCGTTCTGGGAAGGACATGGCTTTTGTAGTTTGGACTGGACTGTTCCCATGGGGCACAGGGTCAGAGCTGATTTGCATATCGCCATTGTCTAACCCAGGGTGGTGTGGAGTGCAAAAAAACGATGGATTTGGGCCCAGATCTTTGGACTGGGGTGAATGTGTGACATTGATCCACATTCGGTCCATCACCTGTTTTGTTTGCAAATTCCGCCATAAGTGCGCTGGGGATGCTCAGACGTGGGTCCCAGGCACTCCACACCACTGGAGTCAAGCTAGCCGGGCTGATGAGAGGTGTTACCTCGAAACCGGTCCGGTCCTCGGATGCTTGATTCCGTTCTGGGAAGGACATGGCTTTTGTAGTTCGGACTGGACTGTTCCCATGGGGCACAGGATCAGAGCTGATTTGCATATCGCCATTGTCTAACCCAGGGTGGTGTGGAGTGCAAAAAAACGATGGATTTGGGCCCAGATCTTTGGACTGGGGTGAATGTGTGACATTGATCCACATTCGGTCCATCACCTGTTTTGTTTGCAAATTCCGCCATAAGTGCGCTGGGGATGCTCAGACGTGGGTCCCAGGCACTCCACACCACTGGAGTCAAGCTAGCCGGGCTGATGAGAGGTGTTACCTCGAAACCGGTCCGGTCCTCGGATGCTTGATTCCGTTCTGGGAAGGACATGGCTTTTGTAGTTCGGACTGGACTGTTCCCATGGGGCACAGGGTCAGAGCTGATTTGCATATCGCCATTGTCTAACCCAGGGTGGTGTGGAGTGCAAAAAAACGATGGATTTGGGCCCGGATCTTTGGACTGGGGTGAATGTGTGACATTGATCCACATTCAGTCCATCACCTGTTTTGTTTGCATATTCCGCCATAAGTGCGCTGGGGATGCTCAGACGTGGGTCCCAGGCACTCCACACCACTGGAGTCAAGCTAGCCGGGCTGATGAGAGGTGTTACCTCGAAACCGGTCCGGTCCTCGGATGCTTGATTCCGTTCTGGGAAGGACATGGCTTTTGTAGTTCGGACTGGACTGTTCCCATGGGGCACAGGGTCAGAGCTGATTTGCATATCGTCATTGTCTAACCCAGGGTGGTGTGGAGTGCAAAAAAACGATGGATTTGGGCCCAGATCTTTGGACTGGGGTGAATGTGTGACATTGATCCACATTCGGTCCATCACCTGTTTTGTTTGCAAATTCCGCCATAAGTGCGCTGGGGATGCTCAGACGTGGGTCCCAGGCACTCCACACCACTGGAGTCAAGCTAGCCGGGCTGATGAGAGGTGTTACCTTGAAACCGGTCCGGTCCTCGGATGCTTGATTCCGTTCTGGGAAGGACATGGCTTTTGTAGTTCGGACTGGACTGTTCCCATGGGGCACAGGGTCAGAGCTGATTTCCATATTGCCATTGTCTAACCCAGGGTGGTGTGGAGTGCAAAAAAACGATGGATTTGGGCCCAGATCTTTGGGCTGGGGTGAATGTGTGACATTGATCCACATTCGGTCCATCACCTGTTTTGTTTGCAAATTCCGCCATAAGTGCGCTGGGCATGCTCAGACGTGGGTCCCAGGCACTCCACACCACTGGAGTCAAGCTAGCTGGGCTGATGAGAGGTGTTACCTCGAAACCTGTCCGGTCCTCGGATGCTTGATTCCGTTCTGGGAAGGACATGGCTTTTGTAGTTTGGACTGGACTGTTCCCATGGGGCACAGGGTCAGAGCTGATTTGCATATCGCCATTGCCTAACCCAGGGTGGTGTGGAGTGCAAAAAAACGATGGATTTGGGCCAAGATCTTTGGACTGGGGTGAATGTGTGACATTGATCCACATTCGGTCAATCACCTGTTTTCTTTGCAAATTCCGCCATAAGTGCACTGGGGATGCTCAGACGTGGGTCCCAGGCACTCCACACCACTGGAGTCAAGCTAACCGGGCTGATGAGAGGTGTTACCTCGAAACCGGTCCGGTCCTCGGATGCTTGATTCCGTTCTGGGAAGGACATGGCTTTTGTAGTTCGGACTGGACTGTTCCCATGGGGCACAGGGTCAGAGCTGATTTGCATATCGCCATTGCCTAACCCAGGGTGGTGTGGAGTGCAAAAAAACAATGGATTTGGGCCAAGATCTTTGGACTGGGGTGAATGTGTGACATTGATCCACATTCGGTCAATCACCTGTTTTCTTTGCAAATTCCGCCATAAGTGCACTGGGGATGCTCAGACGTGGGTCCCAGGCACTCCACACCACTGGAGTCAAGCTAGCCGGGCTGATGAGAGGTGTTACCTCGAAACCGGTCCGGTCCTCGGATGCTTGATTCCGTTCTGGGAAGGACATGGCTTTTGTAGTTCGGACTGGACTGTTCCCATGGGGCACAGGGTCAGAGCTGATTTGCATATCGCCATTGTCTAACCCAGGGTGGTGTGGAGTGCAAAAAAACGATGGATTTGGGCCCAGATCTTTGGACTGGGGTGAATGTGTGACATTGATCCACATTCGGTCCATCACCTGTTTTGTTTGCAGCTCTTTTCCTGGCCCGCAGTACGAGTCGCAGTATTAGAGATCATTTTTCCGACTGTCACCTAATCAGTCATTTCGTAATTGGGTAGTTGGACCGCTGGTTGCCTGTTAGGCGGCATCGAAATTATGACCTAATTTTTACAGATTTAGATTTGCAGCACCTTGAAGTTTCTTCTAGTGTCAGAACCCCTAGAGTTACCACAATTGGTCATCAATTGTAAGTGAATTAAGGCACCATTCTACTTTTTGAGAAATAGATACACAGATTGTTAAGTTTGGGTTAAACCATAACTTTTTATTAGTTGAATGCACATTTTATCTGCTTAACAAAGTAGACTCATGGGTACACCATATGCATCTCCATATGTCAATTTCCATATGGGCTGGTGGGACCAAACATTGACCTGGGCCCTGAAGAATCATAGCATTCATTATAATGAGATCAGTGACAAATTCACAATGTGCTCTTTGTGTGGAATATAATGGATAAGAATATGAATCTGAGGTTGACCAACATAATTGGCTCTGAGCCTGTAAACTATCTGCATTTACAGCTGACTTTGAGCAACAATGAAATACACACTAGAATGTTTATGAAATCTGCTGCTGTGGACAGTATTCCTTCAGCAACATGCCTGCATGCCAATGACAACACCTGTTTATACAGTATGCAGGATTCTTAATCACTCAAGGTAGTTACTCAAGAGTACATGAACTTTAGAAAGCTTCTGAAGAGATGATTCCAAATGTTCATACAGCATATATCCCGATGTTTCACATAGCACCCAAAACAAAGTATTAGAAAACTTTCAAAACGAAATGTTAAAACAGAATAATATAAACAGCAGAGGAACTCCTGAAGGAAATGTTTAAAATTATTTTTTTTATAACTTTTAGATCGGTCAAAAAGATGGGCCAAAAGGAACCTCCGCTCTGCCGACCTCGCCTTGGCAGTGACCCCATGCATAAGCAGAACCCGAGCAGGCAGAAGAGCCTTCTCCTACGTCACAGCAAAGACCTGGAACGAGCTTCCAGTCAACATCAGATGCTCCCCTACTCTGCACACCTTCAGGAAGAGCCTCAAAACCTGGCGTTTCGACTGATCCTCGACTGAACCCCCCCCCCCCCATTGCCTTGAGACCCTCGTGGGTGAGTAGCGCGCTTTACACACCCTGATTGATTGATTGAATAATTACAGTAGCATACCTCTAGAATGCGACAAGCAGGGTGTGTGACATTTATTAACAGTTTTGGGTCATCAATGATAGTCAATCTATTTATGTGCATCAGTGTCAGTGTTTTGATACTACAAAATCAATTGATAATGTTTATAAAAAAGTGAGTGTAATGTAGGACAACAAAGTTGTTGTGCTTTGTTGCATCAAAGGGACAGTGAAAAACAGCACCATGTCTATACTAAGAAATGCAGCTTTGTTGCTCTCCCAGCACTGACGCAATTAAGGCTGCCATGAGCCAACACATAGCGAATGCAAATGCACATACAATTTTCAATAAGTAATAAAGAAATTTCCCGGCACCCCTGCTGGAACACTGGCTCCCTCCCAGGGAAGTTCATTCAATTAACACATGTGTAAAGAAGCAGTTTTCTGTGAGGTTAACAAGTAAAATAGAAATGTATTTTCTTCTTATACATTCTTTTTTTCATTGGTCCAACTGCAATTGGTCAATTCCAATTCATAACTTATCTGAAATCATCTGATGACCAGAAATTACAAGTAATTAATATGTTAACAGCCAACACGTATTTTACAATATACTCACTTCTTTAGGGCCTATTAAGGGAATAGCCTGGTGTTCCTACTTAAAGACTGGCTACCTCCCAGTGATGTTCATGCAATAACACATGTGTAAAGAAGATGTTTTCTAAGAGTTTAACTAGTAGAATATAAAAGTGTTTTTTCCTACAATATCAATTATTTTATTCCATTGGTCTAACAACAAATGTTCAATTCCAATTAATAACTTATCAGAAACCATCCGAAGACCTGAAATGACAGGTATATAGATTACTCGTAATTTCTGGTCATCAGAGCATAAAACAAGTATGGGAACTGTAATCCTGAGTAGGCCTGGGCGGTAAATTCTGTTCCGCTCACGGAATTTGGGTAATTTCGTGTTCCGTGGAGAACACGGAATTGCCAAAAATTCCGCTATCCGCGGCTTAGCGGAATTTTTTGCTTGTTCGCGCTTTCAAAATGCATGTTCGCTAGATATTTCTCCCCGAGCATGCAAACAGCGTTTGCGAACAGGAAAAAAGCATCGGGAATGGGTGGAACAAGCAATTCCGCGTGTTCGCGGAACTTTGCGTGCTCGCAGAGATTTTTTATTGTTTCGCTGAGCTTTGCGTAGTGCGACTACGCAAATTCCGCCCATCCCTAAGATTCCTGAGTGCAAAGGAGACCAGGCGAGAGAAATGGCTATAAGGGAACAAAACATTCTGCAACTATTTTGTTGGTCTTTCACCTTCATGTAAATAAATATAATGCACAGACACCTTAAATGAAAAATAAATGCAAATTAAAGAAACTAGTGCCAAATGCATTCTTTTACATAATGAAAGCTAAATTGGTTAATGTGATCACTGTAGATGACTGAGTGGGTAACCAGACGCTTTCAGAAACAAGGAGGAGAACCGGCGACGCTGTGACGAGGAGCAGGGAGGCCGTATCAATTGATAACGAGCACGGTGGGATAAAAGAACCGGAACGGGAGGACAACCCCTAAAAACTTCCTGGGCATATCCTAAAAAAGGTGCAACCTACTGCAGCGGTTTGCAGCCATAGCAATTGGAAACTCTACATCAAATTACATAACGGTGGCTCCCTCGCACAGTGTGGAAGGCCTGTCATCAAATGAAATAAGATACCCTGCCTCAGAACGAATTGAATCGATGCCAACAGATCGTACAAGACTGGGGCAAAAAATTCCATTAACACTGATAGAAGTGGATAAAAATAGCAATATCTGTGTTCTAAGAATCGGTCCTGAAGAAGGTGTCTTATAAGGAATACCGAAACGCTGCGTCGACTTAAATCTTCGATTCTTGATGTTATGTATCTGTTTTTTTAAATATCCGTTGAATTCACATGTACATTATTATGTTTATTGATTTTCATGCTTGTTTTTACTGCTGTTTTTAATATCACGACACGTTTTTATTTGTACTAAAAGAATAAACTTGTACTTTTTTCTACCAGAATTTAATTTGCATTCGTATTAGTTCATATTAGGGTCACCCAATATAAGAAGCACTATATATTTCTTGAACGTTGATTTTTTGACTGTCTATGTACAAGGAGTATATCAAACACTAGCTGCATATCGCTGCCAAATCCGGACTAGATTGCCCTAGATTCATACATATGCAGAATTGTCCTATTGGAAAATAGGTCCTGTGGATCTGTAAAACGTGGGACATCCTATATTTCTTAACCAGACAGTCAGACAACGGAATCCTGCTTGGTGCTCCAGGGAATAGTGGATTTATAGTGCTATGAGGGCCCAGCCTTTGAAAAAGTAAATATGCACAGCATTTTTTTAAATTGCATTTACACACAGCATAAGATAGACTGCAACAGAATGTGCAAACACATTTTGGAAATTATGTACAAAGCCATTTTGCAGTCATAAAGCCTGCAATTTGAAAAACCACAGGTTTTGCAACCATTAAAATTATTTTTTTACTGTACTAAACCCTTTTTATGATTCAATAACGGGTTAGCAAATCGTAAAATGGTTTAAGGAAGGCATCATTATTCATTCGGTAGTGATGTGTTTAGGGCGCTCCTTCTAAATAGCAATTTGTTATGTTGGGGTGATAACAAATTTACAAATGTGAAGGAAAGTTTGTTGGGGAGTAGGCAGAGCTTCCAAGCACCGCTGCCAACTCTCAAACAAACTTAAAAAAAAAATCTTCTTTAAATGCAAGGTTCAACTTGGACAGGGTTTAATGAATCCATACTTCTCTACAACAAAAGTCTCTCTCGATGGCCTCTCCTCACAAATAAGCACTCTTTATTTGCAACACATTACCATTCAGCTACACATTCTTTGTGTTCTGGAGATTGAAGGAATACTCGTATCCTTTGCATGTTAGAACACAATTCTTTGTTAAGTTATCTAGGCCTAGAGGCTTCTTCATTAGAAGCAGCTCTGTCATTCCAAGTGATGAGTGCTCTATGTGGGGTGCTTACAGCAAAGATTTATTTTGATTTAGAACATCGCAGATTCCTGGCAGATTAATGAACTGGCTGGAATATTGCCAACTTGATTGGCACTCACTTATTTAATCTGAGAAGGAATGGAAAATGCATTAGGAATAAAACCTTAAGACTTGACTATCACTAATCCCAAAATTAGGTGCTTTAACCCACGAGGATCAATATTCTGAGAACCGCACATGTGTGTAGCTTCAAAGAAGTTTATGTTGCAACGTCCTGATGAGTAGACTGAAAATGTCCAGTTTGGTCAACAGTAAGAAAGTAGCGTAGTTCTGCAAATGGATTTAAAAATATTTTAAGAACTCATTGTTATTTCACACAATGAATTTTCAGAGAATTGGCAAAAGCGTCCTCTCTAGAAACACCTTTGCGAAAACTGGTTCTAAAGGGCTTTGTATTGAAATATCCCCAATCCCTTGGCTCAAAACTCAACCAGCGACAGTAGTAGAGATCCAACATCTCAAGGAACTTCAAAGGACACACTTTTGTCTCCTTAAATAGATTAATATCTGGGAGGAATTTGAATCTGAAAAAAGGAACACAAAAGCCAACTATACAAATCTAGCACTTCCCCCCGGCAGCTTGTCCTTGTGTTGTAATATTGTCCAAAGTTCCTAGTTTTTCCTGTTCCCAAAAAGATACAACAGAACAATTGATGTCTAAAGCAAGCCACTGGCTCGACAAACATTTTGGGGGTGAAGGGGCGATACTGTCACATATTTTAATGGCTAAATGAGTAGGTTGGATAGGGGAGTCAGAAAAATGTATTAAGGGCGATTGTGTGGTGGTTAACTTTAATTCCCCCAAGTGGTGTGAACATTATTACAACGGCTTCCAACAGTTCCTACTCCACTAACACAGATATTCGCTCTACCGTTGGGGTATTTCTACAGACCTAATACCCTCATATTGAGAGACCAACAACCATCTGCCCCAGCCTGCCCCTCCTTCTCTATATTTAGTCACCCACAACACTGCTCGGGACTCTTTTCGGGCTCCCTTACCTACACACAACCGATTAAATGTGTTATCGGATTTGGAGGGTTGTGATTGACATAGTTTGAACAGGAGATTACCCACTCCTGTTCCAAACACACCTATACGTGATACTGAAGCTAATATGTCTGTAAGCACAATACATGACCATACACATCCCATTACACTTATGTCATGGAATATTGCAGGCTTGGGTAGTACATTTTAAAATCCTGATTGAGTAAATATTGTCGTTACATCTGACATGATTTGTTTGCAGAAACTTGGGAAACCGGGCCGATCAATTTAGATGGTTATCGTTCATTTCCTACTGCCGCTCTTACATCAAGACCAGGAAGAGCCAGGGGAGGGATTTTAACTCTAATCAAAAACACGATACGCCTGGAAGTTGTTTCATATATTAATGTTTCTTCTTTTTATCATTTATTGCTTTTAAAAGCACCAGACGAGGAAACTATTCTATTAGTTAACTTTTATAATAACGACTTTACAGGAGATATGAAAAAAGTAATAGCCCAGCTGGAGGAAGATATTGATAAATGTCTTAGTACTTCAAAACATAACCCCAAATTTGTTTGGTTGGGGGAATTTAATGCACATCCCTGTCACCTATCAAACTCAACAGTATGTGGTTTAAATAATGATGAGGGTGACACCCTGCATCATTTTAATCAGAATTATTATAGGGAAGTGCTGAAAAGATTATTAGCGATTAATAATTTAGAAATTTGTAATCCGACTGATACTCGATCTGGTACGCTGCAAGAAACATTTGGCACTCCATCTCAGGGTACCACGATTGATTATATAATCATAGCGGAACCCCTAAAAAAACTAACTCTAAGTTGTGAGACTAAGTACCTACATTTTTTTGACCATGCTGCAATTACTGCCAAATTGAATTGGGCAGGAATACATGTGGGGCAACCAAGACATGTCAAGCTAATGAAAAAACAAACGTTATTACCCTAAAATGGGCAATGATAGATAAATCGACTTTTGTCTCAAACATAATTGTAAAAAATCAAAATTATATTATAACGTGTTCAGAAACAGCATCTAGCCAAACCCAAGTAATCATGGCTTTTGATTTTATACTTTCGGAGACTAAGTTCCAATTATTTAGGAAAAAGTCTACCCCTAAAAATACAGGGCCGAGATGGTTCAATCAATCCTGTACTAAGTCCCTAAAAGCTCTACATCAGGTCCTCGGGTGAAATCCCAGAGATAGGACCCTAGTCAAAATGTGCCGTTCCTAATATAACGAGGCTAGGAAGATTAGACTAAAATCCCTGTAGAAAGAAGCATGGGAACAACTTCATCTAGCTGCCATTTCCAAAAATCCTAGGGATTTTTGGAGTATTATTAATGCTCCATTCCTTAAACCAGTATCAGCTCTAACACTGGATTACCATGTAGACGAGGAGTCGTGGGTCTCATATTTTTCTAGCATATTTCATCCTAATTTGGAGGGGGGAAACCACAGTTTTTATCTAGGAAACCTAGAAAACCCCTCCTGATCTTTGATCATCACGAGATAAAAGTAGCCCTTATGCAGTGCTCTGGAAACAAAGCGCCTGGACCAGACTGTACCCCTATAGATTTCTTCCTTGATCAGCCAGACTTATGGGGTCTAGTGCTGACAAACGGCTTTAATGTTATAGCTAAGGTGGGTCCTCCAGACTCATGGAAGAAATCTATTTTAGTTTCAATTTATAAGAAAGGGGAGCAACCCGAGGCCAAAAATTACAGGCCAACCTCGCTGCTAGATAGCGCAGCTAAATTAATGGGAAGGGTTTTATTAAACAGACTAGAGGAGTGGGCAGCCAGCAATTAGGTTTTCCAGATCCCAGTCTAATGTGGCTTTAAAAAAGGTATGGGCTCTCAGGACCAGTGCCTTAATCTAAGCCTATTAATCGCCAAGTACTCTCAAGTAAAATCTGAAAGATTGTACTTGGCGTTTATGGACTTGTGGGCAGCGTTTGACTGCGTGGCACATCAACATCTATTGAGGATAATGGAATAAATGGGCATAGATGAGGCTATTATATCTTTTATTAGACAGCTCTACCCATCAGCCACGGCCTGCGTCAGATACGGGAGAGAGGGGGAGTGCACCAGGTCGTTTCCTATTAACAGGGGTGTCCGGCAGGGTTGTGTGCTTGCCCCCTTTCTTTTTTCTATTCACACCAATGGGGTGGAAGCTCCCCTGCTGGACTCAATACCAGACGTCCCCAAAATTAATAATGTTTGCACTCCAATTCTCCTGTATGCTGACGACGCAGTGCTAATTGCCCGCACAGGCCTTGCCCTTCAAAAGTTACTAGATACTTATGTATCCTATATGTCAAAACTGGGGCTAAAAACCAATGAGGGGGCGTGGCCAAGATGGAGGAGCAGTAGGACGTATTATTCTGTCCCTCCGGCTCCGCCGCTTATCAGCATTGTTTTGCCCCATCCCCTGGTCTCCCTCTGGCAGGCACGAGCAGTGGGTAGCTTGTGCAACCCCCGCGGACGCCGAGGAACTGAATTTTGAACGTACAGATACTCCGGTCGGAGTGTTTCCCGGAGGCGGGCCTGAGGCTGACCGGAGGGACGAGGTGGCCGCCGCTGCACTTCTGGAAGGGCCGACACAGGTACTGCAGCCGACACAGGTGCTGCGGCGGTACTGCATCTTCCCACCCTGGAGCTGCCTCCGACTTGACAGCCAGCCCCCAGAACAGCCTGTGAAGTGCTGTGAGCCTGACAGCGGGTGGGCCGCGGGAACGCGGTAGTGGGCTGCATCGAGGTATGTGATGCACCCGCCATCTTGAGGGACAGCCCGTCCGGCACCCCCTCTTTGCCAGCAGCCTGACTCAGCGACCTGGGGTCCCACTCCCTGAGCTTTGGGACACGCGGGATTGACCATCCCGATTGGGGCGGGAGGAAATGCGCCCTTGCCCAAGAATGGAGGTAGATGAGCGCCGGACATTTCACTACTCACTGATCTACTGAGGCAGTTCCTCCTTGCCATCGGCGCGCGCCAGCGCTTTGGGGCCCAGCACATACGGACTTCACAGAGCAGTTTTGGGGCCCAGCACATGCGGACTTCACAGAGCACGAGCCTACTCCTCTTGCCTCTCTCCTCCTTCGCCCTGTGGTCGCCCCTCGGGGACAAGCCTGCTATGCATCAGACATTTAGGAGCAAGCCTTTCACCTCCGGCCGCCATTACCTCAGCACAGGGGGGCCTGCTGGAGCCACGATGTGCATCCTACTGCCCTGACGGACGCTGCGGTCTAAGGCCTTGTGTTCGGCTACTGGGCGCCTGACTGTCCTTTGGGGGGAGACTTCAGAGGCCTAGTAGTTTGCCACTTTCTTTCAGGCTCCTGCCACCACCTTGTGCCTCCATCAATAGCGCAGAAAACTTGGCCCACCACGGGGGTGCACCTCGCATTGTCTTCAGTGGTCTGCTTGTGCCCTGACTGGACTGCAGCCTAGCTTGACGGCATTCACTGGGGACTAGGTCGAACACTACTATAGTGTTGTGGAGTCACTATCCTTCGCACTGCACCCCTGTGTCTTCTAGCTTCATTGAGGGTGACTATCAGGCTCTGGGCCTGGGCGAGAGGGCTGTCACTTCAGTGCAATTCAGGCCACTTGGTGCCTCCGGAATTTGCCACCCCTGGCCCTCTCTTCTGGCTTCTACATTAACCACACTGACAGAACATTGTGGTGGCCCGAGTGAAACGAGAAAAGACTCTCAAGGACCTCCTGCTGAAACAAACAGGCAACTCTGATGCAATCCAGTCCGGCTCCCAAGTCCGGAGCCACCCGACCCATTGGAAGGTGTGAATGAACCGGCCACAAAAGCCTTTAGGATGGAGCTGTTCACCGCCATAAAGGAGGATATCCCGACCTTAAAGGTCAGCTCACAGCAGATCTCAAGGAAGTCCGGCGAGACGTTGATGAAATAGGTGGAAGGGTGCCGGAGGGGCATTGGGAGCAATCACCTCTCCTGTTCAGTGAGTTGCCTCTCCTCGGCTCTTGGTTCTCCAGATATCCTACACTGTGTACTACTCCTCCGGACCATGTTCTCCTTAGGCTATGCCTTACGGACACATTTTTGCCTACTGTTTGCGGTTTTGGCCCTGGCCATGTTCTTACTGTTACATGCTGATGGACTTTCGTCATGTTCTGTGTCTGTTATTTTTCATTCTTGTTGGGTATGGGTGGGTTTTCTCCTCGGTGAGTTCTTCCACTGCTGCTGCACCCGCTGTCTGCACGCTTCGGCCCCCATGTCCCTTCCTCTAGTTGCTACCGGCGTGTGCCTTTGCTTTGCCTCCCGGTGTTCCACCTCTCCCTCTGGATCTTAAAATTGTCAGTCTTAATGCCCGGGGCCTAACTAACCCAGTCAAGCGGAGGGCAGTTCTGTCCTTATTGGAGCACTCAGGGGGCGATGTATCCCTTATTCAAGAGACTCACCTCTTGCTAACAGATACACACCGTATGCGGCACAGGCACTTCCCGCACTAATTTTGGTCCTCTACCTTTAGTAAGAAGGGAGGAGTAGCCATCCTTGTGGCCAAACACTTTAGGGGTACTGTGGTGGGGACGGTTTCTGAAATCAAGGGGCGACTGCTTGCGCTGCAACTGTGGGTGGGGTCCGCATCTTGTACGGTGGCTTCCTCTACTCCCCTAATGACCATCCTGAGAAGTTTTTGTTAGAAGCTTGCACGGCAGTACTGCACTCCCCGGATCCTGCAGTTATCATTGGGGGTGACCTCAACCTTGTGATGAATGGGGACCACGACCGATCTGGCTAGCGCTTAAGTAATGCTGGCGTCCTAACTGCAGCGGGCGGGGAATGGCTCTGGGAGGTTGGGATGAAGAACACCTGGCACTGCTTGCACCCTGAGACCGACTACTCCTACTTCTCAGCCTCCCACAAGACATATGCTCGCCTTGACCACTTCCTTGTCACCCCAGCTGCATGCGCCATGGTCACAGACTCCACGATTGAAGCTAGGTTCCTCTCTGATCACGCGCACATTACCTTAGCATTACGCTTCCCCCCTGCGGCATCCTCCCCTGCCCTGCGCTGGCGCCTGTGTGATTCCCTGCTCCGTTCCCCGAGTGTGGTTGCGGATATTAAGCGGTGTATCACAGACTACATTGCGAATAATGAGGGTGTAGATGCCCCACTTTCCTCAGTATGGGGAGCATTGAAATTGGTAGGGCGCAGCACTTTCATCGCTAAGGCTGCTTTTGAAAGTAAAACTCGTCGAACGAAGCGTGCGGAACTCGAGGCAGCTGTCCAGGAACTGGAGGTCACACATAAGCAGACTGGTGCGTATCGCGTCTGGCGGCAGTTGGAGAAAGCGCGCCTTCAGCAGCATCGGGTGGACCTTGACCGAGCTGAGCACGCTGTGATTTACCTCAAACACAAAAATGTTGTGGGTTCCAACAAACGGGGCCGCATGTTGGCACACTGTCTGCGGAGCCAGCAGGAAGCGCATGCGGTGAAATCGGTTCAGGATGAGGTTGGATGTCTCGCTGTGGACGACGCCCCAATAGTGTCGTCCTTCCATTCTTTTTATCGACCACTGTATGCCGCGGATTCCCCCCTGAGCCCTGATCCTTCTGAGTATTTGCACGATGCAGCAGTGACGCCCCTGCCCGAGGCTGAAGCTTCAGCTCTAGACGCGCAGGTACGCGTCTAGATTAAAGTTGCAAAAGGCGACAGGGCTGCCAGATGGCTTTGGCGCCCCTTTTTACAAAACTTTTTGTGCCGAACTCGCCCCCCTGCTAACCCGACTTTTTAATAATTTTTCAGACACGGGATCCCTTGCCCCCTCCATGCCACAAGCAACTATTACCGTCATTCACAAGCTGGGCAAAGACCCGGAATCATTCAGCTCTTACCGGCCGATTTCGTTATTGAATGTCGATGGCAAGCTGTTCTCTAGTATCTTAGCACACCGACTAAACCCCCATATGCCTGGCTTGGTCGATCCGTACCAGTCCGACTTTATTCCAGGGCGGCAATGCGGACACAATACTAAGCGCCTTTGTCACCTGATCGATAAGGTCCAACGTTCTAAAGAGGAGGCCCTTTTGCTGGCGATCGACGCGGAAAAGGCCTTCGATTGCGTGCATTGGCCGTATCTCTTTGCCGCTCTGGAACGTTTAGGACTGGGGCCTAGATTCTGAAGTTGGATAATGAGTATATACAATGGCCCGCAAGCTGAGGTGCGAGTCTGGTACGCTCTCAGAGTACTTTGAGGTGGGGCGGGGTACGGTCGGGATCACCATCTCATTAGCCAGTACGCAGATGACATTATTTTTTCGATTGCTCATCCCCTAACCACCATACCAGCAATCATGCGCGATCTGCAGACGTTCAGTCGTTTCTCAGGCTTTAAAATGAACACGCAAAAGTCCCAGGTCCTAAACGTCACTGCCAGCCATCACACGGCGGAGGCCTTCCGGGCTTGTTTTCCTTTTGAGTGGGTGGCTGAAGGGCTTCCCTACCTAGGTCTGACTCTCTACAAGAGTCTGTTGAAAATGACAGAAGTGAATTACTCTAACCTGCTCTCCCGCATCCACGCGGACCTTCAACGGTGGCGTTGCTTGCCCCTGACGTGGTTCGGCAGGTTAGCCGCGATCAAAATGAATGTTCTAGCTTGCGCTCTTTTCCTGTTCCAGCCTCTGCAGTTGGTACTCCCGCTGACTGTCCTTGGCCAAATACAGAAGGTGATTTAGAGCTTTGTTTGGGGCTCGATTTCTCAGCGTCTGTCACGCTCCCAACTTTACAGGGCAAAGAAGCATGGAGGCTTAGCTCTCCCTAATATTACCCGATACTACCTTGCATCCCTCATCCGCTATATCGTTGAATGGAACCGTACCTTGACGGAGAAGTACTGGGTCTTTATGGACCAAACCGTGACTGGTCACCATATCTGGCGTGATGCCTGGCTGCCGAGGTCAGCTCGCGCCTGGGGGCTTTACTCCTCTCCGGTCACACGATCCACAATGCTAGCGTAGGAGAGGGTCACAAGGGGATCAGACTTGACCACTTTCCCCTCTCCCCTAACTCCACTATTTTCGAACCGTGCTTTTCCACCAGGGATTAGCAGTAAAGCGGTGACACATTGGGTGGCGGAAGGCTGTAAGCGCATAGGCCACTTATACGACATTAAGGGCTTTCTTCCCTTCAAGGAACTGCAGAAGGATTACAATCTTCCTGCCTCGGACATTTACTTACACTCCCAGACGATCCATTGTGTCACGGCCACTGAGACGCGCCCCCTAGCGCATTGGCCCATGACACCATTTGAGCAGTGGTTACTAACTAAGAAAGACGATAAGAGTCTTATCTCTACACCTTCCTTAATGCTGCAACCCCGAGGGTGCTCACGGTTGGCCAGAAGCATTGGGAGGTGGAGCTGGGGCGCGCATTGTCGGACAAAGAATGGGAGGACGTTTTCTACCGTGCGCACCACACAACATACTCCTCTAGTCACACTGAGACAGCTTATAAGATTGCTACTTACTGGTACTATACCCCTGGACGGCTTGCTAAGTGGCAGTCTCAATGCATGGGTCTCTGCTGGCGTGGGTGTTGGAGTCCTGGGTCACTGGTGCACCTACTTTGGCATTGCCACAAGCTTACCCGATACTGGGAACGCATCTTGGATGACATTGACTCAGCTTTCAATCCTTCCATCCCCCGCCTTCCCGCGTATACTCTCCTAGGCCTTCCCAATGCGCTTACTTTCCCCTTGCGCTTGCTTAGGGGATGACAGATGGCATTAGCATTGAATGCTGCGCAGAGTGCTCTTAGCACGGTGGAAAACCGATAAAGTCCCTGACCACACACATTAGCTCCATCAACTGTGGAATTTGTTAGCGATGGAAAGGCTCTCCATGGTAGTGGTGGGTAGGACAAGGACTATCCTAAACTTTGGGCGCCTTTCCTATCTATCCTCTCTGTAGAATTTCGTGAGTTGACATGCCCACAGTATCACCGCCTTTTGAGGTTGGTGCCCGACACTGCTGCCCCTCACCACATAAGACATGGTCCTGCCCGTGGATGTCCCTTCTAGCTCAGCGGGCCCATTCTTCTTCAGCACTATAACTCAGAGGCTGTCGCACGTGCATCTCCTTATATCAATTCTCTCCGAGGGGAAGGGGTGGAAGGGGGATGGGTTTTTTTGTGGGGTTTCCATGGATTTCATCATTCTTCTTTTTACCGTTTTAATATGGAGCATATCTTAGAGCCTACGGACCATAGTGGGCCTCTCCCCCAGGGACTAGACTCTCTCTATCCAGCTTATGTGCATACTTACCTTTGACTCGAATCATAGTTTCCATCCCTGCCTTCTCCTTTTTCAGACGCAGCCGGCCGACTGGGTTGTAGGCGGCATGCTGTGTTAAATATGCTATACCTGCATAGTTGCTGGCCTAGTGGCACAATTCTGTTATATCTATTGCGCACCACGCCGGCCCACAGGGTTGTAGGCACTTATCGGTTGTATCACTGCTGTTGTTCCTCAATTAAAACAGATTTAATACTAAAAACCAATGAGGCCAAGTCCTTTATTTTAATTACTGGCCATAAAAATAGGAAGGTCCCAAATTTCCATATATCAGGACAGAAAATAGCCCATACTGTTAATTTTTCCTAACTTGGTGTAACGTTTGATAGGCAATTATCATGGTCAAATATGCTTGCTACTAGAGGCTTATCACTTGAGAGAAGCATTATTGCCCTACACTCATTTATTAAAAAATGGGGAGCAAAATCCATTGACATGGCAAAAAAAGTTTATACAGCAAACTCAGTCTTGGTAGCAACCTATGGGGCAGGCATTTGGGGCTACATTGACCCCTCCGCCCTACAAGTTATAGAGGACACATGTTGGAAAAAAATAGTGGGCCAACCCGCAAGTTGCTCCAGTCTCATTACTCATGCAGAATTGGATGTCCCTTATGTGACCGACACAATTGCTTTGGCTCCGATAATTCCATATGGAGAAGGGAATCTACCCATATCACACAAAAGTTAATTGAAGACTGCCTATCCCTGGAAAATGTCCACAAGATTCCATGGATTTCCTATATTAGATCTACTTTTTCATGTTTACGATTAGAACGTCTGTTCTCTATTCCTAGCGACTGTGTGAATTTTCCAAAAAGAGAGATAAATCCTGTTTCCTCAAACTAAGGGATGAAGCAAGACTGAAAGCAAACTACAAAAGTATCGGTCAAAGCATATTTAGAAAGCCTAATGGTACAGGAAGGGCCAACATCTTATATTTTTACTATGACAAATTTCCGTCACAGATTTTTTCTAATTAGATTTACTTTTGATTTTTATTCATTGCATGTTGGCCCATCCAGCTGGAATTTACTCCATAAATGAATTGCCATTCTGTCCTTGCGATGGTGTTTCTGCACAAACAAATCAATATGTTTTTTTTTCTTCAAATTTTATGCAGAACCACGTAATAGATTTATTTTGCCATTGATGCATAAATATGACTTTAAACAATGTCGTGTTGCAATGTATTTTCTACAATCTTTGCCTAATCCTATGGTCTGTTTTTCTGTGGCGTCCTTTTTAATCCAATCACGAAGAATTAGTAAATTGCACTATGCACGAGAATGTATACCCATCAGTTGGCTTTTACTAACTGTTTCCGAATGGTGTTTGTTATAATGTTTTTATCTTTTTTATCTTTTTATGTATATGTGTATAATTTATAGATGTTTTTTACTGTACTTTTATGATCTTATATTGTCAGCTACGAATAAAGTAAATTGACTGACTGACTGTATTGAAATAAGAAGTTCCTTTTTACCTGTCAAGTCACTAATTCTCCTTTTTAAAGATCTAATAGTACCTGATAAACATTGTTAAATCTATTGAAACATGTTTGTTGTAATCATATTGCTTTTGACCTATGTTTAAAAAGCACACTTTTTTACTCCATTTTCTTGTATTGGCTCTAAGGATAGCTCTGCACCATTTTGAAGTGTTTAAACCTCCTCCTTTGGCTGACCTGTGAGCCCTCACTCGATGTTCGATCTAGTTGCGCCCAAGTTCCACCCTTGCATATAAGACGTACAAGCCTGGCACATGAGTATTCCAGCACTGCATAGGAGCATCTTGTCCCTCGCAAAAAAAAGCCCCATCCCTGCCCATAGGCAGTGATATATGTCTGGCACATGAGTATTACAGGTCTAGCAAAGGAGCATTCTGTCCCCTGTCCAAAAGCAACACCAGCCTGAAAATGTGGCAAAGAAAAAGCTTAGCCTTGGCATGCGGAACACCCCAACCCTTGGATATGAGCAACAGCTGTGGCACATTAGCTGCTCTGGCTGAATAGGAAGCACTATTAACAAACTGCACAGCCCCCTGTTTTAAGTGACAGTATGAGGACATGCAGTACAAGCATGTGGCATGTGTCAGCAGCACATCGGTACATGATGCCAGTATCCATTGCAAAAGTGTCTGCAATTCTGATATTATTTTATTTTCTGACACACAAATTCGCAAGAGATCCTGGCACACTATAATCTTCATGAAAATCATCAAATCCCTGTATCTCATTATCAATAATAGGCTCTTAAACATTTATTTGCTAATGTTCTATTTACAAATACAAACATATACCACAAATGGCACATATAGCATATTCGCTTCATGTTTTGAATACATCCACTATCCGACCATGTTTTGCGATATGCAATATTTAAAGTCTCAATGTACAAGATGACCAGTTGTTAAGGGGAGGGAGGGAGAGCAGGGTGAAGAGACTCCAACCGGTCCAGCTCAGGTTCATAAACAAACTCAAAATGGGCAACCCAGTGCAGCAACCAGTTACGTGGGACTGTCATAAGTGGACTTGCAGAGCTGCTGAAGCCTGCCAGCTTCCTGAAACTGGGAACTTATCTCCACACCTCCTCATCCACCCTATAGCCAGATCTCAGAGGTCATCATGAACAGCCTGGAACAACTTCCCAGTTAGGATCAAAACAAAGACGACACGTTTCCAATCAAACGCCCTACATTGGGTACCATGCGACCCAGGTAGGCAAACACTTTAATGCCATCCATAGGGGTAGTAAGCGCTATATAAATGTTGCAACACATTACAGATGACTTGGATTCCACATCCTGCGTGCACCTTCGCCTTATTTACAGTATTTAATCTCATTATTATTATAGTTGCCCATTGCACTTCTAGAGCTTTCCAACTAGGTGCCCTACTTTAGTCCAGGAACCCTACCTCTCACCGGTGGCGTAATGCAAAATGATGCCCCCCTCCCCTTGCAGAATGTGAAGAGGGGCCCCGAGTCTACCATTTCTGACAGAAATTCATTGACCTTTGGCTGAGTGGGGCCCCTTTAATTGTTGGAGGGCCCATGGAGGGTTAGGGGCCTACATGAGCCGCAGGGGCTGCATTGGCCTGCATTACGCCCCTGCAGAGCTTGTCTCGAGCTTGTCTGCTCCCTCCACCTGTTTGCAGTGTCGGATTGACCACACTGCCACGGGCATTTCCCCGGTGATCTGCAGGCTCCGGGCTTTTTTCTTTGAAGGATGGGCTGCCTTGACCCTCACCTGTGACATGGACCCGCACAGAACTCTCCCATGGCACGCTCAGAGTTAAGAGTGTTACTTGAGGCCGATGACTGACGTCAAAGGGGCCTTGACACAATTGTACTTTTCTTTCAGAGCTCGCCTCTGGCAGATAATTCCCTCATGTTAGAATGTAACTGCCGCAGTGGTTAATTAGCAAAAAAAATAAGTATCAGTGCTCTCCAGTCCTCAGGAGGCAGCTTCCACCAGTCCACTTCTCCTGTTAGCAATGCCAAAAAAATAACCATAACACCCCACAGGCCGGCAGAGGATGTAGCATAATGGCCAGAGTTGTCGACTTTGCCGCTGGGGAACCAGGTTCGAATTTCGGGTGGGTCCAATAGCCTGTAATTCTGGGTGCCTCACTTATTCTCCCAGTGCCTAACAAAAATTAATGTGTACTTAATAGGTGCTTAAGTGCCGGTGTTGACCATCGAAAATCACCGGCTCAAATTAAGCACTGAACTGCGGCAACTGCACACGCACCCCTTCCAGTCACAACTCTCTCTTGGGCCCCGTGTCAGAGCCTACCCGTGGCAGGTAATCACCCCTGGAAACCCTACCTGTGACAGTTGTGTGTTTCCTCGGCCCCTCTCCGCTCTGATCCGCAGCAGCGTAGCTTCCCCTGCACACAAACCAGCGTTGCCAGGTCCAACCCGCAGAACAATGCAGACGGAAGCCCAGCCCACACAGGTTCCATCCGAGACGTTCTACGAAGAACAACCTCCTTCGGGCTGTCTATCATTCGACTGTCGTCCCTTACTGCCGTGGTTGAACGCTTTTGCTTCTTGCATGTCTCTTCTTTGCTCCTGCTATCAAAGTATGTAAAATGTTGATTGATTCTTTGCACGGTTAGAGGAAAACACAAACAGAAAAACTTCTAAACTTTACTCTTTTTTTGAAGGACACATGTATTTATTAAGGAAAAGTGCAGAAAACTTCTGCAGAGCTGAGTAAAGATGTTCATTATGAGGAACAGGGAAGTAGAGCAGGGATTTTTTTCTAAAATGGAACATTTTCTTTTCAAATTATAGGATAGTACCATCTTTTAAGTGAGAATCGTTTGGATTGGCGCCAATATGGTAATATGTCTTGCTATCAGCATTTGTACAGTAGACGTTCGGCCACTGATATGGTCTTGAATGCCAACTTCCCATGGCTCCAGGGTGCCCATTGCGGACTGGAGTCTGATTCACTTCTGGAAATGTTCAATGACTATCTATCTATCTATCTATCTATCTATCTATCTATCTATCTATCTATCTATCTATCTATCTATCTATCTATCTATCTATCTATCTATTATCTATCTATCTATCTATCTATCTATCTATCTATCTATCTATTATCTATCTATCTATCTATCTATCTATCTATCTATCTACCTATCTATCTATATATCTATATATATATATATCTATATATATATATATATATATATATATATATATATATATATATATATATATATATATATATATATATATATATATATACATATATATGTATATATTCACTGAAAAAAACCATAGGTTTCAGGCCTTATATAGTTAGGAATTAGCTTTTAAAACACCTTTGAAATTCACTCAAGAAACTATCCCCCAGATTCATCATGCTCCTCTTTTGCTAGTCCTTAATAGCGATTATTAAGGAATCGTTATTAAAGACTCGCAAAACGGGATGCATGTAGAAATCGCAAAATTTATAGCGATTTCTACATCTTCCTTATTTGCGATTCGCTAATTGCTAATCGCAAATAAGGAATGACTCACCATTCATTCCTATTAGCCTAAGTAGGATGACTTCATATGTGACTAGGATGTGTGCTGTTGTTTAATGTCGATATAGGTGTATAAGTATTTTTGATAGTGATCTATTGTTCATTGACAGCATGTATGAGTGAATCTACAGGTAAGTGATTAGATCTGTGTATACATCTATGAATCACTGAGTGGGTTTTTAGATACTTGTATTGCTGTGAAAATGGATTCAAATATGTTACTCTGTATTTTACAAAGAGTGATGAAAGATTTTACTAGTGTATAAAAAGGTGTATGTGATTGTCACGTGGATAATGTAATCAGTGATGTCATCAGTGATGTCATTTGAGATGTCATCAGTGATGTCACTGACCATGTCATGAATGATCTAATATGTGACATCATCAGCAGTGCAATGCGGGTGCGCGAAATATAGTTAGTATAACTAACTATATAGGAGCAATTTCAATGGTTTTGTATGAGTGAAATGTCCAGCTAACTATAACACCCCTAAAACTTATAGTTTTTTGAGTGAATTTCAAAGGTTTTTTAAAAGCTAATTCCTAACTATATAAGGCCTGAAACCCATGGTTTTTTCAGTGAATTTCAAAGGTTTTTTAAATGCTAATTCCTAACTATATATGGCCTGAAACCTATGGTTTTTTCAGTGAATTTGCAAGGTTTTTTTAATGTTAATTCCTAACTATATATGGCCTGAAACCTATGGTTTTTTCAGTGAATTTGCAAGGTTTTTTTAATGTTAATTCCTAACTATATAAGGCCAGAAACCTATGGTTTTTAAGTGAATTACCAAGGTTTTTTAAATGCTAATTCCTAACTATATAAGGCCTGAAACCTATGGTTTTTTCAGTGAATTTCAAAGGTTTTTTATATGCTAATTCCTAACTATATAAGGCCTGAAACCTATGGTTTTTTAAGTGAATTTCCAAAGTTTTTTAAATGCTAATTCCTAACTATATAAGGCCTGAAACCTATGGTTTTTCAGTGAATTCGCAAGGTTTTTTAAATGCTAATTCTATTAGCGGATAACGTTTAAATATGTTAGTATCCTTGTGGGACCACCTGAGCAGCCCTAGGGGGTCAGGTTGTTTCTACCCTACCCCCTTTTTGCATTCTACACGTTTGTTTTTCTGCTTCTTTTGTGCCTCGGTCCACCTAGCACAAGATGAATGCCAACACTATCTGGTTAGAAGTGTTGACAGCCAATGAGCATGCTGCTTTCCTGCGAAAGGCATGCTGATTGGCTGCCACTGTCTGTCAACACTCCAAACCAGGAAGTGTTGGCAGCCATCTTGTGCCTCGGTAGAACCAAGGCACAAGGAAGCAGTGAAACAAAGGTGCAAAACACGCAAAGGTGGCAGGGTAGAAGCACCCTGACCCCCTAGGCCTGCTTAGGGTGCCCCAAAAAAAAATTATTTCGGGGGTTTTTCCCGATGGTACGCTCATGGTACGCGTACATGGCAACCCACCCAGCGCATACTCCGCGGAATTAAAAAACAAATCGTTTTTTTTACCTTCGGGGTCCTTCTAGGCCCCCCTGATAAAACCTAGGGGGTCAGGGGGTCTCTACCCTGCCCCCTTTTATAGTTTTCCCCTTTTGTTTTTCACCTCTTGTGTCTCGGTTCTACCGAGACACAAGATGGCGGACTCTCCGGACCGCTTGGAATGTTCACAGACACCCGAGAGCCAATCAGCTTTCCGCTCGGGCACTTCCGTGTCGCGCCGGGTGCGCTCCCCGGTACACGTACCTGTAAGCGCTTGAAGCACGCATATAGATATATATGTGTTTTTGAAGTTAATTTTCGTAAAAACCACTGGAGTAATTTTCACCAAATATAGAAAAGGCACTTCTGCGTACCAGTCCCTACAATTTTGCCAAGTTTGGTGTAATTCCGTTCAGCTGTTCGGGCTGTAGCCGTGTCTAATCGTCCTATGGAAATTAACATGGGGACAACACGTTTTGGGACCCCCCTTTTTTCGCGGCCCCCGCATGACGAATCTCCCCAAAACTTCCAGGGAAGGAGCGGAGCGGAGCTGGCCGAAATTTTGGAAAATTACACGCAAATTCCTCAACCGGCGCCAAAGTTATTCTCAATAGAATGTTGCGGATTTCCTATGGTAGCTAGGTCCTAACTATATATACCTACTGGCCATCACCAGTAGGTAATATGTATATATATATATATATATATATATATATATATATATATATATATATATATATATATATATATATATATCCACGCTCTATCACACCAATTACGAGTCACTCCAGCAGCGGGTGCCTTTTCGCGGTGGTGCTACCGCGATCAAAATGAAAGCTCCACTCACTCCAAATTCTCCCAGCCGGGATTGAAGACAAAGTAAGGCACTCACGGGGTTCTTTTAGCTCAGCAGCAGTATTTATTTCTCAGACGCGTTTCGGGAGAACGCTCCCTTCGTCAGTGTTTTACTGACGAAGGGAGCGTTCTCCCGAAACGCGTCTGAGAAATAAATACTGCTGCTGAGCTAAAAGAACCCCGTGAGTGCCTTACTTTGTCTTCAATCCCGGGTGGGACAATTTGGAGTGAGTGGAGCTTTCATATATATATATATATATATATATATATATATATATATATATATATATATATATATATATATATATATGGATCAATTTCTGCTTCCCAGGCTGAAACCACAGAAGATACGGACCACCACACGGCTTGCAGAGTGTTCACAGCAAAAGTTTATTATCCATTTCGCAGTTCAGGTAGGCATGACGCGTTTCGGGCAGGGACTGCCCTTGATCACATCATATCATATATATATATATATATATATATATATATATATATATATATATATATATATATATATATATATATATATATATATATATATATATATATATATATATATATATATATATATATATATATATATATATATATATATATATATATATATATATATATATATCTCAAACAAAAAAGTCCCCAGAGGCTGTACCACATATTAGGACACTTTTCAAAGCCCTCCATTAGGCTCCAGGATTAGGCTCCAGGATGAGACTTCACATGCCTTTAGTTAAACACCTACTGTGCCCCTCAAAAGGTGACGTTTCACTTCTGCAAGATCCTTTATTTTCTCTTTGGCGGTTTGTCCTAATTTGTGGTACAGCGGACAAACCCAAATGGAGGGTGCAATAAGGCCAAAAAGACTCCAATTCCCAACATGCAATCAGGTATTTGATTTCCGAAACGGAGGCACACCGGATGCTGTGCAATCATTGAAAGCAATCCAGCTGGGATATGGAGAGCCTCATAGAACGTCCTGTTGGTTACCGGCCTCTGAAGAGAAGCATAAAGCTCCGAAACGCGTCAGGCCTGAGGACAAAATGCGGGGAAGGGAAGTCACATGCCTAAATAAAAGAGTTTCGTGCAAACTTACCTGCTGTGGAGTGCGGTCCTGCCTCTGGGTACTTTTTTGTTTGATATATATGCGGCTCTTCCAGGCTCTTCCAGGCCGCGAGGACTACGCACCGCCAAAGAGAAAATAAACGGTCTCGCAGAAGTGAAACATCACCTTTTGAGGGGCACAGTAGGTGTTTAATTAAAGGCATGTGAAGTCTCATCCTGGAGCCTAATGGAGGGCTTTGAAAAGTGTCCTAATTTGTGGTACAGCGGACAAACCCAATGGAGGGTGCAATAAGGCCGAAAAGACTCCAATTCCCAACATGCAATCAGTAATTTGATTTCCGAAATGGAGGCACACCGGAAGCTGTGCAATCATGGAAAGCAATAAAGCAATCCAGCTGGGATATGGAGAGCCTCATAGAACGTCCTGTTGGTTACCGGCCTCTGAAGAGAAGCATAAAGCTTCGAAACGCGTCAGGCCTGAGGACAAACTTACCTGCTGTGGAGTGCGGTCCTGCCTCTGGGGACTTTTTTGTTTGATCTATATATATATTTGTTTGTACTATATATATATATATTTATATATATATATATATATAGTACTTCAGCTTCTTCTCCCCACGATTCCCACAGATGAAGACACGGCACAGCAACAGGTAAGTTCTCACTTGGTTTATTTACACACCATGTGCAAAATAAAAGAGCATCAGAAAACGAACGGTCTACGCGTTTCGGCTCCTTGCCTTCAACTGGACCATAGAGTCCTCAAGTCTAGACCTAATTTAAATACAGTGCTGTGTATAAGTACCCTCTGCCCTTTCCATGGTCATCTAGACCTTCAACCCTGCACAGTACATATTGGCCGGCTCATACTCGGGCCATTTTGTATTTACAAATTACTGTGAAGTACTCATGTTCAAACAAGCCTATACAACCAAAATAAAGTATTTACAATGGTATGATTATCTAATCATAATGCTCATTTCCCCACCCCTTCCTATATACAGTGCAAATCATACAAAAGAGTTTTAACTAAAACCTATTGCATTTCACCTTTTCAGTAAGATACCATTCTCTTCTCAGGGTCGGCTTATTTCCAAACAATTTCTCAAGTTCGTCAGATTTGTTAGCCATACAGAAACACTCATAGATATATGTACACCATTTTCAAATCATAACGAATATCGAAATATCACTATCTACAATTATGTACATAATCAATTGGTTCTGGATTGTATGGCCAGTTATGCTAAACTTGGGTGGTTAGTTATTCATGATGTCTGTGAAGTACTGTATCAAACAATTCCATGTCCCATATTGTCTCCTGAGCACTATGTTTGTTGTTTACCTTCCCTGATTGTATCCTGTATATAGAAGCAGTGGGGTTAATTAATATATGGTTTGATTTCCGGTATGTGCTGTTCCAGTATCCTACACATCTTTGTACATAATTCATCATACCCATTATATACATTAATCAAAAAAACTCTGCAATGAAGAATTCAGTCTCATAGTTCATATCACATCACTTTCTATCTACAGATGTACATGTAGTTCGGCATCCAGATTGTGCCCAAACGGCACCTCAGTCCCCATACTCAATATCATTCTCGATTCAAGTCGTCTTAGTTGTACAGTTTGATCACCGCCTCTCTCTGAGATTTTACTCAACTTGATCCCTGAATATTTTAATAGGGCGGGATTGTTCTGATGATATTTTGCAAAGTGTGTGGCCATCGGGAAGCATGGGTCCTTGTTCTTAATGGCCCTTAGATGTTGAAGTATTCTTAATTTCAGTTTGTTTATGGTGCTCCCGATGTAAAACTTGTCACATGGACATTGTAGTCTATAGACCACACCTTTCGAATCACACGTGATATGGTCCTGAATTTTTTCTGTTTTCCCGTTCTGCAGTTTATAGTCTTTGATGTTTATTCCATGCTCACAGGCCTTGCACTTGTAACATCTCCAGAATCCTGGCGTGGTTAACCAAGTTTGTTTACTCCCTTCCCTTAGTTCCAGATGGCTTTGTGTCAAAATGTCCCTCAGGGAAGAGGTCTTTCGGTATGTGATGCTAGGATGCACCATTAGGGTCTTTTTTAAAGTATCATCCAAAAGCAGAACTCGCCAATGTTTTTGAAGGGCTTTTTTCATATTGGTGCTCTGGTTGTCAAAATCCATAATGAGTCTAGTTACTTCATTCTCATGGTCAGTTTCAGGATCCATGCTGTTATCTGGCCTTCTGATTTTATCTTTGTCTTTGTTTTTTGGATTTGGAACCAGTAGATCAGTTCTATTCTTCATATACATCCTGGTTCTTGCAGTGGATATTACTTCCTCAGGGTATCCCCTCTCAAGAAACCTTGTGCTAATTTTGTTTATTTCTTCTACTAGATCTTCCTGTTCGGAGCAGTTTCTTTTTTCTCGTAACATTTGGCCATATGGAATGCTCCATTTCAATCTCACAGGATGTCCACTATTCGCGTGTAAGATACTATTACATGCAGTCGGTTTCCTGTGGATCTTAGAGCACAGTTTGTTATCCTTTACTGATATTTCTACATCTAAAAAGATCAAGGTTTGAGAACTGATTGTTGAAGTAAAATGTAAGTTGTAATCATTATTTTCTAGAGATCCAATGAAAGTTTTTAGTGAATTTTCATTTCCGTCCCATATGACGAACAAGTCGTCTATAAAACGACACAAAAGTTTTATTTTGGGCCCTTCCGGATTCTCTTGGTCTTTCTTCACTACCTCGCTCTCCCATGCTCCCATCAGGAGATTTGCATAAGTGGGTGCAAATGATGTCCCCATTGCAGTCCCCTGTTTTTGGAGGTACACCCCCCCCAAAAACAAGAAAGCGTTGTGTGTCAGGCAGTAAAGAAGCATGTCCAATAACATTGTCGTATGTTCTAGCAGGTTCACTGAGCGTGTTTTTAGTGCATTCCTGACCACCCTTACGCCATCCTCGTGGCGAATTGAGGTGTAGAGCGAGGCAACATCAATGGTTGCCATTAAGTAAGTTGGTCTCCATTCACTTTCAGAGATTTTGTATAAGAAATCCATTGTGTCCCTTAAAAAGGATGGCAAAGCTGTTACGTAGTTCATAAGGAAAATGTCTATGAATCTAGATGTGGATTCCAATAGTGATCCTATTGAACTTACGATCGGTCTTCCTGGAGGGCATTTGAGGGATTTGTGAACCTTTGGTAAAAAGTATATGGTTGCCATGATCGGATTGTCAGTTTTTAGGTAGCAATATTCGTCGAAGTTCAGTAGACCTCTTTCTTTCCAGCATAGCAACATGGAGTGATATTCGCTGGTCCATTCCTCCATTGGATTTTTCGTTAGTTTTTCATAATGCTCTTGAATTTTTAATTGCCTATTAGCTTCTTCGATATAGCTGGAAACGTCCTGTACCATGAGATTGCCACCTTTATCAGATGATTTGATAATTATTGATGTATCACTTTTCAATTCAGCCATGGCTTTATACTCCTCTGGTGAGAGATTTTGTTTTTTCTTTACTTCTCTAGCCGATTTATCAGCGATCTTCGTTATTTCTTCGACCATCAGTTCTTGAAGCAGATCCACTTTGTTGCCTGGTGGAAGTTGCGGACAAAATTTCGAATTCCTTTTCAATCCGCTGTTGCCTCCAAAATTCGTTGGTATTCCCAGAGTGTTGCAAAACTCGATTTCCTTTTCTGGAGATATCGTGTTGTCTTCCTGGCTTGTTGAGGGGATCTCCTTGATTGATGTGAGAGTTATCATAGCTGGTAGGTCTTTCTGTACAACAGTGGATGTTGTTTTGTTTATTTTTGGGACATGTGATTTTCTGCAGTCCTTTTCAGCAAAATATTTCTTCAATTTTACTTTCCGGCAACATTTGTAAAGATCAATGCGTGCATTAGGTACATTCATAGTTTTCGTGGGACAATATGAAAGGCCTCTATTTAAAAGTCTTAGTTGTGTATCCGTCAATTCCTTATTTGATAAGTTTATTACTATGTTGTTGGATATTGACATCTTCTTTTTCATAGCTACTTTTGCCTTCCTTTGCCTCGCTTTGGTTTTACTTCTTTTTCCACCCCTTCTGGTTTTTGGTTTGTTGGGGGTTTCTTCGGTGGTCGTTGTTCCCTTCTCCACGCATTGGATCTGCCTCTTCCTCTTTGTCGCGTCACCATATGTGCAAGCTGAATTTCCCCCCCGAAAATCCAGTGGTGTACTGGTGGATTCTCCTTCAACAGAGCTCACCTCCGAGCTATCAACCTCCTCCGTCGGTTCAGTTGTTCTATCCATGTTTTTGTCCATTGCTACATGGCTTCTCAGGGTGTCATATTTGCGAGCGAATGTATAGATTCGCCCATTCATGTAGTCCAGCCTGTCTCTGGTGAATTTGTTGGCCTTTCTTTTTTCCACCTCCATTTCATGTTTTGCCACCTTCTTTTCCATGTTTTCAATGATTTCTTTATTTTCTCCCGATTTTTTTTTTTTTTAAAGTAATTTTTATTGTAGACACACATTACGCAGGCCAATAGTTATGCATATACAGTATCAATCAGAGTGCTGTAGTCTGGTATACCATCTTCTAATTTACACAGCCTGCAGGCCCACATCCCGAGGGCCGGGCGGCGACAAAATCTCAGCTCCCACATGCCCGGTTGTACTTCCACAGGAGTATCGTCTCGGAGTTAGGTGTGTGTGCCTACTTTTAGGTCCTCATCTAAGTAAACATAAAACTCCCCCCCAACTCCCCCCCGTCCCAGAGAGTCCAACCCCCCCGTCACCCCTCCCCCCCATCCCATCATCCGCATAGGGGCCACCTGATGTGTACAGCTAAACTTGGTCTTCAGGCATTCCCGTCTACCGGTTCTCTTTTCTCCTGGTCAATGTGAAGTGCTGCCCCCGGCAACGCCAAGGTCCTCCCCTTCATCCACCATTCCACTATCCCTGAGGCCCTGCACCATCACCTCCCAGGCCGTCGCCTGTTCAAGCGCTCTCTCATTAGTGGTTCTACGCGCCAATTGATATCTATATGTGCTATCGCAAGCCGCCCATTTAAAAAATTCGTTGTACCACCTCTTATACGTCGGGCCCGTCCTTGCCTTCCAGTTTCTAGTAATCTCACGCTTGGCTATCATCAAACCCATATCTATGAATTTACTTGAGAGCTTGTTTTTGGGGGTATGTGGGAACCAATGCAGGAGGCACGCCGCTGAGTCAAAGTCAACAGTCCGGTCCGTCACCTCGTTCAAAGACTCTCCCACGGCCTGCCAGTAGTCCGACAGGGCCGGGCATGACCAGAGCATGTGCACCAGCTCAGCTCCCTCTGCCGCGCAGCGGGGGCACCTCGCGTCAGTCGCGCCAAAGTATTTGAGGATTCTCCCAGGGGTCATGTACGCCCTGTGCAGTATATAATAATGGATAATTTGAAATCTAGCGTTCCTTGTGCTATTACGCGCCCGCCGCACCAATTGTGCCCACGTCGTGTCCGGTATGGGCCTGCCCAGGTCGGTCTCCCACTTGAGTTTCAGCGTTTCGAGGGGCGGCAAATGCTCACGGAGCATTCTGTTATATAAGCAAGTCACCGCCTTCACCGTTCCCGCCGCCATCATGGTGTATTGGCAAGCCATAGCCGTCTCTGGCTCCGCCAGTCCCAGTCCCCAGTGTTTCTGCATCGCCCTTATTATAGCTGCGTGAAGGAGGCAACCCCCACGCGGGAGGTCAAAGCGTTCCTGGAGGGCTAGGAATGGGAGGAGCTCCCCGTTTTCAAAAAGATCCCCCTACCACCTGTACTCCCGCCTCCTCCCATTGCTGCAGGCGGGACCAATCGCCTCCGTGGGGTAGCGCGGTTAGCATGCCCAATGGCATCTCCGGGGCGTAAGGGTGCTTAATCCCCGCTCGCTTCTGCGCCCGGTTCCAGCAGCGCCGAAATGTGTCCTGCTCAAGGGACAAGTCCCGGGCGGCAAGTTTCTGTCCCAGTGCAATGTAGGCCAGTACATGCCGTGGCGTACCTCGCAGTCGCCCGTCTTCCGGGCCCCGGTAAACACGAGCCACCTCTTGCGTGAATACCTGCAGCTGGGCAGCAAGGTAGTGGAGCTCATAATCTGGGAACGCCAAGCCCCCTTCATCTTTCGGGCGGGTGAGTGTCGCCAGTGCCACTCTGCACCTGCCCGCCCCCCACAGGAAAGTAGTTAACTGGGATCGAAGGCGGCGGAAAAAGGAGCTGGGGATCCAGATCGGAAGCGTCCGAAAGTAGTATAGCAGCCGCGGCAGTGCCACCATCTTCAAGAGAGCTATCCTACCAGCTATGGACAGTGGGAGCGTGGCCCAGAAGGTCATGTTACCCTTCAGCCCCCTGACGCATCTCTCCACATTGCCCTCGAACAAAGCTGCCGCTGTGTGATATATGTAAACTCCAAGGTAATGGAGACAAGTTGGCTCCCAATGAAGTAGCGGTCGGTGGTCTGGGCGGGCCGTGCCCTCCCTTAATGGAAAAAGGCACGTTTTCGTCCAATTAACCTTTAATCCCGACAGACCACCAAATCGTCCCAGCAATTCCTCCGCACCATCGAGCTCTGCTGCGTCATTGTCAAGGAACAACAGGAGGTCATCGGCGTACAGCGAGATAAACTGTCGCCCATCTCTAGCTTGCACACCTGCGAAGTATCGCCCCCTGGGGGCCTCCGCCGCCAACGGCTCAATCGCCAAGGCGAACAGTAATGGGGATAGGGAGCACCCCTGCCGGGTGCCTCTCTCCACTGGGTATTGTTGGGACACCAAGGACCCAACCCGCACTCTCGCCACCGCCGCTGCATAAAGCACCTTCGTCCAACGGATATATCCTGCGCCCATCCCGAAGCGTTCCATGACCGTATATAAATAATCCCACTCCAGACTATCGAACGCTTTTTCGATGTCGACCGAGAGGGCAAGTGGAGTTCCGCTTCCCTCCCGCAAATCTTCCATGAGTCGGATAAGCCTTCTAATATTTAGTGTCGTGTTCTGAGCAGGGATAAAGCCATTCTGATCCTCATGGATCAGAGTGGTCATGTGCGGCAAGAGTCTCGCCGCCAGTATAGAGCTTAAGATTTTATAGTCAGCTGTTAGCATTGATAGCGGTCTATAAGATGCAGGGCTGCTGCCTTCTCTGCCAGGTTTCAGTAGTGGAATGACTATCGCTTCACGCATCAACTGGGGAAGCCGACCCGTGGTCCCTGCTTCCTTGTACACGGCTAAAAGCCGCGGCGCTAAGGCGTCCACATACTTGCCGTAGAATTCAATGGGCAAACCGTCTAACCCCGGCGTCTTATTGCGGGCCATGGACTTGATAGCTCTTCTAATCTCCCCCAAGTCAATGTCTCTCCCTAAGTCCTCCGCTTGCTCGTCCTCTAAGCGCGGCAAGGTGAGGCCTCCTAGGAAAGTCTCTGCCTCCTCCCCCCGGTCGCCCGGGGTACTGCTATAGAGTTTCCCGTAGTATCTCTGAAAGCTGTCCACTATGGCCGATTGGGTGTAGGACAGACATCCCTCCTCATCTGCAATTTGCAAAATAGGGGAGCAGCGTTTCGTGGGGTTAGCAAGCCACGCCAACAGAGTGCCCGATCGGTCACCCTCCACATGAGAGCGTAGCGCGTATGCCCGATGATCGTAAGCCCGTAGCCTTTCCACCTCAACCGCCACCGCTTCCCTAGCCGAGCTTACCGTCTCCTGAAGCTCCGGTCGGCCAGGCCAGTCCCTCTCCGCTTCCCGCAATTTTGCGTCCGCCCTCTCCAGGTCGGTCAACAACACCCTTCTCGTGCCCACGTACTGTGTGATACACTGTCCCCTCATTACCACTTTAAAAGCGTCCCATTCCACTGCCCTAGAGTTCGTGGACCCCCCGTTGATGGTAAAGTACTGTGTCAATCCCTCCTCCAGTGCCGCCCCGAGCAGCGGGTCCTCCAGAGTTTCCGGTCGGAGCCTCCAGGTTGGCACCCTAGGCTTTTCCGTCATCCAGTCTAAGTGAATCAGGAGCGGCTTATGGTCCGAAACTGTTCTCGTTAGATATTCCGACCAGGCAACATGCGGCAGCACTTCCCGCGAGCACAATATCGCATCTAGTCTAACGTGGAGATCATGTAACCCGGAGTAGAACGAGTAATCCCGGTCTGTCGAGTGCTGCGTCCTCCATGCATCAGTTAACCCCCAGCTCTCTTGCCAGTCCCGTCTACCCTTGGCAATGCGGTGTACCGGGGAGTCGCTCAGGGGCGGGTGTGATCTATCCAAATGCACCTCCGCCACGGAGTTGAAGTCCCCTCCCATGAGTACCGGACCCACCAGGAAGCGCGCCAGCGTCCCCGATAAGCTTGCATAAAAAGCTAGTTGGTCTACATTCGGGGCATATACGCTGCATAGGACAATATCTTTTCCCCGTAACCTGCCCTCCACTACCACAAATCTCCCCTCTGGATCTACCAGCTGCCGTGTCAGTTGAAAAGGTGTCCCCGCTCTTACCCATATCAGGGCGCCCCTTGCGTAGGCCGAGTAAGAGGTGTGGAAAACCTGTCCCCTCCACCTCCTCTGCAACGCCACCCCTTCCTGCTTTGTAATATGTGTCTCCTGTAAGAGCGCAATGTGAATCCCTCTCCTCAGTAGGTAGGCGTGCACTTTGTGTCTGCGTTGCATCGTGTGTAGGCCCCTCACGTTCCAGGTCATGCACTTCAAAATATTCAAGTTAGCCATTGTCCCGTAATTCAGGGTTCCACTTCCCCTCCCTGTTCGTGCTCCTGCGGATGATGGCCCCACCCCAACCCCAAACATAACCTCCCAACTGTCCAGCCCCTAAGGAATCCGGGGTCGGTGCCTGCAAAAAACCCCCTGCAACAAACCCCAACTGTGGTGTTCCCCCTCCCCCCAGAACAGGCCCCAATATCGAGATACCAGACCTCATCCAAACTCCCTTAACTGAGAACCCCCAGGTGCCTAGTTCACGGCCGCAGCCGCGAGTGCCTTAAGGGCGTGCGGAGCGAGGCCTCGCCCAAGAGGGGGCCACATGTCCCAGGTCCGCATCCATCCCCCCATTTCTGAGAACAGCGCTCAACCAGTCACCCAGCGCCCAAGCCTGGAGCTAACATACCCGCTAACCAGGTGAAACCCCTCAAGTTCCCTTCCCTCTACCCATCAGGCGTAAGTCAGATGTTCAGGATTTCTTCTGCCGTTTGCGGTGTCACCACCGGGCCCTTGGCGTCGTGGATCTCAGATAGGTCCGACTCCGAGCCTGAGGCCGATGCATGTGTCTCTGTGTCCGTGCCTCGTTTGGACTGGGAGTCCTCCGCTCTCGCCATCGTGACCACCGCTTGCAGCGCCGCCTTGCGTTCAGCCTCCGTTTGCGGTGTCACCACCGGGCCCTTGGCGTCCTGGATGCCTCGGATCCGAGCCCGAGGCCGATGCATGTGTCTCTGTGTCCGTGCCTCGTTTGGACTGGGAGTCCTCCGCTCTCGCCATCGTGACCACCGCTTGCAGTGCCGCCTTGCGTTCAGCCTCCGTTTGCGAGGCGGTCGGTTTCCCAACTCCGCGCCGCCGTTTGCGCAGTCTTTGCGATTTGCGCAGGCCCTCTCGTGCTCATTCCCGCTCCTTTTCCCGCTCCTCTCGAATCTTGGCTCCATCCGTCTTTGTAGGTTTCCCACCAGTCCCAAGTGTCTGCGGCCAAGTTGAACAACTTTGTTTTGTCGTCCACCACAATTCGAAGTCTGGCAGGGAATAACAAGGAGTACGGGATGCCCTCTGTGCGCAGCTCCTTCTTGATCGTCAGAAAGGAAGCTCGCTGCCTTTGCGTCTCAAACGTGAAGTCCGGAAACAACGTGACTTTACTATTCGCAATTTGGAACGGGCCAACGTCCCGGGCTCTTTGTAGCAGCAGATCCCTGTCTCTGTAGTGCAGCAGCTTGGCCACGATGGGTCTCGGCGGTAAGCCAGGTTTGGGTGGCCCGGATGGAACCCGGTGCGCTCTCTCCAGGGTGAAGAAGGGTGACAGGCCCTCAGGTGCTACTACAGTTTTAAGCCAAGTGTCACAGTAGGCCACCAAGTCAGTCCCCCCTTCGCTCTCCGGAACGCCTACGATTCGCACGTTGCTGCGGCGGCTCCTGTTTTCCGCGTCCTCTGCTCGTCGTTCCAAAATCTGAATCCGGTCTAGAGCCTCCGTGAGTTTGCCCTCTAGAGTTTTGTGGGCAGGAGCCAGGCCCTTCAGGGCAACCTCAGTCTCTTTCACTCTGTCCTTCAACTTGTCGTGGTCGGCACGAAGCAGGCCAAGCCCCGACGCCACCTGCGCAATATCATTGTGCAGCGCTTCTCTCGTTGCTGTAATGGCCTCCAGGATGCGATCTTGCAGCCGCTTCAGGTCAGTGGGCTCCCCTGTGTCGCCCTCCGCTGATTCCGAGGTCGCCGCTTCCTCCTGCTTGCCTCTCGGCTTCCCCATGGTGGCCGGCGTGAACCCCCGGGTCGCTGTTCAGCGCCCACCCTCCACGCAGCCTCTTCAACGTTGCGCGAGCTCCCGCAGAGCAAGGTCAACCCTCACCGTCAGGGCATCCAACCGCTGCAGCCAGCGTCGCTGTTCAGGGTCAGGGCATGCAGGGATTCGTGCTTGTCACTCCGGGTTGATGGCGGTGGGGCTTCGATTTCCGACCTTCGCCGGTACTCAGGTTCACCCCCAGCGGCCGCGGCCAGCTGGTCTCATAGGGCGTGCGCGGCTTCCCACTGCAATCCGAGGGTGAGGCCTGCCAGCCCACGCGGCGGGGAGCGGCCGGGGCCCCCAGCCGGTACACAGGTCTCCCCCTGGTTTGCTTGCTACCACCGGTAATGCCCCAGGTCACTCCAGGCCATCCGCCGCCCCCTCTCGTCTCTCCACTCCCCTCTGTGTGCTGATCTGCGCTCTCGCTTACCGCTTGGTCCGGGGGGGGGGGGAGTGTTCAGGACACCTCCAGTCCGCCGGGCCCCAGCCGCGCCAGTCCAGTCCGCAGGGTTTCTTCAGTGCTCGGTGCCCTCCCAGAGCACCCCGACTTCCGCTCAGCCTCCCTGGGCTGTTCGCTCGCGGCAGTTCCGCTGCTCCTCGGAGCCTCCAGGCAGGGCTTCCGCAGGGCCTCGGGGCCTCCGGGGGGGCGGGCACCGCTCTCCAGGTCCCAATCCGCGACGGGTCTCGGCCTCACCCCCAGGCGGTATCTCTCGGTCTGAGCAGCCGGGCGCTACCAGTTCTTCCCCGCAGCCGCCATTTTAGGCGTCCCTCCGGCTTGGTCCTGGTGTCCCCGAGTCACGGCGGAGATCGGTCCTTTCAGCGGCCTCCTGCTCGCTCCGCTAGCACCCCACCGGCCTCAGTGCCCGGTACAATTCGTTCCAGGTACAGCGCTGGGCTCCCTGCAGCTGTAGGCAGGATAATCGCGGGGAATGGGCGCGGAGCTCCGGGCTCACGCCGCCATCACCCTCGGCGTGCAAGCCACGCCCCCTTTTATTTTCTCCCGATGTGGGAAAATCTGCGAGTTCGGATTCTAATGCCATTATCATGCTCGTAATTTTCTCTAGTTTCCTTTCGGCATGGATGATTAAAGTTCTCATTAACTTGAAGGAGCATTCATTTGTGTCTGTCTGCCATAGTTTGATTAAATCCATATCCAAGTCATTTAGGGTTGGCATTATGAGGATCCTTAATCCTCGCGGGATTCTCTTGTATTCAATATATTTTTCAAGTGTTGTTTTTTCCCACCACTTATTTATTTCTTGGATTCGCTGTATTTGTAATTCTCTAACTATGTTCACAATTGTTCTCTCCTTTGTTTTTTCTCCTCCATCCCCTTTAGTTTCAGTGGTTGTTGTAGGGGGATTATCATCATTCAGTAACTCGCTCGCCCTTAATTGGCGATTCCTGGATTTCTCTGCCATGTTTGTAACTGTGCAGGGTTGACTTTATTAACTTCTTACTGATGCACCGTTTTTTCTTGCCAGGTGTGTCCTTTTTTGTGAATTTTCAGGGATGATCAGCTCCCTTGTAACAAAGTTCGCTGACCCCCAGAGTGTCTGTTGCTCCTACTGAACACCCTGTGTTCATTCAGTTCCTGATATGCTGCACGGCCCCTTTAAGGGATGTTTGATTCTCACCGACGATGTAATCTCTCGGCTCCCCCTCCGGGTGATTTCCTGACGTTGACCCGCTTTCCGCGGGTGTTCGCCGGGTCGCAGATTGCATGGTGAGCGGTTCGTGACAGAAAGGAATCAATTCCCAAACGTGTGTCTTTCCGCTACAACCCGGCTACCGTTCCCGAGGGCTGGTTCGCCGACAGGAGGCTGTCTCCTCACCCCACCTGAACGCCGCCTCCGCCGCGCTACAAAGTAAAGCGAATTTGACACACCCCCCTACCGGTTCACTCACCCTCGAGTCCTTCGCCTTTCCAATCTTCCCGCAACCTTCTTTTCACTGCGAGTTTTCCACAGCGCTTGTATCACGGGGCTCCCGGCTTGCAGCAGAGGCGTCGGCCGTTTTTCCTTCACTTCGGCTCACTGGATTTTCAATAACTTTTCTCGACCGCTTCACCTCTTCCAAGAGTGCCTGTGTTGCGCGTTCCAGTGCACACGCCAAATTTTACTTCAGCTTCTTCTCCCCATGATTCCCGCAGATGAAGACACGGCACAGCAACAGGTAAGTTCTCACTTGATTTATTTACACACCATGTGCAAAATAAAAGTGCATCAGAAAACGGACGGTCTACGCGTTTCGGCTCCTTGCCTTCAACTGGACCATAGAGTCCTCGAGTCTAGACCTAATTTAAATACAGTGCTGTGTATAAGTACCCTCTTCCCTTTCCATGGTCATCTAGACCTTCAACCCTGCACAGTACATATTGGCCGGCTCATACTCGGGGCCATTTTGTATTTATATATCCCGCAGCCGAGCGTGCAAAGCAATGCAGTCGCCTCACCCCTGCCTCTTGCGGCGGCATTACACAGCGGGACGAGGAGTCCCAATGTAACAATTCCAATGCTCCAATCACATGATCAAGGGGTTCTCCCCCCCGAAATGTTTTGAGTTTGTCTAAGCCTACCTGAAAGTAAATTATCACTTTGAACAACTTGAGTCCATGGTATGCTGCCTGTTGGATAGAGAGACCAGCATTGGAATTGATATATATATATCGTGCCGGATGATTTCCTTGTGTTGTGAAATGGATATCCTATTTTGAATATATATATACATAAATGTAAATATAAAAATGAATTTTAACATGAATATATGCGAATATGAAATTGAGCATGTATAATTGTATCATGTTTTAATTGCATGTAATGAAATACCTGAGAGTCTTTCTCCTATTTTCATGAAAAAAGATTGTCCAATCATGAAGCAGCACTGGCAATTTAAATAATCAATTTGAATGTTGTTGCGCTGTCATGTGATCAAGGCTTTGTGCCGAAACGTTATGGCGACAGCTGAATAAAGATTAACAGCATCCAAGAAAGTTTGGTCCGTGTCTGTGTCCGCAGGCGTGGTCATGGGAGAACGAGTGCGCGAGGAGGCGGAGGTTGCCTCATATATTTAGCCGTTTTTGATAGCACACGGCTTTACACGGACCCTCTCCAGGAATCAGGCCGAGAAGTGAGGGCTGCAAGGTCGACGCCAAAGTGGTATCCGGTCCGGAGTCTCTGGGCAGTTGGGAACTTCCGTGAGGAAGAAGAGCGTCGGACCGCCCTTGGAACTGAGGGAGTAATCGGAAATCTTTCAACCCCTGAGAGAGCGGCACCAGAGCGGGTACAGTGGAACCGGGACAAGGATTGTGATTCCGAAAAGCAAGTCTAACTCAGGTACGAGAGAGCATATATGGATGTGCGGGGTTAACTGCGATTTAGTCGAAACAGGAGTCGTAGTGTAACTGAAAAACCCGCAAATAATTAAACAGCAAATTAAAAATGTCGACAGCGTAAAAGAACGAGAGGCTAGGGCGAGCACGATGTTTTCGGACACCCTCCCTGTACCGGAGGCCATCCGTAACAAGTTGGAAGCTGCCAGTGGCCCCAAAAATGATACTTTACATGACAAAATAAAGATTCTTGAAAAGAAATCCCGCCAAGAACACAGCAAATGGTGGGAGTCAAAGTCCCTTCAGAGCTAAATTGACGTTAACAGAATACCTCGGGGACTTCGTATACTCACAGCGCCCAGTTACGAGAATCCCAACCCGGATCTAATGAAGGAATGGGCAGAAATTAACCTGGAGGCTACCAGGCGACAGGTGCTCGTTTTAATTAAATATGCAGATATAGATCGTGCAAAGATTCTTGAGGAAATTTCAGCCCTTTTTGAGGAACTAGAACCTATGGGACCGGATGAGGAAAACAAAAATTACTGAATGAAATGAAACTAAGGTTAAAAAAAGAGGAGGAAAAAATAATAGATCGCAAATCATATAAGTTCCAAAGAGATCGTAAAGACAATGAACTTGGACAAATTTTCACATTCTCTAGACGATATGACTCCTTATGCACAACAATGTCTGGAAAAACAGAATCAGCCACGCGGGGAAGTGGAGTCCAAAACAAAGTACGTAAGGATCAAACCGATTCGACAATGTCGGACTTCAGCCCGGAGGCAGGGAGCGGATTCGAGTCTGAACAAAGGGACGAAGCGTTAAATGCAATGAGAAAAAGGCCCTTCCCTGGCGAGGAAATTAGTTTTTTATGTCAAGACCGATTGCAGTCCCTAAGACCTGGGACACGAAAAGACTACAGCGAAAAAGGAAGAACTACATCGCAAGGAAGAGGCAAAGGACGAGGCAACAGAGGAAACGGAGGGCAGCCCAATTGGAGGGGACGAGGCAAATGGAACAAAAGCAGTAACAACAGCTGGTAAAACGATCATTAACCTCACCCCAATGATTTTGACTAATAAGGAAGAGGACATCCTTAAGTTGGGACTCTCATTTGCACCCAAATCAAATCTCAATTATGTTGCGGCACGAACAGATATTTACAAAGCCACAAGAAAATTAAAACGGAGAAAATTTTATAAACTTAAAAATGCAAACAAGCGGGTTGCCCATAACAGATCAGACCAAGGAGATCAAGCGGTGACACTCACACAGGAATCGGCCGGACTGTGGGAAACTGAGGGGGCAGAATTGGTGGGACAGGTTGAAAATACGCTCACCATGGACAAGTCTAATAACAATGAAAAAGCACTAACGCCCTTTAAGCCCCCATCCACGTTTTGTCCGATAATGCCACGTGACGGACTTGATATCTTCCACGAGAATGTAACAATTGAACTGAAAGATTTGCACAAAAAGATTTGTAAGAGTCACTACAGAAACAATCAACTCACAATGGACTATGAACAACTGGTTGCCAAATTAACCACTTCAGTGCTACTGACGGCTCCAGCTCGTCACGATTCCAGTAGGGAAGGTGTTGGTACATTCCTTATGTTGGAGCGCCATCAAGAGCAAGTCCGGTAGATAACGTGTTTGCAAAAGTAGTGCTCAATGCTTTCCAACGGGGCGACCAGATTGCCGGGCTTACCTGGAAGGCCTGAGGCCTGAGGTCCAGGGGAGGGCGGCCTCCCCATCCCGGGCGCTGTCCTTGGTCCTGCTGCGTGGCAGGGTGCCCGGGACGGGGTCAGGAGGGCCCGGGGAGGCTTCCCCTGCGCCGCCGGGCTAGGGAGCCCAGGCTGGGTCCAGGGGCCCGGCCGGGCCCCGGGTCGGGTGCCACGGCCCTGGGCCCGGTCCACCGGCCTGCCGCACAGCCAAAGGACCAGGACGGGGTTCCGTCGAGTCCGGGAAGCCTCCCCTCACTCGGCTGAGTTCAGCAGCTCCGGCCGGGGGACCCTGAGGGCCCGGGGAGGGCGGCCTCCCCATCCTGGGCACTGTC